>NC_140949.1:82217441-82817441 GCF_014529385.1 Adiantum capillus-veneris
GTATCTCTATTAAATTGTCTAAAACATTTGCATTTAAAAACCCCTTTTTTTAATTCACCTTATAGTGCACCCCCCGAGAACCTAGGTTTGCATGTTCAAGAAACAAAAGTATTGAATGGTATGATTGCCCACCAATGATAAGAAAAAATTGTTTTCCTTCGTAGTTGGTACATTGGAATCCTCCATTCCTCTTTAAAAATATATGTATAAAATTTAAGAACCTAAACAAGGAACATTGGTTTTACGTTAAATAGTATACTAGCATGGGGAGGAACTTAAGTTTGAGCCAAAAGGTGTTGTTATATGTCCTTGCTTGTCACAAAGATGTCATGAGGGTAGCCTTGAAAGCTAGTGGTACACTACCGTATGCAAGCTAGGCTTGAACTTAATCTTGGTCCTAAATGGAATCTCTATGACCTTGGTATCTGGAAGGATGTTAGGAGGCTATCCTTGCATGGTAGTGATAGAGTAGCATATGGGGAGGAAGCTCAAACTTAAATTCCAACTCAAAGTTGATGTTTGATGCTCTTGGTAGCCATGAGAATGTCATATGGAGAGCCTTATATGCTACAACTACACTAGCATATGTAGTTGAGGCTCAAACTAAAGTTCAATAACCACAAGCATTTCATGAGGCTAGGCTTGCATCCTAGTGCTACACTAGCATATGTAGGAAAGGCTTAAACTTAAGTTCAATCCTAAATATGTTGTTTTATGCCCTTGGTAGCCATAAGGATATCATAAGGTTGCTGCTACAAGATAGTGCTACAATAGCATATGCAAATGATCCACTTGTCCTTGGTAGCCACAAGGATGTCATACAGCAAGCATAGCACCCTAGTGCTACATTAGCATATGCAATTGAGGCTTGAACTTAAGTTTGAACCTTGTTGTGCTATTATATGCCCTTGGTATTGATAGTCGTTTTTCGGCTCTCCGTAATTGCCATAGTGAGTTAACACACCCTACCAAAATCATCCAAAAACTGTGGATATCCCTACCATTTCACTGTATATAGGTGTGTGTGAGTTAGGAGACTTTTCACATATCTTCTTAAAAACCCTCAGCTAGCTAGTCACTGGGCTAGTTGAGCCAAAAATATATAAAAAATATAAGTATATTATGGCCCATTTGTGTGTAAATATTTCATTGTATATAGGGCCTAAATAAAAGGATTTTTCATGATTATTTTGGTATTTATTTAAATATTTCTACCTATGGTGTGTTATTTATGCTATGTACATTGACTCACCATTACCATATTTTTTCTTACCATTTTGCATACTCTTTATTCCATATAAAAATAATTTCATGCAAGCTTCTCTTATTTTTGGTGTAACTCCATCCCAACAAAAATCCAAAAAAACTAGTTTTATTTATATGTATATTTTTTCACTATTAGATTTTTCCTTCCTACATCTATTCTCTTTTACTCTCATAAATTAGAACACCAAAAAAAATCATCTTTTTATGGTAGACTTATAATGAGAGAGATTTATTTTGACCCCTTTTTATCCACCTATATTATTTATATTTGACATGTACATATTTTTTTAGACCCCTCAATATTTGATTTTCTTAGTTGTACTATTCACTTATATCATGATCTCAACAATATCTTCAATTATAGATCTACCAAATAAGGTCAAGGGTATGTGGAATGCATGCATGCACCATGGGGAGCTCACTCTTGGAGGTATTCAAAAGAATCATCCAAAGAAGGACCTCACAAGGACCTTGTGCAGTGGAAAAAACAGTCGGTTTTGCTGAATTTTTAAAGATCACATGATCCCCGAATTTGAAAAGGTGATACAAACAAAAGTTGTAGCTAGTGAGCTGAACTTTCACCTCAAATTTTTTCATATTTTTTTGAGCTACGAGCTGTGAGCTACGAGCTATGAGCTAGGATTTTATTTGTGGACCCCAGTTTGCCCATGCTATGCAGCCACACTCCCTCTTCCACTTTATCATTTTCCTCTTTCACACACACCTCTCCACTCATCATCCCTACCTCTCTCACCACTCCTCTCTGCACCCTACTCACCTTCTTCTAAACCTTGAAGAATAAGAGAAACCATGGTGAACTCGTGTTTCCTACATACACTTCCATTCCAAAATCGACCACCTAGTCTCATTTTTCCTCATCCATATTACCCATATCTATCAAAAAACCATAAAATTCAGCCTCTTCTCTTGAAAGACAGCATCATGGTGATTGATTACTCATATTTAATTACCTTGGCTCCCAAAGGAAGGTCAAGAGTGAAAAAAACGTAGGGTCAAAGCTAGTGGACCGTCAACAAGCGTCAAAATTGACCCTACTCAAGAAACTTGGAGCATCAACATTGTAAGAAATCCATGTTTTCTTACCTATTAAGAGTTTTTTCTTCCTTATTTTTATCCTACTTGGATACTCCCATTGTAAATATCCAATTCCATTTGTAAATCAATAAAATAACTAACTCTACTAATTTACTAACACTAACCTACTATGAAAAGTCCTATCACCTCCACTTCTCTCCTCTCTCTTGTTCATCTATCCACACCAACTTCTTGATAATTCCAAGCAAAAGAAATTAGATAAGTGCTGAAAATCTAACCCAACCATGGTTAGAGGAGTAACCCTAGCCTTCAAAATTGCTATAAAAGGAGGGTGTAGCTAGCACAAAGGGAGAGCCATAAGCAAGAGCACTATGCTATAGCTTGAGAAGCCAAGCTCAACCTCTCTAGAAGGAGCTCTTGAGTGGAAGCTCATTGTCGTATGCTTGTGCATGTGTTGTAATAGGGGTGATTAGCACGGGAACTCTATGCCATTGTAAGAGAGAGAGAGATCATTCAATTGAGAGTGGAAAATCTATCATTCCTCCTACTAGTGTAAGCCCAACATTTGCAGAATCAAGGAGGGTGGATGTGCACTAAGCTTGGATACTTTGTCTCTCTTCCAACATGAAGTAATGGACAACAATGATGTGTAAGTGTCTTGGTGATATTTTTAGTTCTTGATAGCTTGTGTCTAGGTGTTGTCATCAATTTAGCCATAAATCCCACATATTGTAAGAGGGCGACAGGGTGGAGAGGACTCCCCTGGCCTTAAGACAGTGATTGGGGTGGCTTTTCTTGTGATTTTTCGTGGTGAAATTTACTCAAGCTATGTTGAAAAAATACTAATCTCACTTTGATCGGTCATGATAGATTTGTAAGAAGGTATTAATGCAACAAGCACCCCCTCCCTCTTCTCTCTCTTTCTTACATATATAATTGTGTTTGCTTGATCATTGCCGATACATTTCAAAGCAGCCCGAGCTCTCTCTCTCTCTCTCTCTCTCTCTCTCTCTCTCTCTCTCTCTCTCTCTCTCTCTCTCTCTCTCTACGCGTCCTAGTTCGCATCCAAAACTAGGTGGTGCCCCAAATTTGTGTAGGGCTAGGTTGCGGGTTTGTGTGTGTGTTTGTTGTTTTTTCCAACCCCAACCCAATTGAGCAGCACGGGAGCCTACAAGGGTGCTTAGAGGCTACTCTTCTTGTTGCCCGCCCCGGACCGCCTCAGTATCCAGAAGGATGTCAAGAGGTCAGCCTTGGACATTAGTGCTACACTATCATACATAGATGAGTCTCAAACTGAATTTTGTGATTCTTGCCCTTGGCAGCCACATGGATGTCATGAGGCTTGTCTTAGGTTCTAGCCATACATTAGCATGTGCACTTGAGGCTCTAACTTAAGTTTGAATCTAAAATTGATGTTCTATGCCCTTCGTATTTCATTAGGCTATCCTTGCACAATAGTTCTATACTAGTGTATGTAGGCAAGGTTCAAAGTTAAGTTGAAGCTGCTTATCCTTGGTAGCCATGAGGATATCATGAGTCTAGCATTGCACTCTAGTGATACACTAATATATGCATATAAGGTTTGAACTTAAGTGGGAGCCTATAACTGTTATTCTATGCCCTTGGTAGCAATAAGGATGTCAAGAGGCTAGCTTTGCACACTAGTGATACC
This sequence comes from Adiantum capillus-veneris, assembly GCF_014529385.1. Taxonomy (NCBI): domain Eukaryota; kingdom Viridiplantae; phylum Streptophyta; class Polypodiopsida; order Polypodiales; family Pteridaceae; genus Adiantum; species Adiantum capillus-veneris. Next base: position 82,221,436 of record NC_140949.1, read on the forward strand.
CTAGGAGATGTCAAGGAGGCTCAAAGGTATGTTTAAGCCTCAAGGTGGTTTTCTATGCCCTTGGTAGCCACTAGGATGTCATGAACCTCATCTTACATGGTAGTGATACACTAGAATATGTAGGAAAGGCCCACACTTAAGTTTGAGCCTCTTGCCATTGGTAGCCACAATGATGTCATGAGGCTAGTATTTCATGGTAGTGCTACTGTAACAATAGGATATGCAATTGAGGCTCAAACTTAGGTTAAATCTTGAAGGTGCTATTCTATGACCTCAATGTCTACAAGGATTTCATGAGTCTAGCCTTGCACCCTAGTGCTACACTCGCCTATGCAGAGGAGGTTTGAACTTAAGTTTGAGGATAGTCTTGCATGCTAGTTCTACACTAGGATATGCAATTGAGGCTAAAATTTAATTTCAATCCTAAAGGTTTTATTCTATGCCCTGGATGGTCACAAGGATGTCACGAGTCTAGCCTTGCACTCTAGTGCTACACTGTTATATGTAGAGGAGGTTCAGACTTAAGTTTGAGCCTAAAGGTGTTGTTATATGCCTTTAGTAGTAGCCTTAAGGATTTGGTGGCAACCATTACCTTTTTCTTTCTCTCACACATTTCCTAATCATTGTAGCAAGGCTTGGTCTTATGAGTAACGTGAGTTAAGATTCAAAAACCTAAATGGAGCACTTGTGAAACTACTTATTAGTTCGAAAAAAAGAAAGATCATACCATGCAACTAGTCATTGACACATAGAGAAACCATCCATATGTATGAAGCACAAGTTTAGTACCTCCATTGCCAATCAAACTCGCTATTTGGTACTTCAAAATAGTTCTCCATAGATTAACGAGAGAGGGGGAGAGAGAGAGAGAGAGAGAGAGAGAGAGAGAGAGAGAGAGAGATTTCAACTCTTCATTGAAGCTGCATTAGAGATAGCTATAGAGAACGAGAGAGGGAGAGATAAGTCCCACAATTCTAAATCATTCACGTAATTGTATGGCGGTAACTAAACACAAGGTGACCTTATATTTTATCCCTTGGTGAGAGGAACAAATTTATGAAGTATTTTCTACTCTATTCCAACTTTGAGAGATTTGAAATGATTCTAGAATCCCTTCTACCAAAAAATGGTAGTTGGCATTTCCCGAGACATGGTTTTTTGGGTATGTGTTGATAAACCACTTCTTACATGTGCATAGTAGTGTGTATATGCATGGACATGTTTCCATAAATATGTGAGTACAAGAATTTGGAAGATTTTCCAATGTGATACTAGGTTTCATTAAATATGGTAAACAATATATATGGCAAATAGTCATGTTGTGGGTCGATAGTCGAGTACATGTACATATCTGAATAGGGTGTCAAAGCCTTAAATGTGGTTTCAAGTGGTTTACTTAGGATCTAGGATATGTGTTTGAGATTTATAAAATGTAAATAATTAAGTAAGAAGTGTGAGTATTTTCATTTCTCCCCAGAAGTTTGACACGGGTAGTAATAGTCTAATTCCGGCACCCGATATACAATGATGCATGAACCACCTTGAAAGTGCTCAAACAATATGACTTTGGTATATGGTCATGATATCAAGGATCCAGCCTACAATATTTGGTGGAAATTGTAGTCCATTTAGTATTTTTCTTGTGGTGTCTCGGTGAGAAACCGTCGATGGGAGTTGAAAATGCCCCAAAAGGTCAAAATATGGGTCAAGCAGGTAAGGAGTTCCGTGAGTATCTAAGATGAAAGGTTTTATGTGGGATAGATTATGAGCACTTTCATCCCTCTATGTGAAGGAGAAAGCAGGGTTTCTACAGGTTGTCCTATGTAGTCCTGTTGTCTTTACGTCCTATTTTTGAGTGTGTCGAGGAGTGAATGGAAGTTAATTCTCTTCAATTTTACTCTTGGGACAGTCTATGGCAGTTCTAAGGTTTTCATAGATGTGTGTGTGCGAAGAATTGATGGAAGAAGGTGCGGCTTTTTGCAGGACTATGTGATCCCGGATCATTTCCAATAAGGTTGAGGCTACACCAAAGAGTCCAATAGAGTGGACTTTGGTGAGGGTTTTGGCAATAATGTGAGAGCTTGGGGGGGGGGGGGGGGGGGGGGGGTCACCCCTTAGATATGTATGTTACTACATGAGTTCAAATGAATGGAATTTCAATTGCCAAAATTTTAAAATTTTAGCAGTATTATATTAATAGAAGGCGTTTTAAATTTGATTTTAGAGAAAAACCTGTAAGTTTTTTAAGAAAAAGGGGTCGTTTTATTACCATAAGCATGTCATTAAAGGGATTTTTTAAATATCCTTTGAACCCATGTTATATGAATAGTTTCTTTAAGGTGCACCCCCTGAGTTTCGGGGAGGCCTTTCGTGGATGGAGGTTTTGAGTTTTTGATGGTTTTTCTTGTGTTTTTTTGTAGCCCTCAAGTGCAATTCTGGGCCTTGATTTCTGAAGGAGTTTGCGGGTATGCAACGACTTGTAGTTCAAGACATTTGGAGCTTGAATTGAGTGTGGGGGGAGGATTTTCATTGAGATCTTGAGTGGTTTTTTGTTAGGTAAGGAAATTAAGGAATTTCCTTGTGCCGAGTTAAGGTGCAAGGGTGTGTGAGTGTGTGCATAGTTTCTTTTACTCCATCATCCTATGGAGAATCCCTTTGGAGAGAGATTTGTTGGTTTTACACTCACAACTTGAAGTTCAAGTGGTAATGTTTTCACATTTGGGGTGCTAAAGGTAATCTCAAGGTGCTATTGCAATTCCAACCATTTGTTTTTACATGTTGTGAGGATGGAGAGGATTGACTTTCATCATATGATAATGACTTGACATTCCAAGTGAGAAGAGATTGGTTTGAGAGCTTGTCATAGGATGAGAAACAAAGTTGGGACAGGTTCAAGAGATGACTTTTGAAGTGGTTTATGAAAGTGATTTCTCACCAAGATGAATGGAAATAGGTCACTAGTATGTTTATGCAAGAGCATGAGTCTATTGCAAAATTTTGGTCAACAATTGATGATGCTTTGAGAGTTTGGAAAGATGTTGTATTGCATGCAAAAGTCATTTCTAAAGAGGAATTCTATTCTACTTTTACAAATAGCCATAAAATATAGGTTTTCACAAGTTTGTTGCATACAAACATTAAAGAGAAAGAGCAAGAGAAAGATCCCAATTCCATGTGTGAAGCATTGAAGATAGCATTGAAGTAGGCATGAAGTATATTTTTCCTATACCTAGTATTGATAGTGTGAATGACCTTAACGCACATAAAGTCATGATCATAAATGTTCATGTTGACAAGGATAATAGTTTGGAGACTTGTGCAAATGACCATATGCTTCCCTATGCTGCAAAATGTTACCATATACATGTGGTAGTGATGTGAGTGAACACACTAGGACCGCCAGGGCATTTTTTCCCTCTTTAGGGGGTTTTTTCCCCCGAGCATTGTATATACGCTCATCACTCTAGGGCTATCTATCTTTCCATAGCACACTAAGTAACACACTCTCTATTGTGTGACTTGAGCTTCCTTCATCTTCTCCAAGCTGTGTGTGTATCTCTGCAACCCTAATTCGAGAAATTGGTATCAGAGCCAGGTTGTGTCCTCCCGGGATTAGTCGCCAGCTGCGCTAACACACGCTTGCTCACTTTCTCTGATTTTAGTGAGGTTTGGTGAGCATTCCCAGGTCGACAAATATTTGGGGTGTACTCGTAGAGATCAGTCTGCTCAGATTTTTGATTCGGGCTCATTTCGGCCTCCGTTTCCACTACAGGCAGGTCTGCACAGGCAATTCTGTCATTTTGTGCACAATTTCTATCGATGTTGTTTTCTGCATAACAGGTGCCTTACAGTCTTTTACGATTTGTGCTATATAGCACCTGTTGTTCTCGCTCCATTTCTCCTATTTTCGAGCAGTTTTCACATCAGGTGCAACATTTACCATGGCTGACAACAACACATATGTGTTCAAGATGTTTGCTGTTAAGGACAGGTTGGATGGGGACAACTACCCTATGTGGGCTTATATGATGCAACATGTTCTTGTGTCAAAGGGCGTCTGGAACATTGTGCAGGGCATTGATGTACGTCCTGGTTCTGAGGATGTAGGCGATGTTGAGGATGTTTCAGGTCTTGTTGCAAGGATTTCTACTATTAGAGTTGTTTTTCCTACGGCAGAACAATCTCGTTGAGATGTAAAAGATGCGCAGGCTCATGCATTGATTGTGTTGTCTGTGAAGTGCACCATTGTTCCTCACATTTGCTCAACAAAATTTGCAAAACAGGCTTGGGATATTTTAGTAAGTCTTTATGAAAATCGCAATGAGGCTAAAATTGCTTTGCTGCGTAAAGAGCTGGAGTCGAAGATTATGCATGAGGAAGATGATATGGATACTTTCCTTACTAGTGTCAAGGATATCAATGAGCAACTTATTTCTGCAGGTGAAGTCATTTCAGACAGTTCCCTTGTGCAAGCTGTTCTTGATGCCTTACGAGATTCTTACCATACTTTTGCTAGTACTTGGAGACTTATGACCCAAGGAAATCTTGAAGCTTTCAAGTTTAATGCATTAGGCACATTGCTGCTGTAAGAGTCACTTTCTAGAAAAAACAGGACTAGACAGCGTGCAATTGAACAGGCTTTTATTGCTTCTCAAAGAAAGGGTGGTAAGAGCAATGCAGCCACTTCTTATGGTTTTGCTACGAGTGGTAAAACTTATGTTCCCAATGCTTCTTCTGGAATCACTTCGTCTAGCAATTCTGGTGATAAGGACAAAAAGAAAATGCGTTGCCATTATTGTAAAGCTAATGATCACTTGATCAAGTCGTGTCCTAAGTTGAAGGCCAAAGAGGCTAAGAAGAAAGAGGGTGGTTCCACTGGTAATGCTGGTTCCACTACAAATGCAACCATTGTTGAGTCTTCTGTGAAAGGAGACTGTGATGCGGATGTCGATGCTGAATGGGCTTTTAGCGCAGAGTGCACTTACAATCCTGTTGTCCATGATGCATGCTTGTCAGTTGCTGCAGATTCACATGTGTGGTGTTTCGACAGTGGTTCTACAAAGCACATTACCTCACATCGTGAATTGTTTACCTCTCTTGAGTCTATCCCTCATGGGAATTCAGTCACTTGTGCCAACAACGCCTCTTATCCAGTTCAAGGAGTTGGAAAGATTGTGCTCACTGTTGCAAATGGCTGTTCCTTCACACTTGTTGATGCACTTTATGTACCTGGGATCAAGAAGAATCTCTTGTCTGTATCCACACTTGCTAGACTTGGACTTGTAGTCAAATTTGTGGATGACAGATGTACAGCTCATGATCTCAATTTTGGTGATGAAATTGTTGCATCTGGACTTTTGTGTCGTGGGCTGTATAAGCTCACTTTGTATGACAAGTGTGAACAAAACTTTGCAAATGCTGTTGCAGATTCAAAGGCTATTTCAGATGCAAAACTTTGGCATGCACGTTTTGGTCATCTGAATTTTTTCAGTCTGCTGCGTTTGCAGAAATCTGATATGGTTGCTTCTTTGCCGCCTCTTGAAGCACCTCTCAAACATGTTTGTGAAGGCTGTACTTTGGGTAAGATGCAGCGTTATAAATTTCCAAAGGATGGTTCAGTCAGGGCCACATGCAGGTTGCAGCTTGTGCATAGTGATGTTTGTGGGCCCATGTCCTTGGGCAATTACCTGTACTTCATGACTTTCATTAATGATTACTCCAGGCATGCATGGGTATTTCCGCTTAAAGCGAAGTCCGAAGTTTTTATGTGCTTCAAACAATTTCTGGCTATGGCTGAAAATGTCTCGAAATGTACTATGGGCACCCTCCGTTCCGATCGAGGGGGGGAGTTTATGTCTCATGAATTTAATGCATTTCTGGCTAGTCGTAAGATAAAACACCAATGTACAGTAAAATGTACACCAATGCCTTATAAGCCTCAGCAAAATGGTGTTGCTGAGAGGAAAAACAGATCACTGACAAAAATGGCACGATGTATGGTCAAAAGTCAAGCTTTACCGCATTCTCTTTGGCTTGAGGCCATCATGTGTGCCACTTATGTACTTAACAGGTGTCCTACGAAAGCTTTGCAGTCTATTACTCCATATGAAGCATGGCATGATAGAAAGCCTTCTATTGAGCACATGCGTGTTTTTGGCTGTTTGGCATATGCTTTGGTGCCACAAGTGCAGCGCAGAAAATTGGATGATAAGGCTGTCAAATGTATTTTTTTTTGTTATAGTGCTGAAAGCAAAGGTTACAGGTTGTATCATCCGCAAACAAAACATATTCTGGTTTCACGGGATGTAGTGTTTGTGAAAGATTCTGTTCAGCCCTTGCTGTCATGTACTAGAGACAGTAATGTAAGCTCACAGGACATTTATGACACTTTTTTGCCTCTTTTCAGTGGTGGAAATATGAATGTAATTTGCAATGAGGCAATTGTACATCCTATGGGGGTTTCTGAAGATGTTACAGATCAGCCTATTACTGATGCAGATGTACATGATTTACTTGATGAGGAAAGGGCTTAAAATGAGTAGGCTAGAGGTATGCCAAAATGGTTGGTGCACACTTTGCGTGACAGTAAATGGGATGCACCTTTGTCTAGTCGTACTCGTGCAGGCTCTCACCATGCATCTTATGCATCAGATTTTTATGCTTTGGCTGTGTCTAGCTTACATGATGTTGAGGAGCCTTTGTCTTTTGATGAAGCACAAAATTCAAAAAATTGGATGGCTACCATGCAATCAGAATATGATGCACTTATAGAAAATGACACATGGACTTTATGTGATTTGCCTCCTCGCAAAAAGGCCATTGGTACGAACTGGGGTTTACAAGTTGAAACGTAAGCCGGATGGTGAGGTTGATCGCCATAAGGCTCGACTTGTTGCAAAGGGTTATGCACAACAAAAAGGCATAGATTATGAAGATAATTTTTCTCCCACTTGTCATATGACTACTGTGCGTTTTCTATGTGCATTGGAAACTCATTTTGGTTGGGATGTACATTAATTAGACATTGTTACTGCTTTCTTGAATGGTGACATATTTGAGGAAGTTTATGTAACACAGCCTCGTAGTTTTGTCGTGGAAGGACAAGAGGACAAAGTATGCAAATGTAACAAGGTTTTTTATGGGTTGAAGCAATCTCCTTATGCTTGGTATGAGAAAGCTAACACTCATTTGGTCAAACAAGGCTTTCGTAACAATCCAACAGAAAGCACATTGTATGTAAAGCGTGAGGGTGATGTACTTCTCATTGTGGTTCTTTATGTAGATGATTTTCTTGTTACCATATACATGCGGTAGTGATGTGTGTGAACACACTAAGACCGCCGGGGCATTTTTTCCCTCTTTAGGAGGTTTTTTCCCCCGAGCATTATATATACGCCCATCACTCTAGGGCTATCTATCTTTCCATTGCACACCAAGTTATACACTCTCTATTGTGTGCCTTGAGCTTCCTTCGTCTTCTCCAACTTGTGTGTGTTTCTCTGCAACCCTAATTCCAACAATTGGTATCAGAGTAGGTCACGTCCTCCCGGGCTTAGTCGCCAGCTGCTCCAGCACACGTTTGCTCACTTTCTCCGATTTCAGTGAGCTTTGGTGAGTGTTCGCAGGTCGACAAAATTTTTGGGTAAGCTCAAAGGGCTTGGTCTGCTCAGAATTTTGATTTGGGCTCATTTCGGCCTCCCTTTCCACTACAGGCAGTACTGCACAGGCTATTTCGTCATTTTGTGCAGAATTTTTGTCAGTGCTATTTTTTGCATAACAGGTGCCTTATAGTCTTCTACGGTTTGTGCTATATAGCATAGGTTGTTCCCACTCCATTTCTCCTATTTTCGGGCAGTTTTCACATCACGTACAGCATTTACCATGGCTGACAACAACAACACAGATGTGTTCAAGATGTTTGCTGCTGAGGATAGGTTGGATGGGGACAACTACCCTATGTGGGCTTATATGATGCAACATGTTCTTGTGTCAAAGGGCGTCTGGAACATTGTGCAGGACATTGATGTGCGTCCTGGTTCTGAGGATGTAGGCGATGTTGAGAATGTTTCAGGTCTTGCTGCAAAGATTTCTACTATTAGAGTTGTTTTTCCTACGGCAGAACAATCTCGTTGGGATGTAAAAGATGCACAGGCTCATGCATTGAGTGTGTTGTCTATGAAGTGCACCATTGTTCCTCACATTTGTTCAACAAAATTTGCAAAACAAGCTTGGGATATTTTGGTAAGTCTTTATGAAAATCGCAATGAGGCTAAAATTGCTTTGCTGCGTAAAGAGCTGGAGTCGAAGATTATGCATGAGGAAGATGATATGGATACTTTCCTTGCTAGTGTCAAGGATATCAATGAGCAACTTATTTCTGCAGGTGAAGTCATTTCAGACAGTTCCCTTGTGCAAGCTGTTCTTGATGCCTTACGAGATTCTTACCATACTTTTGCTAGTACTTGGAGACTTATGACCCAAGGAAATCTTGAAGCTTTCAAGTTTAATGCATTATGCACATTGCTGCTGTAAGAGTCACTTTCTAGAAAAAATAGGACTAGACAGCGTGCAATTGAACAGGCTTTTATTGCTTCTCAAAGAAAGGGTGGTAAGAGCAATGCAGCCACTTCTTATGGTTTTGCTACGAGTGGTAAAACTTATGTTCCCAATGCTTCTTCTGGAATCACTTCGTCTAGCAATTCTGGTGATAAGGACAAAAAGAAAATGCGTTGCCATTATTGTAAAGCTAATGATCACTTGATCAAGTCGTGTCCTAAGTTGAAGGCCAAAGAGGCTAAGAAGAAAGAGGGTGGTTCCACTGGTAATGCTGGTTCCACTACAAATGCAACCATTGTTGAGTCTTCTGTGAAAGGAGACTGTGATGTGGATGTCGATGTTGAATGGGCTTTTAGCGCAGAGTGCACTTACAATCCTGTTGTCCATGATGCATGCTTGTCAGTTGCTGCAGATTCACATGTGTGGTGTTTCGACAGTGGTTCTACAAAGCACATTACCTCACATCGTGAATTGTTTACCTCTCTTAAGTCTGTCCCTCATGGGAATTCAGTCACTTGTGCCAACAACGCCTCTTATCCAGTTCAAGGAGTTGGAAAGATTGTGCTCACTGTTGCAAATGGCAGTTCCTTCACACTTGTTGATGCACTTTATGTACCTGGGATCAAGAAGAATCTCTTGTCTGTATCCACACTTGCTAGACTTGGACTTGTAGTCAAATTTGTGGATGACAGATGTACAACTCATGATCTCAATTTTGGTGATGAAATTGTTGCATCTGGACTTTTGTGCCGTGGGCTGTATAAGCTCACTTTGTATGACAAGTGTGAACAAAACTTTGCAAATGCTTTTGCAGATTCAAGGGCTATTTCAGATGCAAAACTTTGGCATGCACGTTTTGGTCATCTGAATTTTTTCAGTTTGCTGCGTTTGCAGAAATCTGATATGGTTGCTTCTTTGCCGCCTCTTGAAGCACCTCTCAAACATGTTTGTGAAGGCTGTATTTTGGGTAAGATGCAGCGTTATAAATTTCCAAAGGATGGTTCAGTCAGGGCCACATGCAGGTTGCAGCTTGTGCATAGTGATGTTTGTGGGCCCATGCAAAGTCCCGTCCTTGGGCAATTACCTGTACTTCATGACTTTCATTAATGATTACTCCAGGCATGCATGGGTATTTCCGCTTAAAGCGAAGTCCGAAGTTTTTATGTGCTTCAAACAATTTCTGGCTATGGCAGAAAATGTCTCGAAATGTACTATGGGCACCCTCCGTTCCGATTGAGGGGGGGAGTATATGTCTCATGAATTTAATGCATTTCTGGCTAGTTGTGGGATAAAACACCAAGCCTCAGCAAAATGGTGTTGCTGAGAGGAAAAACAGATCACTGACAAAAATGGCACAATGTATGGTCAAAAGTCAAGCTTTACCGCATTCTTTTTGGCTTGAGGCCATCATGTGTGCCACTTATGTACTTAACAGGTGTTCTACGAAAGCTTTGCAGTCTATTACTCCATATGAAGCATGGCATGATAGAAAGCCTTCTATTGAGCACATGCGTGTTTTTGGCTGTTTGGCATATGCTTTGGTGCCACAAGTGCAGCGGAGAAAATTGGATGATAAGGTTGTCAAATGTATTTTGTTTTGTTATAGTGCTGAAAGAAAAGGTTACAGGTTGTATCATCCGCAAACAAAACATATTCTGGTTTCACGGGATGTAGTGTTTGTGAAAGATTCTGTTCAGCCCTTGCTGTCATGTACTAGAGACAGTAATGTAAGCTCACAGGACATTTATGACACTTTGTTGCCTCTTTTCAGTGGTGGAAATACGAATGTAGTTCCAATGAGGCAAATGTACAGCCTATGGGGGTTTCTGAAAATGTTTTAGATCAGCCTATTACTGATTCAGATGTACATGATGTACTTGATGAGGAAAGGGCTGAAAATGAGCAGGCTAGAGGTATGCCAAAATGGCTGCTGCACACTTTGCGTGACAGTAAATTGGATGCACCTTTGTCTAGTCATACTCGTTCAGGCTCTCGCCATGCATCTTATGCATCAGATTGTTATGCTTTGGTTGTGTCTAGCTTACATGATGTTGAGGAGCCTCTGACTTTTGATGAACCACAGAATTCACAAAATTGGATGGCTGCCATGCAATCAGAATATGATGCACTTATAGAAAATGACACATGGACTTTATGTGATTTGACTCTTGGCAAAAAGGCCATTGGTACGAAGTGGGTTTACAAATTGAAACGCAAGCCAGATGGTGAGATGGATCGCCATAAGGCTCGACTTGTTGCAAAGGGTTATGCACAGCAAAAAGGCATAGATTATGAAGAGACTTTTGCTCCAACTTGTCGTATGACTACTATGCGTTTTCTATGTGCATTGGCAGCTCATTTTGGTTGGGATGTACATCAATTAGACATTGTTACTGCTTTCTTGAATGGTGACATATTTGAGGAAGTTTATGTAACGCAGTCTCGCGGTTTTGTCATAAAAGGACAAGAGGACAAAGTGTGCAAATGTAACAAGGCTTTTTATGGGTTGAAGAAATCTCATCGTGCTTGGTATGAGAAAGCTGACACTCATTTGGTCAAACAACGCTTTCGTAACAGTTCAACAGAAAGCACATTGTATGTAAAGCGTGAGGGTGATGTATTTCTCATCGTGGTTCTTTATGTTGATGATTTGCTGATCACTGGACCAAATGAGAGACATATTTCTGAATTTAAGGCTGATTTGAATGCTAATTTCAAGATGAAAGATTTAGGGCTGTTGCATCATTATTTGGGTATACAGTTTAAGCAGTGTGATGGTGGTATTGCCTTGTGTCAGAAAAGTTACATAGAGACATTGCTATGTAAGTTTGGACTTGAGGATTGCAAACCTATTGCCACTCCCATGGAAACAAGTTTGAAGTTGAGTCTACATGATGCTGGCAATCCTGTTGATGTCACTCTTTACCAAACTGCTGTTGGCTGCCTCATTTATGTATGCAACATGAGGCTAGATATTCAGTTCGCAGTCTCACAGGTCAGCAGATTTATGCATAGCCCAGGGTCGAAGCATTGGCAGGCTATCAAGAGTATTTTCCCCTACCTTAGTGGCACTTTACATCTTGGCTTGTTTTATCCCAAGGGGGGATCATTGCCGCCAGACTTACATGCTTTTTCGAACTAAGTTTGGGATGGTTGTTTTGACACGCGAGTGTCCACAAGTGGTTTTTGTTTCATGCTTGGCAATTCATGTATATCATTGTTGAGCAAGAAGCAACCTACGCTGGCCACCTCGAGTTGTGAGGCTGAGTACAGGGCAGTCTTCACAGCTACGGCTAAGTGTGTATGGCTCAGACGCCTTATGGCTGATTTAGGTGTTGGACAGGACACCTCCAACACTATCTACACTCACAGTCAGAGCGCATTGGCAGTTGTGAGGAACCCAGTTTTTCATGCTCTCACAAAGCACATTGAGGTGCATTACCACTATGTCAGGGAGAGGCTCTCAGCAGGAGAGATCATCTTGGCTTATGTGCCAACACAGGACAACCTTGCAGATCTTTTCACAAAGGCACTGTCTTGTGAGAATCTTGAAGCTTTCCACAAAGCTTTGGGCTTACTTCCCTTTGTGGACTGATCCTGTCCTCAGGGCATGGAACTTCCCTTTACTCATGTGCCATCTCTCGTTCACCGCATCTTTCCAGGGGGGATTTGTTACCATATACATGTAGTAGTGATGTGTGTGAACACACTAGGACCGCCGGGGGCATTTTTCCCTCTTTAGGAGGTTTTTTTCCCCGAGCATTATATATACGCCCATCAATTTAGGGCTATCTATCTTTCCATTGCACACCAAGTTATACACTCTCTATTGTGTGCCTTGAGCTTCCTTCGTCTTCTCCAAGCTGTGTGTGTTTCTCTGTAACCCTAATTCCAACATTGCTGATCACTGAACCAAATGAGAGACATATTTCTGAATTTAAGGCTGATTTGAATGCTACTTTCAAGATGAAATATTTGGGGCAGTTGTACCATTATTTGGGCATACAATTTAAGCAGTGTGATGGTGGTATTTCCTTGTGTAAGAAAGGCTACATAGAGACATTGCTATGTAAGTTTGGACTTGGGGATTGCAAACCTATTGCCACTCCCATGGAAATAGGTTTGAAGTTGATTCTACATGATGATGGCGATCTTGGTGATGTCACTCTTTACCAAACTGTTGTTGGCTGCCTCATTTTTGTATGCAACATGAGGCCAGATATTCAGTTTGTAGGCTCACAGGTCAACAGATTATTGCATAGCCCAGGGTCTAAGCATTGGTAGGCTATCAAGAAGATTTTCCGCTACCTTATTCGCACTTTACATCTTGGCTTGTTTTATCCCAAGGGGGGATCATTGCCGCAAGAATTACATGCTTTTTGAGACTCAGATTGGGCTGGTTGTTTTGACACGCGAGTGTCCACAAGTGTTTTTTTTTTCATGCTTGGCAGTTCATGTATATCATGGTTGAGCAAGAAGCAACCTACTGTGGCCACTTCGAGTTGTGAGGCTGAGTACAGGGCAGTCTTCACAGCTACGGTTGAGTGTGTATGGCTCCGACGCCTTATGGATAATTTGGGTGTTGGATAGGACACGGCCAACACTATCTACACTCACAGTCAGAGCGCATTGGCAGTTGCGAGGAGCCCAGTTTTTCATGCTCGCACAAAGCACATTGAGGTGGATTACCACTATGTTAGGGAGAGACTCTCAGGAGGAGAGATCAGCTTGGCTTATGTGCCAACATAGGACAACCTTGCAGATCTTTTCACAAAGGCATTGTCTTGTGAGAATCTTGAAGCTTTCCGAAAAGCTTTGGGCCTACTCCCCTTTTTCAACTGATCATGTCCTCAGAGCATGGCACTTCCCTTTACTCATGTGCCAACTCTAGTTCACCGCATCACTCCAGGGGGGATTTGTTACCATATACATGTGGTAGTGATGTGTGTGAACACACTAGGACCGCCGAGGCATTTTTTCCCTCTTAAGGAGGTTTTTTCCCCCGAGCATTGTATATACGCCCATCACTCTAGGGCTATCTTTCTTTCCATGGCACACTAAGTAACACACTCAATCTCTATTGTGTGCCTTGAGATTCCTTTGTGTTCTCCAAGCTGTGTGTGTTTCTCTACAACCCTAATTCCAACACAAAATGGAAAAGAAATAATATATAAATTTGAAATCTTGAGCACTAGAGTAGACACTGAAGATGACGAGAGTGAAATTGACCAGAATAAGGCGGCCTACGATGGTGACACATCTGATATTGGCTATGATGACATAGAGTTACAAGATATATCAATGAAGTACATAATATCCTTGCACAAAGAGAAACATATGTTTTTGAGAAGGATCTTTTTAACAACACTACATGATGCTTGTAATAAATATGAGACACACTACAACACTAAATGAAGATATCGACGCGCCTATATCGAAGGCCATGCCTTTTCACGCGTATATCAACGACATTAGCGGGCGTCGCTATACGCGTCGCAATGTGCGTCGATATACGCGTGGAAAGGCTTTATTTTCCACGTGTATATCGACGACATTAGCGGGCGTCGCTATACGCATCACAATGTGCGTCGATATACACGTGGAAAGGCTTTATTTGCCACGCGTATAGTGACGCGTATATCGACGCTTAAAAAATTGGGGGAAAAAAGCGAAACCCGCGCGTAGGGGCTATTTTCGCCTTCTCGGATCTTGGTCGAAACCTGCTGCGCAGGTATTATGTCCATCTCCACCCTCCCCAACCCCTCTCTCTTGCTCTCTCTCTCTCTCTCTCTCTCTCTCTCTCTCTACCTCTACATCGTGTGTGTGTGTGTATGTGTGTAGGAAAGAGAGAGAGAGAGAGAGAGAGAGAGAGAGAGAGAGAGAAAGAGAGAGAGAGAGAGAGAACGGTGTGTGTGTGTGTGTAGGAAAGAGAGAGAGAGAGAGAGAGAGAGAGAGAGAGAGAGAACGGTGTGTGTGTGTGTAGGAAAGAGAGAGAGAGAGAGAGAGAGAGAGAGAACGGTGTGTGTGTGTGTGTAGGAAAGAGAGAGAGAGAGAGAGAGAGAGAGAGAGAGAGAGAGAGAGAGAGAGAGAGAGAGAATTGATGTATGCTTAGGAAATTAAAACTAAAGAAAAAAAAATTAAAGAGAGAAATGAAATGAAATGTTATATTAACGTCTTCAAAAGGCCAAAGTGACCTATGAGACATGAGACAAGAAAGTTACAATGTGATGGATCTGATACAAAGTCAGAGTAAGAAGATGACAAAATAAAATATTATGGAATCCTAAACTGCTGGGTGTGGACTAAACGGCTAAACGAGCTAGTTGGGATAGGTAGATCTCCTCCATGGTCAGTACTTTGACCGGACGTTGTGCATGTCGAGCCAAAGTGACCTAGCTAGATCCTCTTATGCAGCCTCTGTTGATGTTGTGTAGTCCTCCGCAGTCGTGGGCGTCTAGATCTCCCTAGATCAGTCACTCGTTCGATCATTAGAGAGATAGGGAGTTAGAGAGCGAGAGAGAGAGAGAGAGAGAGAGAGAGAGAGAGAGAGAGAGAGAGAGAGAGAGAGAGAGAGAGAGAGAGAGAGAGAGAGAGAGAGAGAGAGAGAGAGAGAGAGATAGGGAAATGGAGCTCCAGGAGTTATGGCACAGAAATAGGAAAATAGAGAAATAGAGAGAGATAGGAAAATAGAGAAAGAGAAATAGTGAGAGCGAGATCGAGAGAGAAAGAGAGATAGTGAGAGCGAGATCGAGAGAGAAAGAACAAGAGATAGGGTACGTAGACAGAGAAGAAACTATGGAACTAAAAGAGGCAAAGGGGTTTTGCCTGCTACATGCATTGCCATGTACACCTGGGAGTGCACGTATGTGTCTACCCATACAGGATTTGACCAATAAAGACAAGATTTTGACCCGGTGGTCCTGATCTCCGTACACCTCTGGACTGAGGTGTATGGAGATTGGGCAAGACTAGAGAATGCGAGGTAGTTTACATTGTGAGGAGTATATATATATATATATTGAAACAACATTCATAATCATTGTAGATGGCAATGTCATCAACTAACATGGAGGAAAAGATTGCATGCTCGTGCACGCTCTGCAAGTATCAAATCCTACGCAAGCGTAGGATATGTAATGAGCATGTGCACAAGTACGGAGAGTTTTCTAGAGAAACCATATAGAATCTGCGATACGACTCCTACGGAATGGGCATTGATTTCCACGACATAGCACCTACATCCGAGAGAGAGAGAAAAAATATTATGCGTGAAGGTCCGACCAATATAGAGCCACGGATGGAAGCAGAAAAGGGCTTACAGACAGAAGATGACGGCATGGAGGAGATGCTGGATGCCTTCTTCCAGACAAGCGAGGAGAACGCGAACGAAGCAGCACCAGAAGCCGTTCGCCTATCTCCTGAAGACATGTTGAGAAAGTTGGTACGTCAACCAATCTATGAAGGCGCCAAAATATCTGTGCTTCGTACTTGTCTGGCGTTTTTGAATCTTCAGTCAGTGTACACGTGGTTAGATGCAAGCGTCACTGCTTTGTGTAGGTATGTTATTTTGCAAAAGAGATTTTCCGATTGCAACGGTGATGTGCTCGGAGAGCTTTAATTTTAATTTAATGTGGCTTAAACAGGTTATTGCGGGAGCAACTTCTCCCGGCTGGCAATGAAATGCCCCCCTCCGGGCCAGACGCAAAGCAACTTCTGACCTCAGTTGGCTTGGACTACGACATGATTCATGCATATCCAAATGATTGCATTCTTTTTCACAATGAATTCGCAGATTGTCTGTCGTGTCCTAAGTGCAGAGCAATGTGCTGCAAACAAGATGCAGTTGGCGAGACAGTGCCACCTAAAGTGTTGCGGCATTTCCCTATTATTCCTAGGATAAAAAGCATGTTTCGTTGTGGTTCCATTGCAAAGTTGATGCGGTGGCATTCTACGAATAGATCCACTGACGCAACATTTAGGGTGCCCGCTGATTCGAAGGCTTGGAGTCACATTGTAGATACCTGGCCATATTTTAAGAGTGAACCATGCAATTTTTGTTTGGGCATGGCAATGAATGGAGTCAATCCATTTGGCTTGAGAAGCTCGTCATGGAGCTCTTGGTCTGTGTGCCTTATCAATTTCAACCTCCCGCCGTGGCTTGCTATCAAGAAGGGTCATTTGATTTTAAGCTTGATTGTACCTGGTAAGTTCAAAGCAAAAAACATGGATGTTTATCTAGCTCCACTAGTTGACGAGCTCCAAGGGTTATGGCATGGGATCGACATAGCAGATGCGGTTGAACCAGTAGGACAACAACATGCAAGGATCCATGGACTTCTTATGTGGACTATGCATGATTGGCCAGGATACGGAGAAGCTTCTGGTAATGGTTATTGATTTACAAAATTCTCGCTATTCGCAAGCCCTTTGCCTTGGCCTGATTCATGCTTTGATATATGCAGGACTAACAACTTCGGGATACAATGCATGTCCAATTTGCGGGTAGTCTTTGGATGTGCGCTATTCTACCTCTCTTAGAAAGACAATTTATCAAGGCCACCACCGTTATCTTCCAGATGGCCATCACTTGCGCGAAGGCCATCTTGGTCGCGTCGAATGTCGTCCTATGCATGTACAAGAGTGGCGTCGCCGATGGGAGCAACATGAGGAGCAACCTGTTCGAGGAATGAAACGTTTGTCCATTCTCCATACGTTGTCGTACTGGGGTGATCTACTAATTAACCATTTGCTGGATCCAATGCATATATTCAAGAATGTGGGAGATCTCCTCTGGAAGACAATCATGGGAACGAAAGACAATCGAGCTTCACGAGATGATTTGCAGTCGGTTGGAAAGCTGCCAGAGCTGTGGCCTTTCACCAATGCAGCTGGTCAAACAAAACTTCCAAGAGCGCCATGGGTATTGCTAAAAAACGAAGAGCGACAAGTGAAAAGGGTGATTTCAGAGTTCAGGACGCCAACAGGATATATGCGATGTCTCAAGAGAGCATTCACCCGTGACGATCAACTGTCAGGGTTGAAATTGCACGACTGGCATAAGTTCTTGCAATTCATTCTTCCAATTGCGATCAAGGGGTGTTTAACGGAGGAAGTGCGTACCTGCATATACAAGATTTCAGTGCGGTGGATCTCTTCCAAGGAGATACGGGAGGAATCTATTGCAGTCACAAGGGCTAACTCCATTGAGGCAGTTTTCATGATTGAGAAGTATCTACCTATGAGCTGCCTAACTATCCAAATGCACTTGCTCGTCCATGTAGTAGATGAGGTTGCAGTGGCAGGTACAGTCCACAGCAGTTGGATGTTCTTTCTAGAGCGGTTCATGAAAACATTTCAGGGTTTTGTTCGCCAAAAAGCGTGTCCAGAGGGGAGCATGGCAGAAGGATGGTTGGTGCAAGAGTCTCTTGTATTGATGACCGAATTTCTATCCGTTTCTGACCCAGAAATTCCTCGACTGTGGAGCGATGAGGAGGATGCAAGACTGGTGGGAGAGGAGCCGCAAGGGCAAGGGGTGCCGAACAAAATGAACCTAGCCATGCGAGAAAAGATCATGAATTTCTATATAATAAATTCAGCGCCGATGCAAAAATGGCTTGAAAGGTACGAAGAAGAGAAAGAGAGACGCAATCTAGAGCGACAGGATTTCAGGCGAAGTCGAACGACTAGAGGCTTACCCTTGCCAGACTATCTCGCTCCTCTACCTAAATTCCCTACAATGGCATGGTTGGACAAGACAATGAAAGCAGCTCGACAGATCGGAGAACCCATATCTCCAGAAGAGGAAGAGCTGGCTATTGGATGTGACTGGAAGTATCATACATACATGGCACTGTGGTCGTATGGAAAGCATTTCAGAACACAACAAATTGACAGCAGAAGAAACACGTTTGACAGTGGGGTAATGGTTAGTTTCATGCAAAAGAGCAGGGCTAGTGCTAGAGACACGAATGAGAGCACTAGCAACCTGGATTACTGTGGTCTGGTGTCAGATATCCTGAAAGTAAGCTTCAGGCGGTTTGAGATGTTTTTGTTGGATGTGAAGTGGTTCAAGCTGATTACTTCTGGTCGCAATGCAATGGTACACAGAGATGGAAACAAACTTGTGCAAATAGATTCTACAAAGACTTGGACAGATGCGAGCGACACATTTTCTCTCCCCGAACATTGCGAGCAAGTGGTCTTTGTACCGGACTCTCAAGAGCGACAATGGTGGTTTGTGGTTCAGGTTGCTCCAAGAAATAAACAAGTAATTGAAGGGCAAGATCTCCTGGAGGAAAGTCAGTCAGACGACGTCCATACTACTGTGACATTAGATGAGATGGACGAAGGTATGGTAGAGGAAGCTAACAAATATACGAGGGATGATGCAGACGAGCCAAAATTGACACTTGTAGATGAAGATGCAATGGATGAAGACAATCTGCCAGAACGAGTTGGGGTAGAGTTATGTTTGCAATTAGAGATAGACGATGATACGGTGCAAGATCTTATCGATGATGCCTCACTCGTCGAGGCCTAGGCCTGTAAGTGTTTGTGTGAAGACATTGATTTAAAATTAAGCTTAAAGTTAATTTAAACAACTGTGTTCTGAGGCTTTATTTTACTTTCTTTGTGCAAGACTTTAGTATGGCAGACGAGATTCTAGATCCTGCTTCCATGAGTGCAAATGCATTCATGGGCTTCGTTACATGGATGACGCCTGCTCAGATGGCAGAGGCTTCTCAGTACTCGGTAGCCAGAGGCACGGGTACTACGCCTCCAAGATTCACACCCGAGGGTCTGACGCCTAGGGGGGGACGCCTACGGAGTTCAGGACGCCTATGGGTACGATGCCTTCTTCTCCCATCACGGCCGCTTCGACGCCTAGGGGTGGGGCAGAGGCGGGTATGTCCTCATCTCTGTAGCACAAGCGCACTCGCCGATGTTCGCCATCGTTAGGTGGAGGTGGTGGTTGTTGTGGAGGAGGGTCCACAGATGCTTCGACCCCTCCTCTCTCACGACCCCCGTGTTACCCAAGCACACCTCTCGACACACCTCTTGGCACACCTCGGACACCTTCGGGGGCACACGATCCTAGTGCCTCCAAGCTCTATATTGTACGAGGAGATGGTTCTATTGACATGGATAGAGTCAGGACTGAGATGCGACAGCGGACTTGCCAGCTCGTGGAGCTGCAGTTTTCGACCAGCATTCTGACGTCTTGGGATCAGCAAGAAAAGGAAAAAGTTGTAGACATGTAGTAGTGTTAGTGTGTATACGCGCTTCACCAGGGGCACTTTTCTCCCACTAGGTTTTTCCCCCTACACATCCGGTGTGAAAGGACACCTTATCTCTTAGGGTTTCATATAATCTTTGTAGCTCTGAGTTTATATACACTATATTTCTAATACAGAGAGAGAGACTACAGAGATCTCGTACACAAGCTCTGTGTCTTCTCCTTCTCCATCTTCTTGCTACTCTGAGTTGCTGTCTTCCTTCTGTTTCCTATTTCATCATCTTCAACAATTGGTATCAGAGCAAGGTGATTTCCAGAGCCTCTACTTGCGTTTTCACGTCCACGCGCGCAATCGCAGTTTTCAGGCAGTTTTCGGAAAATTTGCTCGTGGGAGCATCCTCGACATTCCGGGAGTATTCTGAGTAGGTGACCTGGGTTTTACCCCCCTTTCGAAGCCGTTCAAGCCCTCTCAATTTTTTTCTGAACAGCGTAGCAGAAGTTACTTTTCGGAGGCGTTTAGATCAAGAGGGTGTGCTTTTTGACAGATTTTCTTCAGGTAAACAGTTCTTTTGGGAAGCAGCTTGTCTTAGCTTTGTGCTGAGATTTTGTGCAGAGTTTTGCTTGCATTGGAGAGGAGATTTGTGAATCTCTTGGAGGTTCTTTTGCTCTCTTGTGTGCATCCACAGTATGGCTCAATCTATGGAGAAAGAGATTTTTGGTGCGTTTACATCCGAAGACAAATTGGATGGTACCTACTATTATTTTTGGTCTTTTATGGCCAAAAATGTTTTGGTTGGTAAAGGATTGTGGGATTATGTATCTGGAGATGAAGTTCGTCTAGGTAGCATTGCACCTGCCACGCCTGGTCGTGGTGCACTGGTCGTGCAGGACCCTCACAAGTCACTCCAGAGCAAAAGAGACGGGATACTAAAGATGCACAAGCTATGGCTGTGATTGCCTTAAGCATAAAGAGGACAATCACACCACATATCAAATCTTGCAGAACTTTTGAGGATGCTTGGAACACTCTGCAAGCTATGTTTGGAGGAAGAAACGCTGCCAGAATAGAGTTTTTGAGGAAACAACTTGACAAAATACAGATGGACGAAGGTGACGATATTGTCGAGCATCGTACAAAAATCAGGGATCTTAAAGAGCAATTGATTAGCATTGATGAAGTGATTCCAGAGAAGGACTTGGTTTCCAAAACACTCAATTCACTACCACCATCTTATTTGAATTTTCAGACTTCTTTGACTCTGTCTTTGCGAGCTAATCCTGAGCCTCTTCATTTTGAAGAGTTAGTGGCTTTGCTATTGCAGGAGGATCAATCACGTAAGAACAAGTCTTTACAAGTGGATGGTATGGATCATGCTCTTGTTGTACAGAACAAAAACAAGGGTAAAGAGAGTGCTCATTACTCCAAGTCTAGTGCATGACAATCTTCAGAGAAGTCTAAAGGTGATTCCGACAAGTCCAAGAAGAAAGGTAAATGTCACTACTACAAGAAACCTGGTCACTACATTAGTGAGTGTAAAAAGCGAATTGCTAAAGAAAAGAAGAAAGAGTCAAGTTTGGTTGTTTCAGCTTCTGGTGATTCTTCTACAGCTAAAGAAGAGTCTGCAAACTTTGTGCAAGATTCTTATGCTTTCGTAGTATGTTCAGATTTTCCTCCTTACAATGTTGACAAGACACAAATGATTTGGTACTTTGATAGTGGTGCATCCAGGCATATTACTTCAAGGAAGGATTTGTTTTGTTCATTGGATGCAGCTCCAGCAGGAAAGAAGGTGACATGTGCAAATAATGCTTCTTATCCAATCAAATGCGTTGGTAATATTTTGATTACCATTTCAGATGGTTCAAATTTTTGCTTGCCAGATGTCTTATATGTTCTAGGGATCAAGAAGAATTTGTTGTCTGTATCCTCTCTTGCAAAAAATGGTCTTCGGGTCATTTTTGAGGATGAAAGATGTGTTGTACGAGATCGCGAGAATGGTTATTCTCTTATCACTACAAGTACGCTAGAAAATGGACTATTTGTGCTAGATCGTTATGAAAAGCAGATTCAGGTATGTATTGCAGAAACAAAGACTCAGGCAATGCAGGATGCTGAGTTGTGGCATGCTAGATTTGGGCATGTTAGTTATGACAGTTTGATGACTTTACAACGTCATAATATGGTGCATGATTTGACTTTATTAGAGATGCCACCAAGACATGTATGTAAAGGTTGCGTTCTTGGAAAGATGCACAGATTTGCATTTTCGCAGGATGGTTCAGTTAGAGGGACACGAAAGTTGCAGCTTGTACACAGTGATGTATGTGGTCCTATGAGGACGCCATCTTTGGGAAACAGCCTTTATTTTGTGACCTTCATTGATGAATTTTCCAAGTTTTGTTGGGTGTATCCACTCAAAGCAAAGTCAGATGTGTTTGCAGTTTTTCAACATTATGTCGCCATGGTTGAAAATGAAACAGGTTGCAAAGTACATAACTCTATTAGGAAATAAGACGTAGCTAAATAGTTAATTGAGTAGATTACTTAATGGAGAGAGACAGATTTATATATACGAGATTATAGAGTAGAGAGAGAGAGAGTACCCACGATATACGTGGTTCACCCAATGTGGGCTACGTCCACGGGAAAGCAGCCACTCAATGGCTTTAGTACTTCAAAACAAGAAGTAGTTTACAAAGGGATTATACCCTTAATGGAGCTCCCACCTTGCTTCACTCTCACCACCTCACACTCACCTTGTTGCATCAACTTCACACTATGAAATGTGTGTAGAAATGGCCTCCTTTTATAGGCCAAAAGGGCTACCCTCTCTTATGAGAGACAGCCATGTGTAGCCGCCCTTGTGCGAATAAGTCCAAATCGGACCCTCCAATCTGTCCATGTGTGGCCGCCCTTGAGAAGACAAGTCCGCTTATGAATTCGGCCACCGGCCACCCGCCATTGACATCCGACCACCGGCCATCGGCCATTGACTACCGGCCATCGGCCAACTGACCGGTTGTTTTCCGACCACTTTCCGGCCTCCGGCCGGCCATAATATTCCAGCAAAAAGGAATATTCCGGCGAAAAACAAAAGTCTTGGGGGCCTCCGCCCCCGAGGCCTCTAAAGTTGCCCCTGATTCTTGTCCGGGAAAATTTTGGTTTCCGGTGAGTGATTTTCCTTCACGCACGATGGCTTCTCCTCATAATGGGGGCCTTACAAGTGTGCGCTTTTACCACAGAAAATTACAAGGGTAAATCAGGCTCCATACTTAACAGACTCTTCGTACTGATCAAGGAGGTGAATACATGTCAGGTGCATTTAAGGATTTTTTGGGAAAGAAAGGCATTAAACACCAATGCACTATGCCATACACACCACAACAGAATGGTGTTGCAGAAAGGAAGAACAGGTCTTTAATGGATATGGCTAGATGTATGCTCAAGGCTAAGAGTTTGCCTCATAAGCTATGGATGGAGGTAGTTGCTTGTGCAGCACATGTTTTGAACAGGTGTCCTACTCGTGCCTTGAAGACCATTACTCCATATGAAGCTTGGTATGACAGAAAACCTTCAGTCAGTTATCTTCGTGCTTTTGGTTGTCTTGCTTATGCTCACATCCCTCAGCAGTTACGTGGGAAGCTTGATGATAAGGCAATCAAATGTATATTTGTGGGGTACAGTAGTGGAATTAAAGGTTATAGACTTTACAATCCTTCTACAAACAAGATTTTTGAAAGTCGTGATGTAATTTTTGCAGAAACTACTGCTCAACCTATGGTTGCTTTTGATGTACCTCATATGCAGACACATGATGTATTTGAAGGTTTGCTTCCTTCTTTTGTGGAGAATCAAGAATCACAACAGGTTGATAATCTTGATCAATCTTTTGATCAGCATGTGACACCTCATGATGTAGAGGAAATTGTGCATGAAGATCAAGAAGTTCTTAGGGAAGAAAGAACCTTGCCTAAATGGGTTCAGAAAACTTTGTAGGATAGCAAGTTGGATGCACCGTTGCCACGAAAAACACGTGCTGGTACTACTTTTGGTAGAGAGCAAGTAGATTTGGCTTGCTTTAACACTCTTTGTGATGCAGATGAGCTTGATTCATTTGAACAAGCTTTAGAGTGTGTTCAGTGGAAAGATGCTATGCAGCAAGAAATTGATTCTATTCATAAGAATCATACATGGGATCTAGTGGACTTGCCTACAGGTAAAAGACCTATTGGTACAAAGTGGGTTTTTAAGGTAAAAAGGAAACAAGATGGTATTGTTGACAGGTACAAAGCAAGGCTTGTGGCAAAAGGCTATGCGCAATAGAAAGGCATAGATTATGATGAAACCTTTGCTCCTACTTCTCGTGCGTCCACAGTTAGATCACTAGTTGCAATTGCTTCTCATCATGGTTGGAAAGTGCATCAATTGGATATCAAAACTGCTTTTTTGAATGGTGATTTGTAGGAAGAAGTTTATGTAATTCAACCAAGTGGTTTTGTTGTAAAAGGTCAAGAGCAAAAGGTATGTAGATTGCGTAAAGCTTTGTATGGTCTCAAACAGGCTCCAAGAGCATGGTATGAGAAGATACATACTTATTTGATTGGCCAGGGATTTCAGAATAGTCCAACAGAAAGTACTTTGTATGTCAAAAAGAGAGATGGAGTTCTCATTATTCTAACACTTTATGTGGATGATATGCTTCTTACAGGCAATACTGCAGATGAAGTTGAAGTGTTTAAAGATGCTTTGAGAAAAACCTTTGAGATGTCTGATCTTGGTTTGCTACATTATTACTTGGGTATTCAGTTTGTGCAATCAGAGGATGGCATATACATGTTGCAGGCAAAATATTTGCATAAAATTTTGGATAAGTTTGGTATGCAAAATTGTAAACCAATCTCTACACCCGTAGAAACTGGATCAAAGTTGAGCATGCACGATGCTGGAGAACCTTTTGATGTACATACTTATGCAGCAGCGGTTGGTTCCCATATATATTTGGTAGGCAACACTCGTCCAGACATTCAATTTGGGGTTTCACAAGCAAGCAGATTTATGCACAGACCAGGTATGCATCATTGGCAAGCTGTGAAGCGCATACTTCATTACCTTTTAGGTACTCCTAATCTTGCAATGTTCTTTCCAAGGGGGGATATGAATGGAAAGCACAGTTTCTATGCAGCTTCTTGGTTACAGCGATTCAGATTGGGCTGGTGATTTTGACACATGACATTCCACAAGTGGCAATTGTTTTTTCTTGGGAAATGCATGTATATCTTGGCTAAGCAAGAAGCAACCCACAGTGGCTACATCAACTTGTGAAGCTGAGGACAGGGCAGCTTTCACGGCAACAGTTGATTGTGTATGGATACGTAGGTTATTGGCAGATCTTTGTGAGTATCAACAGGCACCCACTACCATTTTCACTGACAGTCAGAGTGCTATGGCAGTTGCAAGGAATCTAGTATTTCATGCAAGAACAAAGCACATAGAGGTTCACTACCACTATGTCAGGGAAAGGCTACATGCAGGGGAGATCACACTAAATTACTGTCCTACCCAGGATAACATTACAAATCTATTTACGAAGGCGTTATCACGAGAAAAGTTTGAAGCTTTCCGAAAAGCTTTGGGCTTACTCTCATACACATGATGATCTGCTACCTTGTACGGATTCACACTATCACTACTAGGGGGATTTGTAGACATGTAGTAGTGTTAGTGTGTATGCGCGCTTCACCAAGGGCACTTTTCTCCCACTGGGTTTTTCCCCCTGGACATCCGGTGTGAAAGGACACCTTATCTCTTAGGGTTTCATATAAGCTTTGTACCTCTGAGTTTATATACACTATTATTCTAATACAGAGAGAGAGACTACAGAGATCTCGTACACAAGCTCTGTGTCTTCTCCTTCTCCATCTTCTTCCTACTCTGAGTTGCTGTCTTCCTTCTGTTTCCTGTTTCATCATCTTCAACAAAACTCACTTACATAGTGGAGACCATCCTGAGAGAGTACCAGCGTGCTCCGGGTTCTTCCGTTGTTTCGGCGTGGTGGATCAAGGGTGTTGCACGGGACACCATCAAACATCGACGAGATGCAGCTCGGAAGGCTTTGAGGACCGGCTCGCCGAAGCCTTCGGGCATCCCACACAAGACATGGCTGCAGATAAGGAAGGATGAGCGGACAGCAGCCACATGGTTCAGTCAGCAGCGTGAGGCTACGCAGGTACAACAGATGACTAGGGGGACATCTCATCTTGGCAGCGGAGGCTTCGACACCTTTCGCTATGAGTTTGTGAGTTTCTAATCCAATCTTAACTTGGCGTTTTTTAAAACGTGATGAATCATGTATTCTTATTACTTTGATTTTTGTATAGACGCAAAATCTTGCGATGCATCGAGCTCCATCACGTGAGGAGGAGTCAGATGGATATCGCAGAGGTATCTATGAAGTAGTGCATGATCTTGAAGCTTCAAGAGAGCGTGTAGAGTGGGATGCCTTATAGTCTCGCTGATTGCCTGAGGTGAGATGTTAATATGTGTGAGTTGATTTAATTAAGTCAGTATATGTGAAGTAATATCAATACTAATTTTGTGAGTTGTCCTATGTGCAGGTTGCGACGCCTAGTCATTAGTGGACCAGATTTCATCTATATGCTTTGTGAGACACAGACACGCTTCTGTGTCTCTTTTTTGTACAAATAGTTAGTGTTCAGACAGTTATTGTTTCCCTTATGGTTATGATTATTGTCATTGTCATTGTAGAGACAGTTATTGTTTCTCTTTCTCGTTATGCTTATGGTTATTGTTAATTTTGTTTATGGTTATGGTTATCTGCATTATGGTTTTCATCAAAGTGGTTATAGCCGGTTATGGTTTTAAGTTATGGTTATGCTTATAAGTTATGGTTATGGTTCGTTATGGTTATGCTTTAAGTTAAGGTTATGGTTCGTTATGGTTATGCTTTTAAGTTATGGCTATGCTTTTCAGTTGGTACGGTTGTCTTTCAATGGCCTTAAATCTCATGTGAGATCCTACATGGATAGCATGTAGGAGGCGTATACATGATATGGTTTTTTTTGAAGAGTTTATGTAAAAACAAAGGGAACTCTGCCGAAATTTCTGCGCGCGGGAGCATGGTTGATATTTTGGTGTTGCTCGCTTTCTTGGGCAGAGGGCAGGAAGTCTGGTTGTGGCTATGTCCATCTTTTAACTGGGCATAGGCCAGGCTACCTGTCCTCTGTCCAAGATTTTTTTTTTCTGCTATGGTCGTCGCTATGTGCGTCGCTATGCGCATCGCTAATAGCGACTGGTTTCACAGCGACGCGGATAGCAACGCGCATAGCGACAGGCCGCGTCAATATCTGCGTCCATAACACGTTTTTTTATTGTAGTGACAATAATATATGGTCATAAATTTCCACATTAAGTGAAGATGATGTAGGCAAGACTGATGATATGTTGGTTGATGTGACCCTGGGTACATGTGCTTTACAAGATTTGGGGTAAATCCTCTAGTGTTGTGATGCAAAGGTATTGGGTCATGAAGGTAATAGGAATGAGTTGTATATGCGCATTGATTTGATGCTAGTGCCATCTCAAAGGAATGTAGACGATGATATGTGCTCTCTAGTTTCTTAGTATAAACGCCTTGAGGATGTGGTAGACAAGGACGTTAGAGTGACATTTTTCTTGCATGGCGATTTTATGGATGCATTTCACATTATTCAACATATGGTTGAGCCATATCATTTTATCTATAAAGATCATGATTGGTAGTTAGCAGGTTGTGGGGTAGGTTGATTGATGAAGGATAAATTATGATGTGTTGTGTGGCTTTGTATGCATGTCTATAGGTTTTGAAGTGGAAAATACCTTTTTGTGAAAGAAGAAGATGTAAGTGTGAGTGTTTCTATGGTTATTTTTCAATTCTTGGATGAAATTTGAGGTGGTATGAGTAATGGGATATTTTACTTGAGAAATGAGCAGCCATTGATGCACCAACAATTAGATGTGGAATATATGGCTATGGGTGGGTTGAACTCTAGTAAACAAATGCATTTTGAGGTAGCTATTGGTCCAGCTACTTGGAATGACCTATAACACAAGATGATATGTTCCAACCTTGCATTCAGATCGTGTTTGGGATCCATGTGGATGGGGCCATTTTGAAAATAAAATATATGCTTTTCTCTTTGGTGTATATGGTATGCTTGGGCACTTGGGTGGTGCTATGCAAGCTGATGATTTTCTACATGATCCAAGATAAATTTTGGGGTCACTTTTGAGGATTTATGTCACTGCTTCATGCAAGTGTTGAGCATGAATACTCAACATGGAGGTTGGGTAATGATGATAAACCACTATTGGCATGTGCATAGTAGTGTGTATATGCATGGACATGCATCCATAAAGATGTGAATACATGCATTTGGAAAACATGGTAAACAATGATTGACTATACAATGTTTTTAAACACTAAAATTTTGAAAAGGTTAGTTCTAAGAGGTAGGTGTCGTATGTGAATGTAACTTGGATTCGGTTCCAGGAACTGCAATCCATGTGCTCTTTCTTTCTATTACCTATTTTTTGTTAGTCGAGGGATGTATGGGATTCACGTTAAATTTTTTTGCTTATAAAAATTTTTCACCACCTCATTGTGTGAGGTGTTAAGCCTAAAACATGGTAGGCTCTAATTATTATATTTAGTCTTTCAATACGTAAGCAATGTCGATAATCTGAAAAGAGATATACCTCTTCACATCAAGAGAAGGTTCATGATCTTGTATGTATGTGACATTGTGGGATATGTGTGCATGTGAATGAATGAAGAGGAATTCATATGTTGTCTCTCGTAGGGTGTACTACGTAATCATGTTAATGTATAACGTGAGTTTGAAAGGAGGATTTCTAAAATGCAAAATTTTTAGGCAATTTAATAGAAATATATTAAAATAAATTATTTTTAAATTTAGTTTTGAAAAATTTTAGGTAAACATGGTAAACAATGATATTAGGTTTAAAACATGGTAAACAATGATTGACTATACAATGTTTTTAAACACTAAAATTTTGAAAAGGTTAGTTCTAAGAGGTAGGTGTTGTATGTGAATGTAACTTGGATTCGGTTCCAGGAACTGCAATCCATGTGCTCTTTCTTTCTATTACCTATTTTTTGTTAGTCGAGGGATGTATGGGATTCACGTTAAATTTTTTTGCTTAAAAAAAATTTTCACCACCTCATTGTGTGAGGTGTTAAGCCTAAAACATGGTAGGCTCTAATTATTATATTTAGTCTTTCAATACGTGAGCAATGTCGATAATCTGAAAAGAGATATACCTCTTCACATCAAGAGAAGGTTCATGATCTTGTATGTATGTGACATTGTGGGATATGTGTGCATGTGAATGAATGAAGAGGAATTCATATGTTGTCTCTCGTAGGGTGTACTACGTAATCATGTTAATGTATAGCGTGAGTTTGAAAGGAGGATTTCTAAAATGCAAAATTTTTAGGCAATTTAATAGAAATATATTAAAATAAATTATTTTTAAATTTAGTTTTGAAAAATTTTCCTAAAATAAGGAGTCATTTTATTCATTCATACATGTTAAAAAAGGGATTTTTTTAATACCCCACGAATGTACGTTATATAGGGAGGTATTGAACAGTGAACCCCCCAAGTGTTGTTTATCATCTTTGTTTTTTAGTTTTTGGTTTTTAAAATTTGATTCAATTCTTGAGTAGTAATGTTTCTTGATGGCTTCAGGTTAAGTAAATACTACCTAGTGAAGAGTTTTATGGATTAAATGGAAGGAGTAGTTGTTTTTATTCATATTTTATCTTCTTGTCATGGTCCCTCATAGCACTTATCTTCACTCGCCTTGTACATCTTTGGAGTCTCAAACTCCTATTTTGCCCTTGCTAGGTCCTCTTAAGCTTTGGGCAGGTACTTGTTAGTGGCTCGACCGGTGAATCAAGGAGGCCTCAGAATTCTCAACCCTGTGGCCCATGCAGAAGCTTGTTGTCACCTTGGCTAAACAGGATCAAGTTTGGGTTGTCATGGTCAGAGATATGGTAGAAACATCTAAACTTGGCTTGGATGGTAGAAAGTGGAGAGGGGTGGAGGTTCATGACAAAGTGTTAGCCCCGGAGTGAGCCCCGGAGTGGTCTACCTTAAGACTGGGAGGCAGCTCAAGAGAATTGGTAATAAAATGCAAGAGAGCAGCAGGAGTCTTAAAGTGGGGGGAAGAAGTCAAATACTTCAAGAACTCCATTTTGCATTGGTCCCCCTGGCTGTCCAAAGTTGTTGATCTGCCACAAACTCCCTATTGGATTGAGACAGCCAGGAAACTGAATAATAAGGGTCTGAAGCGGCTTGGATGCTTCTAGAACAGTGGAAACAAGAGTTGGAAAACCATTGACCTTTTGGTTACCCAGTACCAACTCAATAGCTTGGAGGTCTTGCTGGTCCACAAAGTGATGAAGGAGCTTGACAATTTAGTGATGCCAATCTGTGATTCGGTGTTTGACTAGAATGCATGGAAATGTCCCGGAAGCAATCTATTAGGGAAACCCCATCCTAAAATCATTTATCAGACAATGATGCATAAGAAGAATTGGTCTAGCCCCCTAAACAAGCTATGGAAAAAGCAATGGCCGAAGGAAAGGTGGGAGCAAGTATTGGAGTACATATGGAAGCCAAAGGCTCCGCAACACATGAAGGTCTTTCTATGGAAGGTAATTTGGGGTGCTCTACCGACGGGGTTGAAGGTTCACGAGAGAGGGATTGGGTCAGATCGATACTTGGGGTGCAGGATGGCTAGAGAAGATTTGGCCTACCTAGCCCAACTATTAAAGGCCTCGCAGGGAAAATATGCAAGTGGGTACAAAGAACATGGAAAATTAGGTTCTTCAAGATTGACCTATTCCTTGGAGGCAAGAATTCAAGAAGTCCTGCCCTCCTCATCAGCACCCAAATCGTCAGATATTTCTTTTTGCATAAGGTATGGCAGACAAGGAACCGTTGTGTATTTGAAGGAGGTTCTGAGGTAGCAACCTTCGCAGAAATTACTCAAGAAAGCAAAGTGCTAATATGGACGCTCCAGCGCAAGCAACACTTGGAGGATTGGTCTAGGAAAGCAACACTTGAAGGATTGGTCTAGGACTACTTTGTGCATTGTTGTCAGCAGATGGAATGCCTAGGACGGCGTAAAGATCTCAAAAGAACAATTTTTTGGACCATGTGTATCGAGGAAGAGGCGGTGGGTTGGTGGGGGTGGCTGCCCTGATGTAATTATAGTCTCTGGATGATGTCATGGCTCAACAAGAGCGTGACCTTGTAATTTTTTTGGGCTGCTCAATATAATTCACTCACAATTGTGAGTTTTGCAAAATAAAAAATAAAAAAATGTAGGACAACCTCTTTCATATGCTCTTGCTCATTTGAGCCAAAACGTGAGGGTCTTCTCCCCATATTTGCTAAGTGCTTCTATGTGCTAAAATGAGAACCTGGATTTTCATGCTAGCCATTGCATGTGATCTGTAGCTTTTTATATACTTTTGAGGTGATCTGTAGCTTTTGATATACTTTGTGGTGAAACAATAAAACTACCAAAATTCTTTGCTGCATAGGGCATTCAATTTTTTGATTTCTCATTGGCATGCATACAATCCATCGGCGGAATCAAAATGGTTTTAAAAAATGTGGGTATGCTAATTATCACACATACACAAGAGTATATGTGAGCATGCGAGATAACCACTTGTACAAAGCCATACAAGAACACACATATACGCACACACTGTTTTGTATCTGTATAGGAAAGTATGTTGAAGTTAGTTAGCATGCAACCTAACTTATTGCTTGCATACAATCACACCCATAAACACACACTTTTTTGGTAAACCCATTATATGTGTATGTGTTAAGGAAGACTATACACCGACAAATAACACTTTGTTTTATTGGTCTCACACACACACACACACACACATTTTCTTTTGTCAACCCATACACATAGGCACACATACATTAACCCATACTATTTATTATTACACAAAAGCACACACACTTTTACAAAATCTATTCCCAAAAAGAAACATGTGTGCGCGCGCTCACGCACACACATGGAAAAACATTCAAAAAACACACACATTTTGAAAAGATTACTACACATAACATGACAGGCATGCAATTTCCCCACATCCTAGAAAAAATAGGGCATGCAATTTCCTTAATGGCATGTAAAAACAAGGGGAAGAGCAATTTTGGCCTATAGTAGCACTCATGGGTCTCTTGAAGTTAGTCCATTTTTGTTCCACGACACACCATTTCTACTTTGGTTGGTCAATCAATTGAACTATTGGAAGCCCTTGTCCTATTGCTCTTATTATTATTATTTTTTTTTAAGACTTATTACCATTTGATTTCACTTCTTCATGGTTTCCTCATAAGAAAATGTAGGAGGTTGAGGCATA
Organism: Adiantum capillus-veneris; assembly: GCF_014529385.1. Taxonomy (NCBI): domain Eukaryota; kingdom Viridiplantae; phylum Streptophyta; class Polypodiopsida; order Polypodiales; family Pteridaceae; genus Adiantum; species Adiantum capillus-veneris. The sequence continues at coordinate 82,253,710 of NC_140949.1, forward strand.
ACTACTGGTCCCACTTGTATAGGTAGAGCATCCACTATCGAAAATGCGGCTTTTAGCATCATTATTAACCTCTAATTCCTTGCCATAAATTTAATTGTTATGTCAACCGTATCGAAAATGCAAGATTACAAAGATGTTTATTTCATGCTATACAAGGCATCATGCAATTTTTTATCTATGAGATCCTTCAAGAATAATAAAACCAACTTTTAAAAAAAACTTTTTTTCTCATTCAAGAGATATAGCTACAACCTCTCTCATGTGGCTAGCACAATCTCTAACCACATCCCCTTGTTTTTATTTGAGCGTGTAGATTTGACCTACAATATCGTGTTTGATTCCTCTCATGGAAAAAGTACCTACAAATATCCTTGCAAGTCTTCAATCAAATATTTGGTATACTTCCATCTCCCAAGGTGTGGATGCATGCTAATGCTTTCCTTCATTCCAATACCCTGGTACTATGCATGAAAATCAAACATTCTATTGTATTGTAATCCTTCTTTTAAGCTAGCTAGATGATCATCAAGATCTTCATTTCCAATATGTTTTCTGATCTGTTTTGAAAATCTACATTTTCAACCCTTCTAGGATCGTCTCGACTCTCCAGCTTGTCTAAAAGCTAGATTAGCATCAAATAGATCTAGATCTTGGAATGAAGTATTGGTATTGTCACTACTATTGTGTGATGATTTTGACTCATTAGCCTTTTGCCACCATTTTTTTCTCCTATCGACACAAGCTTGAGAGCGTAAATCAATTGCATCAATCCTCTTGTGATTTACTACAAAACTCCACTTTCTTTTTGTTAGGAAACCATGGATGATGGCCTACTATTGAAAGACCTTGGTATTTGGTTTCCTCAATTTCAATTTCAATTTCATGGTCTCCCATTACATCAAACCCATTTTAATATTTCTCATTGAAAGAGTACTGAATGGAAATATTACCACTATCTCTATCTTGACAACATAGATGATTTTATTGTCATGGAGAGCTCAATGCCTAAGATTCCATGCCATTAAGAATTCAATTGAGCTCCCATTTTTACTTCTAAAAATGCATAGGTTCTCATAGTCTTTGCTTTGCCTCATGACTGTTTTTATGAATGAGATAGCACATAAACAACCAAGCAATTCATGGGGTATTCTTGTTTGTCTACCTCGTTGGTTGGTACTCTCAATATTACATTGACATATTTTTGGTCATTTACATTGAGGAATATGTTTCCCTTAGGATTCATGCAGTACCCTCATTGTTTTTGAGTCAACAAATGCGTCTAAAACTCAATGTAATGGTATTCAATACCGACTAAATACTCATCCAATGAGTCTATATGAATGTGATATTCATGCTCATTCTCTATATGCAACTGAAGTTATACACCCAACATTTATCTTGGCTCTTGATTGGGAGGTAGTGTTAGAGTATACCTCATAGTATTTTTCAAAATACGTTGGAAATATTTTTCCTCAATTGACACTCTCTTCCCTATAATCATAGAATCTGAGTTGGATAATTGCCTTCTACTTATTGCAAAAACTAGAATCTGATTGCCTTCTACTTAAGGAAATCAAGCAGATAGTTTTAACGTCATAGGAAACTATCCCAAGGGACCTTAATAAACATATGGAGGTACTACACGTGGAAAGCAAGAAGTTTTTTTAATTTTTTGTCCTTACCTTTTCCTCCTGAGCCCCAAGCCAAGGGATCTTTGCTGATTCACTTTGGCAAACCTACTCATGACAATAAACACATGCCTACCACGTGGGTTCAACGGTAAATATTTTCTTCTATATTTTTCTCACAATTTCACATGAAGATGGGTGCTAAAAAATGATTTTGAAAAAAAATATATAGATTGAATAGTACAACCTTTTATTGGTGAACAATTCATGGCCATGGGGTTTTATAAATAGTCCTTGAATGCACACATTATATAGGATTTACATAGAGTGAACAACACCACCACCACCACCAACCCCCCCCCCCTATTTTTTGATAAGAGTTCTCGTGTTCAAGGTCTATAATCTACGAAAGGCCCTTTTTAACATAGAATTTTGTTTCAGTCTATAAGCTGACTTCTTTTTGTCCACTGTGGACTCCAAAGTCTTTCTTTGATGTGCACACTATCCACAAGTTCTGTATTCCATAAGCAATAGATATGAATGAGTAGAGTAGTTTGGGATGCTTGTTGAACAATGTCACTATGCAAAGGGGTACACCTGTTTTGTGTTTTATCATTAGTTGCAATTTTCTTCTTACCTTCTTCTTCTTCTCCTTCTGTATGCTATTGACATGTGAAAATATGTATTTGGGAAGTTCCATACCACACTACAAGGTCATGCCCACTATTGAGGCATGGGGAGTTTGTATGTCCAAAACAATCCCCTATTCTGCCACCCACCCCGTATGTTAATTTGTCAAAGTCTATTTTCACTATCTTTTCTCTTCCGCCCCCACCACATCCACTCCAAGGAATTGTTGGAGGTATGGCATAATGGGTTATACAAATTGACGAGCGGGTATTTCCGAGAAATGAAATAATCGAGCAAGTCCCTTTAGACATTCTTTATTACTAAGAGAAAATTGCAGAAGTACAAGAGGGTTTTTCATTGTTGCAAACTAACCCCACAACCAAACTCAAATCCCATGATGACTAATTGCATGGAACCGAACTTGGAGCCAATTTCAATCATTTTATTACTAAGAGAAAATAGCATAAGTACAAGAGGGTTTTTCATTGTTGCAAACTAACCCCACAACCAAACTCAAATCCCATGATGACTAATTGCATGGAACCGAACTTGGAGCCAATTTCAATCATGGAACAAAATAAAAGCCCCTGGCTTGGCGCAAGTGTCGACAAAACCATTCCACATCGGTGCTTGTGACAAGCCAAGGGCACCTCGCATAAATGTTCTAGCACTTTCCACCTCTATTATCCACTTGGAATACATCTCCATCTATAGTATTCCGAATTCTTTGAAGCGCACTTTTTCAACCTATCAAACATGATGCCCAAATGCATATCATGTAATGTTCTAAAATGATTTGTACCATTAGTGTAGGGCTCTAGCATTCACTCTCCTATAGGTAGCCATTTATTGAAGTGTAAAATGGTGTCTTAGATTAATAAGTGATCAACCCCAACCAAGGGCCTAAGCAGTGTTAGAAAAAAAATGCTATCAAGATCTCCCCGTCCCACTCTTGCTACGTACAATGGCTGGCACCCATGAAGGCCCCCCACGTACTGCCACTCATCCACCTTGCCACCCGCTTCACTCCCCAAGAGGCCTTTGAGCCCTACATCCAGCATGAAGCTGAAAGTGCCAACATGTCTCACCAAAATAAACGCTTGCTGTTGAAACCCATCTCTCTCTCTCTCTCTCTCTCTCTCTCTCTCTCTCTCTCTCTCTCTCTCTCTCTCTCTCTCTCTCTCTCTTTGTCGAAAAAGACAAACAACTAGAGAGACAAGCATTTGGAGCCACTTCTTCACACTCCTGGCATTTGTGTGCATTACGATCAACTAAGCATGAGGAGCTTATCTCCATAACTGAACATATAAAGCCCACGTAAAAACAATAAAAATTAAAAAGGAACTAGTTGGTGTTAGAGTTTGCAATGCATTACAAAATGAACTATCCAAACAATGGAAAACTGCCCCTTCAGGAAATTAATTTTAGAAGAGAAGTGTGTGTCTGTGTGAAGCAAGAGAAAAAACAAGACCTTCTTTTGTTGTCGGCAGCCGCAGGACGGAGTGTCTCAATCAATGTGGGGCACGAAGGCAAAACACCAAGCAACACATGCCACCGCAACCCACGTAATTGAGGCTCAGGAAGCCAATCAACAATCGACATGGAGGCATTGCTATTTTGAGGTGAAATCTGAGGTGTGGGAACTCGCATGTATTTACAGGAAGGAGCTACGAGCAATTCGACAATCGAAATCCTTTGCAAAAGTAAGGCAAGGAGCTTGAATCGGTAGAAGAGGATCAGGTCGGCGATGACAAACGCAAGGCAAAAAGTTCCGTTGGAGGGGCTAGTAGTGGAGAGGAGGAAGCAGGTCGAAGGAGTTGGTGAAAAGAGAGACGGACACGCATTTGGCAAGGGGACGGGGGAGCAGCAGACCAAGTGAGTTAAACGATCACCGTCGCCAGGACTTTTTGAGTGGGAGGCCATTGACTGAGAAGGATAAGGGGAGGCCGCCAACTGCAGGGGTCAACTCCTTGAATGGTATGCAGCCAGCCCCCTGGTTTGTTGCTGCAACAATTCCGCGCCAGCGCGGACTGGTTGCAGTAGCAAACCAGCGAAAGGAAAATTGCCTTCAAGTTTCAAAAGTTTCCAAAGTACCCCCAAACTTTTGTCCTAAATTCTCAAAATGCCCTTTAGATTTTTCCAAATTCCCAAAATACGCCCGATTATGATATTAAATTTCTCCAAAGATAAATTTTTTTTTGAAGCTTTTTATAAGAAGACTGCTTCTCTATCAATCCAAGATGCTAAAACTAGAATGTGAATTGGTTATGTAGGCTCTGGAGATGAGCTGCTTCATTATTTTTTGAACATAATTGAGGTAATTTGTGACAAACTCCATGCTAAGCACTTAAAAACGGATCTCAATTGTCAAAAAGGAATAAAGATTAGAAATGCTAAAACTAGAATTTGAACTAGTTATGTAGGCTCTGGAGACAAATTGCTTCATATTTTTTTGAACATAACTACCCTTTTTGTGAGGTAAATTGTGACAAACTCCATGCTAAGCACTCAAAAACGGATCTCAATTGTCAAAAAGGAATAAAGATTAGAAAGTCTTGAAGAATCCAACGAAAATAGATACAAGGGTATTTTGGGAATTTCTAGAATTTGAGGAGTATTTTGAGAATTTCCACAAGTTAGAGAGGTACTTCGATAATTTTCTCTTGAAAAAAATAGCATTTGTCAAGTTGGATCCCAAGCTTTTGTGAATGATTCTTTCTTTGTCGTTTGTCTTACTCGCATCTATAATTGTTGCATTTTGCCATTTGCTGCTTCCTGCCCATAGGATCACGTCCACACAATCCGGCTCTTGCTAAATATCAGACTCTCAAGAATATGGGATCCTTGACAGTCTGCCATGTAGCCGTGCGGACAACCTACTTAGTAGATTAACCAGTCAGCAGTTCGTTCCACCAAACGTGTTTGAACATAGGCTACAAATTAGCATGAACTTTGTTCATCATAGCTCGGGATCCGAACTAGGGCAGGGTATGAATGAGCACAAACTTTGTTCGACGTAAGTCAAGATTCGAACCAACACTCAATTCATTCCAACATGGTATACCCCATAGCGCTAATGACGTTCGCTTACAGTCCGCTTACAGTCCGATATTTATTCTAAATCACAGACGACAGTATTGTGACAGATTGGGGGTGTTTAAATGTAGAGAGAAAGAGAGAGAGACGAAACAAGAGACACACCATATACACTCCCAAAGACTGATTCATATTGAGGACAAGATACAAATATATAGGTGAGACCAAGTTCAGTAGAGTGAGCCATATATAGCTCCAACACCCCCACTCAAACAAAGGTCTCTAGCTTTGGATGAAAAAACCCTTGGGGAGTTCAAGGGAAAAACCCAAGCCCCTATACAAAGTGAAAATATGAACGAGCGCGGTGATGATGTGAAAGTGAATTGTGCATCTATGTACAAAGATTCAAGTGACTTAGATATCACAATGTGAAAATGTGGAGTGTGCATAGTCCATGGTACCTAAAAGATTACAATGTCATATATACAAAGCTATTACAATAGCAAAGAAGCTAATCTAGAAAGAGTGAGGCGGAAGCAACTCCAAGCTCCGAGCGCAAGAGGATGAAACGTGACTCATTGAGGCCTTTGGTCAAAATGTCTGCAATCATCTGGTCACTTGGACAGTGTTCAACCATAATGGTTCCTTTACGTACTTCATACCTGACATAATGATAATGGACAACAATGTGCTTTGACTTATTATGTTAAACATAGTCTTTTGCAAGACTAATAGCACTTTGGTTGTCACACCGCAAGGGTGTGCTAGAAAGAGGAGAGTGAACAATATCAATCACCATTTGTCCAAGCCAAATCAACTCACGAGCTGCAAGTGATGCCGCAACATATTCTGACTCAGTCGTAGAAACTGCAACACAACGTTGTTTCTTGCTGGTCCAAGAAACAAGACAACCATTTATAAACAAGCAATTTCCACTAGTAGATATCATAGATAAATGTGAGCTTGCCCAATCTGCATCTGTGTAACCCAAAAGAGAAAGAGATTGCATCGAATCCGATGTGAGTTGTCGTCGATAGACTAAACCAAAATCTGTAGTGCCTTTCAAGTATTTCAATACACGCTTTGCAGCAGACCAATTCTTAAGACAAGGACATGCAAGATGTTGTCCAAGATAATTAACAGCAAACAGAATATCAGGACGAGTGTTCATGCCAACAAACTGAAGACATTCAATCAAGTTAGCATAAGGTTGATTTGTAACAAGTTGACTGCCATTGTCACAAGTGTTCTTCGTAGAGCTCGCAAGACAAGGTGTGTTGGCTGAATGTGCAGATTCCATACCAAATTTTTGAATAGTATCTGCAATAAAATTTGATTGTCGAAGGAATAAAATACCTTTTGTACGGTTCCGTTGGATTTGAATGCCAAGACAAGAGTGAATCTCTCCAAGATCCACCATATTAAATGCAGAAGACAATAATTTTTTCACTTGCTGAAGAAATCCCAAATCATTGGAAACAAGGATGGTATCATCCACATAAAGAGCAAGAATCACAAAACTGATACCTTGGCGTTTTATGTATAAGTTGGGGTTTGACGAGCAAGAGATGAATCCTTTAGAGGTGAGAAAAAATCAAATTTTGTATACCAGGCTCGCGAATCTTGTTTGAGACCATATAGTGCCTTATGGAGTTGAGCAACAAGGTCTTCTTTACCTGGAATAACAAACCCTTCTGGTTGTTCCATATAAATTTCCTTTTCCAAGTCACCATTAAGAAAAGCAGTTCGCACATCCATTTGATGAACTTCTAAATCAAATTGAACAGCAAATGCCAATAAAACTCGAACACTTGTAATGCGAACAACTGGTGAAAAAGTCTCTTGATAATCAACACCAGCTACTTGGGAGTAACCTTTTGCAACTAAACGCACCTTGAACTTGTCAAAAGATCCATCTGCTTTTACTTTTGTCTTATACACCCACTTACATTTAATAGTTGTATGACCAGGAGGTAATTCAGTTAGTATCCATGTACCTTTAGAGATAATAGAATCATACTCTGCTTCCATAGCCTCTTGCCATTGATCCTTCTGTGGTGAAGAGATAGCTTCATCATAAGTAACGGGATCTTCAAAAGTAGAAAAAGCATTATCAGCAATATCGTCATCATAAACATGACATGAGCCATGTTCAAAATCAATAGGCAGATCAACAAAAATATCAATATCATCATTGGCAACATTTGGAATGGATGATTGTGAAGAGGAAAGTTGCTCTATAAGAAGAGTTTCATCTTTTGAAAGAAATGGAAAAGCCTGAAGCAATGATTTAGTATCATCAAAATCATCCATGGACCATGAGCCTCCCATAAGCTGTTCGTTAAAAGTAGCATCACGATTCACAATTACTTTCTTGGAGGAAGGGTCATAGAATTGGTAGCCTTTGGAAGTGTCAGAATATCCAATAAAAATAACTTTAAGACCAGGAGCATCAAGCTTTGTTCGTGTTTCTTTGGGAACATGAATATAAGCAATACATCCAAAGGTTCAAAATGAGATACAGAAGGAATGTCACCTGTCCATGTTGTGATGGGTATCTTACCAGAGGGTGCAGTAGTAGGAAGATGATTCTGAATAAATGTTGCTGTCAAAGTAGCTTCAGCCCAGAAAACACGAGATAAGCCAGAATGAATTAGCATACATCTTACAACATTGAGAATAGTGCGATTCTTTCGTTTGGCAACACCATTCTGTTGAGGCGAATATGGAATAGTGTGTTCATGATGAATTCCACTGTCAGCACAGTAACTCACAAACTCTCGAGAAACATATTCGCCTCCATTATCACTACGAAGCTCTTAAGGCGACGACCAATTTGAAGTTCCGCAGCCTTGTGGAATTGTTTGAAAACAGATAAGGCTTCAGATTTTTGTCTAAGTAGAAATACAGTCATATACCTTGAGAAATCATCAATGAAAGTAATGAAGTAGCGATATTGCGATCTTGAAGAAGGTAGAGGTCCACATATATCAGTATGAACAAGATCCAATATGTCATGAGAATGAGTTGTATTTGAAAGAGGAAAGGGTTTACGATTGTGTTTCCCAAGAGCACAAAATTCACAAACTCCCATATGGGGATGGGCTTTAAGATCCATGCCATGAACAAGATCACGACGTTGAAGATCAAGGAGTTTTGAGAAATCAGCATGAACAAAACGGTGATGCCATACTTTGCAATCATGATCACCTGGAGCAGTGATAATATTTGCTACAGCATCGTTGAGAGAGAGTTCAAACAAATTACCTTTTCGAGGATCAGTGGCTATAGTTTGTCCATCTTTCTCAATTCGGCATTTGGTATGATCAAATCCAACAAACAGACCAAGATCAACAAGTCTAGCAACTGAAAGAAGATTACGTTGAAGATCTGGTACATGTAATACTCCTCGAAAAATTCGAGTGGAAGAAGATAAGGTACCAAGATATAAGTCTCCAATACCCTTTACTTGACAAGTAGTATCATCAGCAAGATAAACAACACATTGAACTGGCAGTGGATGATAGTTATGGAGCCACTTAGACTAATATGTCATATTTCCTGTAGCACCAGAATCGACAATAAAAAGTGATCCATCACGTACGTGAAGTATTCTGTCTGGAGCAACTGAACATAGGACGCAGCTTGTTTCTGGTACAATGTTGTTTCAATGTTCAGTAGCATATGCTCTATTCCGATCTGTGTCGAATCGACGCTTATAGCACATATGAGTGGGATGATCAGATCGTCCACAATATTCACAAGAAGAAGAAGAAGAGTCTCTAGATAAACGTGATTGTTTTGTGGTAATATTGTGTTCTTCATCATATTGACGTGCCCAACAATCATCTTCAGTATGGCCATTTCTGTTGCAGTAAGAACATTGCTTACTAGGAAATTTGAGACGAGAGAAAATATTACCGCAACGGCCACCTCTGCGGTTTCCTCGTTGAAATGGACGCCTTCGAGCATAAAAAGCACGTTCCATCTGTTGTGACTCGGTCTCCTCTTGTAAAATCATAGTTGTATCGTGACCAGCATTCCGACGTTCATGACGTTGAGAGTATTCAATTAAAGACATGCAGGTTTGGTCGAAATCAAGACCATCTTTATTAGAGAGAATAGTAACAATGTTATCATAAGAAGGGTACGTCCTTCACCGTATCAAGGAGAAGTGTAATCAGTTGTTTTTGTGGAACAGGATCACCGACAGCAGCAAGGATATTAATAATAGATTTGAAAGATTCAATATGTCCCATCATGGCAGTACCAACTTCATATTGTAACTTGTTAAGAAACCCTCTCAAATAAAGTATTTATGTAACAGATTTCTTCTGAAAGTTTGCAATAAGGTACTTCCATACGTCGTGGCAAGTAGACAGTTCATACATATCAAGCAAAAGGGAATCAGTAAGAGCAAAAAGAATATACCGACGAGCTGCTTTATCAAGTCATTGCCAATCCGTATAGGCAACATTCCAATCTTAAAATATAGGTCCTTCAATGATAAGCACATTATCATTATCCGTATCAACAAGCTGAGGCGGACAAACACGATTTCCAAGAACAACATCGGAGAGTTCATCGCGTTCAAGAATTAACAACATCTTTGCTTTCTAGCCTGGAAATCCTTGACCTTGGAAAGGAGGAACAGAACGCTGGCCAGAAGGAAAGCCGTTGACGAGAATATTCATAGCCATATCTTTTTGCGAGAAGACGTATAAGATAAGATCGCAGAATCTGCACACCATATGTGGTGAAGGCCGCAATTGAGAATGAGAGAGATATGCTTACTGCGTTCTGTCAACGATAAACGTAAGAGGGATGTGCAAGGAACGTTCAAAGATGTGAGAGAAGTCACCCAAAAAAGGCAGGGTAAAGGAGATGTTAATAATAAACGAGTCCTCAAAATGGAGTGACGTGAGACACAAGATTGACGGCCACAATACGAATAGAAAAAAGCTAAATCTTATCGAAAAAGTTACGCCAAAATAAGAAAAACGATCGCGAACGCTTCACGAAGAAGTAGGATGAAGAAAGCTGCGTCAAGCTCAATTGCAGTAAAAACAGCATAACTTTCTACTGCGAACTCTGATTGACGCAAACTTAGAACTCAAATCGAAGAGCTCGAGGAGACGAACAAGTTATGGATGAAAAGTGTTCTTTTGCCCTTTTCCCATTTCTCCAAATTTTGAGCAGAACAGCAAGAAAAATTGAGATGAAGTTCATGGTGTCATCAACAAGAAAACGTAATCAACGATTAGATTGATTAGAAATAAACGCCACATAAAACACTAATCATATTCTTCTTAACACAAAACAAACACAGTTAACAAAATTCAATGCTCAAAAATAAAATCTGTAGCAATTTTGAATCTTACATGCGAATCGCATACACATTCTGTTGTGTCACCATGAATTGAATCGGCGCATGATCGTTACCGCTCTGATACCATGTTGAAATGTAGAGAGAAAGAGAGAGAGACGAGACAAGAGACACACCATATACGCTCCCAAAGACTAATTCATATTGAGGACAAGATACAAATATATAGGTGAGACCAAGTTCAGTAGAGTGAGCCATATATAGCTGCAACAGGGGGGACATTGGATTGTATCCATAGACGTTGGCATGTAGAAGAAATAGTTCTTGTACCTCTATTCTTGTGATGGTTGCTCTTGTTTACCTGTTGCTGCAAAAGATCTGGCAGGCTTTGGAAGTTGTAAATCACCATTCTTTAAGCTAGGACTAAAAGATTCTTTCAATCTTGCTTGGATATCCTAGGATTAGATGATTCTCTAGTTGTGCCATGGTCTTGGTTTTTTTTTGACAGTGAGAGCACTCACAATATAGAAGCTTTTAAGGAATTGTTGCTTCATGACTTTATCTCTGCATCCAACATGCAAATGCACATGAGGCTTGGGCCTTTCCTGTGTAAAGGGGTATTCCATTCACATGGAATTGAACTGTATTTGTTTCAAGTATAAAGAGATTTCTTGTGCCTCGAGTATTCAATTTTCATATTGGTTCTATGTAATGTGCATGACATAATTTTTTTCTTTCACAATTGTTGACAATATTTTTTTTGCTTTCACCATATTTGAGAGGAAATATGCCGCATGGAATTGAATTGTATATGTTTCAAGTATGAAGACATTTCTTGTGCCTCAATATTCAATTTTCATATTGGTTCTAAACTCTCAGTTGTTGTCGATTGACTGTTAGATTTGTGTAGTGAAAGTAATGTGTACTACATAAATTTTTCTTCCACCATTGTTGCTATTGTATCAATTTGCTCGAATTTGTCTTCGCTCGATTTTTTTTGCTCAGTGATTAGAAAACCACTGGCATAACCAATAGTAAGGGATTAGCACTCCAATGGAAAGTCTCATGAGGATCTGGATGTGTATGTGCATTAATTAGATAAAACATATGGTGTCAAATCAGCCAATGGTGGTGGATCATGTATGTTAGACTGTCACGGGAACCGAATAATAGAGATCGATAGCAAAAGATAGAGAAAGAGATCTTTGTATTAATGAATCTTTGTAGAGTTTTGATACAACAGAGGAGCAAAATATATGGACGCACTCCGTTGTACGGAGCTCGAACCTCCCGACCACCCCCGAGCTTCAGTTCGGGGGCTTGCATGCAGCATCTCACTCGCACTCGCACTCGCACTCGCACTCGCACTTGCACTCGCACTCACACTCGCAGAAGAAGAGATCGGTGAATGATCCCCAAACGAATCCCCAAACGCACCACCCGTCGTGCTTTTATCCTTCTTTTCCTCGAAAAGCCTGCACGATTTTCGTACCAAGTATACCTGCGAGAGTAATATAAGAACGTGATCGCTAAGCGATCCGTAAAGGTTAGATTTCTATCATGACACTTTGCACAGATCCTGTTTCACACATTGATTTCTGCATCGCCTACAAAATAGCCAAAAGAACATACTCGTGCAACCAATTCAATATGATAATCAAAGTAAAAAAACATAATTATATACCTTCATAATCTCAATTGCCATACTCTACCATGAAGAAACAATCCACTTCTTGGTTGATAAGAGGGAGAACTGTATGATGTTGTATGTTTGTCTGTCCCTGTGTACACTACACTGCTGCTGCCTTTTGCTTGTTTTCATCAGAACTTTTACAAACAAACTCAAAACAGAGCAATCCAGGTACTCAAAACGACGGGAATAGATCTGGTCTACAAGGCAACGCGGACAGAATTGCGAAAAACATCTTTGTTTGGCTAAAAACGCAACTTTTAGGTCGCGACTCATAAAACCGCTATTTTTGGGTCTCCACTACTTTTACAACTTATTTTAAGCCTACCCATACATTTCAAGCTAAAACACATAAATATAAAACATTGATATTAATAAAAATCTCAATTTTACTGTTCATAGACAGACTATCTGTTATTCATTAATCTTTATCAAATCCGTCTTTAGTGTATTATTTTAAAAAAAGAATATATGTTCGCTCTTAATATCTCAACTCATTCGTATAAGCTCTATTTAATAGATTATTCAACAATCTTTCAAATCGTGCTAGCGAAAGATATGCCTTGCTACATTCTTTTTGACTTTAAGAACTTCAAAGACTAGTCCTATTACATTCTCCCCTTATCAAAATTAACTCTGTCCTCAGAGTTGGTCTAAAGAGAGGAAAATTCTCTTTGCAAAACACTAAGATCAATCCATGATGCATCCTCTACTGGATAGTTCTGCCACTTAACCAAAACTTCCACAATGTCTCTATTTCTCAGATGTTTAAAACGCCTATGTAGTACTAAGTCTGGTTCTACAGTCAATGGTCCGTCATCTTTCCACTTAGAGTTGTCCTCTAAAACATTATGCACATTAGGAACGTACTTTTTCAATAAAATCACATAGAATACATGATGCACTTTAACATGAGAAGGCAATTCCAATTTGTAAGCTAATGAACCAATGCGCTTCAAAATTTTAAATGGACCAACAAATCGTGGAGACAATCTTCTATCATTTCCAAGAATCAAATGAGACTTCTCAGGAATAACCGTTAAAAAATCATATCACCAGTTTCATACTCCACAATACGATGTTTCTTGTCATAATACAGTTTATGTCTCTTTTGAGATTCTCTAATATTCCCCCTGATTTTGGCCAACTCGCTATCCATTTTCTCAAGCATCTCACGTGACAGTTCTACCTTATTCCTCGAATTAAGAAAATGAATAGGTGTAGGATAGTTATAGCCATACATTGCCTCAAACGGAGTCATCCTAATAGATGAATGATATGAACTGTTATATGCAAATTCAACCACCAAAGGCAGATATTCATTCCAACTAGATTGGTTTTCATTGACATACATTTGTAACATATCTTCTAGAATACGATTCACTCTCTCCGTTTCCCCATCTGTTTGAGGATGAAAAGCAGTAGACATGCGTAACTGGGTACCTATAGAGTCAAAAGTCGCTCTCCAGAAATGAGAAGTGAACTTAGAATCTCTGTCAGACACTATGCTCTTGGGCATGCCATGCAAACGAAATATCTCTTTCATAAACAAGTATGTAATAGTCAATGCAGTATAAGTTATTTTTACAAGAAAGAAGTGAGCTTGTGTTGTGAGTCTATCTACCACCAGAAAGATCGAATCATACCCTCCACGAGTAGTAGGAAGTCTAATGATAAAGTCCATGGATATACACTCCCACTTCTGTAAAGGAATGTCTAAGGGTTAAAGGTCACCAAGTATCCTCTTATGTTCAATCTTAACTTGTTGACATTGAAAGCATTCACGCACATAATTCTTAACATCCAATTTCATACGCGGAAAAAGAATGAACTTTTAATCTTTTCATGTGTCTTATTCAATCCAGGATGACCAGAAAAAGGTGAATTATGACACTCATGCAGAATTTGACTCTTAAAAGCAGAATTTGCAGGAATACACAAGCGGTCATAATAATACAGATTTTCCTTATACAAGTGATATCTATTGTCATACCTCTCACCAATATTCTCACGCAAGAATTTCAAAATAGGCATATAAAGAGAATCATTTTCAACTTCAGCATGCATATCATCAATCAAATTGGATCGCACAACAGTCAACAAATTACCCATGAGCGTACGACTCAATGCATCTGCAACTTTATTTTCTTTTTCACACAAATACTTCAAATCAAAGTCATACTCAGCCAGCAATTCAATCCATCTTCTTTGTCTGTTATTTAACAATGGCTGAGTGAAAATATACTTCAAGTTTTGATGATCAGTACGCAATTCAAATTTTACACCAAGCAAGAGATGACGCCAATGCTTCAATGCATGAACAACAGCAAGCAATTCTAGATCATGTGTTGCATAGTTCAATTCATGTCGTCTTAATTTCCTAAACTCATATGCAACCACTCTTCCTTCTTGTGTCAAAACACAACCTAATTGTGAACCACTAGCGTCACAGGACACAACAAATGGTTTGCCCATCTCAGGAACTTTTAAAACATAATTTTCCGCTATTTTAGCCTTCAAGGTCTCAAAAGCAGTCTCACATCTAGAAGTCCACACAAAACCCTTGTCTTTCTTGGTCAATTCGGTCAAAGGACTTGCTATCTTAGAGAAATCTTTAATGTGTGCTCTCTCATATTGTGCTAGACCCATAAAGCTTCTTACATCTCTTACTAACATAGTCTTAACTTTATCAAGATCAATGTGAATCCCCTCTTTAGAAATCACTCTTCCCAAATACACAATCTGATCCTTTGCAAAAGAATACTTACTTGCTTTGGCATATAATTTATGTTCACGCAAAACCTCAAATGTTTTCTTTAAGTGCAATGCATGATCTTCTTCATCCATAGAATGCACAAAAATATTATCCAAGAATACCAGAATGAAGTCCTCAAGATACGGGTGAAAAATATTATTCATTAAGCACATGAAAGTTGTTGGTGCATTAGTCAAAACAAAAGCAAGAACTCTAAATTCATAATTTCCATAATGTGTACGAAAAGAAATCTTTGGAATGTCCTCGGCCTTGATACGGATTTGATGGTAGCCAGAACGAAGGTCAACCTTTGAAAATATTGTGGCACCACTCAAATGACTAAGCAGTTCATCTATGTGAGGAAGAGGATATTTGTTCTTAATGGTCTGTTTGTTTAACCCCCTATAGTCAATGCATAACCTATATGTACCATCCTTTTTCTTTTGGAATAACACAGGAGATACACTAGGTTTAATGAAACCCAAAAGGTCATCAAGTTGTATCTTGAGCTCTTTAAGCTCATCAATATTGAACCTGTATGGAGATCTTGAATAAGGTGTCGCTCCTGGATATAGATCTATGGCATGGTCTACCGCTCTAGGCTGAGGTATACCAGGAAGATCGTCCGGAACACATCCTTAACTTCATGTAAGAGATCCTCTATAAATTCTGAATTTGTCTCTTTATGTTTATCCCCAGATTCTTCTTTAATCTCATTAGCAAACACAAGCAACATCTCACACAAGCAAACACAAGCAACGTCTCACACTCTTATCTAAGTCACCTTATCAATTCCATTGCTAAAACTAGATTTAGAATCTCTTTCTTTCCACAAAGAGTGTGACTTATCATCATCAAATGATTAAAGATATATTTTTCTTTCTTAACAATCAATCAAAACATGATTTTCAATGATCTAATTGATACCAATGATAACATCATGCATATCAATGTTTATGTTATAGAAATCATCTTTATGATTTCGACTCTTCAAAGAAAAATAAATAAATTTTCTACTAACTCTTTCATGAAACTATTATTACCACTAGTTAAGTCCACAAGTCTTTTAACTTCTCGATATAATTTCAAGTTTAATTTCTCAATCAATTTAAACGATAAGAAGCAATAAATACTATCCAAATCAATTAAGAAATTCAAATTTTAATCTCAACTTCTACGCATAAATTCGATCTCACAGAAGCTTTCAAAGGACGTATCAAAGACATAAAACATCACAAAGAAGGGGTAGATGACTTACCTTTATCGTACGCATCGTTAAAAGTCTCCAATTGAGCCATCTTGGTACGTATTGTCTTATCGATCACCTTGCTTGAGCATTCGAAAGTCTCGTGGTCGTGTTCTCGATATTGAAAGTATAATCCAAATCTTTGAGTTCTTCAATCCACGCTTCTAAATCTTCGCATATCTTTCTTATGCCATCAAACTCTTTAAGCTTAGCCTTCGTTAAGAATGATTTGGTTGTCTCTTCTCCCATATCGTCATCGTTTCTTTTGGCGGTACCACAGCGTCGCCACGATGATTATTGTTTCCAGGTGGATTAGCATGGTTTTCACCTTCATGTTGGCCATCAAGGTCTACATATATATCAAGCTCTCGTGCTGCTTTGCCCCGCAGAGCCTCAGCACGCTCCCGATTTGCAATTTTCAGATTTTCTCATAGTCGTCGAATCAGGTCTTCTTGCTCCTTCATCCTCCTCTCGTATCCTTCCATGTCCAGAATCAACCGCTTGCTCTGATACCAATTGTCACGGGAACCGAATAATAGAGATTGATAGCAAAAGATAGAGAAAGAGATCTTTGTATTGATGAATCTTTGTAGAGTTTTGATACAACAGAGGAGCAAAATATATGGACGCACTCCGTTGTACGGAGCTCGAACCTCCCGACCACCCCCGAGCTTTAGTTCGCTTGCATGCAGCATCTCACTCGCACTCACACTCGCAGAAGAAGAGATCGGTGAATGATCCCCAAACGAATCCCCAAACGCACCACCCGTCGTGCTTTTATCCTTCTTTTCCTCGAAAAGCCTGCACGATTTTTGTACCAAGTATACCTGCGAGAGTAATATAAGAACGTGATCGCTAAGCGATCCGTAAAGGTTAGATTTCTATCATGACACTTTGCACAGATCCTGTTTCACACATTGATTTCTGCATCGCCTACAAAATAGCCAAAAGAACATACTCGTGCAACCAATTCAATATGATAATCAAAGTACAAAAACATAATTATATACCTTCATAATCTCAATTGCCATACTCTACCATGAAGAAACAATCCACTTCTTGGTTGATAGCAGGGAGAACTATATGATGTTGTATGTCTGTCTGTCCCTGTGTACACTACACTGCTGCTGTCTTCTGTTTGTTTTCATCATAACTTTTACAAACAAACTCAGAACAGAGCGATCCAAGTACTTAAAACGACGGGAATAGGTCTGGTCTACAAGGTATAGCGGACAGAATTGTGAAAAACATCTCTGTTTGGCTAAAAACGCAACTTTTAGGTCGCGACTCATAAAACCGCTATTTTTGGGTCTCCACTACTTTTACAACTTATTTTAAGCCTACCCATGCATTTCAAGCTAAAACACATAAATATAAAACATTGATATTAATAAAAATCTCAATTTTACTGTTCATAGACAGACTATCTGTTATTCATTAATCTTTATCAAATCCGTCTTTAGTGTATTATTTAAAAAAAAGAATATATGTTCTCTCTTAATATCTCAACTCATTCGTATAAGCTCTATTTAATAGACTTTTCAACAATCTTTCAAATCGTGCTAACGAAAGATATGCCCTGCTACATTCTTTTCGACTTTAAGAACTTCAAAGGCTCGTCCTATTACATAGACAGACTCAAAGAGCATGGATTTTGAAATGAAAGGATGAAGACATGAAACCATTAGTAAATATTGTTAAATAAATGATAATGCAAGATCTTATCAATTTTACCCGCAAGTTTATAAGAAAACTATCATGAAAGAACACAAATCCAAATCTCAAAAAAAAAAGTAATTTGAAGAAAACTTATATATTACTTCTACTGCAATTTTTTTTTGAAAATGTCATGACATGTCAAAAATAATCAATATCAATATATGATTTTTTCTCTTTTAACTCAGTAAATATCCTTTTCTCACCCAAGGTCCTAAAAGGATATCCCACCGGTCCAAATCGTACTCTATAGGTTTCTAGCCAATACCCAACTATCTTCAAATCCCTAACCAAAAATAGCCAAATCAATGGTCACCAATGTGCAAAAAGAAGGATTATTCTAGAAATAACTAGAGCTATTTTCTTAAGAGAAATGACTGTGAGTAAATGTTTTCTTTAGCGTAGGTGGCGACAACGGTGCCAAATGTTAAAAGGTTTGCCGACCCACTAAAATCTTATTGTAGAATTAGCAAGAACCTCACATTAACTGTCAATACAAGATATGTGGTAGACCCGCCGGCTAGGGCATGGAGGAGACAAGGAGGTGCCAAGTCCTTGGAAAACAATATCTATGTAAGTGAAAATCCTATACTCTCTCAAATGCAGAATCACCAAAGGCTAATTTATAACCAAGATTCAATCTCTACCATTACATTGACCAAATCAAATCCAAATGCAACCAAGCTTGTACAGATATTCAAGAGGACTAAGATAGACAATTTTATGGTCTCAAAGCCTCCAAATAATATGCGGATGCACAATACTTGACTCTAACCCTAATTTTAACGAGTCAAAACCAGCATTTAAAATACCCTATGTCTTAGGAATCATGAGAGCTATCCTACACAGGATGGTTAGTCAATCAAACTCATATATCTTGAGGTACAACACAAAATAGCTTGTAGGCACTCATCAATAAACCCAAAACCCAGTGCCAGAGACTTATATCAACTTGAAGAGCCTTTGCCTAGTAACACATAGAAGCAATTGGAATCAAAATACGACAATATATGTAAGAGAAAGAAGTAGATAAAACTTGTAGATACATAGACACCGTGTCATACACTTAGCAAAGTTCTTCTTATTGATCAACTTATCAATATAGATTACAAAAGCGACGTCGATGTTTATAGTTTGATCAAAGTTCATAGTTTGGTCAAAGTTTGGGATTTGATCCTTGGCTAAAAGTGATTCTTGACTTTGCCTTAAGTAATTGACATCAAAAGTGATAGATACAACCTATAAAATCGCAGCCCCAATTGAATGACAATAGCTTATAATTATAATTTAATAATCAGATTTACAAGTTATGTGGACAAACTAGAAAAAATAAATGTTGTAGATACACCTCAATAGCTCTATGGATTGACTAGGATGAACTATAGGTTTTCTTACTTATCGACTTTTGTAGATATAATTCTCTTGCTAGAAGACACCCTTGTGTCTTTTGTCCAAAATTAATGAGAATTTGAACAACCTTGCTATATAGAAAATCATTCCTATGTTTGTGAGCTTCTGCTTAACTTATTTTAACCTTTTAGTGTATACATTTGTATGATGCCTCTTATGTTAGTATACACTTAACTCCCACCTCTAAGCATGCATCCCACTTTGTTAAATGGTGCACATTTATAAGGTCTCCATTATGAGAAGAAGTCATTAGTGCATGCGTCTTTGATGTGATTATAGATTAAATAATGATGTGATCGTTGTTGTGAGCATGATGGTAGTGAGCTAATTCATTATGTGTATAGTCTATATACTAGCAAACTACCAATTGATGTTGGCTAGTGCTATCGATCAATGGTCTATGAGAAGGGTGGTGAGTGCTCATAGCCGATGGCCATGAGAGGTGCACGTCTTCAATGTCACCCAAGCCACTCATGCTGCATATACGAGCCTATCATTCTTGACTACTAACACTATGTATAGAGCTCATTTCCATGAGCCAAGGCATCCAATGTTGTGGTATCTAGCCCCCACTATTTTTACATCCTCTTAGCTTTGTTTTCAATGTTGACATCTACACTTGAGAGGGAATGGGCCGGGTGGGAAATGCCATCACATATATTGTATCGAGTTGGTACTCAATTTTTTTATTCACTACAAGTATATCTCTACTCCCCTTTACTACAAGATTCTAGTTGTTGTTTTTATTCTCTTCAAGTATTTATGTACTTTCCTTTACTAAAGATCCTACTTGTTATTTTATCCTAGATCTTCAAATTTCTTCGGTTTACACCAAGAAATTTGGCCATTCTCCTATGAATGTATCACCTATTGTACAAATTTAGTTACTGAGCATGTGAAGTACTGCTCTCGTTTTAAGCTAGATTATCTAGTGATATTTTCATGCTCTCTACAATTGTCTCTGAATTGATTTAACTAGTTGAAAAACACTATGTGTCATAGTGACTTGGAGGTCTAGATGCACCTGATGATCGAGTGAACTTGCTTGGCTCAATGGAGCTTCCATGTAAATAAGAGAAGTATAGAGAGTGAACAAAGATGGATAAGTAAGTGATGTACAAGACAGGGACCACATGCATAAAGAGAGGTCATGCTATCATCTTAGCTTGTAGATCTGCATCATGGTTGATTGTCCTTGTCTACTAGCATAAGCCATATCTCTCAACAAAGGCCCCAAGATAATGCTCTTAACCAAGATTGCTTGTCCTTGTCTATTAGTGTAAACTAGAGCTCTCAACCAAGGCCACATGATAATGCTATTACTTCCTACCCACTCACACCCCACCAAATAATTGGGCATTTGTTACCCTAATGGTCCCTTCTCATATGTGTACAAGTGCCATTATACATTAAATTAATCTCCATACAACTAATTATGCTTGACGAACTAATGCTTGATGTGATAATAGTCAAAGTTAAACTTATCATAGAATAGAATAACTACTCCTCCATCATAGGTTGCATAGAGAAAACACTCAAGTTCAAGATTCATACATCAAATGAGATGCCACGAGTGTGCTATGTATAGAGCATTGCTTATTAGAAAGTGAAAAAATGGATATTCAAGTGCAAAATACTAAAGGGACAGAAGGTCGATCAGAAGGGTCACAATGTTGTTCAAAAAGAAGGGAGACGGTTGGTAGATAGCTTGTAAGGAGAGGGTAGAAGGTGAATTAAGTAGGAGTAGTCGCATGGAGTTGACAACTAGATAGGCTACCTGACTAGAGATTGTGAGGTTGACCCTAGAAAAATGCCCAGTTGGACCATGAAGATCATAGTAAAAGCGACTCCTTAGTGAGGCCTTACTAAAAGGAAGGGAAGGTGGCCTACAGGTGACCGTACCGTGTCATTTCCAAAGGAAGACGCCGATGGCATATTGCTTCTTCTCCAGGAGAGTGCCCATGACGGGGAGGCCATACTCTTCGAGAAGGCGGTCGAGCTGCCACTCGGGCATGCTGTCATAGTGGGCTTTGGAGAAGGAGGGGTAGTGCAGCGGCATCTGGAAGGCGCATGGCACCTCGGGCTTCTTAAAAGAGGAGCTGTACGCCAGCTGCGGGCTCCTCTGCATTTGCTGCAATGACGATGAAGCGGGCGATGAGGGCACTACTAAAGACGAGCTTGATGCGCTCCACTGATGATCCCTTGGTGCCTTTTCATCGGGCTGCATGTTTGGCAATGATGACCTCTCAAGGGCGGCTCTCACTCTCTCCATTACGTATATTCTCTCTCTCTCTCTCTCTCTGAACGCGTACTCTCACCTTCAAGCTAGTGCAGCGAGCCTACAGTTCGCCCTCTTAGCAGCCGATCAACACATGTATTTATGGTCTCTCTCTCTCTCTCTCTCTCTCTCTCTCTCTCTCTCTCTGAAATGACGTTCTGGTCGAGCACGCCCTGATCTTCGTGGTCGCTTGTCCTTGCATATTACTGGAACTCGGCCAGGTCCTTGTGTCGACGCTGCTGCTCCTAATCCCTACCTGCCCATTCCCCACTCCTAATCCCTGCCCGTTCTGGTCGAGCACGCCCTGATCTTCGTGGTCGCTTGTCCTTGCATATTACTGGAACTCGGCCAGGTCCTTGTGTCGACGCTGCTGCTCCTAATCCCTACCTACCCATCCCCATTCCTTCCTTTTAACGGCCCCTCCCTTGTAACGGCTTCAGGTCTACTCTCACAATAAGCAACGCCGCCCGGGTATCCATCCATTCAATAAGCCTACACTGGACAAAATCGAGGTGTTCATGGTCATGGGAGAGTTGCTGAGTGATAAAAGGTGCTACCATGGCATCTACAAGTGCAACTTACTTTTTCCACTATTGTGATTTATACACAAGAAATTTTGGACAAATTCTCACAATATTTCCCACATTGTGACTTACCTCAACATCATGAGCTTTTGTGAGGGAGGCGCCGCATATCTAGCTAGGTACGATTGGGGGCAGGGGACAGCCGGGCCCCCCACCGGATTGGGGGCAGGGGACCGCCGGCCCGGTGGGGGGCCCGGCGGTCCCATGCCCCCAATCGTACCTAGCTAGGTATGCGGTGCCTCTCGAGCAGAAGCTCATGATGTTATGCATTGTATGAAAAACACCGAGGAAGACTTGGTTTTCCTACATGAGAAAATTTCTAAATCTTCTTGTGATAGTGCTTCTCTGTATATGTACAACTCCCTGGTTTCGGTGAGAGAGAGTCATTCACCCCACCAACTTGATGAACAAAGACTACACATGTGCCCCCCCCCCCCCCCCCCTTCTCTCTCTCTCTCTCTCTCTCTCTCTCTCTCTCTCTCTCTCTCTCTCTCTCTCTCTCTCTCTCTCTCTCTCTCTCTCTCTCTTCCTTCTCATACACACACACACAAATGTATGTGAAGACATGCATGCAAAGACATTGAATTATTTCGAAATATGCAAGGAATTATATTAGAAAGATCAAGGAATCGTTTCATCTGACCGAGCTCCGTCTCATGCATAAGTAATCAAAATATTGTGAAAAAGGGCGATACTATGCACTCCAGCTAGAGATCCCAGTTTTCCTCTAATTAGAGCTCAATTAGAGCATAGACACGCCTAGGGAAAGTGGGAGAAGTGATGGAGGGTAGAGTCTAGAGACATTGTACCACTCACTAAGACACATGAGGCCCATAGTGGGGATTATTGAGAGTACATGGATTATATGTGCAGAAGTCTTTACACAAGAAGTGTGTACAGCTCAACATTTCTAAAGGATTGGGTAGGATAGCCATCCCCTACACATGAGATATTCCGGGGGATGATAGAGGTTATGACGAGAGAACTACGGGGCATCTTGATGTGGTTAACGCACAACTACATTAGGGACAAACATCTACATTACTCTATGCTACATCACTCTCTCCAGGTCAAAGTTTGCAATAGCGAGAGGAGGGGTAGGGGAGAGAATTTCATTAGATGAGGAGGCGGAAGAGGAGGGAAACATGCTCTCAATGTACACATGCCTTGGAGAGGGAAACTTGGACTACTCTATCCTCCTCATGGAGGTCTTGCTCATGGGAGACTATAACTACCTAAAACTACTAATACCACCAGAACACCATTGATAGGAAAAAACCCTAAACCACCAAAGGAGAAACCAAAATAGTACCAAAAGCTACCGTTAGAAACAAAAGCATGACAAATACACCCAAGACAAAACCAAACATAACCAAAACTACCTTGTTAGGTCCATAGGTGATGGCATGTATAGGTGGTACCACTTTTGGTACATTTTGGTGGTACCACCAATAGCCCCCTAATAGCCCATAGGAGAAGGCAACTTGACTATTTTTCAAATTTAAAAATGGAGAGAGAGGGAAAATATTTTCTTAAGGTTATTAAGTTATTATAAAAGCATGCAAGATGTACATGTGTATCTAGCTAATATATTCGGATGATTACAGTCCACACGCATGGCCTCCCATACTTTTAAAAGTGCATTAATGTAATGTTGTGGCCCTCACCAATCTCTTCAACGCCGTCCTCGGCACAACTAAGGTTAAGCTTTGAGACTCTTCTTGCATTGCTTTTAGACTCAGATTCTTGCATCAGACCCTACGCTTTGCTACTTTGCCTCTTTGTTCTTAGCACAATCTTTCTATCATCTTCATTGCATGTAGAGATGAGCACTCCCTCCAAGAGGATAACACCCTCCAGCAGGTCCAAGAGAGCAATCGACTAGCCTACAAAGTCTGCTCAAACGACTCCTTCCCTCGCGCCGGAATCTGCACCTACAGATTATGAATCTCTCTCTAAAAGTGGCCCCCTTACGGATAAGTCTACTCGAAAAGGTAATGTACTACCTCACCGGTACCTTATCTATATGCAATGCATGTACTTCATGCATGTTAGAGTCATGTCTATGCACATGTAGGTCAGTTTTGGTGCAACAAAACTAACCTTCTCCGTGGCGGAATCTTCAGAGTACCCGACATTGTTACATTTTTTCTTCTCAACTCATGACAAAGTTTGCTAGGGGGTTTGCCTATGAGAACTGTGCTATTGCCAAAGCACCTCTTAAAGGCAACAAGATTGCATGGGTAGCTGTTAGTGGAATGATGTTGGAGAATGTGAAGCCGCGAAAGTGGGGCCTGAATAGAAAGGTGATGATGTTCAAGTTCGATTACGGTGTGTCTATACCAAGACAAACGGATTTTTGTGTAGACTCATATGGAGCTACTATGTCCAACCTCCTGTCGAAGAATTTTGAGGTCTAACCAAGCCCGTGTACACAGAGTGGGTTGAGAGAACTGCAGATGACCTTGACTGCCAAGCCAATAAAGTTGAAGACAAGGTCCCCTCCTCTAAGGCCGCCTTAGTTGAGAAGTGTGATTTATGGCTGCGCAATGAAGGCAGCCACAATGCTTGTGCTCCGATCATTGTGGAGACGAAGCGGCTGAGAGCAAATCTACGGGCAGTGAATGGCAGCCCCAATAGAGAATGCAACTCTTGTCCTCCAAAAAGAAGCTAAGATTGGATCACTCACAAGGGTGATGAGCCTATGAAGCAGGAAGTCATTGTTGTGCACATACAGTTTACCAATTACATGAATTTTCATCAATAGTTAAGCACTTGGAAGTGCTTCTAATCACTTTGAGGCAATTCTAAGCACACTTCTAAAAGCTTTGAAAAGACTCAAAGTTCTAAGAAGTGTTTTAAGAGCTTATTAAATCTTGCAAGAACTTCTAAGCACTTGAGGGGATATTTAATTGCTCTAAAGTTCGTAACAAGGGCACTTGGAAGCACACTTGTAAACACTTTGAAAACTCTCAAAGTGCTAATAAGCGTTTCAAAGTGCCCTAAGGCTCTTATAAGTGCTTCAAAGTGCTTATTAAATCTTGTAAGCACTTCTAAGCACTTGAGGGCGCATTTAACTGCTCTAAAGTGCTTCTGAGTGCTTAAAAGGGAATTTTGAAGCACTTTGAGGCACCCTAAACACTTTGAAAAGCCTCATAGTGCTTAGAAGTGTTTCAAAATGCCTCAAAGTGATAAGAAGTGATTCAAAGTGCTTATTAAATCTTGAAAGGACTTCTAAGAACTTGAGGGCACTTTCAACTGCTCTCAAGTGATTCAAAGTGCCCTTGTTAAGCACTTTGAAGCACTTTAGTGCTGAAAGATTCCATAAAATGCTTGGAAGTGCTAGAATCTAAGTGGTTTACAAGGGTTTTTATCTATATTCAATCACTTTGAAGCATTTGCAAACACTTCCAAGAAATTTTAAGAACTTTGAAAATTCCTAGAAGTGCTATAAAGTTCTTGAAGGTGCTTCAAAGTGCTCATAAAAGCTGTATAGTGCTTCACAGTGCTCAAAAGTGCTAGCATCTAAGTGATTTACTTGGATTTTTATCAATGTCCATGCACTCTAAAGAACTTACATGCACTTTGAAGCATTTCTAAGTACTTCAAACTGCTGTGAAGTGCAATTGTGCTTCGAATTGCTTAGATGTGCTCAAGAGTTCTTCATGGTTGATTATGCAATCCATAATTATCCTCTTTGTTTTCATTTTTTACAGACAATAGTTCAAGAAATGGAGAGGGTGCATTGTGATCTTAAAAAGGAGGCCTCTTTCATGAAGGAAGCCTGCAACTTTGTGAAGCGAGAGGGCAGGGCTATGCTAGTGCCTACCCCACCATCCAAGATTGTGTTTGGTGCTCATATCGTGATAATTGGAGGGAATTGTGTGGCATGTGGACAAGTTCTATCGGGTCAACATGCAGTTGGGGTTTTTCACCTATCGTGTGGCCACAAGTACCATCCCTTGTGCTTTTCAATTGTCTGTGTGACTGAGCTTAAATGCATTGTACTCGACTACCAATGGGAGATATATGCTCTGTAAAATGATGGGCACAAGAAAACGTGTATCAAGAGCCCGTAGGTAAGTTGGTGATTTCATAGAACAGGAACAAAGCTACTTTGGTATGTATACAAAACGTCTCCATTGTGCCAAGTGAGTGAGTGGTGGCTGACTAGGGTTGTCACCCAAGCACTTCCACATAACTCACACATGATGCAGATGAGCTCTTTGGCTTGGATGCCATGCTAAGGAATTACATGAACTTAGAAGACTCTACCCAAGGTTAGGTTTCTTTTTGTCTACAGGTTATCCGTGCATTTGTGATCCATGGTTAGAGAGATCATTATGATCATCATTTACTACATGATCTTCTCACATGCTTTATTATGGAAAATCAAGGTATTGATATCGGGAAGGGCGAGGCTGGTGCTCTTGGAAATGTTTCTCCCATGGAAACTGAAGAGCCTATTCATTGTAAAGGTGTGAGATTTTTCCTAGAGTACTAGAGTATGATTCAAGGAGAGGAAAGTGGATTTATCCCACATGCAATGGTGCAAGTCTATAGAGCTACTGAAAGTTTGTTTCATAAATGAATAAACACAAGTCTATTCTGCATTACATCTCTCTTGTTTTTGGTGAGCTTGTGATGGCTTAGCACATACTCAAGATCGTGTTTATGAGTCCAAATTAATTGATCTTAATTCACTTGAGTGATAATATGGCCAACACCCACTCACTTGTGTGCACGATGTTTCTCTTTCATCCACCCTAGCTAGCACAATCCCATTCCCATCAAGTGGTTTCAAAGCTACGGTGTGTTAGCTAGGATTGTTGTTATGCGTTTGTGTGTTAGTGTTTAGCATTTTTCTATTACCACTCTCTAATCTCTACATTAGCATAATAATCCCAAACCCTAATCACCACTCGGGCAATAGCATGCTCCACTTCCCTTTGGTGATGAGGTGAAGGGGAACTTGCATTTAGCATTGACTGTGTATTCATTTTTTTGTATTTTCATGCTCATTTTCAGCTTTCTTAATCGCTTCACAACTCTCGTTGAAGCGACCACTGGCTAGTGTAACATATGTGTGTGCAAAGTGCTTTATGACACCTTTCCATAGAGCCATCAATTGCTTAAATCGCACCTCATTTGGCTATCCTATTAAGCTCTAAAAAATCCCTTCTTTTTCAGCATGCTACAAACTACTCAATTTCTAAAATCAAGACAATTAAATTCCTTTAATTCTGCCCCTAATTTTTCTTAGGTGTGTGAGACTATTAGAGTGTGTTTATGTGTGTGTTTTAGTGGTCGAAACCACACTGAAAAGAGAGTCAAAGACCGTGCCCCAATTTGAGCTCGGCAAGTCAGTAGCCTTTAGAGAGAGTCAAAGTGGGTCTTGATCAAGGGAATTGGGTAGCTTCGTGGTGATTTAAAAGCCACCGAGAGTCGGTGACAGTAGGTCTCTCAAGCCTTACGACAGCTCTACACCTTCGCGCCCTTATCCCCCGGCACACCTACTCATTGAGTTTCGCTCATCATCGAAGCAAGGACTATATCTCAGTCGATGGTGCGACCCCTCCTCTTCACCAAGCTTGCACAAGGAGTTGTCAACTCTAGGCGGTGGGGCCCAACAACAACGTGACTGGGTGCAGATTGGGCATTGAGTTGGTGGGTATCGGTGTTTGATAGAAAATGACGCCCATGCCATATGATCTATCTATCTATCTATCTATATATATATATATAGGTGCCCAATTAACCTTTAAAGGGCCTCCCTTCCCACACATTTAGCCCCCTTCCAAAGCTATGCCCTACAACAACCCAACATCTTCATCTCAAGTTCCCACAAGAAGCAACAACCCAAAATAAAGGGGGATTCTTTTCAAGGCTAGAATAATACATTTTCCCTAATTATTGAAAGTAAGGGCAACCTTGAAATTCTCTCGGTTTTAGGTGAAATTTTAAAGATTTTTTGAGTAATTGCACGTAAATTTTTTTGGATTTCTTAAAGGCAAGTCATTGAGTTTTTCAACAAGCATTCAAAGCACTTTGTGAAGAGATTATTCACTCAAAGTGAAGAGGAGCTTCACAAAAAAGATCTTTCTCTCTCCCTCTCTCTCACATTAAAAGTTAAATTTTGCAACCAAGCATAACAATTTTTTGCAATGCACATAATTATCTGCATTTTTCGGGATGAATTTTAGTCGTGCTTGTGTAAAGAGGTAGACACTGGCTAGGAGAGTCTCCTAGGCTAAGATCCCTCTATTAGCGCAATGAAAGAAAAGGGGATTGAGAAATTTAACTAGGAGGGCTTTCATACTTGGCAAACCAAGTTGAAAGGCTACCCGGGGAGGTCACTTAGTGTAACATTCATATATCACGTGCGTTCGAGACCCCTATTAAAAACCCCTATGTACCAAAAAATCCTCATTCTCTTACACCCCTCCGTAAATTTCATCTAAGATTATGTATCCCTAATGGTACATATATTTTTTGTGGGATGAATTAATAATAACTTCCCTTCATTAAAAGTTAGTTTTTTTCTTAAAATGCACTTGAAAGGGTCACAAAACATAATAACACAAAACTTTATTACACATTATCCACATTCAAATCTAAAAGCTTTAAAAATATCGATCCAAATGATCATGTTAAGACTTTTGTCAAGAACTTTGAAAATTTCCTTGTAATTAGATAGTTGTAATACGGACACATAGTGACAATAATGTTGTGTTGTGTTGTGGTTAGCTTGGTCTTTTAGGGATTCTTTTGTATGTCTTTTGGTGGAAGTACAAGGTGTCTTACTGTAGCATTTATGCTCTTTAGTTTCCAAGGTTCTGAGTAGCAAAAGAGACAACTGACACAAGCTTTTTGCCGATGATTATTACAACGGCACTACACTCATAAATCTGGAAACATGCACATAAACTTAAGTGCACTACACTTACATCAGTTTGGTGAATCATTAGAGCTAGCATTCCTTCTCCATGAGCAAAATTATGTACATAAAGCTTGCTATACTTGTGCTACCTAGATGACTAGTTGATTTTGCAACCATTGGCCTACTTTTTTGCATGCGTCATCTAGATTGACTTTGACTAAGCAATCAAAAAGGCCCATCAAGAAGAACATAT
This sequence comes from Adiantum capillus-veneris, assembly GCF_014529385.1. NCBI lineage: Eukaryota > Viridiplantae > Streptophyta > Polypodiopsida > Polypodiales > Pteridaceae > Adiantum > Adiantum capillus-veneris. The sequence goes on from NC_140949.1 coordinate 82,283,142, forward strand.
TATAAAACCACACCTCATAACAATCAAAAAAGAAGAAAGATCCCAAGAAAGTTTAAGACACAAGTCCATAGATTTCAAAATGTGACCACATCACCATTGCACTTCCACTTGGTTCAAGTTGTGTTAAAATGATGAGTGGAGCTAGAGTTTCTTCTCTGGGAGCATTACTAGTCTGTCAAGATTCAGAGATGGAAGTCCTTAAAGAGAGAGAGAGAGAGAGAGAGAGAGAGAGAGAGAGAGAGAGAGAGAGAGAGAGAGAGAGAGATATGAAATCTGATATTTAGCAAATGCAAGAGGTTGACCTAATAGACCAAAAAAGTTAAGATAGTGGCATATCTTCCAATAAGGCACATTTCCACATTCCTTCAAGTTGCACATATATGTGCTAGCATGCTCAAAAAGATCAACCATGCAAGCATAGTGCTCATCCAATATGTTGCCATGATGTTGCCTGATGCTATCAAGAAGGATTTGGCCCTCATCCACTAGACCCTAGTAACTACATCCATTGAGCACACTAGCAAAAGTAATTGCTATGGGGGAAGTGATTTTGCTCAACCAAACCTTGTTCAACACATCCTTATAAGTACATTCCAAGATGCTTAGTTTAGCAAGAAACCTCACTTTGTATCTAATGAAACAAGTAAATCGTGCTTCACCACAACTTTGTGGGCATGGTTTTTACCAATGCGCTCCCAAGTAATGACATCCTAGATAGGAAGCTCATCAAGAATGTGTTTTCTTTAAAGAGGACGTGCCATTTGGGATACATGTCAACCAAGCTAGACATGGTTCTACGGTAACCCATAACTAGCAGTTTCATGATGTTATATAAGTGAAAGGCCTTCAAGGTGCATGCATATGTAGCAACACAACTGGTGAACAGAGGTGGAAACAATTCAGAGCTTCTTTACCACAACAATGTTGCACATATCCTAGACAATATGCGCTCCAAATTTTGGGAAAATCTTGCAATCAACAGCATGTTTCGAGAGACAACATCCCTGACAATCAAGAAAGTTGTCAAGAACTTTTCCAGCTTATGCAAAGACATCACATTTGTCGTACACGTCGACCCAAATCATTGCCAATGCGAGACATGTCTCTATAACAGCCCCCTAACTAAGAATCTCATGTCGAGTATTTCTCTCAGCCATGTGACCCTCTTGCGGGCATAGACTTCCCAATTGCTGAAAACAACCACCAAAAGCTTGCTACCAACATGTTCAAAGAGATGATGTTTCATACAAGAGTGGATTCCTCTTCATAATGTGCAGTATAGTTCAACTGACTAAAACCCAATCTTGCCAAAGACAATGTCTCATGCCATGCAACAGGGATTCAAGGTGCACGAAAAGGATAGGTGACGAAAGGAATGCCCTCACTTTGCATATACTGACAACAACTTAGATTTTATTAGAGCTTGCTTGCCATAGCTATTTTGAGCATAATTTGTAATCAACATGCTCCAAGTGAGACTACTCCAGATTGGAAGCTCATGACACACTTAAAGCTAATTAGAGCTTGTTGCCACAACTATTTTAAGCATAATCTGTACTCAACATGCTCCAAGTGAGACGATTATTCCAAATTGGAACCTCATGAATCACTCCTTGTGCTTTTCTAGGATGCCACATATGGTATACAAGTCAACCAAAGCAACGTCAAGCAAGTCATGTTCCTGCAATCCAAGCCAAAACAGTCCATTGGCTGGCCTTTGCTAGGCCTATCCTCCCATAAGTCCATGCCAAGAGACTTCATTCTATCCACCCATCCACCCCATTTAAAACACGCACACTCGAGAGCATGAACACAAAGCAGCACACATGTAGAAGCATATACACATGTTTGTGTGGGATGACATTATCTAGGCAAGACAAAGAGACTCATTAAATCCAACGCTAAAGTTTCTCTTAAAAGCACCAGCACAAGAAAATCACCTATAAAGTATGTAATCGCGTGTATTACTCTCCGAAAAACTTTACTTGTACCTTCTATAGCAATACTAGAGCGAGAGAAGGAGTAGCTTCAGAACAAGAATAAAAGATACTAGACACAGAAGGATCAGCTCTAGAAGAAGAATAAAAGGAGGAAGAAACGCTCACAGTGACAGAAGCAACCATGGACCGGGTTGCATGGAGTTGAGATAGAAATATCAAGGGCAAAAGACGATTACATTGAAAGAGTGGTGCCAATCATAAAGCCCAATCTGTAGATATATCTTTGCCACCAGGCCCATAGATAACAGCCACAAGCTTCTTCACCACAGCCATGTCGCGCATAACTTAGCAAACATGCTCTGCAAGGGACTACATGCTTTTTCACTGCTCCAGCTCCACTTCTTCACAAACGAAGGTTAGGCCAAGCATGTCTACATCAAGCTCATCAGCATCCACATCAAGAAATTTTAAACAACTTGCATCAAAGATGGAAATATCCGAGAGTTGGTCAAATAGCATCTACTGAAAATGTTCGAGAGCTTCTTCACCACAGCCATGTCGTACATATCCTAGAAAAAATGCGCTCCAAACGACTACATTCTGCACCAAGTACTCGAGATAAAGTAGCTAATTTTGCTATTCACTGGTAAATCCTTTTCTCCAAAATAGAGCTCCACAGTTTTCATTGCCGCCAGCTCCACTTCTTCACAAACAGAGGTGAGGCCAAGCGCATCTACATCAAGCTCATCAGCATCCATATCAAGAACTTTTAACCAGCTTGCATACAAGATGGGAACGTCTGAGAGCTAGCTCAATTAGCATCAGGTGGAAACATTCGAGAGCTTCTTCACCACAACCATGTCACACATATCCTAGAAAAAACGCGCTCCGAAACCATATGAGATAAATTGCAATCAAAAAGCACATTGAAATGGCGCAGATAGGCATGTATAAAAGCATAGCTTTGAATGACTCTATACCAATCCATTCCAAAATGTAATGGAGCAAAAAGTAGTTCAATCAGCTCCTCCTTGTGACTCAAACTCCTGCAAATGAAATCAGATCATAGCCATGGGAATATAATACTACAGTTTTAACAATTACATATACTAAAGCTCACCGACCAAGACAAACAGTAAAGCACACCTTGCCTATCCCTTGTGGTCTCTCAAGAAATAATTGAAGACGCTCACCATATCCAGATTTGTCAAGTCATATGTAAAGCACCTAGTCCCTTTAGTTTTTTGATACCATCCGAGCTGAACCTCAACCCCCAAAGGTCTATCCAAAAGGATGAATCCTCTCTTGTATTCCCAAGTACCATTTTCTTTCAAATTTTTCTTTTTGCCTCTGGAGGTTCATGGCTTGTAGCCTGACCTTGTCACCTTCCCATGCATGGTCTGTTCTTGAAAGAACACGGCACAATCAGAACCAATACCAATACCAAATAAGTTTTCACCTATCCTTGCATGATTTGTTTCTTGTTCTTTGGCATAGTACGCTCCTTGTCGTACTCTTGTAAGTCTCTCTTTAGAGAGTGCTGGATTGCTATTGAGTTGACTCACTAGTGTAGACTTGAATAGAAACTTGTAATTGTCTTCGACTTCCACAACAGGACTTGTCTCTTCTTCCTCATCTAGAACGGAGTCAATAATATTCCTGACCTCACTTGTAGCAGCATCTTCATCTGGAAATACTTCCAGATCCATGGAAGTAGGATATTCTTTATCTGTGTCCGAGTCTTGCAGATTTGAGTATGCATATGCATCAAACACTCTAATTGACCAAGGCTGGAACCACCATTTTTGGTCTTCTTTTCCTTTTGGCCTCACGTGCAAGTGAGCGAAAATTTTATGGGCACTTTCCAATCCTCTTTGTGAAGCAACAATGACCTTTTCATTGGTTGAAACGCATGTGTAATCACCTAAGTTTGCCTCTTGCATTACTTCTATGAGATTTAACTCCCTCCATATGTGCTCTTGCTTCTTGTGAGCTCTTGTGAATGCCACACCATCATCTTTGCATTCCAAATGTGCAAGCCTATTCAAGATTAGTATCGTTGTATCATGTCCATCAAGCTGTAAGTACGCTCTTGCCCAACCATGCTCCCAACTTTGCTGAAGAATATTCCAGCTACATCTGAGCCGGTGAGATGTAGAGGACACCTGAAGTTTCAGTGAAAGTCTCTAAAATATTTGATAAGAAAAACCACAAAGTGGCATGAGATTTGTACATCCAAAAATGTCTCTTTACTGATAAAATTTGTTGAGAGTGTATATTTTGGATGGTGTTGTATGCAAGATCTCCAAATCTGGAAGAAAAAATTCACTTTGGCTGCTAAATGGACTCTCACTCCCAAGTTTGAGTGAGGAGATAAAAAGATGTCAATGTATTCTCCACCAATTTCAAGATAGGCACGTGTCCCTATCATACTACGCTCTCGTCGATGTTGTTCACTATTTGCTAGCTCTCCCAAACACTATTGCACTTGTCTGCTATATATATATTCTTTGAGTTGTTGCCCAATTTTGACGATCCTCTCGCTTGATATCCACTTCCTTCAGCATCTGCTTGTCAATAGGAAAAGAATCATACACAATGGTGACATGATTCAAGGTTGTCCACACATCACCAAGAGCTAGCTGCCACTTTGGCTTATCGAGAACATTGACAAGCTTCTTTCCATTGTGTACAAGGTCCTGATCATGCATGCCCAAAACATCTCCATCCTTCATTTTGGTTGAAAGAGGCCACCCGTCCCATTCGATCTGGAATCTAGTGCCATTCTTATGAACATAATCAGCCAGCATCAATGCTCTTCGACGACTATTGCCATCAGAGGCATGTCCAATAATCGGGCCAATTGTAGGCTTTAGCTTCTCATCCCACAAGCTCAAGATTTCAGCCCATTGCTTGTGAACATAATGTGCATCAAATTGGTTGCAAGTGGAATGAGCCACCAAAACAAGTCGTGATAGGGCTTCATGAAGTGGGTTTGCCACAAAAACAACCACCGATGACATGATTCTCAAATGGTTTGATAATCATCTCATAGCCAGCCTTCACAACTCCAACTTTGATCAAGTTTGAAGTTTCACATTCATGGTCCTCAACTTTGTGTCCATCAAATCCAACGAGGGTGTCATCTTTTGGATTCCACCTGCATTTACATGTTGAAAACATTAGTAAATGAGGCTTCTATTTCAAGCTCAAAGAACCCTTTATTCCAAGGTTTTGACTTTACCTTATTCTCTTCTTTATGACGGTCTCATCCTCTACCAAACTGAAAGGAACAAGTGACATAAGTCCATGCTTTTCTTTCTCCTTTTGATAGATTTCAGCAATGGCATCAAACATGTGACCTTGAATGGCTGGCAAGAATTGTGTGGCAAGTCTATGACCTCTCTTTGTTGTTGAATGTGAAGGGCATGTAAGGTTGCTGGCAAGGAAATCATGTAACCTTGGTCCACCCCACATCTTTGCAACTTCAAACAAAGCCTTTGTATTTGCACTATATCTTTTTCCTTCCTTTTCCCTTAGCATATTTTGGGCCACATCTTGAAGGAAGCCCCATAGAGCATGCTTACCACCAAACTTCCCTAGCATATGGGCTTCTATTATGTTGTTACAAAATCTCTTTATGTCCTTTATATTGATAGACTCCATATTTGATTCCCTTGATGTGCGTAATCACACAGAAAGAATAGCAACCTGTGACTTTTCCCACCAAAGTTTAAAGGTGAGATCTCTTGCATGCTTTTTAGAAGAAAGAGTTTCTTGTCTGAGCTCTTTTCTAGTGAGATAGTCTAGTCTCCTTCCATAATCAATTCTTCTACTACCTCTCTTTTTGACGCCATTTTCTCTTTATACAACCTCATTCTAAAATCCGGAAGCTTAGGTATGCCCTTGCAATGGTCACATGAAAAGCCTTCAAACGGAAGCCCACTACTAGAAACACGTGGGCAACTAATGTGACGAACGCAACCATCTATGCAAAAAATAGAATTTACATCACGAAAGGTTGCCTTTGTGGAAGGCTGTGCAAACCAAAGCTTACTGCCACATTGATCATCTAACAAAGGCTTCAAACTAACACTCTTTTTGTTGACTTTGATGTCATGGATCCACGAAGCCCAGCATAAAAGTTTCAAACTTAAGACTGAACTCTCACTTTCTGCATGGTTACCAGAAGAAAAAGAGACATCACCTTGATTTGAACTTCCATGCTTTGTAGAAACCACAAACTTGTTCAAAGAAGTTTTCTTTGGATCATGCTCTTTGTTCTTACGAGGACGTCCACGTAATCCTGTGAGCGTTGGGTTGACTTTATGCTCCTCCTTCAAGAGTGCCTTTGTGTGCAAGATTGACTTTGTGCGCTCGGTAAGTAGAGTAGACAAGTCTGACCGTGGAGGGCACAAACGCAGCCACGTGTCATCATACTTGCATCTCACACGAACAAAACTTTTGTCTTTAAAGTTGTGCAATGTGGCTATAACAATTTCAAAGTCCCAACCTGCATGCAATGGAGATGCATATAGCTAAAATATGAAGATCAATCAATGATCTTGTCACATTCAAGTAAACAAGAGATGTTGATTACCTTCATTTACCGCCATCAAAGAATTCAGCGTCTCTATTGCAGCCTCAATTTGTTCTTCATCATCTTGTTGTTGCCCAACCGATACACCTTGTGTGGCATCTTTTCTAAGTCCACGAAATGCCAAATATTTTTTCTCATGTCTATTACTCTCCAAGATATGGTTCCTCATGAAATTAGAAAGACAATTATAAGCAACATGCTTTCCTTCAACTAAACCTTTCCCATACAAACATCCGCATTCATAACACCAAATTCGTACTTGCGGCTGCCCATTGAAGTATTCACTATGGATTTCAAACCTGTCATCCCTTGAGACGTTCAATTATTTCAGTTTTCCTCTTATTCTAGTGCATTCATTTTGCCACTGCTCAAGAACGGTTGCACTTAGTAATGTGCTTGCAAGTCTGGTAGTGAGATCTCTTGGACGATCCTCTTTCTCTTCAGCAATGTCACCTAAGCATCTACGCTTATTTGAAGAAGTAGTCTCTTGAGTGATTTCAACACTCCTTTTGATGCGAACTTGAACCTTATTGCTGAGTGTCCAACGCTCTTCTTGTTGTTTCTTTAAAATATGGTTCTCCTCAATGAAGTCAAAGCATCCAGCCACAATCTCATCTCATCTCCCTCAATTTTCTCACGAACCTTTGCAAAGGTGGGATCACCTTTATCAAATTTTAGTCTTACAAGACCAAGATCTTCATCATTATCATCATTTTTAACCTGGATTTTGAAGAAAGATGTCATTTAACTACCAATCTCAGTGTGTGACCGAGTTGTGGATGGTATTGCACAAGAACCCTCTTTAGGTATAAATATCACCATTAGAGAAGCTACAAAAGAGTACAATCATATAAAAGAAAAAGTGAAAGTTATAAAATCGAAATTTCAAGCCACAACTCTTAAATGAATGCAATTAGTGTATATGTTGTGTGTGTGTGTGTTGCACACGCATATGCATGGGGGCAAGAGTGTGCACATGTAGGCATGCTCATTTGACAAGGAAGTTGCAAACAACAACAACATTCTTGAGCAAGATGAGATGCATGAGAAATAAATCATTTAGAAACAGAAGAATGTCTTACCTTGAAAGTGCTCACAACTCCATAGACCAAGAGAGAATGCTCTCTTTGCCGCAAGATTGATGTGATTTTACTGTCTGCTAAAAAACTTTATGCTGAGTTGAAGTTGCATAGATAATCAGGCTATGTGGTCAACCTTTCTACAAATGCTCCCTAGAGGTGCTGCAAGACTTTTGCTTCTTTCCACAAGAAACTCTTCATCTAGAACAAGGTTTGAAGCTCAAACCATTCAAAAATCATGAATGAAGAACATGGTTGAGCTATGGAGAGAATGTAACAGAGACGTTTGATTCGTGTGCATATCTAGCAAACATGTATACACAGCAATGGAGGTGTCTCTGTGTATCTCGCATCTAGCCTACATGTGGACTACCCTATGCATACAAACTGCTTTCGCACCTTACAGGCAATGCGTGTCCCATCTGTAACAACGGAACCCCCGGCTCTGAAAGAGGAGTGCCCCTCGATCTGTCAAAGGGAAGGGAGGACCTCATCCCAAAGTGGGAATGAAGTGCGTCGAGATGTGAGCAGGCTCTGAAAGTAGGGATCAAAGCGTTAAGAAAGCTTGAAGAGCAGTAACCCTACCATCCTGGCCGAGATCGTGTCGCTTGGACAAGGTCGTCCCATAACTCCCGCATGCGGTAGGTCAACCCAGCAAGAGAGTTGAAATGTTTGAACTAGAGGGTGAAGAGCTCCCTTCCGCATGCGATAGGTCAACCCAGCAAGAGAGCTGAAATATTTGAACTAGAGGGTGTAGAGCTCCCGCTCAAGTGTGATCTGACGGGCAAAGGATTTCTCCTCAAACTGATCAAGGATCCGTCTCCATAAAGGATGGCATGCTCCTCAGTGGACACCTCCTTCATGATGCGATCCGAAAGGTTCATCATAAGAAAGGTGAAGACTCGTGTGTCTCAATCTCCTCACTCATCGATTTGGTCTTGAGTGACGGATCTAAAGCCATCGAAGTCGATAGCGATTTGGCCAGTCTCAATTTGGCTGGAGATCTAAAGTCGTAGAATGGATACCGAGGTAAGAAGCAAATAACACAAGAGATAGGTGGCTGCCCGTACAGAAAACACAGATACGAGGGGATGAAAACTGCTATAAAACAGAAAATTCAGCGTGCTCTTAGGTCCTAGATCGGTAGTAGAACTTGCAGATAGAGTCCTTCAAAGGATCCTCCGTTACATGAATAAAACAGCCAATAACATGTGGATACGTCCCAAATGTTGAGATCTTCTGGCTCCGGGCAATAGAGAGTGCTCCAGACCATGTGAGGCTAGCCCCAAATGATGCCAATGTTGAAAACGCAAGGGGTTCCATTAGCTGAAAAGCACCACAAACAAAAACCCACACCCAAGGAAGGGCTACTGATGGCGATGGGAGGCCAAGGGGGAGGGGGCTTTCTGTAAGAGAGTAGAGGGATGCTGGCTGCCCCCAAAAAATGCAGGAATCTCCAAAAACGCAAGGAGGGGGGGGGGGGGGGGGGTGGGTGGGTGGGGGGACGATGGAAGGCTGAGAGTTTCTCACGATGAAAGTTGTCGCCAATGACCAGCAAAACCTCAACAAGCTCTGGGCTGCACTCCTGATACCATGTGGGAGTGAGTAATGGAGCAAGAGAGAGAGAGCGATGGAGGCACACATAGAAACGCTAGCACAACAAGGAGGAGCGATCCCAGCAAACGCTAGAGAGAGTGAGTGTAAAGTGCGAAAACGGTTTGTCTGCTCAAGATAGTCTACCTTCCCAAGGACCCTACTGATGATCATGCCCCTGGCCTAATGTACAAAGCCTGATGATTACAAATAAGTGACCCTGAACTGACACAACTGGGGTTTTATGATTATTTCTACGACTCGCTTTTATCAGGCATTAATGGCCTGGTCCAAATCCATACAATGTTTAGCTGATTTTCTAGGTAATGCTTGCATGGAAATGGGATCGGAAATGGGGTAGAGGATATGTACATGTCACCAACATGGTGCAAATGCCATCCCCTGGACTAAACTTGAAGATGGGATCCAGGTTTTGAATTCTTGTCCTGATTTGGAGTCTGTCTCCAACACTCTTCTTGTGAATGGATGATTCCTATCCATGGTGGGTCCTGGGATGATGAAAACATTGTTGGCCATGGTGCTTGGATTGATTGATCCATTCCACCTTTAGGGGTTAGTTCCAAACACAAAGCTGAATACTGAAAACGCAAGTACACACACACACACACACACACACACACACCGAGCGAGCGAGAGAGAGAGAGAGAGAGAGAGAGAGAGAGAGAGAGAGAGAGAGAGAGAGAGAGAGAGAACGCTGGAGTTATTTGCTAATTTATTTGATGGATTACAAACCTACATGCTATGCATAATGCAATGGCCCTAAGGACCCTACTGGTGATCACAGTGGTGTAGCCAAAGTTGGTCCAAGTCGGAAAGTGGTCTATGTTGGGCACAGGCTGCGGGCAGATATAGTGCAGAAGGCTAGGCAAGGTGCCAAGGTCCTAGGCAGCCAAAGGGTAGCGGGAGTGTATGCCCAATGCGGTTTTTTAACGCTAAAAGGCTCAAGATAGGTCCATATGGGATAGCAAATGAAGGTTACCAAAATGCCGAGTCAGTGCTCTAGAATGTAGTGTTCAGTGTGCTCTAGAAGCTAATCCACACGGTTCGTCAAACGGAGCTCCGATGCTCAGGATATTGCAGTTCAAAGATAGAGTGTGTAGCAAATCCCCGACGGACAGGGAAACTAGGGACAAGTGGCCCATGAAGGTGTACAGCTTGAATTATTGGGCATGCCTATCTTTTTGGATTGCCAATCAGAGCTCGGGATAGCAAGTTATGATCAGTTGAAGATTTTTTGGGGGCCAGGTTTGAGCCCACTTGCCCGCATTGGAGGATACGCCATCTGGTGTTTTTTGGAGCTTGCCAGGTGTTTGGTGGATGGTGTGCACTATGTGGGGCCAGTCGAAGCCGATGGCATGTGAATCAGAGTCCGTAGCGCGGAGATATACACCTCCAAAATTGACAGTTTGTGGCGAACGTGAAGGGCCAGATGTTTTTTCCAGTTTGGGGTGCTTCGTTCAGGGCCATTACGAAGTCGATTTGCAGGGCCGGTGGATCTTCACCGGATGACCATGGGACCCTTGAGCATCGGATGACAGTTGATCAAGCAGGTTGAAAAAAAAGTGAAGCTTTTGGTGAAAAAATGAGGATCTTTTTGTGGGCTTAAGGGGCCATTTGACTGGTAGCTACCACGTGGCAGGCGGGCATAAATCCCATATGCAAGGAAGAAGCGTGGACGGTAGAGCTATATGAGCCAGAGGGCGCCCTCATTTGGCGTATGAAGCGAGGGGAGAGAGATCTCCCCCTCTCGTTGACTATGGAGTCCGCGATGCTCGGTGCTTTGCTTGGCGTGAGAAAGCCCGTGGGCGCAAGCAGTTAGTGGTTTTGGCTAGCATTGGGCGGCACCGGTGGTGTGTTGGCGTGGGAAGCCAGTGGGTGGTCGGCGGTCGTTGTTCCCAGTGGTAACGTGGTGGGGCCATAAGGGAATGTGCCCGTGGCTCTTGGGGCCCAACAATTTTTGAAGGGAACCCCCCCCCCTTCCATAGCGACATTTCTAATGCCATGGGGTAGGGGAGGTTTCATATGAATGTGAGAGAGAGGAGAGAACCCGGGTAAAGCAGGGCGAGGCCAGTGAGGGGTTAAGTGCCAAGGGGGCAATCCCACTAAAGAGAGAGTAAGAGAGGGTGAAGCCAAACAAGGGCAAGCAAAGCCCGGGGCACGGCGGGACCAAAAGAGAAGGAGGAGAGAGAAATAGAGAGAGAGGAGGCTAGTGGGGAATAGGTCAACGGAGTAAAAATGAAAAATTTCCTAGGGGCAATAGCGAAATCGCTAATTCCCCTCCCCCAAGTGCAAAAGAGAGAAATTGAGTAGATGAAGCAAGGCGGCTACTTCTTCCAAAAGATGCCAAAATTGGGATGAGAGATGGTCAAATGTGAGGGCAGTTTTCAAAATTGAAGACCCCCCCCCCCGCCCCCCTATAAAGGTCAAATTTTAATCAAATTAGGGGCTTTTGTAAGGGATTTTTGGTGCCGTTTGAATCCTGCAAATGGAGCTCTCTGCTAGAAGAGTGTGCCTATCAAAGCCCTTTGTATTTTCTCGTGAAAATGGCAATGGTGATGGTGTTGCTAGCCTGTGTACATGCCTTTTGAAGTGCAATCAAGCCACTGTTGCCCCGTCTTGTTGTTGTTTCCCTTCCCCCCTTCTCTTTCTCTTGCTTTCATGTTTCCCCTTGGTGCCAGCAGTGTGGAAGTGTGTGCCCCCCGCCCCCCCCCCCCCCCCCTCCCCCAAGTTGACGGTGTTTTGTGGGAGAGAGTGAGATTGAGCGGTTGTGTGTGTGTGTGTGTGTGTGTCCGCGCGTGTAAGGGTGGAGACAGACCGTGGCAGCAGGTATGCATTGTGTAGCGGATTTGTGGAGTGTGTGAACAGTGAAAATTGGGCATGCGATGGTGTGCTAGTGAGAAGTGTATTTTTAAGGTGTTTTTCAAGAGGATAGGGGTGTTGTGGATTCCTTGAGCTATAGAGAGGCCCTTGTGTTTGTGTTGGGCGTGTTCCCCCATTCCCCCTCTCCATCTTTTGGTGCCCCCACGGAGGAGTGTAGTGATGCTCCTAGTTGATGTCAAAACGGTGATCTTGGTGATGTCAAAGGTGCGGTCTTTGAAGAGCAGGTGCTACTAGTGATGGCTTGGACGGGATTTCCCATTTTCACTGGGGTTGAAGATGTGGAAACATAGCTCCAAGACTATGGGTTGTTCGTGTTGGAAAGCGGTTTATCGAAAGAAGATGGTGCGGTACAGGTGTTCCCACTCTGGTTCGTGCTAAAGCGAGGCTATGGTTCAATAGCCTTGGTGAAGAAGAAAAGGAAGATTGTAAAGCCCTAGAGGCAGCTTTTCGAAGAACATTTGTAGTAGATGCACAGTTGGATGAAGTAAAGTAGAAGCTAGACGGGTTGAAGCAAAGCTTGGAGGGTGATGTTCAAGGGTTCGAGTGGGAGTTCGAAGCCCTTTGGGGGAAATTAATTAAGGTAACTGCTGCAGAAAATGCCAGTTTCTTAAAATTGAGTAAGTTCATGGACTGCCTGCATGAGGAAGTGCATGATAAGGTAGAGATAGATGGTGGGCCGGTGTCATATGAAGAGGCAGTAGCTCTAGCAAAAGGGCAAATCAAAAAGATTTTGAAGAAGCATGAGGCTAAGTGGTGTTTGCAAGGTGCACTGATGCCAAAGCAATGTGATGTGGTGGTAGTCGAGCCACAGATGGTGCAAAGGGAGGTACAAAGAGAAGTGCAAGTGCAAGAAGAACCAGGGGTTCTTTGGCTACAGAGAGATAGGGTGGTTCGTATGCCGAAGATGCCGGCTAGAGCGGTTCCAATGGTGAAGGAAGTGCAAGTGGTTCTAGAGTGGACAAAGGAAGTGAAGCCAAGTTCGAGTACGACTGTTGAAGTTCCATTGGAGTGCGGTGAAGAGCAAAGAGTGCGGTTTGCTAAGGAGGTCCAAGCAGTGAAGCTAGAGGAGATTCCCAAGCTAGAGACAGAGGAGGAGACTGGGTCGAGTGATAGTAGCTCTATGGATGAGGACACTAGTCGGGAGACCGAGTCGTCTCAATCCAGATATCATGAGTTTGACCTCTTACATGTGAGTGGAGAGGAAGTAAATATGTGTGAGGTGCAGCATGAAGTGCAAACCGAGGTGCGTAGTGAAGACCTAGTGAAGGAGTCTAGACCTACAAGTGGTGATGTGCAGGTAAAACTAGTGTGCAGCGCCATACTAATGACCATGTTGGTGAAGATAGCGGTGGAATGTGCCATGGTGGTGCAATAGGTGCAAAGTTTTTCCAAGAGGAATAGATCAGTCGTGCCCATGGAAGAAGACAAGGAGGATGTAGTAGGGAACGAGTTTCTCCCTTCCTTGACGGAGCTTGGTGATGTAGCGGTAGAAGAGCAGGTAATTATAGCCGACAAGAAAATAGTGCTTCAAAGAGTGTGTTTGGTGTGCAGTTTCTTAGTGCAATAAGCCTGTGTGTGGTTGAACATAAATGTTCAACAAGGGGGTGGGCAATGATGGTGAAGCCAAAGTCCGAGCTAGAAAGTGGTCTTTGCCAAGCAAAGGTTGCCGGCAGGTGAAGTGCAGAAGGCTAGGGCAAGTACCAAGGTGCTGGGCAGCCAAAGAATAGAGAAAAAGTATGTTTAAAGCGTTTTCTTTTAGGCCAATGAGGCTCAAAGATGGATCAGTTGGAGTAGTAGGTGAAGGTGCCTGAAGTGCTCCATCAGTGTCGTGAAATGTAGTACTCCAGATGCTCTAGGATCTCGTTCAGACGGCTTGCCAGGGTTCTCAGTGATAGTGTGCCTCATGAGGAGCTAGCAAAAGTGGACAGTTCATCCATCGGATACTAGATTAGCAAGATACAGTAGGATGAAGTTGGGAGCATTTGGCAGCGGTGAAAAGTTTGCAGCTAATTTTCTCTGTTTTTTATGGTCTTGGATAGCGATCACAGAAGGATTTGAAGGCGGTGAGATTGGCCCGCCTTGGACCACACAGGAGGAATCCGATGGGTTTTGCGGCTCAGGAAACCGGACTTTGAGCAAGATATGACAAAGCATCCAATGCAGGGAAAAAATAGTTTTTTCTAAGTTAAAATGGGGGGATTTTTGAGGAGCTTGGAGGGCTGCATGGGCAAGCACCCCACGGGCTGCCACGTGGACAGGTATAAAGCCACATGCGCTGGACAAAGGAGGGAGCATGGGATATATAGGCTGAACCATGTAGCCTCTTTGAGCATAAGTGGGAGTGTGGGGAGCTTAGACTCCCATGAGCTATGGCGTGGAATTGGGCGACATTTCCAACGCTCTGTGCGAGTGGCCGGGTTGGGGCAGAGCCCGGTGGCGTTTTGGCCAGGATGGGCCGCGCAGTGGTGCACCCGCGTGAGGAGAGAGGAGGAGGCGGTGCCCCACTGATAACGTGGCAAGCGCCCGTAGGGGCTCGTTCCCATGCCCGCGCGTCGAGCGGCCCCCGTTTTTCAGAGGAGGAGTCACAGACATCGCTATTGCTAAGCCAAGGGGAGGGTCTCGCAACAGGGACAATGAGCACAGAGAGAGAGAGAGAGAGAGAGAGAGAGAGAGAGAGAGAGAGAGAGAGAGAGAGAGAGAGAGAGAGAGAGAGAGAGAGAGAGAGAGAGAGAGAGAGACGCTAGGAGTACAAGTGTAAAGCAAAGGGAAGTTTCAAGGCCGGGCAAGCCAAGGCAAAGGCAAAGGCAAAGGCAAGGGTGGGACCCAGAGGAAGGAGGAGGAGGGAGAAATAGAGAGAGAAGAGTAGAGGTATGAGGTAGACAAAGGTGGTCAAAGGTGAGCCAAAAGGGCACTGTAAAGTTTGGGTAGCCCCCAAAGGGGTAAAATAGTGAGGAAAAAATAAAAATACAAAAGGCTAGGGGCAATAGTGACATCGCTATTCCCCCCCCCAAGTACAGAAGAAAGAGCAATTGAGCAGATGAAGCAAGATGGTGCCCCCTTCCAGAAGATGCTAAAATTAAGATGCCAGATGGACAAATGTGAGAGCAGTTTCCAAAACTGAAGACCCCCCCTATAAAAGTCAATTTTTCATTAAATTAGGGACTTTTTTCCGGGCTTTTGGGTGCTGTTGGAAGCCTGCAAAGTATAGCTCTCTGACAGAGGGGTGTGGCTATCAAAGCCCTTTGTATTTTCTTGTGAAAATGGCCATGGTGATGGTAGTGTAAGCCTGTGTACATGTTTGGTGAAGTGCAATCGAGCCATTGTTGCCCCTTCTTGTTGTTGTTTCCCCTCCCCCCCTTCTCTTTCTCCCGCTCTAGTGTTTCCCCTCGGTGCTAGTTGTGTGGAAGTGCGTGCCCCCCCCGATTGACTTTTTTTCGGGCTTTTGGGTGCCGTTGGAAGCCTGCAAAGTACAGCTCTCTGACAGAGGGGTGTGGCTATCAAAGCCCTTTGTATTTTCTTGTGAAAATGGTCATGGTGATGGTAGTGTAAGCCTGTGTA
Organism: Adiantum capillus-veneris; assembly: GCF_014529385.1. Taxonomy (NCBI): domain Eukaryota; kingdom Viridiplantae; phylum Streptophyta; class Polypodiopsida; order Polypodiales; family Pteridaceae; genus Adiantum; species Adiantum capillus-veneris. Next base: position 82,298,813 of record NC_140949.1, read on the forward strand.
CATGTTTGGTGAAGTGTAATCGAGCCACTGTTTCCCCGTCATGTTGTTGTTTCCCCTCCCCCCCTTCTCTTTCTCCTGCTCTAGTGTTTCCCTTCGTGTTGATTGTGTGGAAGTGCGTGCCCCCCCCCCCCCCCCCCCCCCCCGGACCGACGGTGTTTTGTGTGAGAGTGAGATTGAGAGGCTGTGAACGTGTGTAAGGGTGGAGACAGGCCGTGGTAGTAGGTGTGCATTGTGTGGTGAATTTGTGGAGTGTGTGAGAAGTGGAAATTGAGCAAGCGGTGGTCGTCTAGTGTAAAGTGTGTTTTTGAAGGTGCTTTCCGAGAGGATAGGGATGTTGTGATCTATAGAGAGGCCCATTAGGAAAATTTTGAACTCATTTTCTGGCCTTTTAAGAGTGCCACATCATCAAAGTTGTACAAAAGAAAGCAACCCAGTAGACCCCTCTAAATATTGCTTAGAACCCCATGATATGACCTATCATTGGAAAGTTCTTGCAAAATGGATTCTAAAGAGCCAAGGTCTGAAAAGTTTGGATGACTTCTATGAAAGTTATGCCAATTTTGTTTCAATCAGCCAGGTTTTGTTACCGTTACGGTAATCTAAAATCACCTTTTTCTAGATCTACATGAAGGCAATGTCTGATACATGCATGCTATATATCAATAGATAGCATTTGAAGAGTAGATTCTAAATATCCAACCTCTGACAAGTTTGGATCTTATTTGCAAAAAATTTACCGATCCCCACTTTTTGAAAGCTATGCCACATCAACAATTCTTACAAGGCCCATTTTTTAGTCCAAACTTTTCCTAATGCTTGTGTTTGTTTCGGGTGTGTTCCCCCATTCCCCGTCTCCAACGTTGGCTTAAGACCCCTATCAAGGATGCTATGCATGAATCCCCATTAGGCCCATCATTGGGGGTGCTGAATAGGGAGAGTTGAAGTGTTCAATCTATGATAAGTTGTACGATGGGTGCTACTATGTTGAAGCTAAGTCACATTTAGGTTTCAAGATGAACCACTTGGCCACATGCGCAATAAAAATTCAATTGAGTCATAGAGATAAGAAATATCCTATGATAGGTTTCAATATGAAACATAGAAAGAGGTCCACCATTTGTGCAAGCTAGTCATAGGGGGTTTATGAGACAAGGTTATAAACATGTTATATGCAAGCATAACTTAATTACAAAGTAAAGAGCCATAATGTCCACCACCTGTCTAAGCTAATCTCTTTTCAATCATAGGGGTCCATAAGGCCGACCATTAGTCCAATGTATACTCGATCAAAGAATAGAGAGCCTTCAAGTCCATCACATGTCCAGCATATGTTTGCTTCAAGGATATAGGACCATAAGATCAACTAATCATCCAAGATATAATCTATTCAACCATGGAGGACCATATGGTCCACCACTTTCAATCTATGCTGTATTGAGGCATAGGGATTCTTAATGTCCACCAAGATATGCTCCATCCATAACGCCCACCAAGCTATGCTCCATTCAAGCATAGGGAGCCAAAGGGTCCACCACTTGTCCAAGCTAAGTTCCATTCCATCAAAGAGATCCACAAGGTCCACCACTTGTTGAATCTTTTCTTTGTTGAAGCATAGAGAGCTATAATTCCCACGGATTTTCCATCTATGCTCCATTCAAGCAAAGAGAACCATAAGCTCCCTGCTTGTCCAATCTATGCTCCATTCAAGAATAGAGAACCATAAGGTCAACCGCTTTTCCATCTATGCTCCATTCAAGCATAGAGAACCATAAGGTCCATCCCTTGTCCAATCTATGCTCCATTCAAGGATAGAGAACCATAAGGTCAGGGATTTCATTAACATGACCACAAATACGTGAAAATGTTAATAACTTTGAGTGATCACTTATCAAAATACTTGATCATGTTAAATATTCGCATGACTTTCCCTAAACCTATAAAAATTGTTCAATTCGATAAGCCCGCTTGGAGTTTTTTATTTCCTAGCGGGTCTGGTTTAGGGTTCACATAGTTTCCCAATAAGCCCGTCAAGAAAAACACATACCCCGATGGGGTTCTGGTGGGGTTCTACATCACCACTAGCTCAATTTTTTGTGATCATATTAATTGTGATTATGCTAATGTGATAATAGACATTGTGATCACATTAGATTTCTTGTGATCACATGAATATTAAATCCCTGCATAAGGTCCACCGCTTGTCCAATCTATGCTCCATTCAAGCCCATAAGGTCCACCACTTGTTCAACCTATGATCTAATGAATCCTAGAGAGCCATAACGTCCACCACTTGCCTCCATTAAAGCATTGATATCCATAAGGTGCACCACTTATCCGATGTATGCTCATTTCAAGCATAGCGATCCATAAGGTCTACCAATTTTCCAAGCAATTCTGCATTCAAGCATACAAGTCCACAAGGTCCACCACTTGTCCAGGCTATGCTTTGTTGAAGCATAGAGGCCCATAAGTTTTAGCACTTGTCCAAGCTATACTCCATTCAAGCACAGATATCCATAAGGTCCATCGCTTGTTGAAGATGGGCTCCATTTAAGCATAGACAGCCATAAGGTCCACCACTTGTCCAAGATAATATCCATTGAAGCATAGAGGGTCATAATGTTTGTCACCCACACTACTTGTACAAGTTATTATCCATTGAAGCATAAAGAGCCATAAGTTCCACCTCTTGTCCAAACTATGCTATATTCAAGCATACAAAGAGAGATAGATACATTGTATGGCCCTCATATCTCCAATATATCATCTTTAATATCAATCAGTCATTGCTTTCAAGATTCATTATATGCCCAACCATGAGTATCATGGATTATTTGCCCACCCATTGGATGCCCAACCACACCTTTTCTCCAACCTAAAGTATCATGGATTATTTGGTCGCAATCCCCACCACATTTCTAACGTATAATGCATGGTAATACGTAAATTGTGGTTTTCAATTTTGACTTTTTAAACATTCTTTTGTATGTAATTCTGGAATAGTTTCTACTTGATTTTGCAATGAGGAATTGAATCTTTTCATTTGCAAAAATATGAACTTTCAATCTGGGGAGAAAGTGCACATGATATTTTACAATGAAGTTGTTGGTGACTACGTTGCATTGTACAGTATTCAGTGTACATAAAATACGCCTTAAACGGGCGTATTAATTATATGACACCCATCTTTATTCGGTCGTATTATATGGTGCCACATCAGCAAAAACATCATGTCGTATAATTTCTCAGCATTTCGATCGAAATATTAATTTGATCAAAATATTAGTTGATCACAATCGTAGTTCTATAGAAATATTAATTAGATCGAAATAAATCTGTTTATATACGCTGAAACGGAATGTTTTGCTCATTCCATTGATCTCTCTTCCCTCATCTCACCTATAGGTGAGCTTAACAACACGAAGAAAAATATAAAAATGCTAGTTTAAATTTAGCCATATTTTTTCTAGTGAAAATTTAGAGCTTGGATATATTTACTTTTTTAGGCTTTGGAGTTTTGAGTTACCTGCTCTGTGTGGAGTATATCTTACACTGAGAGGTAAGTTAAGTAAGATAGTTAATGATTACTTGCCTTGTGTAGAAGAAACTCACACTTGAAGGTGATTCAGGGTAGTAAAGTTAGCAGTTATTTTCTTTGTGTTGAACTATGTTCACACTTAGAAGTAACTTTAGTTGAATAATTAAAGTGAAGAGTTACTCGTTGTGTGTTGAACTAAGTTCACACCTGGAAGTAGCTTACATTAGATTTATCTAATGATTTATTGTCATGTGTAAAGTAATGCTCACACTATAGACAATATTTGAGGTAGATTAAATAATAATCTCTCTCTTTGTGTAGAGGTATTCTCACACCTAGAAGAGATTTATAGAGTAGTGAATTTTGATTGCTTGTCATGTGTAGAGTTACACCTCACACTTTGAGGTAATTTAGATAGGTATTTTAAAGATATCTTGCTTTGTGTAGAGTTTACTCACACTTGAAAGTTATTGAGATAGATTAAGCGATGTATTTATCATGATTCAGGTGTAAAGTGAAAGCTCACACTTGACAAAAAAATATTTTTTGGTATTTATAATTTAAAGAAGTTGAAAACGTTGATGAATAAAGTAATGTAAATGATATTAGAGTTTGATTTTAGATGTCTTTAATAACTAGTTTCGTTTGAGTTTGCAGATTTGAAGAAGATGGTGAAAGGATACGAGTGGAACTACGTAGATGAATTGGCTAGTGGGAAAACTACATCAAAGCTGAGGTGTAAGACTTGCAGCCATAATTTCAACGAAAATGCTCACAGGATAAAAGAACATGTTTTCAAAATTCCTGGAAGAAACGTAGCAGCTTGCAAAAACCCCCCAAGAGATATTGCTAAACAATTTCTCGAGTGGGCGCTCAAGGCAAAGAGAGTTCTTGAGGGCAAAAAAAAGGGAGGTCCCAAAATGATGGCTCCATAGGGACATCGAGATGACACTCGAGAATGATCAAAACCCTCACTCGACCCCTACTACAGGTCAAGGAGGGCATCATTCATCCTTTGCTAAGAATTGTAGCTCTAATCTTATCGGAAGCTCTTCTGCTAACATAGGCCGAAGTGCAGCATGGACTGGAGGAGAATTTGCACCAAGTGATCCTACTTTGCAACAGGCATTTGGGAAACAATGGCTGCTTGAACTCCATCTTACGTGGACTCAAGAATTTGTTGCATGTGGAATTCCTTTTAATGTCATTGGAAATCCTGCCTTCAAAGATGCTTTCAAAGATGCTTTCAAAGATGCTTTAATTAGAACAATGAAGAAGGGTTTTGTGGTTAGTGATTATAATAAGATGCGTACATAATATTTAAATAAGATGCTTTAATTAGAACAATGAAGAAGGGTTTTGTGGTTAGTGATTATAATAAGATGCGTACATAATATTTAAATAAAGTAAAAACAACATTAGAGAATATTTTACAGCACACAACTCTTGCTTTTGTGCCGGCGTATGGATGCAAAATTGCTCTAAATGGTTGGACAAATTTCCAGAAGAAACCATTGAGTAATGTGATGTTAATTTGTCCAAGAGGTTCCATCTTTCTTGAAGTGATCGATACATCCCTGAAAGAAAAAACTAATGGATATCTTGCTAGTGCTTATGAGCACTCGATTAGAAGAGCAGGGGGGGCTAAATATGTGACATCCATTGTCAAAGATAATGCATTTAACTACAAAGCAGCTGGAAAAGCAATTGAAGTAAAGTATCCAGAGATTACATGGCTTCCATGTGCTGCTCACACTTTGAATTGGCTCTTAAAGGACTTTGGAAAAGTTCCTTCTATTAAGCAAACTCTTCTAGATGCAAAACACTTGGTGAAGTTTATAAGAGAGCATTCATTTTCTTACGCTTTGTTTTGAACAAAGTCCCCAACAAAAAAATTACAGATTTTTTGTGTGACCCGTTTTGCGACAGCATATACGTTCTCTCCACACTGTAGCAGCAAAGCAGCCCTTGTTGAAATAGTGGAAGATAGAAGATGGGACATTTGGCTTGATATGTATCCCAAGTATGAACTTGCCGCTTCCAAATGCTATCAACTTGTAAACTCTCCTGTTTTTTGGAGAAATGTAGTAAAAATAGTTACTGTCACAGAACCTTTCACTCATCTGATACGATTAGTGGACAAAGAAGCCTCTATCTTTGGACGGGTTTACTGGTACATACATGAAGCCACTCGCAAGTTAAAAGATAGTACATATTATGCAGGAAAAGAGAAATCCATGATGATGAAATTTGTCAAAAGACAATGGGAGCAATTGCATACTCCTTTACATGGAGCAGGTTTTGTTTTGGATCCCAAGTTCCACATGCACAAGCAATCTTCAAACAATGAAGTGATTAGTGAGTTCAAGAAAGTGTGTGCTCAACTATTAGGCAATGTGGATGGACAGGTGGCATACACACAGAAGATGGCATATACTAGTAGAGAGGGAACATTTGGGGATCCTTGGCATATAGATGCTATCAAGACGATGAGCGCACCAATTTGGTGGAAAGAGTACGGTGGAGAAAAAATGGAACTTCAACATGTGGCTATGAGAGTATTGTTTGTTGCCGCCTCAAGTGGTAGCTGTGAAGAAACTAGTCTTCATTCACTTTCATACATACTAAAAAAAGAAATCAATTAAGTCCTAAACGAGTTGCGGACTTGGTGTATGTCTTTTGTAACATGAGACTTATGCATAAGCCTGCGAAGTTAGCCACACGTGCCACAGAAGAAAGCTTTGGGCGCTTCCAACCACAGGAAGCAGTTGAAAATGAGCTCAAATTTGATGATGAAATGGAATGGAACCCGGAAGATATTGATCAAGAATGTTCAGATGTTGAAGAAATTGATGACATGGTGCCTGTGATTGAGGGGACAGATGAGTTGTAAAGTTTGTACTATATCCTCAATTAATTTTGTGATGCGAAAATTATGTGGACTTTAGCTTTACAATCCATACCTTCTCTCTCTCTCTCTCTCTCTCTCTCTCTCTCTCTCTCTCTCTCTCTCTCTCTCTCTCTCTCCATCTACTCTCTCTCTTTGTTAAAAAGAGGGTAGTAGAGAGAACATAACTTATACAATTGCAACAACATCTGTCACGTCCATTTGTTCCAGCAAATAGAGATTTACATACCAAAAAGAGGTTTTAATTACTAATCTTGAGATTTAAGATACAAAAAGAGCTATGTATTGTTTAGGAGATTTAATTTAAATCATGGGCTTGTTCTCCAAAGAGATCACATACACTAAATTCTGAATTGCCAACTGAATCACTTGGGCCGGTATTGCCCATCTCTTCTTCGTTAAACAGGCCCATACCTTGCCTTGTACCATGCAAACTTTCTTTCTAGCTTTGCTATACGAGCGCGCAACATGGCTGGGGTCTCTCCTTGACTTGCCAAATCCACGCCTTGGGTTGCAAGCTGCTCAATAACTGCGGTTTCTTCGGGAAAATATGTGTAACCTCTGTTGCGAGGAGGGTCTTCTTGATTAGCTTCCTGTGCATGAATCTTCTCGGCTAGGCTCCCTTTCCCAACACCTCCTGTAGTGGGATGATCGTTCCAATCAACTTTGAGCCGCAATACATAGTAGCAATAACATTGTTGCACAAAGTAAATTTCCACTTGATTATTATTTGGTGGAAATCTGTACACTTGAAACCTTCAAGGGAGCACACTGACTCGAAATAATGTGTTGGGTACTAAGTGATTCGGGCATAACTATTTTCATTGCCTGTAATTCTGTGTCTCCCCTTGAAGTTCTAATTCGTCTTGTTGGGTTGAAGCCAAAGCGCTGAGATCTGCTTGAGCCACCCAAATCTCTTCCTCTTTGTAAATTTGTTGAGCCAATGCATGATTAAGCAAAGGATCATTAGGCTGTTGTGCGTTCTGGTCAGGAGCAATATCTTCCATAACTGAAATGCAAACTAACAAACTTTAGTGAGACAAGTCTTAACACTTGAAAAAGAGAGATGGTTTAGAGAATTGAGTGATCTAACTTGAAATACTTTAAAACTTCAACTTGAAGAACTTTAAAAACAGTGCACACGTGACACCACACATTGCACATGGGACACCATTAATGCCCAAAAAATTGATTACTGGTTTAATCAATAATAGGTCTCAAGCCAGATTCGGTTCCAATATGATAGCCAACATTATGGATTCCATTTAAACAAAGGCTTAAATCCCATATCTTAGGTCTATCTAAGGGTTTGGGAGATTTTCCACTAGCAAGATGTTTGTTTACATTGCACAAAAATTCGCACTTGAGAACCTCGGTGGGCTCTGGAATACATGCAAGCAAGCGCCTAAGAATATACGAGATACTATATATAGCAGATGCCTTGGTGAATGGAGGAGGATTGGTGTTGATATTTTCAGGGGCATTCCATAAATAATCTCACTCAAATTGAGCTCTACATTGAGGGGTGAGATTTGGTAGCTTCGGAAATTTTGCCAAAGTGTTTGATGGTGTACTTTGTCCCCAGTCCGCACTGTCAGCATACACTCCTTGCTCGCCAGAATATTTCTAGTGTGTAGATCATTGTGAATAAATTCGTGACTATGCATGAATTTAATTGTCTACAGAAGAGCATTGCATATTGGCAAAATGTTGTCTGTCAACTGCTATACAGTTCCAGATGTGTGTTGTAGCTTTGTGATTGCAGGCTTGCTTCCATCATGATGACATCCCTGAATCCACTACTCAAGATGACCTCCATTCCAAAGATTGAAGATCAACATAGGTCTTTTGCTATACTGAACAAGAGCACGGGGCAATATCATGCCACAATGCTGAACAATTGTAGTAGTTGTCTCCTCTAGCATGATATGCAATATCGGCTTGCTTCTTATTTGGTATTTGTATATCTTCACCACATAGACTGGATCTTTGAAGAGAGAATGAGCCATTGATACTTTTTTCACGTTTGCAAAACATCCCTCGCCTAATTGGGGTGCTTGCAAGTGAAAGATGGAATGCTCCCCAAGTAAGTGTAGGAGAGGAGGACACATCGTATCATCCAAGTTTATAGCAGATGACTGAGCACCTGATGGAGGAGGTACATCCTGTTCTGTACTAGGATGTTTTGAAGAGACTTTGATCTTATCTTTGCTCTTCAATTCTGAATGTAGTTGTGCTACAAGCTGCGTTCGCTCTTTGATTTCAGATTTGGTTTTGATTTCTCTTGGATGAACCATACTTTCAAAACTTCTAGTGACCTGGCCTAATAATTTCTTTACTGTGTTATGAATCACTCCATTAGTGCGCAGAGCTGGGTCAAACAAAACTAGGAATACACTACACAGATTCAGCCAACAAAGTTCCACAAGTTCAATCACAAAATGATCGAACTTTGTCTGTAGTGGATCAAATGCTCGTCACAAATGCTCATCTAAAGCTCCATAGAGAGACAAAATAAGCGCATCACTAATAATTTTGTGATGATGACGCGTTAACTTTGTCTCTACCATGACTGATGTAACACTTAATGCCATAGTAACTTGTGTGTATTAGAAAATAGCATGAACATAGTGATCATTTCATTAGAATAGCTTCCTAATGAGAATAACAAGAGTGCTTGGGTGGAGAGAGCAACAAAAATCATAACACCTAGTTAGATATATAGCATGAACAATACTTTCAAAAGAGAGAGAAATTAAGCTATTGACAACAATTGAGGACCGTATTTACATGGAGCCGGTCCCCTCTCCAAAAGGCTTTGTATTATGGTTTCTTCCATCAAGAGAGACATTGTACAATACAATTCTTTGTGTTCCTTCAAGACTAGCTAGTGCAATGAAGATTGAAACTTCATGCACTAAGAAAAACACTTATCAAACACAACATCAATTCCCTCACGGTCTCAGACCCAAGACCTCACACACCTTTGAAGATGGTGAGATCTAGCGGAGTATGAGAGTAGATTGAGAGGAAGGAGTATTCTTATGAGAAAGATGTACATCTCCTCACATAATCACTCATATTAGCATAGCTTAGCTTAGTAATTAGCATGGTAGAGGAGATGAGCATGCATTGAAGCTTGGTTCTTGGTTGGATTTGCATCACAAAGCCAAGAGTCTTCTTGCTCCACACATTCATTTTGTGAGTGTGTGTCAATAATGCCTTGCAAAAATCAGCCCCCTCTCTCTCTTGGTTGACCCCCCTCGCTAATTACTCATGCTAGCATCCTATTGGACCTCCCCAGGCTTAGTCAATGACAATTAAGCAGCATAAGTGATAGCCTTCTGAAATATGTCCCCCTTTCCCCTTTTGTGAGAGCTTTAGGTAATTTAATAATTCAACTAAAGTCTCATTGTACCCCTTTGCCTCCTGGCCAATAGGAATCAGGCAAGCCATTAGGCTGTTGAATGCTCATTGAATCCCTTGGGAGACTCTCCAATAGTCTTCTAGAGAGCTTAATTCTTATTGGTTCTTTTATAAAGTGTTTTTAAATTAATTAAACTAGATTTACTCTATCCTAATTCTCATTGGTCCACCTTCAAGGCCATCCAATAGGATTTGATTACTCCTTGTGGGCATCTGGGCTAGGGAGCTGACATGTGTCCCTCATTCCCTTTGTGTAAAGGGAGCTTGTGTGTGTGTGACTTTCTCTCTCATCCCCTACTTGCAAGGCTCGCCCCATCCTATGTAGGGATGGATGAAGACTTTTGGGGCACACACAAAGCATCCAATTTCCCTAATGTTTGAACTTTGGACACAACCTTTGGATTTTGGAACCTTAGCATTTTGGAAGTCTTAATGGGCTGAACCTTAGGGTCTTTTAAGACCATTGTTCATGATCCAAGTGTGCCACATCCTGAGGAAACAACGTTAGATATTTCTTACAAAATGAATAACTATTGTCTTATTTTAAAGGAAAACATAAAGAATGACACCTTGTCTAAACATTGAGTACTTGAAAAAGAAGGAAACCTTGCCGGAAGCTTTAACTCTCTCAAATAATGAGAGAGTTGGAGACAAAAAATTTTCAATATATGAAGCTACTATTGAAAGATAAATTTCTATTCCAAGTGTTCTTTCTTGCTGAAATTGACTTCCAATGCGCAAATCCTTCAGACGCGCTTGCACCTTACGTCCTGTCAATCTTTGGGCTGATCTCCAGTTTTGCCTATCCTTTCTCTCCACATCACCCTCTTGCAATCCATTCTCATCAACCTTAAAATGTTGATATACAAGAGAAACATGATTCAATGTAGCGATATCCTTTCCAAGGACAAGTATTCGAGAAACATTATCTAAAGGGTTAACCAACTTTTTCCCATTATGAATGAAGTACAAGTCATGCAATCCCAAGATACTTCCATCATAATCTGTGCTCGCTATTAATGGCCACCCCTTCCAAGGAATAGAGAACCAAATACCCACTTGAGAAGTGTAGTCATCTCTCATGAGTTTCCTTCTTCGAGCATCCCTTCTGGTTTGGTTTGCCTGAGATTGGTTTGAAAAATATACTTAACTCCTTTTGATGGTCATCAGGTACCAGGAACTTACTTGGACTACCAACCTTCTTTGTCCCTTCGTGCGAACTTAGAGCACTAGACTGAATATGCACCTTTGAGTTCGTGTGCTCTATCATGTATTATTTGATAGAGCCTGTCTTTGGAAAAAGGGGGATCCATTTTCCATCAACATTGCACTTTATAAAGACTTATAGTCATCAATTGTCTCAAGCACCAATTCAAATTCTAATTTCCTCTCTTCTGCAAATGCTTTGACGTCCTCCATTGCCTCAACCACCTTCTCTTTGTTTCTAGCAATAATCTGATCCTCTAGGATTGCAGTGTGGGAGTCCGACCTTTTTGCTTCATGGAGCCCCATGGATCGCATGTGACTTATGGTCTTTAAGTGTGAATTCATAAAATTGTATATGGTATCTGGACCTCCCTGCCCATATGTGATCTCACATTCTTTGCACCAAATTTGAAGCAGAGCCCACTCATCTTTATCCTTTCACATTAGAGTAAACCTATCAGAGTGCCCTTTGAATCGCAACTTCTCTTTGGCAGTCTTCACATCTCGTTCCCACTTCTTGACTTGGGAGCGTGTAGCAAGAATGCTCTTCATAAGAACTTATCCTTCTCTCTCTTCCACAGCAGCATCGAACGAGGAACTAAAGGGACATGTCTCACTTGTTGTTGCCTGACACGTTGAGGATCTCCCATCCACCTCATTGGATGCACCACTAGAGTCGATCCTAGGGTGCTTTGCAGGGGATGTAGCAACAATTTTGTACTCTATTGTCACCTCATCACTAGTCACCTTCCATATCTCCTCTTGTTTTTCACTTATTGGTGACATGCGTGAACATCCCAAAACTATAGTCATTTGAAGCTAAACCACCATAGTCAATCTCTTCTCTAATCTCCTTGTATGTAGCTCCCTCTCTCCCCATAAAAAAACCAAGTGTGTTTGTTTTCCCAATCCCTTCATTGAGGTTAATCACAATCTCTTTGATGGCCATACCCGATGGTTATTTGTAAAGACAAGCCCCATTCATAAACAAGAATACTTGCAAACAACTTCATAATTGTAGCTACATTTGCACTCACATAATTGTAGCTACATTTGCACTCACAATGTCCATCATGGCTACTTTAAAAAAATTTGAAAATAAAGGAATCTTTGAGTGAAGAAAACCTACAAAATCACACACCCAGCTTAAGACTTAATGTAGATTGGTTATTGAGTTAATACAGCACTACCACTCAAAATTTTGAGTATAACCCAAAAAAGGATTGAAGCATATAAAACTCTTTGAGACTTGAACATATAAAACACTTTAAGCATATAAAACTCTTTGAGACTCGAGCATATAAAACACTTTAAGCATATAAAACAAAGGGTTTACAAGCTCCAATAGAGGGCATTTTCTAAATTTCTACTAACTATCACTAAGTCAATGCTAATGCTTTGAAAAAGAATTGACAAAGATTTAGTGTAATTATCGACAAAAGAAATACATCTTTGATGACCAACCAAAAGAAAGTTACACTTTTGATGGCTAACATCTTACTACAAGGCAAAAGAGTTTAACTCAATAAAAGGCTGGCATCATCTCTACCAATGGCCACAAACATTTATTCCCATCCAAGTGCATGTGGGTTGAGTCTGCACACAATTCTTCAAATGATTTTCTCTTCTATTCTTGTAGAAGATACCCAGCTTTTACAATCTGTTGAATATGGTATGCTTCAATTTCTGAACGAGATGCTAGCGAGATGCTATCCAATCGGTATTGTATTCCATAGACAACCTCTCTGGTATATACATGGTCATTATGTGTGTCCTTCAATAGCTCTGGAGAAGTCCAATGTTTAGGATTATGGGCTTTGCTTTGACAACAATCGAGTCATTGTCGCCTCTCTAATGCAGGCCTCATGGCTAATCCCCAATCAATGATGCCAACTCAAGGATCTGAATCCCTAGTAAAATCCAGCATAACATTGAAAGGATGAAGGTCACGATGAACAACGCCCAATTGATGGGTATAAGCGATTGTGTGTGGTAAGGCAGCTATCATATTTGGTAGATTGTTTGCAAAGGCCATGACTCGAGTTAATTCTCCTTGATTCATCTTAGTTACCTTACCTTTACTTGAACCTGTGCCATCTTTTTCTTCCTTCTTCACAATTCAGCTGAGGTACCTTTCTCAAAAGGTAGACTGTGCATCATTTTTCCAATGCTTCCTCCATTGAAGTAAGGAAACATGGCTATCAAAGGCTCATTGCATGTATGTGCAATACTGCACACAATCCCCCTGTGTCGAAGATCAAAGCTGACCTCATCCTTGAAGAACTTTAATTTCTATCCAATGAATTCCTCGATACTGCTTCACTGCATACGTATTTTCACTTGGAAGATACGAAATACCATCAATTCTTACTTGGAAGCATGTACCAAAGGAACCGGCACCGAAGTTTTGTAAATAGGTGATAGTATCATGTGGTATACCAAGTGTCAAAGTACACTCCGAGTTTCTCGCAGACCTCTGCAGAGCGTTTGCAATTGGATGTTCATGGAATTCTATCTTTAACACTGTCTTCTCTTGGGCATGGTTGACTTGCTCCCTTCGTAGCTTTTTAGATAACACATATTGTGTATCTATATCTTTGGCATGCTTACTCTTCTCTCTTTCGGTATGCCAAGCTAAATCCCAAGCCTTGAGCTTTGTCAACTAAACACCTTCGGGAAGAGCTTCATATAAATCATGGGTGCACTTTTCCATGTTACCAATAATACTATAAGCAGATTGGCGAGATTTGTCTTTGCTTATAACAAAGGTTTCCTTGGAGACCGCACTTACGATTGCTTTTTCAAGCATTTTGTGTATGAGCGTCTCATTTTGCACAATAATTTGCACCTGCTTCTCGGGTAATTCACTAATAACCTTACAGAGAGTTAACCTTAGAGACTGAAGAAATGCCTTCTTCTTACCCTCTACAATAATGACTATAGAGATATCCTATTAAGAAGAAATGCCTTCTTCTTAGCCTCTGCCATAATGACTATAGAGATATCCTATTAAAAAAAGGAGGCATTCAAGTCAACCTATATATATATATAGATCTTTTCAATTCTATTTCAAACTATTACATCAACCTCTCCTGCATTAACCTAATGTGACACATTGATATACCATATTTCTCTTTGAAATCTAAAGGAACTGAAGGTGAAAATCGATAGCTCAGGATGGCACACCCGGTCAAGTCATATGACCTGCATGTGACGAATTGAGACTATATTTGCAATTATATACAAAATAAATACATTGTGTATGTGTGACACATAGACCCAAGGTATGCTAGACGTGTCTTGGCAAGAAACTACAGCTCAAGATAACACCTTCGGTCAAGCCATATGACCATGTGGAAAATTGAGACTATAGAATTTGTAACTGCATGGAATAAAAAACTAACATTCTTAAAAACTTTAACGCTTTTTATCGTAAAAAGAGGCACAAATACACATTTGGTAAGAATGAATAGCTCAAGAGACCCGGTCAAGCCATATAGATAGCTAGAAGAATTGAAGGTAAAACTCGATAACTCGAGATGGCACACCCGATCCAGCTGTATGACCATGTGACAAACTGAGACTATATTTGTCACTATATACAAAATAAAGACATTGTGTATGTGTGACACATAGGCCCAAGGTATGCTAGACGTGTCTATATTTGCAATTATATACAAAATAAAGACATTGTATATGTGTGACACATAGACCCAAGGTATGCTAGACGTGTCTTGGCAAGAAGCTATAGCTGAAGATAACACACCTGATCAAGCCATATGACCATGTGGAAAATTGAGACTATAGAATTTGTAACTGCAAGGGAGAAAACTAGCAGTCTTAACAACTTTAATGCATTTTATCGTAAAAAGAGGCACAAGTACACATTTGGTAAGAATGGATTGCTCAAGAGATCCGGTCAAGCCATATGGATAGCTAGAAGAACTGAAGGTAAAAATCGATAGCTCAAGATGGCACACCCGGTCAAGACATATGACCATGTGACAAATTTTAAGACTATATTTGTAATTATAAACAAAATAAAGACGTTGTGTATGTGTGACACATAGAACCAAGGTATGCTAGACGTGTCTATATTTGTAGTTATATACAAAATAAAGACTTTGTGTATGTGTGACACATAGACCCAAGGTATGCTAGATGTGTCTATATTTGTAATTATATACAAAATAAAGACATTATGTATGTGTGACACATAGACCCAAGGTATGCTAGACGTGTCTTGGCAAGAAACTATAGCTCAAGATAACACACCCGGTCAAGCCATATGACCATGTGGGAAATTGAGACTATAGAATTTGTAACTACATGTAAAAGAAATTAACGATCTTAAAACCTTTAACGCTTTTTATTGTAAAAACAAGCACAACTACACATTTGGTAAGAATGGATAGCTCAAGAGACCCGGTCAAGCCATATGGAGAGCTAGAAGAACTGAAGGTAAAAATCAATAGCTCAAGATGACACACCTAGTCAAGCCATATGACCATGTGACTATGGAATATCTTCATTTTTGAAGAAGTGGTTACTTTGATACCATTAAGGGCATGTAATCAAAGAAACAATGCAGCAACCAAGAGTGAAAAATCAATTTTCTTTGCAAAGCTGACAAAAATGACAACACCGGTCAATGCTTATACATTCGGCTCTCTAGTAGTGCTTGCTTATCACATTCCATTTTACTTTCTAGGTGAAAAAGAAGAACATGTGATGTCCTTAATTTCAAGGTAAAATATTTCGCATTTTAGTTATAAATCCTCCTAAATGCCTTGGCATAAATCTTGGTCGTCTCATTAGTTTAGCTTAAAAATCAAGGCAATTTGTTTTTTTTGGGGGGGGGGGGGGGGGGCAATGCCACCAGCCTCAATAAAGATTGAAAGAGTTGATGAAAGACATCATAGTTAGAAAATAAAAAAATTCTAGAATAAGACAACGTGAATCGTCAGGTGGACATTGTAAAATAGTGTTCCCCAAACAATGGATCCTTAGTGTTTATTAAACCCCTTAAAATTTCAATACCTCAAGTAGACGTTAATCTCGTGTTGAAGAGACCCACACTACAAGAGGCTCTTCATATTAGCGACGCTCACACAGCAACGCTCAAAAAAAAATTTCCCGGCGTCGCTATAAGCGTCGCTATGAGCGTCGCAAATTTCTTTGTAAATTAATTTGCGACGCTCATAGCGACGCATATAGCGACGCTCATAGCGACGCCGGCTGGGGTAAAAAAATAGCCGAGCGCGCCCAAAAACTCAGATCTCAGATCTGAGTTTTTCGGCACCCTCAAGCAAGGAGCAGGTAACACTCTCTCTCTCTCTCTCTCTCTCTCTCTCTTTTTCTTCTCCACACACACACACACACACACACACACGAGGAGAGGAAGGAGAGCCAGGTATGCTCCTTCCCTCTCCTCATTCTCATGTTCCCTTCCCCTCTTTCTCTCTCCCTCTCTCACACACACACATACACACACATAGTGTTTTTGAGAGAGAGAGAGAGAGAGAGAGAGAGAGTACAAACAAAAACAAAAACACACACACACATACATAAACAAAGAATGCACACACACATTGAGAGAGAAAAAGAGAGAGAGAGCATGCATAAACAAAAAACGCACGCATTGAGAGAGGAAAAGAGAGAGAGAACATGCATAAACAAAAAACGCACACATTGAGAGAGGAAAAGAGAGAGAAAACATGCATACGATCCAAAAAAACGCACACACATTGAGAGAGAAAGAGAGAGAAACTAATTTAACGTCATAGGAAACTAATTAAAATTAAAAGACCTAAAGATCTAGCCGACGAGGAGTTGAACTGAAGACCTATTATTCAAGAGGGAAATGGCATAATCAATCTATCATACTTGGCATGGGTGATAGAAAGGTTATACCATTTATCTCTTTTTATTGGCACACACATCCACACACGCGCACACACACAAGAAGAAGGGAGTTATAACGTCGTAGGAAACTATCTTAAAAGACGTTAAAGATTAGGTTATATGTAGACTTACATTAAATTAGATTTAGGTTTATTTTTAACTAGATTTACGTTTATTTAAGCTAGATTTAGATTTACGTTATATTAGATTAGATTTAGGTCTCCATAGACTGCGATGCCTGCATGAAGCGGGTGAAGAAAGCCCTCAATGGAATATAGGGTATTGCTGCCTTCACTCATGGTGGGCTCCGTCGATCCAAAAGTACTGGTGAAATGTCTTCAGAAGATAGGGAAGAAGGTGGATCTTCAGGGCGGCAAGAGTCACTACATCCCCGACACAATGACCATCTAGACAACCTCTAGTCATTAGACTTACGTTAAATTAGATTTAGCTTTATTTTTAGTTAGATTTACGTTTATTTAGATTTACGCTTATTTACGTTAGATCGAGTCCACGTAAGAATTACTTACGGTTTAGGGTTTAGAGTTAGACGAACAGTGAAAAGATCTATTGTGAAAAGATGTTAAGATGAAGTGAAGTGCTACAGCTAGAGAAGAGGCAAAGGGATTTTGTCCACTACATGCAGTATCATGTAGACGTGGGTATGTAGATTTCTTGTACCCACAAATATAGGTATTGACCAATAAAGACGAGATTATAACCCTGTGGTTCTGATCTCCGTGCACCTCTAGACCGAGGTGTGCGGGGATTGGACATGACTAGAGAATGTGAGGTAAAGAGAGAGAGAGAGAGAGAGAGAGAGAGAGAGAGAGAGAGAGAGAGAGAGAGAGAGAGAGAGATAAGACGAAGAATGCCAATAGAATATTAAATTTGTTGTCCAGGTTATAAGTTTTTTATCCTCATTATGAGTAGCGACGAGGATGTGGGACCGTCCAACCGAAACACCTATCTCTCAACGAGGGTCTTATGTCCTTGTAATCAATGCAAGCATGCTGTGCGACGGACAAGACGTGTTTCTTTGCAGCACGTTCACGAATTTGGCGAGTTCGATCCATCTATTATAGATCGAGTTGTTGCCAATTATAACTCGTCGGACTCTGACGCTGGCCAACAAGCAGCAATCTTGCAACCCAATAGACGTGTTCGCAGGCGCTTTGGTCAAGCAGCATATGTGAGGCCACAAGATGTAGCCTCTGACAGCTCGGGGGATGATCATACAGAGCACATTCCCAACGAGGCAATGTTTGAGCCCGAGATTGATGAAATGATCGAGACGATCATGGATTCAGAAAGGCTTATCTATGATGATATGAAAAGTGAAGCCGATACGTCATTGTATAATGGAGCACGTATGTCTAGATTGAAAGCACTCCTGGTTCTTCTCAACATGCAGGCAAAGTTTGGATGGAGTGACACTAGCGTCACAACGCTTTTCAAGTGATCTATTATAGTTAGTTTACTTTAATAGAACTCTAAATGTATAATGATCTGATAGATTTTTATACGACTGTATCATATTTTTATGTTGTGTAGATTGCTGAAAGAGCACATACTACTAGCTGACAATGTGATGCCAGATTCCCGAGATGAAGCAAGAAAGATTTTGCGAAACTTGGGGATGGATTACAATTCTATCCACGCTTGTCCTAATGACTGCATTCTTTTCAGAGGGGAATACACAGACATGGAGAAGTGTCCGAAATGTGATTCCGAAAGATATCGAGTAGATCTCCATGGGACAAAAATTCCACAAAAGGTTTTGCATGGCCGCCCTAGCATCATGGCATGAGGAGAATAAATCTTCGGATGGTGTGCTACGAATTCCTCCAGATTGCGCAGCCTGGAAACATATAGATGGAACATGGTCGGATTTTGCCAGGGAAGCTCGAAATTTGCGCTTAGGCCGGCTATGGATGGCGTTAATCCATTTGGTCAAAGATCAACATCTTACAGTGTATGGCCCATTGTCATCGTCAACTAGAATATTCCCCCGTGGTTGACTACGAAGAAGGGGCACCTATGGCTAAGCTTGATTGTGCCAGGGCGATATAAAGTGGGGAATATGGATGTGTATCTTCGTCCACTATTGGAAGAGCTACAACAATTGTGGATTGGCATAGAGGTGGTGGATATGAGCCGACACACAGGACGACGGAATGCTTTGATGAGAGGCATTCTAATGTGAACCATGCATGACTATCCCGGGCTAATAGAATGCTCAGGTGATCTATTGACACTCCTCACTCAGACACTGTAAATATTGTTTTTTCCCATAGTTGATCTATTATCATGTGTATACATGCAGGGCTTCAAACAAGCGGATATAGAGCATGTGTCACATGTGGACCTAGACTGAATGCACGTAGGGCACCCTCACTGAAGAAGCAAATCTACGAAGGTCATCAAGCGTATCTTCCAGAGAATCATGTGTTACGCGACGGATTTTTGGGAAGAGAGCCACCAAGGATGTCTGCACAAGCATGGTTAGAGCAGAAGGAGATGTGCGGTGACGGATTGCCTCCAGGGATGAAGAGACTATCTCTATGGTACGAGTTACCATACTGGCCCCGACTCATGATCAATCACTTGCTCGATCCAATGCACATATTCAAGAATGTGGGTAATCTACTATGGGACCATTTGACCGGCAAGAAAGATACTTTGGGAGCCAGAGTTGACCTTAGAAATGTGGATCGTATGGAGCAATATTGGCCGCAAACAGCGTCTGATGGATCAATAAAACTCCCTAAAGCACCATGGATTTTCACAGGAGCCCAAGAACGCAAAGTAAAAGAGGCCATTCGATCTTTGCGGACCCCCACTGGCGTAATGCACTCGCTCCGAACATGTTTTACTAAAGAAGGAAAGCTTACCGGTTTGAAGTCACACGATTGGCATAAAATGTGTCAGGTACGTTCATAGTGGACTTTAATATCATTGCATAAAATGTGGACTTTAATATCATTGCTGCACATACTTTACAGTTTATTTTACCGGTTGCCATTGAGGGATGTTTGTCTCTCGACATCCGTAACACAATCTACAAACTTGCAAAGCTGGTGCAATGGATCTCACAAAAGGAGATCAACGTAGACTCCATACCATTCGCCAAACTAAATGCTGCGGAGCTTGTGTGCATGTTTGAGAAACATTTTCCTACTACAATGCTAACCATTCAGGTGCATCTTCTTGTTCACATAGTTGATGAGGTGGAAATAGCTGGCACAATTCATTCCAGATGGATGTTCTTCTTAGAGCGTTTCATGAAAACTCTTAAGGGATATGTGCGTCAAAAGGCACGTCCGGAGGGTAGCATGGCAGAAGGTTGGTTGGTATCAGAGTCCCTAGTGTACATTGGAGAGTGGCTAGACGGATTTGATAAATCTCGGGACACGCTATGGCGAACCATAGATGATGAGCGCATATCTGGGATTGTCATGTGCAATCTCGGTGTTGAGAAGAAGATGACGGAAGATCTAGAGGCTAAAATCAACCGATTTTGCATGCTTCACAATCCAGTGATGCAAAAGTGGATTTCACAATATGAGGATGCAAAGCAAGAGCGACAAAGGGCACGAATCGAGTGGAGACGGGGAAGACGACCACCGATGCACTATCCAGCGGTTCTGGAGAGCCTACCAACCTTCATGAGCTTAAGATGGTTGCACAACCAATTGAAAAGCGCACAACAATGCGGTGACGAAGTGACTGAAGAAGAGTGGGAGTACTCTCGGGGTTGCGCGACCAAGGTAAGTTTGCAATGTACGACTAGCAAGTGACTTTATTTATAAACGTTTGAACGGCCACTCATAATCTTTGTTCGTTGTAGTATAAGTCATACACAGCAGCATGGTGTAAAGGTCGACATTTTAGGGTGGAACGAATCGACAAAAAGCGTTTTACTCAAGATTGTGGAATCATGGCAAAATTTGAACAGTCTAGTCAACGACGTTCCTCTGATGCAGATCCTGTGGTGGCGGAACTCACTTACTTCGGCACGCTGTAAGAGATTTTGAGGATCGATTACAGAGGATTTTTTGTCGACTTGTTCGACGTGCAATGGTTCAAGATAATCATGGAGGGTCGCAACGCTACTGTGCGTAGAGGAGAGTCTAGTTTTCTTGAGGTGGATTCTACTAAGAAATGGACTGACCTAAGAGACACTTTCGTACTACCCGAGCATTGTGAACAAGTAAGTATGTAAATAGTTAACATCCCCCTTTTACAAGTTATGTGCTTGAAAGCTCTCATGTAAGTTATGTGGCTCTGGCAGGTAGTATTTCATCCTACAAAGTCTACATCAAACTGGTGGTACGTCATAGAGGTAGCCCCTCGTAGTGCAAGGACGTATGAAGGCTACCATGTGCCAATCACAACGACATCAATGGAGGAGATCAGAGAAGATGCTCAATCAGAAGCCGCTGCGGTGGTGCCAGACGAGCATCAAGATGCTACTACTCTATATGGGGTGCATGCAGAGGAGCTACAAAATGAAACAGAGGATATGTGTTTAAACGGAGAGCTCTATATAGATATAGGAAGTTATGCTGAGTTATGCGAGGATGAGAGAGAGATCTCTTAAAGCCACAAATATTGTATTTGAACAATTTTGCTCCGTGTTGTAAAAGCTCTGGCTCTCTAAGTACCTTCCATGGTGTATAACGCTCTTTTCTACTCGCGCTCACATCTTTTGATTGAAAATTCTGAGTTTTCGACTTGCCTCTTCTATCACTCGATTCATTGCGTCATTGTATTTATATGCGTCATTACGTCATTGTATTTAATGGTCTTTGCGTCATTGTCTACTCTATTCATTCAATATTAAGTTTAAATATTCGTGTGTTTAATGCAGGTATGGATGATGAGGAGTTTCTTAGAGACCCCTGCCGGGACACCCAGGTTCACGCGTCACCAGCCAGAGGGCTTGCCTTACTCCGTCGACATCAGCGGCGGCATCATCATGGATGATGACGGCAAGAAGGTGATCTCGCGCATGCGTGGTCTTTGCTCTCAGCTGTTTAGACACTATATACTAAACAAATGGAGTGAAGTACCAAGTGATTTAAAAAACAGAGTCATCAGCATACTTCATGATGAGTTTCCCGTTCCAACACGGGATCAGCGCTTCAATGAAGACCTGATGAAGATTCGAATGCACGAATACTGCAAACACAAGCATTCCGAAGTGCAAAAAGCAATCAAGAATGGGTGGAATAGGCCAAATTGGCTGGCCAAAGAAGATTGGAAGAATGCGAAGAAAGCAGCGTGCGAGAATCCCGACAAGTGGAAGCAACAAAAGGATGCAGCCAGAGCGCGAGTAGAGGCAGGGAGCTCGCACCACTTGGGGAGCGGTGGATGGGCATCATTTGAGGCCGATTTTGTAAGTCTTTTCACATTGCTCTTTATGCATGTTCGATAGTTTAGGGTTTATGAGTTTTTTAGTTCTAACATAATGAGATCTTTGTATGTTTTGACAGTGGTCGATGACAGGACGTGATCCCACACCGTACGAGCGCGAGTACGCAGGCAGGAAGGGCTTAAACGCCCTGATGGACATTCTCAGTTCTCACGGCGGCATGGTTAGTATTAGGGTTTACTCTTTTTTATTTTTTGTATTGTTTTATAAATGTCGTTATATGTTTATACTTACTGAAAGCTGTCTTATTGTCTTTTTTTGCAGAATCCGACAGATACGCCGCTTGGACGCGATGAGACGTCTGACTAGACGACGTCAGTTTAGCCGTAGCTAGATAGCATTAGTTTAGGGTTTCTCATAGCTTATGTATCATGAGACGGATTTTATACGTCTTTTTGAACCATGTATATTATTACATTTGTCACCGCAGTTCCTTTTGCCAATCAATTCTTTATGCCTATGATGTTGTACAATTGTCATTATTACATTTGCCAATCAATTCATTTTGCCTATGATGTGTACAATTGTCAATTTTGCAAACAATGCGTCTTGTGGGTGACTATTTGGGTCTATTATCTACCTTTGCACTTTTTTTAAAAAGTGAATCAAGTACAATATGGTTGATGGGTGGCAGGGCATTCAATGCCCTGCCACCAAAAAAATATTCTCTCGGGCGTCGCTATAAGCGTCGCTATTTATGGCTCTGTAGCGTCGCTATGAGCGTCGCTATAGTCTTATGTGTAAACGTCGCTATAAGCGTCGCTATAGGCGTCGCTATATGCGTCGCTATATGGCGACGCTCATAGCGACGCATATAGCGACGCTTATAGCGACGCTCTCGTAGCGACGCTCGTAGCAACGGTTTTAGCGACGCCGGGGGTTATAAAAACCCAATGTATTTCCGTCGCTAACAGCATCACAAGAGCACACAACCTCTTGTAGTGCCACAAAATTTTACTCATGTTAGCGTAATCACTGGCCATTCCTTCCATTGTTGCAAAACAAGTAGAATCTTCATTGTGTCCTTTGTCTCAGATCATTGCTAGAAAAAAAAAAATTTGTGTGCTTAATTTCAAGGTTAAAAATTTGGCATTTTAGTTATGAATCCTCATAGATGACTTGGCATAAATCTTGGTCGTCTCATTAGTGTAGCTTAAACATTAAGGCCAAGTTTTTCTTATTTATTTTTGGGCAATGCCACCAGCCTCAATAAAGATTGAAAGAGTTGATGACAGCCATCATAGTTAGAAAATCAAAAAATTCTAGAATAAAACAACGTGAATCATCGGGGGACATTGTAAAACAGTGTTCCCGAACAATAGATCCTTGGTGTTTGTTAAACCCCTTAAAATTTCAATACCTCAAGTAGACGTTAAGCTCATGTTGAAGAGATCCACAAAATTTTACACATATTAGTATAAAAACCGGTCATTCCTTCCATTGTCGCAAAACAAGTAGATTCTTCATTGTGTCCTTTTTGGTAGAAAAAAATGTTTTTGGTGAGCTACATATACGACAAAAGAAATTGAGTCGAAGAGATTTATATTGTTGTAGCATTCCAACAACTTGCAATTTTTAAGTATATGTCACAATGGCCTATGTGAGACAGTGCCTAGTATGATATTCAAACACTGCAACAACAACTTACAATTATTAAATATATGTCACAATGGCCTATGTAAGATAGTGTCGAGTATGATATTCAAACACTGCAATGCAAATTCAAGTATAACCATTGACACTTATTCCTAGCATGACAAAATCAGTATCGATTAGAACTCCTTCAGTGTGTGGAGAAGTCGATGGAATGCCACAAAATCCAAAATCTAAGTGAGGACAGATTCCTCACCTCAGCAGAGGTGTGGCAAACTCCTTGTTTCTCGGCAGTTCATGCCACACCTTAATTAAAACACAAACAATAGCAGAAGCGTGCGCACGTGCATGTATATGCTTTTCTAAAAAATAGGTGTGTGTGTGTGTGTGTGTGTGTGTGAGAGAGAGAGAGAGAGAGAGAGAGAGAGAGAGAGAGAGAGAGAGAGAGAGAGAGAGAGTACCTTGAAGAAAGATGAAGAGCTAGGGAAACCTGCTACTAAGTTTCATGAAGCATCTGAGGAGGGAGGGAATGAGCGCGGGGAGGATAGAGAGAGAGAGTGTGCGCTCCTTGCCGCACTGTCGAAGCAAGGGACTTGCCAATACACCGTGTGCGAGCCACAAAAGGCTCCAAGCACACAACAAGCCTAAACTAGCAAGCTCAAGAGAGAAAAGGGTGTGTCACTCACCGCTCTACGCTCGCCTTCGTGGTGGATTCCTCGCCGCGATGAAGAAGAAACTGCAGTCGTGCCGCGCTCAACCGCCTCGCCGCCGTCGTGCCTTCGTAATGCTCGATCGCACACACACTCTCCCTCTCTCTCTCTCTCACACACACACACACACAAGGAGGTGAAGAAGAAGAAGATGGAGATGGAGCAAGAGCACTCTTCTATTGCACAAATGAGAGAATGAGGAAAAATTAGGTTTAGTTGGCTTTTATAGGAGCTCACCCCATTCACACTTGGGCGCCCATGCTTAGCCAACTAACCCTAGCATGTTCGTGTTAGAGTGCGCCTCTCATCGGCGATCACTCTTACCCTTTTCCTATTGGACCGACAAGCCCGATACCTGACTCTAAATAATACAACGTTTATAGATCATAGGGTGTCCGTGTGCCGTGAGGGTTAACATGCCCCCCTTCCTGATGCAGATTCCGTCCTCGGAAGCTATTGAGTTGAAGCTGGTTCGTCGAGGTGGAAGAGCATTTGAGATGAATGTCCTTAGCCTTCTTCAGTCACTGAAAATCAAACAACATTGGCACAATAATTGCATTCTCTTAAAAAGCATATGCAGTTTTAGGTAGACACATTGATTGGTCAAAGAATTTCAAACAATTTGGTAGCAATGAACATTAAATTGCAATGTAATCAAATGCATAAACAGATGTAAAGGTAAAAAATTAAACAAGTCTGGGGTCGCTAATTTGACGGTCGAAAGGCACTAGAGATCAAGTATTAATACCATGGGTAAGCTTCTTAATTTTCACTGGTCAATAAAGTTGTTTAATCGCGAGAGCCAAGTATTCATGTTCGAGGGCTGACTAGAGGCTATATCTAGAAAACCTTGTAGTTAAGCTACGATAAAAGGAATTTCTCATGAAATCATCGCCTGACTGATTACTTTTTCTTTGACCCCCCCAAGTCTTTTCACAGTGATTCAATTATGATGTGTGTGCTTATTTTGTATGCCTTGGGTTTTTTGCTTTTCAAGGAAAAGCGCCCACACTGGGAACCTCTAGGGCTCTAGTACCATGGGCGATACATGTGAGTGAAGTACCAAATCAAGCTGAGATTCCTCTTCCAGCGTAAGATTTTACATTGTGGCACTTTGATTTTTTGTTTGTTCATTTTCAGCATTTTAATTTTGTAACTTTGGGGGGTCATATAACATTGTTACCCTCCCCAGGCTCATCACATTAGTAAACTCCCTTTATAATACTTAAGCTAAAGGTCAATAGGGTTAAGCCCACTAGAAAGCCCTAGTACATTTCACACAATGCTGCCTAAATCGGATTAAGAACCTAAGTAACCATTGCTTATTAGGAAGGCATTCCCATGGTATTAAGAGAAGATTTCTAATACCTAGCTTGGTCAAACTAGCCTAGTCGGACTGCTTGATTTTTACACCTAGACAAGTGATTATGACAAAACATTACATTGAATTAAATGTTTGATACTAAGACAATGCGCTGAATATTATGCTACCAATCACAATCAAAGCAGACAAACATGGATGCAAAAAGATAAGGGCAATGCTAATGGACATAAAACACCTGTTTGTGTTGATGGTCGCGCTTGATTTGAAGTGTGAACGAGAGAAAGATTCCATGAAGCAAATTCTATCAATAGCAACACGCTCCTGTACACACTCGGAAACAAAAGGAATACCTCCAGGAGGCACATTAGTGGGAAAAGAGAACTTTGCTAATCACTCAACTCTAAAACAGAAACACTCCTATCGTACTAATCTTACCTACCCTCCATCACTCAAGTGATGAGGATCAAAGGTTTTTTATGGCATAGGTTTCTGTTTCACTGTACCAGATGTGACATGTGTAGGTCTGAGTCAATGTTTTGACTTTTAATGTGCATACTCGTTTGCTAATTGCTCTTGCTCTTTATTTTTTGTTTTTTTGAGTATAAAGCTTTATATGTACATTCCCTAAGATTGGTGATTGAGAGGTCAGGGAAAAAGGTTGAGAGGGAAACAAGTGAGTGATGGATGTCCACAAACACTCCCCCCTTCCTTCGGTAGATCATACCGTTTGAAATGAGCTTGTCACCCTTTGAAACCAATTGTTCCAATTCGTAATAGGTGAGGATTTTTGCCAGTAGTTTTCTATTACCCTAGGTGCCTCGTCAAGTTGCAAGGGTGGTAAGGTACTCTCCCAGGATCGAACTTGAAGTGGTTCATCAGGTGATTCTTGAACACTGGGAGGTGTGAATTCTTTTGTAGCTTCATGGAGGTCCACTACTATAGATGGAGGCTGTGTAGAAGCTTTTACCTCTATGGATGTATTACATGAGGAGCTAGAAGCTTCATGGGACTCCCCCCTTCCTGAGCTAGGTGGAAAAAATCGTTCTTTCTTTGGTACCCAAACTATCTCGGGAGCGGGTGTGTAGCATTCTGTGATCTTTCTCTTTCCACGATCATTGATTCGTTTTGGAGCTACGGGATTGGGCTCACTTGGGTCAGGTGATAGGTAAGAGCACAATCTACGTTTTGGCACCCAGATTTGATCATTTCCTTGATAGTAGCCTTGGGCTTCCAATAGTCGTTTAGGGATCCATCGCAACATTTTCTTACTTTTCTTGGAGCGAGTGGTACGTTTCTTACAAGGCTTCTGCTTTTTAGCACTAGCTATGGTCACTAAAGAAGCTTTAGGGACCCACTTGTATGTTTTCTTCGTTACATTAGGATGAGTCTTGTCGGAAGCTATATGCATTGCTTGTAGCATATTTAAGGGTACATGCATTTCATCCCCCTCAGGTGTTACCCAGGTCGTCCCCCTATTTCCCCAAGTGTCTATGGTTGATGCTAGGTGGACCCAATCCACATTGTCCGACTCAGTCATCCTAGGTAGGATATCCATATAAGGAGAATCTTGGCCAATGTCTGTATCCTTCTTACAAGTGTAACAATATTGTAGTGGGGCCGAGTGAACTGTGGTGTCAGAGCGATGATCAATAATGGTTTTACTCCCTAAGGGGTGTACCTTACCAGTCACCAAATCCACTCTAAGGACAGAGTCTTGGAATTGCAAATAGACATGATTTTTAGACCAATCATGAACCATTTGTGCTTCCCTCATGAATGGTCGTCCTAAAATCATTTCATATGACATAAGGTGTTTAGAGAAATCCATTACAATGAACGTATGTCGTACCTTGTGTCCTAGAACTTTGATCTTAAGATCCTTGAGCATCCCCATAGGTTTGGCTATGGTACCATTTGCCATCTTTACCACAATGTTAGTAACACTGAGGCGGGGTTTTCCCATGGATTCCCAACAATCTTTTGTAACGATGCTAACTTCCGCACCACCATCAAGAATTCCCTTTATAGTTAATCCCTTGGTAGTGATGGGTAGGGTCGCATTAGACTCGTCGCCTTCAAAATACTGCCCTAATTCGTTAATGGGTACCTCAATCACAGACTCGTGTCCATCTAAGTCAAGTGATTGCACATGATTTTCCTCATCAATCATAATCGAGTCAGGCCTATTTGGTTGCGCAAACTGCAGTAATCCCGTTCGTAGCTCTCCGTTAAGGAATGCTCGAAGTGCAAGGAATAACTCAGGATCTCCATACAGCTTTGCTATGATCGTGGTTTGGACCTCAGAAGACATGAAGTCCACTAGTTT
This sequence comes from Adiantum capillus-veneris, assembly GCF_014529385.1. Classification (NCBI taxonomy): domain Eukaryota; kingdom Viridiplantae; phylum Streptophyta; class Polypodiopsida; order Polypodiales; family Pteridaceae; genus Adiantum; species Adiantum capillus-veneris. The sequence continues at coordinate 82,327,185 of NC_140949.1, forward strand.
GGCAACATTCATTGGCGTTTTGCAGGGTGTAGGTCCTTGACTAGGAACTGGTGAGGATGGAATCTCATATTCCTCAATGGGATCAGGTATTCCTTCGTTAAACATCCTTTCCAACAAGAAAGGTGTATGCTCACTTTCTGATGTCCTGTCCTCACTCCCTTCTTGGATGATACTAGATATGGTTAACGGTCTATGGTTCATGTGGGGTGGATGAACTTGTGTGGGAAACACTGTGTCATGAATTTTGACATGCATGGGTTCTAGTTCTAGTTTCCTTTGAGTCTCCTCCACTAAACCTCTTAGATGTTTCACCTGCTTAATCTCGTCTACTGGGTTTGGGTACGTCCCAATCTTCTTTTTACGATTTTTCCCTTTTTGCCCCTGCGGTTTATCTTGGGGGTCTTGGATTGGATTTGGAAACACTTGTGGTGTTTTCAGAGGCTCTTTATGATTTTCTCTTATTCGGTTTTCATTTGGTTCCATGTTACGGTTTTCTTTGTCGGTCTTTCCCTTTGTGGTATTGGTTCTAGTCTCCATTGTCTCGACTGAATCTGAATCATCCTCGAGGTCATTCATATACACGGGTTCATCTCCTGTTCCTATGTTTGTTTTGGAACTTGGCTTTGAATTTTCCGTATTCTGTGACTTCTTCCTTCGTGTCTTCTTTTTCTTTGCTTGGATAACTGACGCGGTATCTCTCTCTTCGAGGATATGGCCTGGCCCTTGAAGCATGGACCGTGTAATCGCATAAGCGGGTGCGACGGGTGGTATTGGCGATGTCACACTAGCAATTTCGACCAAATTTAGGGGTGTGATTTTAGGCGCATTTGGGTTATAGGGGGATTGGGCAATCAAGTGATCTATGCCACAACGATTACATGTGAGTATTGGCATTGCAGACGTGCTCCCTTGATTCATTTGCATCTGTGTAGCATTCTTTTGCAGCCTAATAGGGCACTCCGCTGCCCGATGTGGTCCACCACACTCGTAGCATTGAAGAGGTGGCCTCCTAGCCTGGGTGTTGATATTTTGACCTCTAGATGCGAGAGCAGCAGCTTGATAAACCGGCTTGACTTGCCCCCAACAATCTTCCATGTAGTATATAGGACACTCTTCCAATGTATCAAGTCCGTAGGCAATACTAGTGTCTATTTCCTCCTCACAGCCATCTGGATAAGCGTTTGATGGCTCGCAACCCACTTGGTTCATAGGGGCGACTCTTGGATGCGAGGGCTGCGGTCCTAGCACAGGAGGTGGTAGCGGTGTAGCTTGTACAACATTTTGAGGTCTAGGGACCATGTGTTGCGGTAGTTGCTCAACATGTGGAGCAGGCATCAATACAGGAGCTCGAGGTGCATCCGTCCAGGCTACAAGTGGTCTATTTGCCATCATACGTTTGATCATTAAACAATCCTTAGCTTGGTGACCATACCTACCACATGCGTTGCAAGTTTCATTAAATTTTACTCTAAACGTAGGGTACTCACTAGTGCTATGTGGACCTAAGCAAATGGAACACCATTGTTGCTCCCTTCTTGGATACATGTGACTATTTTGAGGGGGTCGATTATCCTTAAGAGACTCTTGGATTGCCTTGGTGAGGTCTGTCAAGAAGGTCTCAAATACCTTTGGCTCATTGGCAATGGGCTTTGCAGTCATGGGTTCATACTCAATGGCTTGTGAGCTAGTGGATCTCGTGTCAGTAGACACCCTCATGCCTGCTATCATCAAGTTGTCCTCTAATTGGATTGCATTGGCAGTGACATCTTCCCAGGTTGTGATACCTCTAATCACTAGTCTATTATAGATTCCTTCATTCCTCAACCCTCGAATGAATCGATCAAGCAGTTGGTTATTGTTGAAGCACTCATTTACAGGGCAGCGAGAGTTTAAGTGCTTTAGACGACTAATGAAGTCCCTTACTGACTCTCCTTCCTTACGTTCGGCCTTCTGTAGCTGAGATGCTACACCCCAAAGCACACCTTCTCGTATGTACTCCTTTAGAAACAACCTTTGAAGGGTAGGGTAAATTGTTTTCTCGTCCACCCTTAGGGTTCTATACCAATCTCCAGCCTTCCCACTTAATGTCAAGCTTAAGGCATTGCACTTATGTAGTTCGTTGCGTTCCCCTAAGGAATCACATACTTGTTCAAACACTTCAATGTGTTTCCTAGCATCTTCATCCCCATTGAATTTTTGCGTGAGTTTGGCAATTTGTACAGCCTTACTTCTAGGCTCTCTATCAGATGCGTGACGCATATTTTCCGCGATAGATCGACCTATGATTTGAGCAAACGCTGCCAAGTCACCTATGTGAGGAGGCAGGGCCGGTGGAGGTACTCTTGGAATCATATGTGGGAGAGGGATGGGTACCAGTCTTGGCATATGTGTGGATGATGCAGGATATGGAACATAACCGGGCATAGGTCCACTCGGATAAGAGCTAGGGAGCGGCGCTCGAGGAGCATGAACAAGTGGTACAATTGGAGGTGTGGGGGCCATGTGTGCATAAGGGGCTAGAGGCACATGTGGTCGAGGCCCCATATTAGGTACTACGACACTAGGTAGTGGCACTGCGCTAACCGTAGATGTCATCGGTACATTCTCTGTCAGGCTTATCCCTGGAGTGAGCACTGGGTTTTCCTTAATAGAGGGTTGAGCCAAGTTAGGGAAGCTAAAGTTTTCGCTCGGAGGCTCAGATTGCATAGAGACCCCAGGTGAAATGACGTAAGATGGGTCCATGGGGCTCATTAGAGGAGTCTCCATTTGTGATAGAGTAGGCTGTTGATCCTTACTCGTATCCAGAAATCTCATGGGGCCAGTTGAGAGTATATTTACCCCTCGGTTTTGCCTTTCTGATTGAATAATGCCATGGATAACATTACAGATCATTTTTTGTTGATCTTCGATGCTCGTGGCACTAGAGGTGGATTGTACAATCTCTATCCATCCTACATGGTAGGCGTGGCTAGAGTGTAGATCCGTCAACACCTCAGTGTGGAGGTCGTATGTCCAATGATCATTAATGAACAATCCTTCTAGACTCGATGTGTTAACGGTTTCTTGTGAGGTAGAAGCAATGTTGCTCCCCGTGGTTTTACTTGTCACCAACGGTACTCTAGAGGGAACTTCTGAAGGAGGCAGCTCAACAGGGCCTTCTTGGTAAAAAGTTGGCAGGATATCCACATGGACACTCTTTGGGGGTGTGGGGTCCACGTGCGATGTGAAAGGAGAGTCCACTTCCCCACCCCCTTCGTGTGCTTCATTTGCATCAGGTTCCGAGCGAGTAGCTCTACCTAATGTTTCCATGAAACGGCTAAACATACTAGTACTAGGCTGTGGAGCTTCGGGAGGTGCATGGCCTTCTCTCTCAGTGTTTTGGGTAGGGTATGCTTCCATGATTTCTGAGTCGGAGGAGGAATCACTAGCGGCTATTTTAGGGTCTTGGGTGGTGCTACCTTGTGTCCCCGCTGAGGGTCTAGAGCTTATCGTGGATGGGTAATGGGTGTCCGTATGAACAGAGGCACCCTCAATATGCTCGTGTTCTAGCACCCGCCCAGAGCATAAGTGCATGTGCTTTTGATACCCTAAGGTGTCAAAAAGCTGCTCTAGGAGGCCTTGTGACTAGTTTTTAGCGTGTTTTTTGTTTGTTTTTTTGCTAGATTTATTAGAGCGTGTCGTGGAATGGGCCGTGTGATAGCTCAAAACGAGCGTATCGCTAGGAGGGACGCGCCGTGCTTTACAGCCCTCCGTTTGGTCACTCTATGTCCTCGGAATCCCTAAAACTGTCAATTTCCAATAGGGAACTAGGCCCAAACTAGAAGGTCTAAGGGTGCAAGTGGGAAGAGAAAGGAGGAGAGTGGAGGACTTGTCCCACATGCTCTCATTCTCTCTTGAGGGAGTAGGGTATATATATAAGAGTGAGTCTAGTATATATCAGAGGACTGAGGACTGAGGCCTGGGCCTGGGCCTGGGCTTGGGCTTGGGCTTGGGCTTGGGGAAATGATCCCGATCCCGATCTATCTTTTATACCAACCAGCCCGTCCGTTTTAAGAGTCACGTTTTTTATTTCCGAAAAATTTCACCGCCCGCTCACTCGCGTTTTTTTTTTTTTATAAAATATATAATGCAAAAAACGCAGAAATTACAGAAAATTGAAAACGCACAGAAATTGCAGAAATTGGAACTTGACAGAAAATTTAACACAGAAAACGCAGAAAATTGCAGAAATTGAAACTTGACAAAAAATGCAAAAAATGCAAAAACGCAAGAAATGCTAACTGTGCAGTGCAAACCAGAAAACGTAGAAAACGCAAAAAACAGAAATCTCCACACAACTACACACCCTCATTCCCTTCCTTTCCTATGATAGAGATTGCACCACAAAAAAGCGTAAAGTGCTAACCGAGCTTAGTGTAGGGCATATCCCCGGCAGCGGCGCCAAAAATGTGCGCTCCTTGCCGCACTGTCGAAGCAAGGGACTTGCCAATACACCGTGTGCGAGCCACAAAAGGCTCCAAGCACACAACAAGCCTAAACTAGCAAGCTCAAGAGAGCAAAGGGTGTGTCACTCACCGCTCTACGCTCACCTTCGTGGTGGATTCCTCGCCGCGATGAAGAAGAAGCTGCAGTCGTGCCGCGCTCAACCGCCTCGCCGCCATCGTGCCTTCGTAATGCTCGATCGCACACACACTCTCCCTCTCTCTCTCTCTCTCTCTCACACACACACAAGGAGGTGAAGAAGAAGAAGATGGAGATGGAGCAAGAGCACTCTTCTATTGCACAAATGAGAGAATGAGTAAAAATTAGGTTTAGTTGGCTTTTATAGGAGCTCACTCCATTCACACTTGGGCACCCATGCTTAGCCAACTAACCCTAGCATGTTCGTGTTAGAGTGCGCCTCTCATCGGCGATCACTCTTACCCTTTTCCTATTGGACCGACAAGCCCGGTACCTGACTCTAAATAATACAACGTTTATAGATCATAGGGTGTCCGTGTGCCGTGAGGGTTAACAGAGAGAGAGAATTTTTCATGCAAATGTATGGCTGCTTACCCTCCTCACTATCTCACACGGGCACGGCCAGGAGGGGATCAATGGCCCTTGTGCATTTCGGGGATCAGGTGCGAACGGAGCCGTCCAATGCGCTTTGTGTAAATTTGAGAAAATGGGTACATTCGGGTGCAACAAAACTTGTAATATTTGAACCCTGGATGTCACCTTTGGACGCCTATCACCTTAACCACCTCACCTACATGTGCTTGTTGAAAGCATTGGGAGATGGGTTTGCTACCCTTCGTTGTGTAAATTCGGGTCAGTTTTAGTAAATTCGAGAAAACTAGTAATTTGGGGCTCGTCGCAAGATCAACGGCCCACGAAGCCCGCGCGTGCCAAAAAGGAGGACAAAGAGAAACCTTGGAAACCTTGGCTATGTCTGGTTGATGCCCACTCATGCATACTAACCTCAATTCTTCAAGGATATATGTATTTCCCAATGTGCGCCCAAAAGCAATCATCCATGTAACAATCCAGTGCTCGGGAAAAATGTGTCTTGACTTTATATCGTGCAGTTTTCAAGTTCAAAAATTTCGTTTGAGAGCAAGGGGAAAAGGAGAAATTGTGTCCCAAAATAGAGAAAAATAGTGTAACAACCTAAAAAATATATATAATTTTCTAAAATTTCCTCTTGCCAAATTCAAGAAAAGGAATTTTGTAGATTTGGATAAATGTTTTTTCTTGAACACTGATGCAATTGCTTGCCAAGAGCGTCACACACAAGGCCGCGGTCCCAAAAAAAACCCGCGGTGCCCATGAACCCTCTCTCTCTCTCTCTCTCTCTCTCTCTCTCTCTCACACACACACACACACACACACACACACACACACACACACACAGACACACATGTTGCAAGTGCTTGCGAGCATGTCTTTGTGCAAGTGCTTGTCCAGGCTATGTGTGAAGTTGCGCTCTCTCTAGTGCCCACTTAGCTAACCACCCAATAGCAGCCTATGACATTGCGTGTTTGTGTGTAAATAATTCTCTCTACTCGTTCAAAGCCTCTTCACTGTCTGCAATGAAGGACCAACATTTGAAAATGCTCAAAAAATGGGAAAAAAATTTGTTGCTGAGTCAAATTTGCATGAAGATTTCTAGGCATAGGCTGGATTCACACGATGCAACGAAAGAAGGGGGCTAGAGGTGGCTTCGACCTTCTCTATGTTCACATCGTGCACTTGAGAGATGCTTGGATTAATCTCGTGTTGCCCCCATATTCAAGCGGCGATGATAGTGTTGAGCTTATATGTGAAGCTACTCAATATATGGCTTCTCTATATATGGCACCCAGGTCCCCTCTATATATACATAATCTCATGTGTGTATTCTACACACTTTGGGGTTCTACTTCTGTGCTCTCTCCTTCTCTCTCAACATGGTATCAGAGCTATACGTTTTTGTTTTCGATTTTTCTCCTGATAAAAATCGATTTTGCAGAAACTACCCGCGAAAGGGATCAGAATCGATGTGATCTACAACTTTGCAGAAGGAATTTTTTTTCAAATTCTGCACCGATTTTGAGTTATCGTTCACAGACTGCGTACATACCTGAAAAACAGCTTTCGCGTTTTGTTTTTGATTTTTGTGCTAATTGGAAACGATTTTGCAGAAACTACCCGCGTAAGAGACCGGAATCGATGTGGTCTACAACTTTGCAGAAGGAAGTTTTTTCAAATTCTGCACCGATTTTGAGTTATCGTTCGCGGACTGTGTACATACCTGAAAAGCAACTTCCGCATTTTGTTTTTGATTTTTGTGCTAATTGGAAACGATTTTGCAGAAACTACCCGCTAAAGAGACCATAATCGATGTGGTCTACAACTTTGCAGAAGAAAGTGTTTTCAAATTCTGCACCAATTTTGAGTTATCGTTCGAGGACTGCGTATATACCTGAAAAGCAGCTTTTGCTTTTTGTTTTTTGATTTTTTTTGCTAATTGAAAACGATTTTGCAGAAACTACCCACTAGAGAGACCGGAATCGATGTGGTCTACAACTTTGCAGAAGGAAGTGTTTTCAAATTCTGCACCAATTTTGAGTTATCGTTCGCGGACTGCGTACATACGTGAAAAGCAATTTTCGTTTTTTGTTTTTGATTTTTCAGCTTGTTGAAAACGATTTTGCAGAAACTACCTGAGTGACAGACCGGAATCGATGTGGTCTACAACTTTGCAAAAGAAAATGTTTTCAAATTCTGCACCAATTTTGAGTTATCGTTCGCGGACTGCGTACATACCTAAAAAGCAATTTTCGTTTTTTGTTTTTTATTTTTCTGCTTATTGAAAACGATTTTGCAGAAACTACCCACGTGAGAGACCGGAATCGATGTGTTCTACAACTTTGCAGAAGAAACTACCCGCGATGGGGATTGGAATCGATGTGGTCTATAACTTTGCAGAAGAAAGTTTCTCTAAATTCTGCACCGATTTTGGGTTATCGTCTCGGACTGCGAATATGTTTGAAAATCAAAATTTTACTTTTTGCTTTTGATTTTTCTCATAATTGAAAACTTCTCAATTATATTTTTCTTCATCAATCATATATTTGTTACTGACGTAACTTTGCTGCAGAAGCCAATTACACATCGTTCCGATTCAGTCGAGCCGTTGATGATCGTCCAAATTCTATCGAGCTACTGTTGGTACATGATCTTTTGTTATATGATATACTCGTTCATTGATTCTCGTATAATTATTCTTTTAGAGATATAGTTTACGTCGTTTTATTGATAATTTCTCATTGATACCATAGTGATTTTGATGGTACCATGATGATGTTTTGTTAATACTTTGGTCATGGTGATTTTCGTTGATACCATGATGATATGTCATTGATACCATGGTTATTCTCGGTGGTGCCATGATGATATTTTGTTGATACCATGGTTATTCTCGGTGATTCCATGATGATATTTCGTTGATTCCATGGTGATTTTTGTTGATACCATGATGATGTTATGTTGATACCATGGTTATTCTCGGTGATACCATGATATTGTTTCGTTGATACCATGGTTATTCTCGGTGATGCCATGATGATGTTTCGTTGATACCATGGTTATTCTCGGTGATGCCATGATGTTGTTTCGTTGATACAATGATTATTCTCGGTGATATCATGATGCTTTTCGTTGATACCATGATCATTTATTCATTTTTATTGATATAATGATGATATTTTCTTAATACTTTGATGGTATTCATTGATCACTACATTGATAAATGTTGTTTTATGTAGTATATACACATATCATTTGTATCACGTAATCACACATTTTGTACTTTTACGTTTATACTTTATGTACCATATGTTGTCGTGCGTATATATGTCGTCAAAAGAGTGGCGTCGCGAACCATCTCTTATGGCATTGTGAACGTAATTATTTCATTAACGATGCTAATAATTTTCATGACATGTTTTTTTTTGGAGTCTATGATCTATGTAGGATTGATCAAAGAATTGATTTTATGAAGACAAACTTGGTGACAATAAAAGATTTATGAAGATATGTTTGGTGATGCCATATTGATGACAACATGAAGACATGTTTGGTGATGCGATATTGATGACAAGCTACACAGCAGATTCACGGAGACACTTTTGATTACAAGCTAATCGATAGCTTTTACACCTCTTTATTGAACCTTTGTATTCATTATTGTATTGATAGGATAGGAGTAATGTAACTCCTCATAAAACATTCATTGTAAAAGGAGTGATGTAGCTCCTCGTAAACATTTGTATATTCAATGATTTTTATAATATAACGGTGGGTGTATATAGAGCTGTGGGTTTTTCCCTTGATCCCCCAAGGGTTTTTTCATCCACAGTTAGGGACCCTTATTTGAGCGGGGGTGTTGAGCTTATATGTGAAGCTACTCAATATATGGCTTCTCTATATATGGCACCCAGGTCCCCTCTATATATACATCATCTCATGTGTGTATTCTACACACTTTGGGGTTCTACTTCTGTGCTCTCTCCTTCTCTCTCAACAGATAGAAAAGATCGATCTCGTGCATCCCCTATGTTCAAATAGTGCAGGTAGACGATGCTTGAACACCACATGTTGCCATGAAAGGTGGTGAAACAAATATAGAGTGAAAATCTATGTTCTTAAATGTGTCATTTCTACATTTGAACTAGCATAATAAATACCAGCTTTAACATTCTCCATCCCCCCTACCCCCACCCACCTCTCTCTCTCTCTCTCTCTCTCTCTCTCTCTCTCTCTCTCACACACACACACACACACACACACACACATAACGGGTCTTGAGTTCAACTCTCCTTGTCGGCTAGATCTTGAAGGTATCTTGGGATAGTTTCCTACGACGTTAAAACTCTCTTCTTCTTCTTCTCCTCTCTCTCTCTCTCTCTCTCTCTCTCTCTAGCCAATGTGTGGCAGGACAAAGGGGAATTAGGATGTATTCTTGTTCTTCAATGATTGACATTTTGTTGATGATTGCACTTATGTGTTATCTTTGTGGACATAATCGCCTGTTTTGTGAGGTAATATGTGACAAATTACATGCTAACCACTCAAAAATGCATCTCAATTGTCAAAAAGGAATAAAAATTAGAAAAGCTTAATCAATCCGACCAAAATATATACATGGGTACTTTGGGAATTTTAAAAATTTGAAGGGTATTTTGGGAATTTCTACAAATTAGAGGGGTTTGAGAAAACAATGAAATTTACATAAGTTTTAGTGTAATTATCGACAAAAGCTTCTAATTTTGACCAAAAAAAGGAGAGAATTTCAAGTTTCCCCTTACTTTCACGACGCCATGAAAGTATTCATCGATGCACACACACACACACACACACACACACACACACACATGCACACATACACAGAGAGAGAGAGAGAGAGGCTTACTAATGTATTTAAAGTGCCTCAGGTAGTTGAATGTAGCCCCAATCGAGGCCCCAATGTAACCCCCACCCCCCTTATGTGTACAGTATGAGTATGAAATAATGAGGGGCTACCCCTATTTTATACGCTTATGTACAAAATCTAAAAACCCCCCTATTGTACACTCACATGGTACCGTACAAATAAAAACAGTGAATCCCCCGGGAAATCGGCTGCCCTCCTCATGATCACTCACGATGAGGTAGCAAAAAATGATCGGCATGAGATGATAGCACTACCATTGATGCGACAAGAAGTTTGATTATGGAAACAAAAGATGCTCCTTGAAACTGAACCAAATAGCAGAGGGACTACAGAGAGGTTTCAATTACGGGTCTTCAGATTGAAACCATCCTCGACAATCAACCGCTCTGGAGAAAAAAATGGTTCGATCAGCCCGACCAACTAACAAAACCTATTACATGAATGCCCCCTAGCATCTCAGGATCGACACCACTTACTGCCCTATCAACAGACGGTGATCCTGGGGTAGTTTTATAGTTGGCAGAGCAAAAGACCGGCAGTGCTGAACTACTCGGTAATCACAAAACCGCTTAATAACAACCCCCCATCAGAGCATTACATGGTGCAAACTCTAAAAGGAGTAATCAATATGATGAAAGAGATCCCAAATCTCGCTTCTCAGATGCTAGAAAAGGTTGCCAAAATGCTCATCACGTGCATTACAACTTTCAAAGGCATTGAAGCAGCAGAGCATCCATGGCAAGTTTTTGTGGAGGGTACGCGGGGTATTTGCTAAAATATGGAGACATAAATTCCTAGCAAAAATGTTATCATGGGATTATATGCAAGAGTCATGTTTCTGCCCTCTCATTACATTGTATACCTTCAAAGAAGCTTTCATGACAAATTTATTTGAAGTGGACTCTTCCATATTCAATCCAATGACGAAAGATCTGCCATCCCGCCACATCGCCTACCAAAGTACCATCAATAGTAATTCCTTCAGAGAGCTGACAACCAAAATTGAGATTGAAGCAAGAGCTCAAACATTCAAGAATCTCGCTGCAATGCTCGAAAGAAGACAGTAAAGTAAACTCCCTCAGAGACAGCTTGAACGAGGATGTGCAATGAATAGGAAGGGGGGAATGTTTGGTGGAGACTGGCGCATACAGGCGTATGCACACCGAACCCTCTGGACACTCTATTTTCTCAAAAAAAAGCCATGTAATTCAGCCTAAGATGAGTTGTAATCACGATGAGATTAGATCATACCCTTTTTATTTCTCTGAGTTCACACCTTTGTAAGAGGCCAGATGGCCATGGGAAAGCCCCCTAACTTTTAAAGTCAAAACCCTTCGTTTTCAGGGGATAATTATCATTAGCTGAAGAAAGAAAACGTGCACTGTGGAGGCTTCTTGTGACTACAGCTTGTAATCCTCTTTTCTCCTGAGCTGGTAATCAGAATTCTATTCTAAATAGCACATTGTGTTCCTTGTCTCTTGCTCTACAATTTAAGTGTAATCATTTCCAATTTTGTTGTGGTTCCCGACATAGTGTTTGTGAGCTAAATGCATTGATTGGGGAGTTGAAATGATTGTATTTTGATGTTTTGACCATAGATAAATGTTTCTATGCTTAAGGTAGATCTTTCCAAGTACTTTTGTTTCAGTTTTCTGCACATTTTTTGTGATGGATCGTGATTTATGTACCTTCCCAGATGGTGAGAGAACTTGGTAGGATTGAACCCATAAGTGTTGTGATACCTTTCTTAAGTTTCATGACATTCCAGGTTCGTTTGGATACCGAAAAGTGTGATGACGTTGCGTGTTGAGATTGAACGCATACTATTTTCTGACTAGGAAATTGGTTGATTTGCTTTTGTCGTAGAACGAGTAGCCCTTGAGTTCACTTTGGTGATATTGACACTCTCATTAATTCTCCGTGCCCCATTCCGAGTCGCTTCCTTGCATATTGACATTATGTTAGTGCAAAATAGCTATGTTGCAGACGTCCGTCGTGGCGATCCGTGAACACTTGTATGTTTGCTTTCATGGTAGGCCAATAGAAATATGTTTCAATTCCCTTTAGGGTAGAATGAATCCCTCTATGCCCCGCATAAGGAGGAGCATGAGATTCGTACATTAATTTCTCACGGAGTGAGTTAGTAACGCATAGTCTATTGCCATAGAGAAGATAACCATCTTGTAAAGTAAATGGTTCCTCTTTCTTCCCTAAAGCAAGGGCGAAAATCACATCTCAAAAATTGGGATCAATAGTATACTCATCTATCATTGAAGATAGATCATTGTGATTTGCTATGGAAACCGCATTCACTCTCGGTTGTCTTGAGAGTGCATCGGCTACTGGATTATGCCTGCTAGCAATGTGAGAATTATGAAAATGAAATTACAAAAGGAAATTTTCCCACCTCATTTGTTTGTCGGAGAGCTTGGTCTGCATCATGAAGTACTTAAGGCTTTGGTGATCTGCTCGCAAAATGAAAGGAGTCCTCAATAAGTAGTGCTTCCATGAGTCTTAGGCATATAGAAACGCAAGGAGTTCCTTTTCGTATATGCCTAGAGCTTGCTCAACAGGGTCGATCCTTTGACTTTCATAGACTATGGCATGACCTTCTTGGAGCAAAACAGCTCCAAGGCAATCACCACAAGCATCACATTGGACCTCAAATGGCTTTGAGAGATCCGGTAGTGTAAGCACAAGTTGAGAGATAAGCTTTTCGAAAGCATTTTTCTCCTTAGCAGACCATGTATACCTAACGCTTTTCTTTGTTGGGTCGTGTAATGGTCCTGCCATTTGTGAGGACTTTTCTATGAAGCATCTATAGTATGTGCATATACCTATAAATCTTCTTAGTTCATGAAGATTCCTTGATTTAGGCCATCCTTTTATTACCTCTAACTTTGATGGATCCATTTGGATGCCATCTTGAGACACAATGTGACCTAAATACTGAATCTCTTGCAAGAAAAATGCACTTTTCTTTCGATTAACATAAAGTTTATTCTCTCTTAAAACTTGAATATTACCTAGATGTGTTGCTTGTGTTCATCCAATGAATTAGAATAGATGATAATATCATGAAACAACACTCCAATGAAGGTTTGGTGAGGCCTGAATAGCTTCTCCATCAAGAGGTTGAATGTGGCTGGTGCATTGGTCAAGCCAAAAGGCATGACAATATATTCGTAAAGAACAAACGTAGTGTGAAATGCGGTCTTTACAATGTCTTGATCAACTATCCTTATTTGATGGTAACCACTTTTTAGGTCGATCCTTGTAGCTTATCAAATAGGTCTTCTAGCCGTGGAACGGGAAACCTATTCTTGATAGTGATCCTATTTAGTGCTCTATAGTCGACACACATACGATATGTGCCATCTTTCTTTTGCACTAATAGAACATGTGAGAAAAATGGAGATGAGCTAGGCCTAACCATGCCCTTCTCAACTAACTCATGCACTTGTCACATAATCTCCTCTTGTTGAGCTTGAGAAACTCTATAAGGAGGTTTGTTAGGCGGTGAACTTCCTAGAAGAAGTTGAATTGCATGGTCATCATTGCCTCGCTTTGGAGGTAGTTCACAAGGGATGTTGTCAATAAAGACATCTTGAAACCCCTTGAGAAAATAGGATAACTCTAATTCCTTGTGGTTGCTTTTATTTTCGTTTGCTAAAACATTAGGTTCGTTTTGAGAATCTTTAACAAAAATCATGTACACGAAAATAGAGCTCTTTATTGACTTGTTGAAAGCTTGTGTATGTACAATGATGGTATAGTGTTACCCATTTCCCTAGCATCTATATACATATCTTTTTCCCTGAACTTAAAGGAGATTCTCCTTTTCGGGAATTTAACATTGGCAACCATGCGATCAAACCATGGTGCCCCTAGGATTACATCCTCATGCTTGAGAGGAGAGATAAATAAGTCCTCTTTGTCCACATAGCTTTGGACATGGAGCCTCAATTTCCCAATTAAGGGAGTGACTGAAGCTTCTTGCGCCTTGAAAGCACCGTCTGCGGCGGGTAGGTCATCTCCCATCTCATAGGCTTGTATTCCTAGCTTGGTGGCCAACTCTACAGATATAAAATTGTGGGTAGAACTAGGGTCAAAGAGAATAAAAGCATCAGGTTCTCTTACCTCTCCCCAAGCATGGCATAGAGGAGATCCTTTGTGGTGAGTTTCCTCCTCTTGGATTTCGACCAAGGTAGCTTGTTGGATGGATACGCCGCGATGGACGTCGGCACAATGAGAACTCACCTAACAAGATTTGTCAGCTAAGGACGAAGCTCGACCCGCAGGCGCGTGGAAGAAAGAATAAGGTGTCAACCTACACTCAACCGACTCCTAACTAATTCCTACAGAGGTCTCTGCCCAATGTCTAAGGCACAGCCTTCAAGAGTGCATAAGAGGAAACTTCCTACAACGCTTTCTAGAGCCGAACACCTATCAAACAATCTCGAAACACTACAGAACTTGAAGGAGACCCTACTAACACCAATACGTCGCACTCCCTAAGGTCTATGAACCAAAATCCCAACCCAAAACACCCGGTGAAAAATCACGTCGGATGTCTGGCCGAAATTTGCAAATCTTCATTTCCAAAATCTAGAGTGCCTAATGTGTAGCTCTACTCAATGCAAATGTGTGGATATGCTGCAATGCAAAATCGGACAACGTATGCTCACCGAATCACCAGATGAAGCTCGTAGATGAAGCTCGCAAAACCGGACCGTACGTGCGCAATGTAGGTATGGGCGCATAGCTCTCGTCGGGGGCAACACGCTGCAATTCTTCGCACTCGATTCCGACCACCAGTACACGCGTAGCGTCAAGATGAAGCTCTCACTCTCTCTCGTACACACTACGCTCACTCACAGACTTCAAAACTTTTTTTAAAAATGACAAAAGGGTTTTTCATTAAGGTCAAAAAGTGGTATAAATACCTTACAATTCTCAAACCCTAATGCTCCAAATTAACCATCTACTCAATCTAAATGTCAAAACTGGGATACAATCTGGAAACTTCTGTAAGCCCCAATATTTACAAGGTGAAATGTCGAGTTTTCTTAATGAATGAATAATTACAAAAAATGATAATCTACCAAGCCGTCATTTTCAGTAGGGTGTGTCCAGCTTCTAACACTCCCCCCCTCGTTGCTCATGTTGTCCCCGACATGGCTGTTGAGTTGTTCTTCATCTGATGGTTTCTCGCACCTTGAGCAGCAACTCGTATCTTGCATGTTGAGCCAGTAGTGTTGGGCCGAATATATCAGTGCTAATTGTGAAGAAGCCAATGTAGAAAGCTTCTTCAAAGGTGTGGAGGTGATAGGATGGCAAAAACATGATCCTTTGATACAATGCATATATCACCTCCTTGGAAGGCTAACCAGACAGATCATATGCACATCTGTAAGTATCTTGAAATAAGAAGATACTGTCTGTTGCCTGGCCCGGTTTGAACGTCTCGAAGATTGCCAAAAGGGTTTTGCAGATCTTTCTCATCATAATGCAAGAAAGGTCAGGGATCCAGTGAACAATTTGGTGGCACCCGTTAGGGTTTTCACCATGTACTGAACACTTATTCTCTCACCTACCTTCAAGCATGGCAGCTTTGGATAGTTTAGCCAAGTGGGTTGGCTTCTTTGCAGCAGCTCCTGGGCCTTCCATGTCCGCATCCTTGGTAGAGGGCAGCAGATTAGGTTATCTCTGATGATTTTGGGTGCCTCTACCAAATGGATTAGGTACTGTGGATACTTTGTTAGCCATGCCTTTCTCCACCTGGGCTGGGAGTCGACTATCATCTTTACCCCTTCAGGCCTGGAGATATCTGCCGTGTACAGTGGCACTGTTGGCTCTTCTCTGATTCTTTTGTTGATCGTGGTGGTTTTTTACTTTATCAAAGGATATGGTAGAGAGGGCTGTAGCCATTCACACCGAAGGCTGCTAGCATCTATCTTCTGAATGGTCATGGATTTAAAAACCCTCTGCTCCCATTCCAAAGCTTCTTTGGCCGTTTCTCTGATTTCTACTTCTATGGCCTTGTGCAGCTTCTCTTCCTCTTCTTGTGTCAGATGTTGTGGCTCTTGAGAGGGTCCTACAAGGATTTCCTCTTGCATGGGTGTGTCCACAGGATCTGCCACATTCTCTAGGTCTATACCTTCCTTTGCTGTTGGCCTTGTGCTTGCCTGCTGGCCTCTCAGCTCTTCTATCTGCTTTTGGAATGTTTGTTTCTCTGCTTCAGCTTGTTCTCCCATGTTCACAAGGAGGTCATTCAAATCGGTGTTTATCTTCTCCGCCTCCTCAAGATTTCTTTTGATATTTTCTAGCTCATCTTGCATTGCCTTCTGCTCTTCTTCCATGCGTGTTTGCATAACTACTGATCCTTCTGCCATCATCAGCCTTTTTTTCTTTTCTAAAGTCAAATCTTTCTGGAGCTCTTTCATTTTTTCTTCATAGATCTGGCTCTCTAAAGGGGTGTGAGTCGAGCTAGTAGCTCTCACTCTGGCAGGAGATGCCCGTAGCCACTGGATGGTTTGGTCTTTAACTTTAAGCTGGTCCTTCAACTCAAGGACCTCATCCTGGCTAGCCTGCTTCTCTATTTCTACCTTCTCTTTGGCATTCCACATGGCCTCCACTTCCTTGGACTCCTCAACAAGTTGTAGGGTTAGGTTATCCCTTTCCCTCTCTGCATCTGTCAATGACTTGCTGAGTTGTCTATAATCCTCTTCGGCTCCTTGCAGTCTTTGAGCTGCCTCCTGATTCTCTCTTTCCATCTCTTGGCATCTTTGCAATGCCTTTGCTAGAGTGTCTTGTAGCTCTCTCTCTCTCTCTCTCTCTCTCTCTCTCTCTCTCTCTCTCTCTCTCTCTCTCTCTCTCTCTCTCTCTCTCTCTCTCTCTCTCTCTCTCTCTCTCTCTCTTTCTCTCTCTATCTGCCTTTGGCTTCGTTTTTGTAACGTGTCGACTTCAAGCTTTATTTGCACTTCAGTGGCTTTGAGAGTTGCCATTTCACTTTTTGAGGCCATTGACTGTGCTCTTAGCCCGGTTAGCTTGGTCATCACCACATCCCAATCATCGGTGGGTGGGTGCAGGTCCACTGTATCAATGGCCATCTTCTTTAGCTCCACTAACCTCAGGCTCTGCATTTGCTCTTTGGGCCCCGTGCTTGCCAAGTCAAATGCGATTGTGGCAGCCTCTTCTTTTGAATATTTGGAAGCCACAGTAGTTCTAGAAATGTGTTATACCTTGCTTCATTTGACTTTGGCTGCTAACTTTTAGGCTTAGCTTCTTCTTTTGGTTCTTGCTCTTGGCTTTGTTCTTACTTTGACTCTTCTTGATCTTCAGGTTTGTCTTGCTCCCCTTTATCTTGAGTCTGTGGAGGGTTACGAGAAGGTGGTGAGGGCGGTGGGCTTGACTCAGGGTTGGACAGTGGAGTTGTCGGCTTTTTCTTGAAATCCCTGTCCGCCTTTGTCTTTCTCTCTCTCTCTCTCTTGGTCTTCCTGCTCCTCTAGCAGTTGCCGTCGGACTTGCTCCACTTCTGCTTTTGTAAATGGTACATGTGGGATATTTTTCGTTGTGGCATCCAGAATCTCAAAATTCTTAATAAAGTCGTCAAATTTTTCTCTGTGCACCCTTCGAAATGATCCCGACATTGCTTCTAGAGACGGATTCCATAGCTTATTCAAATCTCCTTTGAGGGCTCTTTCGGCCCTGAAACTTTCCATCAGCCGCTCTAGCCTTGCCGCCTTTTGTGATTTCGTCTCTTTGACGGGCACTTGGATAGATTCTTTCTTCCCATTCTTCAACTCTGGCTGCTCTTCTTGCACGGTTTCTAACTGGCATTTCAAACGGGTTTCCACCCTTGGTGCTTTGGGCTCTTCCTCTTTCTTATCTTCCTTGAGCCTCAACCAGTTGTTCTGTGATGGAGGGTCAGGCCATCTCCCTTTGGCGTGCAATGCTCCATAAATCACCTTCGTGATTAGCTCACCCGACACGATGTATGTGGGGTTCTTGTTGCCCATCTTTACCAGATTATCATGTATATAAGCTGCATAATTGATTACCTTCGGCTTGCTTTTGTGCATTGCCCAAGTGAATGTTGTGGCAATTGCTCTAAGCGGCATTCTGTACTTTTGTGGCCGCTTGGTACACATATGGAAGTACTGATTGTACGGCTGACTCATGATTGCCACTTTGGGGTTGGCAATGTCTTCAAAAGTGTAGTTTCCTTTCTTTTCTATGTACACCTTTACTTCGTCTCTTCTTTTGGTTACACTATCCCCTTTTTTGGACAGGTCTAGTGCAGCTGCCACCACTCTCTCCGTGATTACAATCTCTGTGTGTGGCTTGCCCCGCAGATCCGTAGCTCCTGCCACTTCGTCTTCCTTGATTGTCATCACAAATTCCCATACTCTTTTTATGTCGATTCCTGTCGGCTCAGCTTCAAAATAATTGTGGAGATCAATCTTCTCCAAATACTCTGCCATCTTGCTTCTAACAAACTCATTGAGTTCCCGCGGTAGCATTGATAGCTCTATCACATTTCCTTCGGTGTCTTTGAACACGCCTTTGTAGATCTTTAGATCATTTGACTCTAGAAGGTCTTCTTGGATCCATGTGTTGGTCGGCTTTAGAGTTCCTTATGGTATGACGAAGGACTCTACTTCTTCCAAATAATCCTTTATGGTCATCCTCTTCTTCTTTGCCGGTGACTTTGCGGGGCTGCCATAGATCCTGTTGCACTCAGTAGTCTGAAGTTAGCGTTTTTTCCATATCAGCTGAGAAATTGAGTTTTAACTATCCAAATGACTTGAAAATTGAAAATAAAACTTAAAAGGAACTTAGGAAACTGTGGATATTCTCACAATGCAATTCTGGCAAAATTATATCATTCAGACATCCTACGTGTAGGATGTCTTTTCCATGAGATTTTGGTGAGACTTGACATGCTGGTGGTCCTTGGCCTGTACAACATGGCTATGTGCTTGGATTTGGATTTGGGCATCAAAAAGTGGATTTTTGGGCAGATCTAGGCTTTAGGTCACAAATTGGGTAGAAAGTCCACAACAGGTAGCAAATGATATCCAAATGGGTTGAAAATTGCTATATGGGCTCCTTGCACCATGGTAATGGCTCCCATGATGTCATTGTTTACACAGAAGTTCAAAAACATGTTGGAGACATCCTACGCGTAGGACGTCTATTTGATCAAAATGGCTTGGGATTTTTTATGTGGGTAGTCCTTGGCATGTGGAACATGGCCATGCTCTTGGATTTTGATTTAGACAAGAATTGATGTTGGTAAGACCCTGTGTAGTGTTTTTGGGCTTACAAAGTGTATCTTGAAGGTGTTGGGGGTCAAAAATGATTAGAATGGCTTCAAACTTGATATATGAGCTCTTGAAGATGATAGGAAAAGAGTTGGAATGTAAAAATACCCTCTGTAGGCCAAAAATGTCAACTAGACATCCTACACGTATGTTGTCTACTTCACCATTTCTTGCAGGTGACCACACAGATTGGTTGGCTATATGCTCATGAATGTGTTGTGCAAGTTTCATGTGATTTGGACAAGTTTTGGTAGGTCTATGGCCCATTATTGTCTCTATGCCCTAACTTTGCGTTTTTTCATGCATATGGGATCAATTTTGGTCCAAATGTGATGAAACCTGGTGGCTAGCATGTCAAGGCTATCCAGAAAATATGTGTGATGAGATTTGTTGGGTTCTGTGCCCAAAATTTCCTTGAGACATCCTACGCCTAGGATGTCTCCTGATGATTTTTTCATTGAAACTGTCACGGGTGCCTGCCCTTAATCCCCCTCAGTCCCTTTTAAGCCTAATTTCAACAAAAAAGTCAAATGAATAGAAAGTAACTCCTTATGTGGATTTCAGAGCCTCCGAGCCGTTTTCTGACTTTTGAAATTCTTTTCGGAGATGAAATTTCTTGATGTTGGTCTCCATAGATTATCGATCCCCTGGGGATCCTTGCCGTATGGTTTTTGCCGACTTTGGCTTCACCGGAGCTCCGTTTGGCAATTTGTCACTCTAGAAGCACCCGTGGTTGTGTTTACATGTGGTTGATGACTTGTGGTGGTCTACCACCATAGGACATGGTTGTTGATGGTCTAAGAAAGCCGCTCGTGAAGTTTGGTGGCAAACGGACATGCGGTTTGGCCGCGAGAGTTTTTTGACGCTTTCTGTGTTTGATGCCGTTTCTGAAGTTCAGTGTTGCTTTGGGTGAGCTTTTGGTCATGTGGGCTACATAGACTTGTCGAGCATGTTGAGATGCTTCTACCCATGAATTTCGGTAGCATTTGGGCGCCTTTTTGCGCCGATTTTCCATTTGGTGGCCTCTTGCGGGGTTCTAGGAATTAGGGTTTTTCCCGATGCTTTTCTACTGCCTTTGGACATCAAAGACTGGTATCCTATGCTAGGGTAAGCTACTGATAAAGTCTCGTTGCTTTTGGGTTAGCCGCTAGGTGGCCACTTCTACTTGTAGGTCTCTACTACCCGCTTTCTGTGTGAACCCTACGCTAGTTTTCACGACAAAACGACAAACATGCGCGAAAAGCTCAGGGTGGTGATCCTACCTCTCATGTTTGAGTCCCATCGGGTAGTCGTGCGTGTCGTAGAAGCTACTGGAAGTTTCGTTCGCTCTAGGTGGCAGAAGCTCTCTCTCAAAGGTCAATAGTGGAAATGAGCTTAAATGAAGTGAAAATTTCTCATAATGGGGGTCCCCGTGCCACTTTTCATGAATTTTGACATGTGCTCCCAGCTTCTTGCAAGATGTGGTTTAGGTTTAAAAATTTATTGATTTAGACTTCATTTGCCCTGTTTACCAGAAATTTGACGTTTCGATCAAAATCTAGCCAAAACACGCTTTCCGCTCCAGTCTCTTTATTGCATCCCCACTGTACCATAGGTTGTCCTATAGTCACTGATCATCACCATTTTTTTTTCATTACGACCGTTTTTCACCTTCTTTTTGTAATTTTGAAGTTTTTCTGCCGAAAATTAGCAAAATTAAAAGGAAAATAGCAAATCAAACCCAAAAAATCTCCAAAAATCACAATAAATCAAAAACATCACCGCAAAACATTGTATACACTCACATGAAATTTTTATGGCCGGATTTCTCCGTTTTACCAATATTTTGCCCGAAAAATGGTTATTTTTACTTATATACACACACCCAGGGGCTTGATTTGGAGTTTATCGCAATCAAACAACCCTTAAAAGTAGTTGAAAAACATGCCCCTTTTTGCTCTTTCTGCCATTGGATCCGCATTTGAGAATGCCTCCCTCCCTCCTAACCGGAGTCCTCCCGGACGACAATGTATCACCTCGGAGTATGTGCCGTGCATAGGTTGAAAAAATTGTGCTAATGTTGGGCCGTGTAATGTGGCTCTATTTTATGCATACTCAGTCAATGCATGGAAAAATTAATGTTGTGCAAGAGAAGGGTATAAGCAAAATGCTTATTGGCATTTGCCGTCAAGGTTTCTTGTTGTTGAGCTTATATGTGAAGCTACTCAATATATGGCTTCTCTATATATGGCACCCAGGTCCCCTCTATATATACATCATCTTATGTGTGTATTCTACACACTTTGGGGTTCTACTTCTGTGTTCTCTCCTTCTCTCTCAACATGGTATCAGAGCAGTACGTTTTTGTTTTCGATTTTTCTCCTGATAGAAATCGATTTTGCAGAAACTAAAAAGATCCTTCTATTAGTTAATGAAAGCTGCCCATAGGGCTACATCCACCTCTGCAAGAGAGGGCTACAACAAACATGATGGGGAGACTCTCCCAATGAAAAAACAGCATATATACAATGGGGCTAAATCAAGAGATGGGAGGAGGGAAAAGCCACACAGGTGGACAGTAGTGCCATCTGAGCACCCCCTGGACCATGGAGTAAAACGGCCCAGGGCGCCAGAGACGAAGGAAAGCCTTGCGGCACTCCCGCATGCGGTCAGAGCTGCCCTGTAGTCCCTCAAGCTGTCCTCTGAGAGTATGGATCGGCTCTAGCCAAAAGTCACGAACAGTCTCTGCTGGTGGTACAAGGTGAGCCTCAAAGATGCGGAAACAACGGGCCCGCCAGATGAACCAGAGAGCTAGGCAGCTAATGAGCTCCCAACACTCCGCTCTCTCACTGCTCCACTCCTGTGGAGTAAGGTATGTAGCAGGCTGGAGTGTAGGTCGACCCCCCTGTATCACTATCATCCTGCTGGTGGAAGATAGCTCAAACTGAAGTGCCGGGCCCGTGAGGGTGGACCAAGCCGCCGCCCCCCAAGTGTACTGTCGAGCCGTGGATAGGGCAGGCATCAGCCGAAGAACTCGTAGCCACACCTGCTGGGCCGAGGGAGAGTCCCAAAGACAGTGTCGCTGACTCTCCACCAACTGGTCACAGGCTGTACATGCGGCCGAGAGACCACTATGTACAAGCCAGCTCCCTACTGCTGTGGCTCTGTGTGCAACCAACCACTAGAACAAGGTGACGCGCCTCGGCTGTCTGGAGTCCCACAGCCTCTGCCAAAAAGCTGCCAAGAACTCAACTGTGAGACCCTCCTCCTGCCAATGACGTGCTGCAGCGGGGCGGGCCTCTCTCTGTGCTGCAAGTATATGACATCCAAGCCGAACAGTGTACTGAAAGAAAGGGACTCCTGGGCGGTCTGCAGAAGAGAATGGGTCCCTCCATAGCCACTCACCAGGATCCCACTGTACTCGTGCCAGTGGACAGCACTCCCAAGCCCATAGCCTCCAGTGTCCTGTCTCAAGAGCTGCTGGGTCAGGGTCTATGACGCAAGTCCTCCCACAGATGCCCACAACTTGGATCCTCTGGAAACAACACTCTGCTACCTGCGGGGCCTCTACTGCAACTCTCTGTAATCGTCCCCCACCCTGAAGCTCGAAGAACAGGGCTGGGACAGTCTCTGAGCAACCCCTGACTGAAATGAGAACCTCCAGTCGTGTGAAGGCTCCCATCCACCGGGGTGCTACTGGCTCGAGAGGCATGAGCCAATCTGCTGGAACTGACTCTGAGATGTCCTGACACATGCTCTGAACCCCTCTCATGCCCTGTAGCTAGACAACCTGCACCTCCTCTGACAAACCTGTGAACTCTAGCCAGTCACCTAGAGAGCGCGCTGAACCTGCTGCCATGGGACCCCAAGAAACATGAGTCCTACTCCCAACCAAGTGGCCTCTCTGAGTGCTAACCATGGGGTTCCAGACGAGGGGCTGCCGTAGGCGCTCCTCCGTGCACGTCGGTTGTCGCTGCTGTAGGCCACGCCGCAATAGCTCCCAAGACCGAAGCAAACTCATAGCGAATCGGTCCTCCAGTCTCCTCCTCAAACCAACTCGGCGCAACTCTGTAAAGATCCATCTAGTCGAAGGTTGCCAAGGGCCTCCTTCCTGAGGCACCCTGGCACGAAGCCTCTGCAACAAGAACTCCTTCCAGGGCTTCCCGTCTGGAAGAAGTCCTCTGACGACGAACTTCCCAAGAAGGGCTCTGCTCTGCTGTGCTGGATCAATGATCCCAAGCCCTCCCTGAGAACAAGGAAGTGTGATGACCGACCAAGACACCTTGGCTCGGGCAATCTGAGTGTCGCGACCAGACCAAAGGAAGTTCCTGATCAGCCTCTCTACCTGGCTGATACAAGAACTCGAGAAGATCCAGCAAGAAGTGATGTACCACATAGTCGCCAACAACACCTGGTTGGCAACTACTACTCTACCAGCCAGCGAAAGTCGTGCTGAGCTCCAATGTAACAGCTTTCTCCTGATGGACAGGAGAAGAGGAGCAATCTGCTGCTCGGGGGACAAATCCAAATCAACCTGACAACCCAAGTACCGAACTGCAGTCCTTGGAGGAATCCACCTGAAACCCTCTGCTGGCATCCAATCTAGCACAGGAGCACTACCAACTGAGAAAGCCACTGTCTTTCTCCAGTTGATCAGTGCGCCCGATGCACAGCAGAAGGTCTCCAAAGCCTGCCCACATCTGTGTAAATTAGCCTCTTGGCCCTCTAAGTACAAGGCTGAGTCGTCGGCAAACTCAGCGTCCAGAAGCTCATCTCCTCGTATAGGGAGTGCTAAGCCCCTCAAACCAACCTGCTGTGACACCAAAAATCTGCTCATCGCCTCCGCATAGAACAGAAAGAGAAAGGGGGCAAGAGGACAACCCTGTCTGACCGATCGTGTGAGCATGAAGCGCTCACCTCTACCTCCTGCCAAAAGCACCTGACTGTGGGCCTGTCTGTACAAAGCTGACACCCCTCTGATCCAAGCCTCTGAGAAGCCCATCCTGCGTAGCGTGCCCTCTAGAAAGTCCCAGTCAACTCTGTCGTATGGCTTCTCAAAATCGAGAAGAAGAATCACAAGGTCCTCCCCACGGAGCCGTGCAAGGGCAGAAGCCTCCCAAAAAGTGAAGATGTTGTCAAGGATACTGCGTTCCTTGACAAAACCTGTCTGAGTCCCATTTATAAGGCTCTCCAAAAGTGGCTGAATCCTCAAACTCAGAGCCTTGGCAAGAAGTTTGTAGGCTGAGTTGAGAATGGTGATGGGACGCCACTGTCGAATCTCATCCAAGGAGCCACCCTCCTTTGGAATGAGGTAAATCACGCCCTCACTCATGCTATCCGGCATCACTCCTGTGTGCAGAATGTACTGAAAGGCACTACAAAGATCTGGGCCAAGCAGGTCCCAGTACTCCAAGAAGAAGCTGAAAGTCAGCCCATCCTCACCTGGACAGCTACCACGAGGGAGGGCCCTAAGAGCCGTGTGCAGCTCCTCAAGCTGAAGAGGTAACTCAAGCCTCTGCCGCATCTCCTCAGTAACAAGACAAGGCATCTGTGCCCAAACTTGCTCCCTGCATGCATCCTGTCTCTCTGACTCGGGCTCATCAGCCGACAGTAGCTCACGGTAAAAGTCAGTAGCAACTGCATGCATATCCTCTGGCTCGCAAACAACTGACCCATCGGGTCTCCTCAACTGATTGACCTTGGCATGCGAGTGCCGAGGTCCCACTGTCTCAAAAAAAACACCTCTCACTCTGTCACCCACCTGAGTCCACTGAGATGCATGTCGGTGGAAGGCAAACTCATGGCGCCTCTCCTCTGTGCAAGCAAGCTCCTGTCGAGCCTGCTGTAGCTGCTCCTCCAACCATGGACTGTTTGGATGCTACTCCTGCATCCTCTGTAGTGAAGCAATGCCTCGTCTGAGACGCTGCTCCTCCTCTCTCGCTGCAGCCCATCGAGCCAAAGACTCCTGGAGAAAGAAGTGGCTGAGCTGAGCTAGGCCTGAGGCCACTCTGTTTGCAGGTGGAGCCTGGCTGTCCATGCCCTCTGTGCATAGAGCCTCGACCCTCTCTCTGAGTGCTGAGTCCAACAAGACCCGCTCTGGGATGCGAAGCATCGTGCTCCCACTCCTCTGCCTGTCTGCCACTGTGAGGATCACTGGTGCATGGTCCGAGAAGCATGTCCCTTCCAGGATGCCCACTGATCCCCCCAAGTCACTGAAGTGGTCACTAGTGTAGAAGCGATCTATGCGCGATAGATTCACTCCTCCCACTCTGCGGTCCGATCTAGAGAAGGCAAGACTCTTTGGAGGCCTCACAAAGCCAGAATGCTGCCATGTATCCGAGACCCTCAACGTCATACAAAACCTCTCCCAAGCTGCTGACTCGACTCCATGCACAGTAGCATGGCTGCCTCCGATTCTGTTAGAAGGGTCCTCCAACATGTTGAAGTCCCCTCCTACACACCACTGGTCAACCTTTGGCAAAGACTCAACAATCTGTGACCAAAACTCTGCACGAGCACTCGCCACATTGGGCGCATAGATGTTCAGGAAACCCACAAGGCTACCCTGAACCTACATAGTAATCCACTGAGCCCTGCCTGGTACAATAATCCCTCTGCCCACAATGGCCTGCTGTAATGAGTCCGCAATAGTCATACATATCCCACCCTGGATGCCTCCAGGTCCAAAAGCAGCTGACCAAAAGGTATCATAGCGTCCACGCAAAATCTGACCACATCGCCGAATGCGGCTCTCAGACAAATGGTGCTCCTGAAGCATAAGGAGATCAATGTCTCCTCCCACAAGGCATCGCTGAAGCTCCTGACACAATCGGCTCCACTGTCGCTGAAACTCGGGCCCACCGAGTCCCTGCACGTTCCACGAGACTATCCTCATGGGGAGCGAGAGAGAACAGACGCTGCCGCAGCAGCAAGACGAGCTATCTTCGAGCAGGCTTGGATGGGGAGTAATCCGCATCCGAGCGTCCTCTATATAGGCGAGACTGTAGTGAGTGCCTGGTCCAAGCCCAAGTAGAGCGAGCCGTGCGTAAAGCAACCTCCTCTGTCCAGGAGTCCTCATGAATGAATACATAGCAAGGCAAACACTGTGTATCAGCAAAAAAGTACACCACAATGTGTCTACATCCTGCTAAATCTGGGGGTGTCACCGCAAACTTGGCCAGTGGCCACAAAGTCTGCAGCAAATCTGACGCCAAGTTCTCCCATGTGGTGAGAGAACTCGAGAACCTGTGTATGCAACCATCCCACCACTGAGTCGAGGGACCACTCTGTCTCTGTCCTGCCACAGAGGGGGAAGGAGAAACCAACTGCTGAGTCCAAGGCCTCTGTCCCCCTAGCGGCAAGAAACAAAGCGTGGACTCTGAAGCAGGCTGCCTCGTGGTCTGCTGCGGAATCGCCAAGAAAACGAGTAAACCCGTAATCGAAGAAATCCCAGCGGCGTTGAAGGTCAAAGCTCGTCAAACCACGAGGGATAGCTGCAAGAGGAGATGTCTGAATCTGCAGTGCGGGCCGCATGAAGAGCTGACCCTCTCTCGCTAGGCGGCTCGTGGCGAAGGCGCTGCCAAGAGATCTCCTGGCCGCCGGCAAGGGTCCAGTCTCTAGAGCCGACTGTGGTACTGAAGCAGGAGGAGGGGGAGAAGGGGCTGGGGGGGGGCGGGGGAGAGGAGAAGCGGGGTGGGGCCGCAGAGACATGGGGGGGGTGAGGTGGGGAGTGAGCGGTAGCAGAGGGCGGGGGAGGGCATGAGGAGGAGGAGGGGAGATCGGAAGGCGAAGCGGCTGGCGAGGGTGAAGTGGAGGTGGAGGCTGGCGTAGGGGGCTCCTCCTGCTCAAGAGAACCAAAGCGGTTCCCCGTGGGAACCCACTACTGCTGAGTAGGCACCTGGGGGCCACTCTGAGTGCCACGCTATCGCTGTGGCCCCTGGCGTTGACGGCCACGGGCCTGCTACCACCCCTCCTCCGCTGGAGCCCCAGGCTCGGAGGGTGGCGCTGGATCTGTGCTCTACGTCGCTGGCTATGGCTGCGGCCCTTGGCAGGCTGGGGCCGAGGCTGGGGTGCGGGTCGTGGTCTCCTCCGTGGACAGGCCCGAGGCTGGGGTGCGGGTCGTGGTCTCCTCCGTGGACACTGGTTCGGGAGACCCGAGTACTCCACACTCTGTCTAAACCAACCCCCACTCACCCGAGGCAGAAGGATGACCTTCGGGAGCGTGTGGGTATCTCTGACCAAAACTCGAACTGAAGGGATGCCAGCCACCTTGGCAGCTACTGATGTTGCCGTACGAGGTGTCTCCAGGACAGTTCCGATGGCGGAGCCAATCCTGGAGAGAAGTGGAAGGTACTCCCTCCGTAAACCCGGAAAGCAGACTGAGATGGGGATGTCCGCCTCCTCTACTAGCACATCCGAAGACGGGTCAAAACCATGTTGCCACTGTCGAAAGTGGGCGCATGCTGCTCGGATGGCCAATGGACTCATAGCTATGACCTTGGAGGCCATCTCGGAAGTCTCGAACTCAATCTGGTAGTACCCCCGTCCGAGAATCTGGACATCCAAGATCATGCCCACCTCTGCGAGGAGGTGGGCCTGGAGAAGGTCTCACAACTCTCCTCTGCTAGGACGAGTACCGAGAATCTTGCAGATGACAGAAGTCGCCTGCAAGCGTTCTACCTCTGTGGCAAGGCTCACTTGCTCTGCCAGCGTAAGAGCAAGTCGAATGGTGGGCTCAGCGGGGCTGGGCGAGGGGGCTTCAGGCGAGTCCCTCTGAGGTGGAGCTGGAGCCTCCATCTGTGTCTACTGCTGAGTCGAAGAAGCGGGTGATGAAGAAAATCTACGAACAAGTACGCCAAGCACTTGTCCGAAGAGAAAGCGTTGCCGAGCCAGGTGCAGAAGACCTTCGGGAGCAAAGAGGACGGGGGGGGGGGGGGGGGGGATGGGGGGACGGCGAGGGCGAAGTGGGCAGCCGGGTAATGTGCGGGTGCACAAGCGGCAGCGAGCGGGGGGATGGGGTGAGGATGGCAACGCAAGAGGAGGGTAGCGGGCAGCCTTTGGGGCAGCGCAAAAACAGGGGGGGGCAGCGGGCGGGCAGCAGCGCGCTGTCGAGAAATTTGCAGTCTTGCCAGGAAAGCACCGGGCTTATGGCTGTGAGAGTTTGTGAGAAAACTCAACAAAAACTATATGAAGGAGTTAAACCATAGATGCCATGAAGACTAGGGCTTGGAAAGAAGTGCAATCAAAGAAGACTCACTCTTTCTCTCTTGCATTCACACACACAAAGAAAGAACGCAAAAGAGAATGTCAAAACAATACGAAGATGAAAACATCAAGGCTATGGTCATATCGTATCATGGGTAATATGAAAGGGTTAATGGATGAGTTAATGGCATTCAATCTTGACTGACCAAATAGGCTACGAATTGTTCTTTGGAATTGTAGTTTTGTGCTTACCATAATATATATATTTTGTCTAGTGATTGGGATTAATTGTGTGTACAAATCCTCTTGGTTCATAGCAAGATAACTACGCTTACATCAAAAGAAAAATTATAGTCTATGAGAGGTAGTATGATGGGATCCGGTGATAGAAGTATTTCATTGAGCCTTTTAGGGCCAAAGAGAAACACTATACGTTGTTGAAAGTGTATTTTACGGCTAATCCATACGTTAATTCTAATAGATCGTACAGAGTGAAAGCGATAGAAATGATCATCATGTGGGTTATTCATCTAGGATAGTATATGAGAAATGTAGATATGAGAAAAATGTAGATATGAGAGAAGTGAAGAGATGATAAGTTTCCCTCCCAAGCCCTATTCTTGCCCGTAGGCAATAAGGATACTGCGGGGAGAGATGTACCTGTAGCAAGGAGAACCTAAAATTTGTAGAGAGGATGAATTACTAAGAGTGAAAGAGATAGATTTGGTTAAAGAGATGAGATTAGAGATATATATATATATGTTGGATTAGAGATGAAAATGAAAACGACAAGAAATCAAGAAAACATCAATGTAGAACACATCTTACTTGAAACCCTTCGGCACCATTATTGATGGGAGAGAGAAGAAGAGTGGAGAATTCCACTTTGATTGATACACCAAGTGTAAGACCTTCTTTGATTAGAGTTGATCTTCCAAGGTTAGCTTGTTGCAAGAATGGCTAGTCTCCCTCTAGGAGAAAGTGTAGGCTTGGGCTTATGTTAATGGCTAAGTACAATTAGGCATTACTACTCACTCCCTCGAGAATTCCTCTCATCAATGGCTTGAATGCTTGAGTTCCTTCCAAGGAAGAAGAGGTCCCCTTTTATAGGTGAAGGGAACCCACAAGGGTTTACACAAGAAGAGAGGAGCCAGTGTGAACAGGAATTGGAAAAGTTGGAAATGAGCTGTCCCTGCATGATGTGGGCAGACTGGGGTCCAGTATTTTAATCATATCTCCTCAACCGTAGCTCCAAATAAAAAAGTAAAATATGGGCAAAAACTTCAGCTCATTGGCTACGATTTTCATTTTAAAATCATTCTCCAATTCGGATTGGAACCTTGTGTAAAAAATTCATCAAAATAGGGTCCATTTATGGCAGCAAAAGTCTTCATGTGGTCTCCTTAGCCTTGACTTTCATTTAATTCCCAAGGACACCTCATGCCATATGAAAGCATGACATTTCTCCTTGACAAAGTTTTGTAACCATGCTTGCAATAATGCATTAAAATAAGTGTATCTTTGAAATCATGCCACCTAGTGTCCCACTAGGACTTGATTCTCTCCTAATAGCTATTTAAAAAGAAATATAAGAAAAGTATAAAAAATACATAGAATATACATATATTGGAGTTTACCCTAGATATAGGATCTAGATAGGGTGTGAGATGATAATGAAATAGTAGAAATAAAGAATCAATGCTTTTTGCCCCAAGTTAAAGAGGCGGAGCTATTGACACTTTTCCCATAGTATTTTTTGATAGTAAAGTAAGAATACATTACCCTTGAGATAAATAATAAGATGAGATAGAAAGCTTATTTTTATACTTACATATGCATATGTACATTATAGGAAATATAATTATGTATCTAAAAAGTTACAAGATAACTCTTGTAGCATGTGTTCCCACTATGTACATGTCACAGCACAACAGCGCAGGGGCAGCGGGTGGGGGGGGGGGGGAGAGGTTAGCGCGCAGGGGCAGGATAGGATAGGAGTAATGTAACTCCTCATAAAACATTCAATGTAAAAGGAGTGATGTAGCTCCTCATAAACATTTGTATATTCAATGATTTTTATAATATAAC
The DNA here is from genome assembly GCF_014529385.1 of Adiantum capillus-veneris. Classification (NCBI taxonomy): domain Eukaryota; kingdom Viridiplantae; phylum Streptophyta; class Polypodiopsida; order Polypodiales; family Pteridaceae; genus Adiantum; species Adiantum capillus-veneris. The sequence continues at coordinate 82,357,743 of NC_140949.1, forward strand.
GGTGGGTGTATATAGAGCTGTGGGTTTTTCCCTTGATCCCCCAAGGGTTTTTTTCATCCACAGTTAGGGACCCTTATTTGAGCGGGGGTGTTGAGCTTATATGTGAAGCTACTCAATATATGGCTTCTCTATATATGGCACCCAGGTCCCCTCTATATATACATCATCTCATGTGTATATTCTACACATGAGATGATGTATATATAGAGGGGACCTGGGTGCCATATATAGAGAAGCCATATATTGAGTAGCTTCACATATAAGCTCAACACCCCCGCTCAAATGTTGAGCTTATATGTGAAGCTGACTGCGAATATGTTTGAAAACCAAAATTTTACTTTTTGCTTTTGATTTTTCTCATAATTGAAAGCTACTCAATATATGGCTTCTCTATATATGGCACCCAGGTCCCCTCTATATATGCATCATCTCATGTGTGTATTCTACACACTTTGGGGTTCTACTTCTGTGCTCTCTCCTTCTCTCTCAACATAATTTCCTTAACACTAGGTTGGTAATGGGACACTTTTATGTCCTCGGACACTTTTATGTCCTGGGACACTTTTATGTCCTGGGACACTTTTATGTCCTGTTAAGTGGTCATTTTCCTTGAATTATGTCAAGAGTTTCAAAATGGAATTTGAGGTGCTATCTATCTAGAAAGTTGTCTCATGAGCTGAAAAAAACTTGACATTTTTTTGGAATATCAATTCCATCTTTAACCTTGTCCTTGCACAACATTTCACAACCTAAACTGTGTGAAAAAACGGGTCATGTTTTTGGCTTTTTTCAACTTTTTGCAACTATACCACTCTAGAATTCATGTTTGTGAGGTCTATAATGCTACAGAACTATCTTTAATAGTCCTCAACATGTCGTGATGCTTCTAGGGAGAAATAGATGTTAAAGTTGTAAGTTATTACCAAATTACAAAAATTGTCAAATCCTGTTTTTTAGCCAATTTTAGCTCTTCTATGATTTTTTTGGTGGATTTCATGATATCCAAATGTAGTTTTGATTTTCTATGTCCCATATTGTAACATAAAGATAATATTCCTTGAGTTTTGGGGCACCTAATACCCTATTTTGCATAGTACACAATGATGGTTGATTTTTTCTATTATAGAAGAAAACGAAACATTCTACTATATCAAGTATAGCTTTTTCAATATTGCTAGTTTCTTGTGACAACTATATGCATTGTTTAGGTAGTAACCATATCTAGTCATAAGGATCAAATTTGGCTAGATATTGAATAGTTTCTATGGCATTCTACAACTCATAATGTTGAACCTAGTTTTTTCATGTTTGCTGTATTTAGCACTTCATCTTTGTCCCCAAGATTCCCCTTGGTAAGAGATGTATTATTCTTTTGACATGCTCCATGGCTCCTTATGAACCTAAAGGACAACAGGGAACTAAGAAAACATGCATATATTATTTGTATTGAGCGTGGCTATAGAAACTTTGATGATAGGTTTGCAGAATGGTAAAAATTCAACTTTTTTGTATCTATTTCTTTTGGCAAAACAAAAAATAGTGAGTGAGAAGCAATCATATGTTCTAATCACCGACCCATTGAAGTTAACTAGGGAATTTATCTCAAGTCCTACAAAAATCCCTAATCTTATTTTTATGCAACAAAACGTAAGAAATGACTGTTTTGATGAAAATGTACTAGTCCATCAACTTTGGAGGCTTGGTGTGACCAAAAGATGAGAAATTTTACAAGTTTCTTATTTTTTCCATGTGTAGTAGGCCTTGAACTATAACCTCATGAAAGGATTTTACAAAATGAGTGGATCTACTATGGTTTTGGAGGTTTTTTTCAAAACCCTGAAAGGACACTTTTATGTCCTTTTAGGTTACCAACCTAGTGTTAATGGCATGTAAAAACAAGGGGAAGAGCATTTTTGGCCTATAGTAGCACTCATGGGTCTCTTGAAGTTAGTCCATTTTTGTTCCACGACACACCATTTCTACTTTGGTTGGTCAATCAATTGAACTATTGGAAGCCCTTGTCCTATTGCTCTTATTATTATTATTTTTTAAGACTTATTACCATTTGATTTCACTTCTTCATGGTTTCCTCATAAGAAAATGTAGGAGGTTGAGGCATAACTACTGGTCCCACTTATATAGGTAGATCGAGCATCCACTATAAAAAATGCGGCTTTTAGCATCATTATTAACCTCTAATTCTTTGCCATAAATTTAATTGTTATGTCAACTGTATCGAAAATGCAAGATTACAAAGATGTTTATTTCATGCTTTACAAGGCATCATGCAATGTTTTATCTATGAGATCCTTCAAGAATAATAAAACCAACTTTTTTTTAAAACTTTTTTTCTTATTCAAGAGATATAGCTACAACCGCTCTCATGTGGCTAGCACAATCTCTAACCACATCCCCTTGTTTTTATTTGAACGTGTAGATTTGACCTACAATATCGTGTTTGATTCCTCTCATGGAAAAAGTACCTACAAATATCCTTGCAAGTCTTCAATCAAATATTTGGTATACTTCCATCTCCCAAGGTGTGGATGCATGCTAATGCTTTCCTTCATTCCAATACCCTGGTACTATGCATGAAAATCAAACATTCTATTGGATTGTAATCCTTGTTTTAAGCTAGCTAGATGATCATCAAGATCTTCATTTTGAAAATCTTCATTTTCAACCCTTCTAGGATCGTCTCAACTCTCCAGCTTGTCTAAAAGCTAGATTAGCATCAAATAGATCTAGATCTTGGAATAAAGTAATGGTATTGCCACTACTATTGTGTGATGGTTTTGACTCATTAGCCTTTTGCCACCATTTTTTTCTCCTATCGACACAAGCTTGAGAGAGTAAATCAATTGCATCAATCACTCTTGTGATTTACTACAAAACTCCACTTTCTTTTTGTTAGGAAACCATGAATGATGGCCTACTATTGAAAGACCTTGGTATTTGGTTTCCTCAATTTCAATTTCATGGTCTCCCATTACATCAAACCCATTTTTATATTTCTCATTGAAAGAGTACTGAATGGAAATATTACCACTATCTCTATCTTGACAACATAGATGATTTTATTGTCATGGAGAGTTCAAGGCCTAAGATTCCATGCCATTAAGAATTCATTTGAGCTCCCATATTTCCTTCTAAAAATGCATAGGTTCTCATAATCTTTGCTTTGCCTCATGACTGTTTTTGTGAATGAGATAGCACATAAACAACCAAGCAATTCATGGGATATTCTTGTTTGTCTACCTCGTTGGTTGGTACTCTCAATATTACATTGACATATTTTTGGTCATTTACCTTGAGGAATATGTTTCCCTTAGGATTCATGCAGTACCCTCATTGTTTTTGAGTCAACAAATGCGTCTAAAACTCAATGTAATGGTATTCAATACCGACTAACTACTCATCCAATGAGTCTATATGAATGTGATATTCATGCTCATTCTCTATATGCAACTGAAGTTATACACCCAACATTTATCTTGGCTCTTGATTGGGAGGTAGTGTTAGAGTATACCTCATAGTATTTTTCAAACTACGTTGGAAATATTTTTCCTCAATTGACACTCTCTTCCCTATAATCATAGAATCTGAGTTGGATAATTGCCTTCTACTTATTGCAATAACTAGAATCTGATTTCCTTCTACTTAAGGAAATCAAGCAGATAGTTTTAACGTCAAAGGAAACTATCCCAAGGGACCTTAATAAACATATGGAGGTACTACACGTGGAAAGCAAGACGTTTTTTTAATTTTTTTTCCTTACCTTTTCCTCATGAGCCCCAAGCCAAGGAATCTTTGTTGATTCACTTTGGCAAATCTACTCATGACAATAAACACATGCCTACCACTTGGGTTCAATGGTAAATATTTTCTTCTATATTTTTCTCACAATTTCACATGAAGATGGGTGCTAAAAAATGATTTTGAAAAAAATAATTATAGATTGAATAGTACAACCTTTTATTGGTGAACAATTCATGGCCATGGGGTTTTATAAATAGTCCTTGAATGCACGCATTATATAGGATTTACATAGAGTGAACACCACCACCACCACCACCACCACCACCACCCCATTTTTTGATAAGAGTTCTCCTATTGAAGGTCTATAATCTACGAAAGGCCCTTTTTGACATAGAATTTGGTTTCAGTCTATAAGCTGACTTCTTGTTGTCCACTGTGGACTCCAAAGTCTTTCTTTGATGTGCACACTACCCACAAGTTCTGTATTCCATAAACAATAGATATGAATGAGTAGAGTAGTTTGGGATGCTTGTTGAACAATGTCACTATGCAAAGGGGTACACCTATTTTGTGTTTTATGATTAGTTGCAATTTTCTTCTTACCTTCTTCTTCTTCTTCGTCTCCTTCTCCTTCTGTATTGATATTTTGTATGCTATTGACATGTGAAAATATGTATTTGGGAAGTCCCATACCACACTACAAGGTCATGCCCACTATTGAGGCATGGGGAGTTTGTAAGTCCAAAACAATCCCCTATTCTGCCACCCACCCCGTATGTTAATTTGTCAAAGTCTATTTTGACTATCTTTTCTCTTCCGTCCCCACCACATCCACTCCAAGGAATTGTTGGAGGTATGGCATAATGGGTTATACAAATTGACGAGCGGGTATTTCCGAGCAATGAAATAATCGAGCAAGTCCCTTTAGATATTCTTTATTACTAAGAGAAAATTGCAAAAGTACAAGAGGGTTTTTCATTGTTGCAAACTAACCCCACAACCAAACTCAAATTCCATGATGACTAATTGCATGGAACCGAACTTGGAGCCAATTTCAATCATGGAACACAATAAAAGCCCCTCGCTTGGCGCAAGTGTCGACAAAACCATTCCACATCGGTGCTTGTGACAAGCCAAGGGCACCTCGCATCACTGTTCTAGCACTTTCCACCTCTATTATCCACTTGGAATACATCTCCATCTATAGTATAATTCCGAATTCTTCGAAGCGCAGTTTTTCAACCTATCAAACATGACGCCCAAATGCATATCATGTAATGTTCTAAAATGGTTTGTACCATTAGTGTAGGGCTCTAGCATTCACTCTCCTATAGGTAGCCATTTATTGAAGTGTAAAATGGTGTCTTAGAGTAATAAGTGATCAACCCCAACCAAGGGCCTAAGCAGTGTTAGAAAAAAAATGCTATCAATATCTCCCCATCCCACTCTTGCTACGTACAATGGCTGGCACCCATGAAGGCCCCCCACTTACTACCACTCATCCACCTTGCCACCCGCTTCACTCCCCAAGAGGCCGCCCCCCTGCAGCTGGATGGGGTGGGAACCCTCCTTAAAGACCAAAGAATGCGCTCCTCAATAGCGGTCAAAGAGGAAGAGTCGTGGATGGCCGACGCCACCAAGGAGGCATGCCATGACTAGTGAGAAAGAATGAGGGAGGGCATCCATTTGGTAGACGCGTGCACGATGTAAGTCTCAGGATCCTGCGATCTGGATTACACCATTGAGCCCTACATCCAGCGTGAAGCTGAAAGTGCCGACATGTCTCACCAAAATAAACGCTTGCTGTTGAAAACCATCTCTCTCTCTCTCTCTCTCTCTCTCTCTCTCTCTCTCTCTCTCTCTCTCTCTCTGTCGAAAAAGACAAACAACTAGAGAGATGAGCATTTGGAGCCAGTTCTTCACACTCCTGGCATTTGTGTGCATTACGATCAACTGAGCATGAGGAGCTTATCTCCATAACTGAACATAAGCCCATGTAAAAACAATAAAAATTAAAAAGGAACTAGTTGGTGTTAGATTTTGCAATGCATTACAAAATGAACTATCCAAACAATGGAAAACTGCCCCTTCAGGAAATTAATTTTAGAAGAGAAGTGTGTGTCTGTGTGAAGCAAGAGAAAAAACAAGACCTTCTTTTGTTGTCGGCAGCCGCACGACGGAGTGTCTCAATCAATGTGGGGCACGAAGGCAAAACACCAAGCAACACACGGCGCCACCGCAACCCACGTAATTGAGGCTCAGGAAGCCAATCAGCAATCGACATGGAGGCATCGCTATTTCGAGGTGAAATCTGAGGTGTGGGAACTCACATGTATTTACAGGAAGGAGCTACGGGCAATTTGACAATCGAAATCCTTTGCAAAAGTAAGGCAAGGAGCTTGAATCGGTAGAAGAGGATCACGTCGGCGATGACAAATGCAAGGCAAAAAGTTCCGTTGGAGGGGCTAATAGTGGAGAGGAGGAAGCAGGTCGAAGGAGTTGGTGAAAGGAGAGACGGACACGCAACTGGCAAGGGGACGGGGGAGCAGCAGACCAAGTGAGTTAAGCGATCACCGTCGCCAGGACTTTTTGAGTGGGAGGCCATTGACTGAGAAGGATAAGGGGAGGCCGCCAGCTGCAGGGGTCAACTCCTTGAATGGTATGCAGCCAGCCCCCTGGTTTGCTGCTGCAACCATTCCGCGCCGCCTGCAACCATTTCGCGCCGGCGCGGACTGGTTGCAGTAGCAAACCAACGAAAGGAAAATTGCCTCCAAGTTTCAAAAGTTTCCAAAGTGCCCCCGAACTTTTGTCCTAAATTCTCAAAATGCCCTTTAGATTTTTCCAAATTCCCAAAATACGGCCTGTTATGATATTAAATTTCTCCAAAGATAAAATCTTTTTTGAAGCTTTTTATAAGAAGACTGCTTCTCTATCAATCCAAGATGCTAAAACTAGAATTTAAATTGGTTATGTAGGCTCTGGAGATGAACTGCTTCATTATTTTTGAACATAATTGAGGTAATTTGTGACAAACTGATCCATGCTAAGCACTTTAAAACGGATCTCAATTGTCAAAAAGGAATAAAGATTAGAAATTCTAAAACTAGAATTTGAACTCGTTATGTAGGCTCTGGAGACGAATAGCTTCATATTTTTTGAACATAATTGCCCTTTTTGTGAGGTAAATTGTGACAAACTCCATGCTAAGCACTCAAAAACGGATCTCAATTGTCAAAAAGGAATAAAGATTAGAAAGTCTTGAAGAATCCAACGAAAATAGATACAAGGGTATTTTGGGAATTTCTAAAATTTGAGGAGTATTTTGAGAATTTCCACAAGTTAGAGAGGTACTTCGACAATTTTCTCTTGAAAAAAATAGCATTTGTCAAGTTGGATCCCAAGCTTTTGTGAATGATTCTTTCTTTGTCGTTTGTCTTACTCGCATCTATAATTGTTGCATTTTGCCATTTGTTGCTTCCTGCCCATAGGATCACGTCCACGCAATCCGGCTCTTGCTGAATATCAGACTCTCAAGAATATGGGATTCTTGAGAGTCTGCCATGTAGCCGTGCGGACAACCTACTTAGTAGATTAACCAGTCAGCAGTTCGTTCCACCAAACGTGTTTGAACATAGGCTACAAATTAACATGAACTTTGTTCATCACAGCTCGGGAACTAGGGCAGGGTATGAATGAGCACAAACTTTGCTCAACGTAAGTCAAGATTCGAACCAACACTCAATTCATTCCAACATGGTATACCCCATAACGCTAATGACGTTCGCTTACAGTCCGATATTTATTCTAGATCACAGACGACAGTATTGTGAGAGATTGGGGGGACATTGGATTGTATCCATAGACGTCGGCATGTAGAAGAAACAGTTCTTGTACCTCTATTCTTGTGATGGTTGCTCTTGTTTACCTATTGCTGCAAAAGATCTGGCAGGCTTTGGAAGTTGTAAATCACTAGTCTTTGAGCTAGGACTGAAAGATTCTTTCAATCTTGCTTGGATATCCTAGGATCAGATGATTCTCTAGTTGTGCCATGGCCTTGGTTGTTTTTTAACAGTGAGAGCACTCACAATATAGAAGCTTTTAAGGAATTGTTGCTTCATGACTTTATCTCTGCATCCAACATGCAAATGCACATGAGGCTTGGGCTTCTCCTGTGTAAAGGGGTATTCCATTCACATGGAATTGAATTGTATTTGTTTCAAGTATAAAGAGATTGCTTGTGCCTCGAGTATTCAATTTTCATATTGGTTCTATGTAATGTGCATGACATAATTTTTTTCTTTCACAATTCTTGACAATATTTTTTTTCTTTCACCATATTTGAGAGGAAATATGCCGCATAGAATTGAATTGTATATGTTTCAAGTATGAAGACATTTCTTGTGCCTCAATATTCAATTTTCATATTGGTTCTAAACTCTCAATTGTTGTCGATTGAGTGTTAGATTTGTGTAGTGAAAGTAGTGTGTACTACATAATTTTTTATTTCACCATTGTTGCTATTGTATCAATTTGCTTGAATTTGTCTTCGCTCGATTTTTTTTGCTCAGTGATTAGAAACCCCCTGGAATAACCAATAGCTGTAAGGGATTACCAGTCCAATGGAAAGTCTCATGAGGATTTGGATGTGTATGTGCATTAATTTGATAAAACATATGGTGTCAAATCAGCCTATGGTGGTGGGTCATGTATGTTAGACAGACTCAAAGAGCATGGATTTTGAAATGGAAGAATGAAGGCATGAAACCATTAGTAAATATTGTTAAATAATTGATAATGCAGGATCTTATCAATTCTACCCACAAGTTTATAAGCAAACTATCATGAAAGAACACAAATCCAAATCTCAAAAAAAAAAGTAATTTGAAGAAAACTATATTACTTCTACTGCAAATTTTTTTTGAAAATGTCATGATATGTCAAAAATAATCAATATCAATATATGATTTTTTCTCTTTTAACTCAGTAAATATCCTTTTCTCACCCAAGGTCCTAAAAGGATATCCCACCGGTCCAAATCGTACTCTATAGGTTTCTAGCCAATACCCAACTATCTTCAAATCCCTAAACAAAAATAAACAAATCAATGGTCACCAATGTGCAAAAAGAAGGATTATTCTAGAAATAACTAGAGCTATTTTCTTAAGAGAAATGATTGTGAGTAAATGTTTTCTTTAGCGTAGGTGGCGACAACGGTGCGAAATGTTAAAAGGTTTGCCGACCCACTCAAATCTTATTGTAGAATTAGCAAGAACCTCACATTAACTGTCAATACAAGATATGTGGTAGACCCGGCTAGGGCATGGAGGAGACAAGGAGGTGCCAAGTCCTTGGAAAACAATATCTATGTAAGTGAAAATCCTATACTCTCTCAAATGCAGAATCACCAAAGGCTAATTTATAACCAAGATTCAATCTCTACCATTACATTGACCAAATCAAATCCAAATGCAACCAAGCTTGTAGAGATATTCAAGAGGACTAGGATAGACAATTTTATGGTCTCAAAGCCTCCAAATAATATGCGGATGCACAATACTTGACTCTAACCCTAATTTTAACGAGTCAAAACCAGCATTTAAAATACCCTATGTCTTAGGAATCATGAGAGCTATCCTACACAGGATGGTTAGTCAATCAAACTCATATATCTTGAGTTACAACACAAAATAGCTTGTAGGCACTCATCAATAAACCCAAAACCCAGTGCCAAAGACTTATATCAACTTGAAGAGCCTTTGCCTAGTAACCCATAGAAGCAATTGGAATAAAAATACGACAATATATGTAAGAGAAAGAAGTAGATAAAACTTGTAGATACATAGACACCGTGTCATACGCTTAGCAAAGTTCTTCTTATTGATCAACTTATCAATACAGATTACAAAAGCGACATCAATGTTTATAGTTTGATCAAAGTTCATAGTTTGGTCAAAGTTTGAGATTTGATCCTTGGCTGAAAGTGATTCTTGACTTTGCCTTAAGTAATTGACATCAAAAGTGATAGATACAAACTATAAAATTGCAGCCCCAATTGAATGAAAATAGCTTATAATTATAATTTAATAATCAGATTTACAAGTTATGTGGACAAACTAGAGAAAATAAATTTTGTAGATACACCTCAATAGCTCTATGGATTGACTAGGATGAACTATAGGTTTTCTTACTTATCTACTTTTGTAGATATTCTCTTGCTAGAAGACACCCTTGTGTCTTTTGTCCAAAATTAATGAGAAGTTGAACAACTTTGCTATATAGAAAATCATTCCTATGTTTGTGAGCTTCTCCTTAACTTATTTTAACCTTTTAGTGTATAATTTTTATGATGCCTCTTATGTTAGTATACACTTAACTCCCACCTCTAAGCATGCGTCCCACTTTGTTAAATGGTGCACATTTATAAGGTTCCCATTATGAGAAGAAATCATTAGTGCATGCATCTTTGATGTGATTCTAGATTAAATAATGATGTGATCGTTGTTGTGAGCATGATGGTAGTGAGCTAATTTAGGTGCTCAACTTGGAGAATCTTCCTTGGATTATTCCCTCGGATGCTACATCATGTGTATAGTCTATATACTAGCAAACTACCAATTGATATTGGCTAGTGCAGTCGATCAATGGTCTATGAGAAGGGTGGTGAGTGCTCATAGCCGATGGCCATGAGAGGTGCACGTCTTCAATGTCACCCGAGCCACCCAATATGCTGCATATACGAGCCTATCTTTCTTGACTACTAACACTATGTATAGAGCTCATTTCCATGAGCCAAGGCATCCAATGTTGTGGTATCTAGCCCCCACTATTTTTACATCCTCTTAGCTTTGTTTTCAATGTTGACATATACGCTTGAGAGGGAATGGGTGGGAAATGCCATCACATATATTGTATCGAGTTGGTACTCAATTTTTTTATTCACTACAAGTATATCTCTACTCCCCTTTACTACAAGATCCTACTTGTTGTTTTTATTCTCTTCAAGTATTTATGTACTTTCCTTTACTAAAGATCCTACTTGTTATTTTATCCTAGATCTTCAAATTTCTTCGTTTTACACCAAGAAATTTGGCCATTCTCCTATGAATGTATCACCTATTGTACAAATTTAGTTACTGAGCATGTGAAGTACTGCTCTCGTTTTAAGCTAGATTATCTAGTGATATTTTCATGCTCTCTACAATTGTCTCTCAATTAATTTAACTAGTTGAAAAACACTATATGTGTCATAGTGACTTGGAGGTCTAGATGCACCTGATGATCGAGTGAACTTGCATGGCTCAATGGAGCTTCCATGTAAATGAGAGAAGTATAGAGAGTGAACAAAGATGGATAAAGTAAGTGATGTACAAGACAGGGACCATAGGCGTAAAGAGAGGTCATGCTATCATCTTAGCTTGTAGATCTGCATCATGGTTGATTGTCCTTGTCTACTAGCATAAGCCATATCTCTCAACAAAGGCCCCAAGATAATGCTCTTAACCAAGATTGCTTGTCCTTGTCTATTAGTGTAAACTAGAGCTCTCAACCAGGGCCCCATGATAATGCTATTACTTCCTACCCACTCACACCCCACCAAATAATTGGGCATTTGTTACCCTAATGGTCCCTTCTCATATGTGTACAAGTGCCATTATACATTGAATTAATCTCCATACAACTAATTGTGCTTGACGAACTAATGCTTGATGTGATAATAGTCAAAGTTAAACTTATCATAGAATAGAATAACTACTCCTCCATCAGAGGTTGCATAGAGAAAACACTCAAGTTCAAGATTCATACATCAAATGAGATGCCACGAGTGTGCTATGTATAGAGCATTGCTTATTAGAAAGTGAAAAAAATGGATATTCAAGTGCAAAATACTAAAGGGACAGAAGGTCGATCAGAAGGGTCACAATGTTGTTCAAAAAGAAGGGAGACGGTTGGTAGATAGCTTGTAAGGCGAGGGTAGAAGGTGAATTAAGTAGGAGTAGTCGCATGGAGTTGACAACTAGATAGGCTACCTGACTAGAGATTGTGAGGTTGACCCTAGAAAAATGCCCAGATGGACCATGAAGATCATAGTAAAAGCGACTCCTTAGTGAGGCCTTACTAAAAGGAAGGGAAGGTGGCCTACAGGTGACCGTACCGTGTCATTTCCAAAGGAAGACGCCGATGGCATATTGCTTCTTCTCCAGGAGAGTGCCCATGACGGGGAGGCCATACTCTTCGAGAAGGCGGTCGAGCTGCCACTCGGGCATGCTGTCATAGTGGGCTTTGGAGAAGGAGGGGTAGTGCAGCGGCATCTGGAAGGCGCATGGCACCTCGGGCTTCTTAAAAGAGGAGCTGTACGCCAGCTGCGGGCTCCTCTGCATTTGCTGCAATGACGATGAAGCGGGCGATGAGGGCACTACTAAAGACGAGCTGGATGCGCTCCACTGATAGTCCCTTGGTGCCTTTTCATCGGGCTGCATGTTTGGCAATGATGACCTCTCAAGGGCGGCTCTCACTCTCTCCATTACGTATATTCTCTCTCTCTCTCTCTCTCTCAACTCGTACTCTCACCTTCAAGCTAGTGCAGCGAGCCTGCAGTTCGCCCTCTTAGCAGCCGATCCCCACATGTATTTATGGTCTCTCTCTCTCTCTCTCTCTCTCTCTCTCTCTCTCTCTCTCTGAAATGACGTTCTGGTCGAGCACGCCCTGATCTTCGTGGTCGCTTGTCCTTGCATATTACTGGAACTCGGCCAGGTCCTTGTGTCGACGCTGCTGCTCCTAATCCCTACCTACCCATTCCTCACTCCTAATCCCTGCCGGTTCTGGTCGAGCACGCCCTGATCTTCGTGGTCGCTTGTCCTTGCATATTACTGGAACTCGGCCAGGTCCTTGTGTCGACGTCGCTGCTGCTCCTAATCCCTACCTACCCATCCCCATTCCTTCCTTGTAACGGCTTCAGGTCTACTCTCACAATAAGCAACGCCCCCCGGGTATCCATCCATTCAATAAGCCATTTGGCCGAAAACAGGGCGGTGGATGGCCCACACTGGACAAAATCGAGGTGTTCATGTTCATGGGAGAGTTGCTGAGTGATAAAAGGTGCTACCATGGCATCTACAAGTGCAACTTACTTTTGCCACTATTGTGATTTATAGTGCTTCTCTGTATATGTACAACTCCCTGGTTTGGGTGAGAGAGAGTCATTCACCCCACCAACTTGATGAACAAAGACTGCACATGTGCCCCCCCCCACCCCTTCTCTCTCTCTCTCTCTCTCTCTCTCTCTCTCTCTCTCTCTCTCTTCCTTCTCATATACACACACACACATGTATGTGAAGACATGCATGTAAAGACATTGAATTATTTCGAAATATGCAAGGAATTATATTAGAAAGATCAAGGAATCGTTTCATCTGACCGAGCTCCGTCTCGTGAATAAGTAATCAAAATATTGTGGAAAAGGGCGATACTATGCACTCCAGCTAGCGATCCCAGTTTTCCTCTAACTAGAGCTCAATTAGAGCATAGACACTCCTAGGGAAAGTGGGAGAAGTGATGGAGGGTAGAGTCTAGAGACATTGTACCACTCACTAAGACACATGAGGCCCATAGTGGGGATTATTGAGATCAGTACATGGATATGTGCAGAAGTCTTTACACAAGAAGTGTGTACATCTCAACATTTCTAAAGGATTGGGTAGGATGGCCATCCCCTACACATGAGATATTCCGGGGGATGATAGAGGTTATGACGAGAGAACTACGGGGCATCTTGATGTGGTTAACGCACAACTACATTAGGGAAAAACATCTACATTACTCTATGCTACATCACTCTCTCCAGGTCAAAGTTTGCAATAGCGAGAGGAAGGGTAGGGGAGAGAATTTCATTAGATGAGGAGGCGGAAGAGGAGGGGAACATCCTCTCAATGTACACATGCCTTGGAGAGGGAAACTTGGACTACTCTATCCTCCTCGTGGAGGTCTTGCTCATGGGAGACTATAACTACCTAAAACTACTAATACCACCAGAACACCATTGATAGGAAAAAACCCTAAACCACCAAAGGAGAAACCAAAATAGTACCAAAAGCTACCGTTAGAAACAAAAGCATGACAAATACACCCAAGACAAAACCAAACATAACCAAAACTACCTTGTTAGGTCCATAGGTGATGGCATGTATAGGTGGTACTACTTTCGGTACATTTTGGTGGTACCACCAATAGCCCCCTAATAGCCCATAGGAGGAGGCAACTTGACTATTTTTCAAATTTAAAAATGGAGAGAGAGGGAAAATATTTTCTTAAGGTTATTAAGTTATTATAAAAGCATGCAAGATGTATATATTCGGATGATTACAGTCCACACGCATGGCCTCCCATACTTTTAAAAGTGCATTAATGTAATGTTGTGGCCCTCGCCAATCTCTTCAACGCCGTCCTCTGCACAACTAAGGTTAAGCCTTGAGTCTCTTCTTGCATTGCTTTCAGACTCAGATTCTTGCATCAGACCCTACGCTTTGCTACTTTGCCTCTGTGTTCTTAGCACAATCTTTCTATCATATTCACTGCATGTAGAGATGAGCACTCCCTCCAAGAGGATAACACCCTGCAGCAGGTCCAAGAGAGCAATCGACTAGCCTACAAAGTCTGCTCAAATGACTCCTTCCCTCGTGCCGAAATCTGCACCTACAGATTATGAATCTCTCTCTAAAAGTGGCCCTCTTACGGATAAGTCTACTCGAAAAGGTAATGTACTACCTCACCGGTACCTTATCTATATGCAATGCATGTACTTCATGCATGTTAGAGTCATTTCTATGCACATGTAGGTCAGTTTTGGTGCCACAAAACTAACCTTCTCCGTGGCGGAATCTTCAGAGTTCATAACATTGTTACATTTTTTCTTCTCAACTCATGACAAAGTTTGCTAGGGGGTTTGCCTATGAGAACTGTGCTATTGCCAAAGCACCTCTTGAAGGCCACAAGATTGCATGGGTAGCTGATACTGGAATGACATTGGAGAATGTGAAGCCGCGAAAGTGGGGCCTGCTTAGAAAGGGGATGATGTTCAAGTTTGATTACGGTGTGTCTATACCGAGACAAAGGGATTTTTGTGTAGACTCTATGGAGCTACTGTGTCCAACCTCCTGTCGAAGAATTTTGAGGTCTAGCCAAGCTCGTCTACACAGAGTGGGTTGAGAGAACTGCAGATGACTTTGATTGCCAAGCCAATAAATTTGAAGACAAGGTCGCCTCCTCTAAGGGCACCTTGGTTGAGAAGTGTGATTTATGGATTCGTAATGAAGGCAGCCACAATGCTTGTGCTCCAATCATTGTGGAGACGAAGCGGCTAAGAGCAAATCTACGGGCAGTGAATGGCAGCCCCAATAGAGAATGCAACTCTTGTCCTCCAAAAAGAAGCTAAGATTGGATCACTCACAAGGGTGATGAGCCTATGAAGCAGGAAGTCATTGTTGTGCACATACAGTTTACCAATTACATGAATTTTCATCAATAGTTAAGCACTTGGAAGTGCTTCTAATCACGTTAAAGCAATTCGAAGCACACTTCTAAACACTTTGAAAAGACTCAAAGTTCTAAGAAGTGCTTTAAAGAGCTTATTAAATCTTGCAAGAACTTCTAAGCACTTGAGGGGATATTTAATTGCTCTAAATTTCGTAACAAGGGCACTTGGAAGCACACTTGTAAACACTTTGAAAACTCTCAAAGTGCTAATAAGTGTTTCAAAGTGCCCTAAGGCTCTTATAAGTGCTTCAAAGTGCTTATTAAATCTTGTAAGCACTTGAGGGCGCATTTAACTGCTCTAAAGTGCTTCTGAGTGCTTAAAAGGGAATTTTGAAGCACTTTGAGGCACCCTAAACACTTTGAAAAGCCTCGTAGTGCTTAGAAGTGTTTCAAAATGCCTCAAAGTGCTAAGAAGTGATTCAAAGTGCTTATTAAATCTTGCAAGGACTTCTAAGAACTTGAGGGCACTTTCAACTACTCTCAAGTGATTCAAAGTGCCCTTGTTAAGCACTTTAGTACTGAAAGATGCCATAAAATGCTTGGAAGTGCTAGAATCTAAGTGGTTTATGAGGGTTTTTATCTATATTCAAGCACTTTGAAGCATTTGCAAACACTTCCAAGAAATTTTAAGAACTTTGAAAACTCCTAGAAGTGCTAAAAAGTTCTTGAAGGTGCTTCAAAGTGCTCAAAAGTGCTAGAATCTAAGTGATTTACTTGGATTTTTATCAGTATTCATGCACTCTAAAGCACTTCCATGCACTTTGAAGCATTTCTAAGTACTTCAAAGTGCTGTGAAGTGCAATTGTGCTTCGAATTACTTAGATGTGCTCAAGAGTGCTTCATGGTTGATTATGCAATCCATAATTATCCTCTTTATTTTCATTTTTTACAGCATTAGGAGAAATATGAACCTTGCATGGGCTATGTAAGGAATCCTAATTTTTAGGGATTAAGGCTAATGTTGTGTAGGGTTAAGGGGACAAGGGCATTCAAAAAGCTAGTTTTGAGTAGACTTTTCTAGCCTTTTTTTAGACACATGTAGGATGTGGACCTAAGAGGTCACTTTCTCTCTCTAGCTTTTGGAAAGTGAAGGGAGTAAAGGGGTGTGGCCACATCAGCAAAAACGTGGGTCACTAAGAGCCAAAATTTGACTTTTTTTCAAAAAAGTTATTTTTACTTATTTTTGACTTAAAATTCCCTCCCAACATATATACACATCAAAAAATCATTTTTTGACATTTTTTTAAACCTACAAACACTAAAAGTCCACTTTTTCAAAAAAAAATCCCCCCCCAAAAAAAACCTTTGTTCTTTCCTCCTCCTTCCTCCTCTCTCCCTCTCCTCTCCCTCCCTACCCCCTTTTCTCCTCCTCCTCCTCTCTCTCTCCCTCTCCCCCCTCTGCCCCCTTCTCTCCTCCCATGTTCCTCTCCTCTCTCTCCCTACCCCCTTCTCTCCTCCTCCTCCCCTCTCTCTCCCTCTCCCCCTCTGCCCCTTCTCTCCTCCCATGTTCCTCCCTCTCCCTCCCCCCTCTTTCTTTTCATTCTTTGCTTCCTCACGCAACAACTACCATGGTGCTCACGGACATCACAAATCGTATCCCTCCACCACCATGTACTCCGCACAACAAAAGTGTACATATTGCTTGTCCACGGTGTTTGCACCGAAGGCCGCACGTGAGGGTGAGCAGAGGTCATCGCAAGATTGTCAGACTGTCGGTGAGACGAATGTGTATGGTTCTTCAATATCTTGGGAGGGGAGAAGTAGGCTTGTTAGGCTATTGCAATTGGTTGTGTATGGGTGCAGGTGCTTCTTTGCATTCGTGGATGCACGAATGTCAAGCTCTTCAGCTCAAAACAGTGGCATTACAAGAAACAGTGGGTGCAGGTTAGAGAGGTCAAATGTCACCACTTTTCCTCTAAAACAGCCTTCTTTGTTACATCTTGTAGGTAGGTGCTTCAAATCCATCCTTATTAGAGGTGGGTAATCTCATCCTAATGCAAGAATGGCTCAAGGAACTAGCATAACATGAAGCTTTTACGGTGGCACAAAGCTCTCCTCAAGCAATGTGGCTCCCACTACACCAAAAATCACTATGCTAACATGGAGAGATCCCTAATAGGACAATACAACAACTTTTCATCAGCAGCACACCCTTTCCTAACATGAGGGCACCCCCACCAGAGATATTTTTATATGATAGGTCACCCCTTGAGCATACCATGTCATGGAATGGATGTAAGAACTATGACTGCACTACCCCTTGGAAGTTGTTCACGAATGTATGTTTATCAAAGTTAATGAGAAGAAGTTTGGACTTTTTTGTTTGTTGATGTGTAAGAGCACTCTTGGTCTACCATATTTTAGGCTGTTTGATAAGTTAAATAAGATTTGTAGTCATTTAAAGTATCATTTTCTTTTGTAAGATTGTACATGAGAAGACATGATAAAGTACAAGAGATCTTGACGGAATAAACCTCGATGAGATTCCCACCATGCACTTGTGACACCATACCTCTCCTTGAACCCTTTGACTTCTATCGTTGTGGGGAGTCCAATGGGGGGCTATTTTCAAATTTTTAGCATAACTTTTTTTGAAGGAAATTTTGGTTATTCTAAAGTTTAATACACAGTCTAGGAGTTCATTCTGATTGTTTTTCTTCAGTTTCAAATTTTGACCGAGTACACTCCTTGGAAGCCACTTTTGAAGGTGTTAGGGTGAGATTTTGGGAAAGTTTTGTATGTAGGAAATACAGTCCTTAACACAATAAAAAACAATGGTTCTTTGAGTATTTTCAGATTCCATGGTTTTAATGCTCGTTGGAGCCCGTAGATTAAGAAAAAAGTAAAAAATGTATGTTTTATATTATTTTTAAATAAATTGTCAACTTGCACATTGATTTTTGGAGAATGCGAGCAAGATATGATTTTTTCTCATCACATGATGGTCAAAGAACGCGATGAGATGAACAAATTTATGTGAGACAAGCCCAGACAGATTCGGAGCCGATTGAAATCTAGAAGCCGTTGAAAACAACCGAAAAAATCAACACTTACCAAAAAAAAAAAAAAAAACCTAACACTTGAATCATGGCCATGCATCAAAAATATGCTCACACGGTGAAGGAGGTGCTTCAAAGCTATGGAAATCAGTATAAAATGCAAGCAATAGCGTTGGAGGCTATTCAAGAAGTTGTAGAGGCTCACATCATTTCAGATGACTTTGCAATGACAAAATGATTAAGAGTTGTGTCTACTGTCTCCATAGTGATTTGGCTTTTGGGTTTATCCATGTGTTTTAAGTTAAGTGGTTTTGGCCATGAAGAGTTAAATTTAAATCAAATATTAACATTTTTGTCATCCTAAGGGGCAAACAAAGCTAGAAAATGCAAAAAAAAGGGTGGCCACAAGGGCGCGCAGATGGCCCATCCAGCAGTTTTGGATGGCTCATCTGCGCGCCCTTGTGGCCACCCTTTTTTTTTGCATTTTCTAGCTTTGTTTGCCCCTTAGGATAGCAAAAATGTTAATAGCTGATGAAACCAGATGTTTATGTAGCATGAGACTAGATTTTTATATTAAACAATGTGATTTGGCCTTTTGGTGCAGGGAACTAGTAAGTTGAGTTGAAGGAAGGCATAATGTGCTTAAAAAGTAAAATTTTACATTCATCTCATCTTTTCCAAGGTCCTGGAGTGCAACAATAGCCTAATTATGCAAAAAAAAGGGTGGCCACAAGGGCGCGCAGATGGCCCATCCAACAGTTTTGGATGGCTCACCTGCGCGCCCTTGTGGCCACCCTTTTTTTTGCATTATATGGCCTTGTCTGCCCCTTATAATAGCAAGAATGTTAATATTTGATGAAACCAGATGTTTATGCAACATGAGACTAGATTTTTATACTGTCCAATGTGATTTTCCCTTTTGGTGCAGGGAACTAGTAAGTTGAGTTGAAGGAAGGCATAATGTGCTTGAAAAGTTCAATTTTAGGTTCATCTCATCTTTTCGAGGGTTCTGGAGTGCAGCAATAGCCTAATTATACAAAAAAAGGGTGGCCACAAGGGCCCACATATGGCCCATCCAGCAGTTTTGGATGGCTCACTATGCGCACTTGTGGCCACCCCTTTTTTTGCATTATATGGCCTTGTCTGCACCCCAGGATACCAATTTTTTTTAGATTAAGTGAAAGCAAATCTTTATGCAACATGACAGTACAAATTCCACTTCTTTTCACTCAGATGTAATTAGAGCTCCCCCCCCCCCCCCCCCTTTCTTTGTGTTCAAAGATCCGGAGCATTCACTATGTAAAATTTTCCTATATCATGTGCGTTCACTAGAATGGATTAAAAGTACCCCTTATAGGCCTTATCTACACATGTTTCTGCAACTTTACAAGAATATAAAATCCCTTCTGTTGAACACATGTGCTATGTTACATATACTTTAGTGAACTCCCCATGTCAACGGCCTCACAAATCCTGTGCACTAAACATTAAACACTAGAAATCGACCAAACAAGGAGCCAATTTTTACTTCCTTGTGTCCACCTAGTGTTCTTGTGAAACATTGCTAATGATATATACTCAACATCCCCAAATGAGGACATCTTGACAAAGTTTATGATCCACTTTAATAAGAATAACCATTAATGATTAAACTGAAATCAAAATATTGCTTGAATTTCTTCAAGGTGGAGTGATTAAGACTTGCGACTTGAATCATCGTACAGGCAAATCAAAATATCCATAAAAGTAAACAATATTTCTCAGATCTGTATGAAACTTCAGTAATCTAAATTAAATACTCTCACTCAATGCGACACCATTTAACAAAAAAACATATTTATATTGCATTTATAGAGGAATCCAGCCTCATGAAAAATAATTACAAATGGAGACAATGTTGTTGCTGTTAGGCTTATCTTACAAGTATTTGTCTTCCTCATCTAGAGATTCATATACACTTGAGTATTTGTGTGTCTATGACACTAGGGAAGATAGTAGTACTATATGGATGGCTTCTATGAGAGCTCCTAGAGAGTCCCTATTGGTTCAAGATTCTAAAAAACACCTACTATTCTTATCAAAATCTTTTAACATGGTAGTGAAAGGTTCCTCAAGGAACAAAAATAGAGTGATTTCCATCTCTGCACATGGTTGCTTGGTCATGTCCTCTTAAAACAAGTTGAATCTGTAAGTAAACAAAAGATTATGTGAGCACAAAGTTATAAAGTACAAAATGATATCATTCCAATTATCTAATGACAATTATACGAAGAATAAATTACAAGAAAAATCTTTGACGACTCTCCATAGAAAACACAGCTTACTTACATTGTGAGACTCAAATCACATGCTACACAACTATAGATGGCGCACCAAAGTCATCAACAAAATAGCACCACCCAGTGTTATGAGTAAGCTACAAGAGTAGTTTTCTTACCATTCTATCTTTATGTTGGAGATGAACCCTTGCAATGCCCACGCGATATTCACACCTCCTATTGTTGTGGTATGCAACTCATGTGAGCTCATACTTTTGCCACCTTCGGGAGTAGAGGTTTCCATGTAGTGTGAGTGAATGAAAGTAGAAGGAGTAGAATCTTGTTTCATGTTGTAATGGAGATGAGAGAAGGGAGAGGAGCTAGCTTGGTGTGAAACTATGTGGCGGGTAAGGGGAAGAGATGGAGGAGGAGCTTGCTTGGTGCTACAATGGAGGTGGGAGAAAGCTAGCAGAGAGATAATGATGGACTATAGGGGGTGCATGTGGTTGTTGCAGCAATGGAGAGCTTGGAAAAAGGTTTGTAAAGAGAGAAAAACACTTTTTAGCTATAGAATAGGTTTGGAAACACTTTGGAGGGTGAAAATGATATTTTGATTTGTTTTTTTAAAAAATCAATTTTTTGGATTTTTTAGTGCATGTTTTTAACTTTTGAAGGTCAAAAATACTTTTTTGACCATGAAATAGGTTTGGGGACCTTTTAAGGAGGGAAAACTTGAAATTTGAAATTTTTTGAAAATTTGAAATTTTTAGTGTATTTTTAAATCCGGGCCAAAAAGTGGGGGAAAAGAGGTCAAAGTGGTCCCCCCCCTCTTTCCCCTAGCCACCTCCCTTACCTTCTCACTAGGTAAGAGACAATTAAGAGGTGTAAGGCTACCTTGTCCCCCTACTTTTTTGAGGGTATAGAGTGTGTCCACCACCCTCTTCCTATTGGCTGACCTCTAATTAACCTTAATCCCAAAGCGCCCCTAGAGAGTTCATATTTTTCCTAATGGACAATAGTTCAAGAAATGGAGAGGGTGCATTGTGATCTTAAAAGGGAGGCCTCTTTCATGAAGGAAGCCTGCAACTTTGTGAAGTGAGAGGACAGGGCTCTGCTAGTGCCTACCCCACCATCCAAGACTATGTTTGGTGCTCATATCGTGATAATTGGAGGGAATTGTGTGGCACGTGGACAAGTTCTATCGGGCCAACATGCAGTTGGGGTTTTTCACCTATCGTGTGGCCACAAGTACCATCCCTTGTGCTTTTCAATTGTCTGTGTGACTGAGCTTAAATGCATTGTACTCGACTACCAATGGGAGATATCTGCTCTGTAAAATGATGGGCACAAGAAAATGTGTATCAAGAGCCCGTAGGTAAGTTGGTGATTTCATAGAACAGGAACGAAGCTACTTTGGTATGTATACAAAACGTCTCCATTGTGCGAGGTGAGCGAGTGGTGACTGACTAGGGTTGTCACCCAAGCGCTTCCACATCATTCACACATGATGCAGATGAGCTCTTTGGCTTGGATGCCATGCTAAGGAATTACATGAACTTATAAGACTCTACCCAAGGTTAGGTTTCTTTTTGTCTACAGGTTATCCGTGCATTTGTGATCCATGGTTAGAGAGATCATTATGATCATCATTACTGCATGCTCTTCTCACATGCTTTATTATGGAAAATCAAGGTATTGATATCGGGAAGGGCGAGGCTGCTGCTGTTGGAAATGTTTCTCCCATGGAAACTGAAGAGCCTATTCATTGTAAAGGTGTGAGCTTTTTCCTAGAGTACTAGAGTATGATTCAAGGAGAGGAAAGTGGATTTATCCCACATGCAGTGGTGCAAGTGTATAGAGCTACTTAAAGTTTGTTTCATAAATGAATAAACACAAGTCTTTTCTGCATTACATCTCTCTTGCTTTTGGTGAGCTTGTGATGGCTTAGCACATACTCAAGATCGTGTTTATGAGTCCAAATTAATTGATCTTAATTCACTTGAGTGATAATATATCCAACACCCACTCACTTATGTGCACGATGTTTCTCTTTCATCCACCCTAGCTAGCACAATCCCATTCCCATCAAGTGGTTTTAAAGCTACGGTGTGTTAGCTAGGATTGTTTTTATGCTTTTGTGTGTTAGTGTTTAGAATTTTTCAATTAGCACTCTCTAATCTCTACATTAGCATAATAATCCCAATCCCTAATCACCACTCGGGCAATAGCATGCTCCACTTCCCTTTGGTGATGAGGTGAAGAGGAACTTCCATTTAGCATTGATTGTGTATTCATTTTTTTGTATTTTCATGCTCATTTTCAGCTTTCTTAATCGCTTCACAACTCTCGTTGAAGCGACCACTAGCTAGTGTAACATATGTGTGTGCAAAGTGCTTTATGACACCTTTCCATAGAGCCATCAATTCCTTAAATCCCACCTCATTTGGCTATCCTATTAAGCTCTAGAGAATCCCTTCTTCTTCAGCATACTACAAACTACTCAATTCTTAAAATCAAGACCATTAAATTCCTTTAATTCTGCCCCTAATTTTTCTTAGGTGTGTGAGACTATTAGAGTGTGTTTTAGTGGTCGAAACCACACTGAAAAGCGAGTCAAAGACCGTGCCCCAATTTGAGCTCGGCAAGTCGGTAGCCTTTAGAGAGAGTCAAAGCGGGTCTTGATCAAGGGAATTTGGTAGCTTTGTGGTGATTTAAAAGCCACCGAGAGTCGGTGACAGTAGGTCTCTCAAGCCTTACGACAGCTCTACACCTTCGCGCCCTTATCTCTCGGCTCACCTACTCATTGAGTTTCGCTCATCATCGAAGCAGGGACTATATCTCAATCGATGGTGCACGACCCCTCCTCTTCACCGGGCTTGCGCAAGGAGTTGTCAACTCTAGGCGGTGGGGCCCAACAACAACGTGACTAGGTGCAGATTGGGCATTGAGTTGGTGGGTATCGGTGTTTGATAGAAATAGACGCCCATGCCATATGATCTATCTATCTATATAAATGTGTGGGAAGGGAGGCCCTTTAAAGGTTAATTGGGCACCTATATATATATATATAGGTGCCCAATTAACCTTTAAAGGGCCTCCCTTCCCACACATTTAGCCCCCTTCCAAAGCTACGCCCTACAACAACCCAACATCTTCGGCTCAAGTTCCCACAAGGAGCAACAACCCAAAATAAAGAGGGAGGAAGAAGAAGAAGAAGGAAGAAAGGAGGATTCGTTTCAAGACTAGAATAATACATTTTCCCTAATTGTTGAAAGAAAGGGCAACCTTGAAATTCTCTCGGTTTTAGGTCAAATTTTAAAGATTTTTCGAGTAATTGCACGTAATTTTTTTTGGATTTCTTAAAGGCAAGTCATTGAGCTTTTCAACAAGCATTCAAAGGACTTTGTGAAGAGATTATTCACTCAAAGTGAAGAGGAGCTTCACAAAAAAGATCTTTCTCTCTCTCTCTCTCTCTCTCTCTCTCTCTCTCTCTCTCTCGCATTAAAACTTTAATTTTGCAACCAAGCATAACAAATTTTTGCAATGCACATAATTATCTGCATTTTTTGGGATGAATTTAATTAGTCGTTCTTGCGTAAAGAGGTAGACACTGGCTAGGAGAGTCTCCTAGGCTAAGATCCCTCTATTAGCGCAATGAAAGAAAAGGGGATTGAGAAATTTAACTAGGAGGGCTTTCATACTTGGCAAACCAAGTTGAAAGGCTACCCGGGGAGGTCACTTAGTGTAACATTCATATATCACGTGCATTCGAGACCCCTATTAAAAACCCCTATGTACCAAAAAATCCTCATTCTCTTACACCCCTCCGTAAATTTCATATAAGATTATGTATCCCTAATTGTACATATATTTTTTGTGGGATGAATTAATAATAACTCCCCTTCATTAAAAGTTAGTTTTTTTCTTAAAATGCACTTGAAAGGGTCACAAAACATAATAACACAAACCTTTATGACACATTATCCACATTCAAATCTAAAAGCTTTAAAAATATCGATCCAAATGATCATGTTAAGACTTTTGTCAAGAACTTTGAAAATTTCCTTGTAATTAGATAGTTGTAGTACGGACACAGAGTGACAAGAATGTTGTGTTGTGTTGTGGTTAGCTTGGTCTTTTAGGGATTCTTTTGTATGTCTTTTGGTGAGAGAGAGAGAGAGAGAGAGAGAGAGAGAGAGAGAGAGAGAGAGATGAAATCTGATACTTAGCAAATGCAAGAGGCTGACCTAATAGACCAAAAAAGTTAAGATAGTGGCATATCTTCCAATAAGGCACATTGCCACATTCCTTAAAGTTGCACATATATGTGATAGCATGCTCAAAAAGATCAACCATGCAAGCATAGTGCTCATCCAATATGTTGCCATGATGTTGCCTGATTCTATCAAGAAGGATTTGGCCCTCATCCACTAGACCCTAGTAACTACATCCATTGAGCACACTAGCAAAAGTAATTGCTATGGGGGAAGTGATTTTGCTCAACCAACCCTTGTTCAACACATCCTTATAAGTACATTCCAAGATGCTTAGTTTAGCAAGAAACCTCGCCTTGTATCTAATGAAACAAGTAAATCTTGCTTCACCATAACTTTGTGGGCATGGTTTTTATCAATGCGTCCCAAGTAATGACATCCTAGATAGGAAGATCATCAAGAATGTGTTTTCTTTAAAGAGGACGTGCCATTTGGGATACATGTCAACCAAGGTAGCACCAAGCTAGAAATGGTTCTACGGTAACCCATAACTAGCAGTTTCATGATGTTATATAAGTGAAAGGCCTTCAAGGTGCATGCATATGTAGCAACACGACTCGTGAACAGAGGTGGAAACAATTCAGAGCTTCTTTACCACAACAATGTTGCACATATCCTAGACAATATGCGCTCCAAATTTTGGGAAAATCTTGCAATCAACAGCATGTTCCGAGAGACAACATCCCTGACAATCAAGAAAGTTTTCAAGAACTTTTCCAGCTTATGCAAAGACATCACATTTGTCGTACACGTCGACCCAAATCATTGCCAATGCGAGACATGTCTCTATAACAGCCCCCTAACTAGGAATCTCTTGTCGATTATTTCTCTCAGCCATGTGACCCTCTTGTGGGCATTGACTTCCCAATTGCTGAAAACAACCACCAAAAGCTTGCTACCAACATGTTCAAAGATATGATGTTTCATACAAGAGTGGAGTCCTCTTCATAATGTGTAGTATAATTCAACTGACTAATACCCAATCTTGCCAAAGACAATGTCTCATGCCATGCAACAGGGATTCAAGGTGCACGAAAAGGATAGGTGACAAAAGGAATGCCCTCACTTTGCATATACTGACAACAACTTAGAGTTTATTAGAGCTTGCTTGCCATAGCTATTTTGAGCATAATCTGTAATCAACATGCTCCAAGTGAGACTACTCCAGATTGGAAGCTCATGACACACTTAAAGCTAATTAGAGCTTGTTGCCACGACTATTTTAAGCATAATCTGTAATCAACATGCTCCAAGTGAGACGATTATTCCAAATTGGAACCTCATGAATCACTCCTTGTGCTTTTCTAGGATGCCACATATGGTATACAAGTCAACCAAAGCAACGTCAAGCAAGTCATGTTCTCCAATCCAAGCCAAAACAGTCCATTGGCTGGCCTTTTCTAGGCCTATCCTCCCATAAGTCCATGCCAAGAGACTTCATTCTATCCACCCATCCACCCCATCTAAAACACGCACACTCAAGAGCATGAACACACAGCAGCACACATGTAGAAGCATATACACATGTTTGTGTGGGATGACATTATCTAGGCAAGACAAAGAGACTCATTAAATCCAACGCTAAAGTTTCCCTTAAAAGCACCAGCACAAGAAAATCACCTATAAAGATGTAATCGCGTGTATTACTCTCCGAAGAACTTTACTTGTACCTTCTATAGAGATACTAGAGCGAGAGAAGGAGTAGCTCCGGAACAAGAATAAAAGATACCAGACACAGAAGGATCAGCTCCAGAAGAAGAATAAAAGGAGGAAGAAACGTTCACAGTGACAGAAGCAACCATGGACCGGGTTGCATGGAGTTGAGATAGAAATATCAAGGCAAAAGGACGATTCAATTGAAAGAGTGGTGCCACTCATAAAGCCCAATATGTAGATCTTTGCCACCAGGCCCATAGATAACAGCCACAAGCTTCTTCACCACAGCCATGTCACGCATAACTTAGAAAACACGCGTTGCAAGGGACTACATGCTTTTTCACTGCTCCAGCTCCACTTCTTCACAAACGATGGTTAGGCCAAGCATGTCTACATCAAGCTCATCAGCATCCACATCAAGAACTTTTAAACAACTTCCATCAAAGATGGAAATATCTGAGAGTTGGTCAAATAGCATCTACTAAAAATGTTCGAGATCTTCTTCACCACAGCCATGTCGTACATATCCTAGAAAAAATGCGCTCCAAATGACTACATTCTGCACCAAGTACTCGAGATAAAGTAGCTAATTTTGCTATTCACTGGTAAATCCTTTCCTCCAAAATAGAGCTCCACAGTTTTCACTGCCCCCAACTCCACTTCTTCACAAACAGAGGTGAGGCCAAGCGCATACAAGATGGGAACGTCTGAGAGCTAGCTCAATTAGCATCAGGTGGAAAAATTCGAGAGCTTCTTTACCACAACCATGTCACACATATCCTAGAAAAAACGCGCTCCGAAACCATATGAGATAAATTGCAATCAAAAAGCACATTGAAACGGCGCAGATAGGCATGTATAAAAGCATAGCTTTGAATGACTCTATATCAATCCATTCCAAAATGTAATGAAGAAAAAAGTAGTTCAATCAGCTCCTCCTTGTGACTCAAACTCCTGCAAATGAAATCAGATCATAGCCATGGGAATATAATACTATAGTTTTTACAATTACATATACTAAAGCTCACCGACCAAGACAAATAGTAAAGCACACCTTGCCTATCCCTAGTGGTCTCTCAAAAAATCATTGAAGATGCTCACCATATCCAGATTTGTCAAGTCATATGTAAAGCACCTAGTCCCTTTAGTTTTTGTATACCATCCGAGCTGAACCTCAACCCCCGAAGGTCTATCCAAAAGGATGAATCCTCTCTTGTATTCTACACATGCACCACCAACCATTCTCCTCATCTTTTGAACTCGTCCCAAGTACCATTTGCTTTCAAATTTTTCTTCTTGCCTCCGGAGGTTCTTGGCTTGCAGCCTGACCTTGTCACCTTCCCATGCATGGTCTGTTCTTGAAAGAACACGGCACAATCAGAACCAATACAAAATAATTTTTCACCTATCCTTGCATGATTCCTTTCTTCTTCTTTGGCATAGTACACTCCTTGTCGTACTCTTGTAAGTCTATCTTTAGAGAGTGTTGGGTTGCTATTGAGTTGACTCACTAGTGTAGACTTGAATAGAAACTTGTTGTCTTCGACTTTGACAACAGGACTTGTCTCTTCTTCCTCATCTAGAACAGAGTCAATAATATTCCTGACCTCACTTGTAGCAGCATCTTCATCTAGAAATACTTCCAGATCCATGGAAGTAGGATATTCTTCATCTGTGTCCGAGTCTTGCAGATTTGAGTATGCATATGCATCAAACACTCTAATTGACCAAGGCTGGAACCACCATTTTTGGTCTTCTTTTCCTTTTGGCCTCACGTGCAAGTGAGCGAAAATTTTATGGGCACTTTCCAATCCTCTTTGTGAAGCAACAATGACCTTTTCATTGGTTGAAACACATGTGTAATCACCAAGTTGCCTCTTGCATGCCTTCTATGAGATTTAACTGCCTCCATATGTGCTCTTTCTTCTTGTGAGCTCTTGTGAATGCCACACCATCATCTTTGCATTCAAAATGTGCAAGCCTATTCAAGATTCCTATCATTGTATCATGTCCATCAAGCTGTAAGTACGCTCTTGGCCAACCATGCTCCCAACTTTGCTGAACAATATTCCAGCTGCATCTGAGCCGATGAGATGCAGAGGACACCTGAAGTTTGAGTGAAAGTCTCTAAAATATTTGATAAGAAAAACCACAAAGTGGCATGAGATTTGTACATCCAAAAATGTCTCTTTACTGATAAAATTTGTTGAGAGTGTATATTTTGGATGGTGTTGTATCCAAGATCTCCAAATCTGGAAGAAAAAATTCACTTTGGCTGCTAAATGGACTCTCACTCCCAAGTTCAAGTGATGAGATAAAAAGATGTCAATGTATTCTCCACCAATTTCAAGATAGGCACGTGTCCCTATCATACTACGCTCTCGTCTATGTTGTTCACTGTTTGCTAGCTCTCCCAAACACTATTACACTTGTCTGCTACTATTGCACTTGTCTGCTATATATTCTTTGAGTTGCCGCCCAATTTTGGCGATCCTCTCGCTTGATATCCACTTCCTTCAGCATCTGCTTGTCAGCAGGAAAAGAATCATACACAATGGTGACATGATTCAAGATTGTCCAGACATCACCAAGAGCTAGCTGCCGCTTTGGCTTATCGAGAACATTGACAGGCTTCTTTCCATTGTGTACAAAGTCCTAATCATGCATACCCAAAACATCTCCATCCTTCATTTTGGTTGAAAGAGGCCACCCATCCTATTCGATCTGGAATCTAGTGCCATTCTTATGAACATAATCAGCCAGCATCAATGCTCTTCGACGACTATTGCCATCAGAGGCATGTCTAATAATCGGGCCAATTGTAGGCTTTAGCTTCTCATCCCACAAGCTCGAGATTTCAGCCCATTGCTTGTGAACATAATGTGCATCAAATCGGTTGCAAGTGGAATGAGCCACCGAAACAAGTCGTGATAGGGCTTCATGAAGTGGGTTTGCCACAAAAACATGTGCATAACCACCGATGACATGATTCTCAAATGATTTGATAATCATCTCATAGCCAGCCTTCCCAACTCCAACTTTGATCAAGTTTGAAGTTTCACATTCATGGTCCTCAACTTTGTGTCCATCAAATCCAACGAGGGTGTCATCTTTTGGATTCCACCTGCATTTACATGTTGAAAACATTAGTAAATGAGGCTTCTATTTCAAGCTCAAAGAACCCTTTATTCCAAGGTTTTGACTTTACCTTATTCTCTTCTTTATGACGGTCTCATCCTCTACCAAACTGAAAGGAACGAGGGTGTCATCTTTTGGATTCCACCTGCATTTACATGTTGAAAACATTAGTAAATGAGGCTTCTATTTCAAGCTCAAAGAACCCTTTATTCCAAGGTTTTGACTTTACCTTATTCTCTTCTTTATGACGGTCTCATCCTCTACCAAACTGAAAGGAACAAGTGACATAATTCCATGCTTTTCTTTCTCCTTTTGATAGATTTCAGCAATGGCATCAAACATGTGACCTTGAATGGCTGGCAAGAATTGTGTGGCAAGTCTATGACCTCTCTTTGTTGTTGAATGTGAAGGGCATGTAAGGTTGCTGGCAAGGAAATCATGTAACCTTGGTCCACCCCACATCTTTGCAACTTCAAACAAAGCCTTTGTATTTGCACTATATCTTTTTACTTCCTTTGCCCTTAGCATATTTTGGGCCACATCTTGAAGGAAGTCCCATAGAGCATGCTTACCACCAAACTTCCCTAGCATATGGGCTTCTATTATGTTGTTACAAAATCTCTTTATGTCCTTTATATTGATAGACTCCATATTTGATTCCCTTGATGTGCGTAATCGCACAGAAAGAATAGTAACCTGTGACTTTGCCCACCAAAGTTAAAAGGTGAGATCTCTTGCATGCTTTTTAGAAGAAGAGTTGCTTGTCTCAGCTCTTTTCTAGTGAGATAGTCTAGTCTCCT
The DNA here is from genome assembly GCF_014529385.1 of Adiantum capillus-veneris. Taxonomy (NCBI): domain Eukaryota; kingdom Viridiplantae; phylum Streptophyta; class Polypodiopsida; order Polypodiales; family Pteridaceae; genus Adiantum; species Adiantum capillus-veneris. Next base: position 82,388,156 of record NC_140949.1, read on the forward strand.
TCCATAATCAATTCTTCTACTACCTCTCTTTTTTGACGCCATTTTCTCTTTATACAACCTCATTCCAAAATCTGGAAGCTTAGGTATGCCCTTGCAATGGTCACATGAAAAGCCTTCAAAGGGAAGCCCACTACTAGAAACACGTGGGCAACTAATGTGACGAACGCAACCATCTATGAAAAAAATAGAATTTCCATCACGAAAGGTTGCCTTTGTGGAAGGCTGTGCAAACCAAAGCTTACCGCCACATTGATCATCTAACAAAGGCTTCAAACTAACACTCTTTTTGTTGACTTTGATGTCATGGATCCACGAACCCCAGCATAAAAGTTTCAAACTTAAGACTGAACTCTCACTTTCTACATGGTTACCTAAAGAAAAAGAGGCATCACCTTGATTTGAACTTCCAGGCTTTGTAGAAACCACAAACTTGTTCAAAGAAGTTTTCTTTGGATCATGCTCTTTGTTCTTACGAGGACGTCCACGTAATCCTGTGTGAGCGTTGGGCTGACTTTATGCTCCTCCTTCAAGAGTGCCTTTGTGTGCAAGATTGACTTTGTGTGCTCGGTAAGTAGAGTAGACAAGTCTGACCGTGGAGGGCACAAACGCAGCCACGTGTCATCATGCTTGCATCTCACACGAACAAAACTTTTGTCTTTAAAGTCGTGCAATGTGGTTATAACAATTTCAAAGTCCCAACCTGCATGCAATGGAGATGCATACAGCTAAAATAAGAAGATCAATCAATGATCTTGTCACATTCAAGTAAACAAGAGATGCTGATTACCTTCATTTACCGCCATCAAAGAATTCAGCTTCTCTATTGCAACCTCAATTTGTTCTTCATCATCTTGTTGTTGCCCAGCCGGTACACCTTGTGTGGCATCTTTTCTAAGTCCACGAAATGCCAAATATTTTTTCTCATGTCTATCAGTCTCCAAGATATGGGTCCTCATGAAATTGGAAAGACAATTATAAGCAACATGCTTTCCTTCAACTAAACCTTTCCGATCCCATACAAACATCCACATTCATAACAACAAATTCGTACTTGCGACTGCCCATTGAAGTATTCACTATGGAGTTCAAACCTGTCATCCCTTGAGACGTTCAATTATTTCAGTTTTCCTCTTATTCTAGTGCAGTCATTTTTCCACTGCTCAAGAACGGTTGCACTTAGTAATGTGCTTGCAAGTCTAGTAGTGAGATCTCTTGGACGATCCTCTTTCTCTTCAGCAATGTCACCTAAGCAGTCTCTTGAGTGATTTCAACACTCCTTTTGATGCGAACTTGAACCTTATTGCTGAGTGTCCATCGCTCTTCTTGTTGTTTCTTTAAAATATAGTTCTCCTCAATGAAGTCAAAGCATCCAGCCACAATCTAATCTCATCTCCCTCAATTTTCTCATGAACCTTGGCAAAGGTGGGATCACCTTTATCAAATTTTAGTCTTACAAGACCAAGATCTTCATCATTATCATCATTTTTAACCTGGATTTTGAAGAACGATTCCATTTAACTAGCAATCTAAGTGTGTGACCGAGTTGTGGATGGTATTGCACAAGAACCCTCTTTAGGTATAAATATCACCATTAGAGAAGCTACAAAAGAGTACAATCATATAAGAGAAAAAGTGAAAGTTATAAAATCAAAATTTCAAGCCACAACTCTTAAATGTATGCAATTAGTGTATATGTTGTATGTGTGTGTGTGTGTGTGTTGCACACGCATATGCATGGGGGCAAGAGTGTGCACATGTAGGCATGCTCATTTGCAAGCAAGTTGCAAACAACAACAACATTCTTGAGCAAGAGGAGATGCATGAGAAATAAATCATTTAGAAACAGAAGAATGTCTTACCTTGAAAGTGCTCACAACTCCATAGACCAAGAGAGCATGCTCTCTTTGCCGCAAGATTGCTGTGATTTTACTGTCTGCTAAAAAACTTTATGCTAAGTTGAAGCTGCATAGATAACCGGGCTATGCGGTCAACCTTTCTACAAATGCTCCCTAGAGGTGCTGCAAGATTTTTGCTGCAAGCTATGGAGAGAATGTAACAAAGACGTTTGATTTGTGTGCATATCTAGCAAACATGTATACACAGCAATGGAGGTGTCTTTGTGTATCTCGCATCTAGCCTACATGTGGACTACCCTGTGCATACAAACCGCTTTCGCACCTTACAGGCAATGCGTGTCCCATCTGCAACAATAGAACCCCGGGCTCTAAAAGTGGAGTGCCCCTCGATCTGTCAAAGGGAAGGGAGGACCTCATCCCAAAGTGGGAATGAAGTGCGTCGAGATGTGAGCAGGCTCTGAAAGTAGGGATCAAAGCGTTAGAGCTTGAAGAGCAGTAACCCTGCCATCCTAGCTGAGATCGTGTCGCCTCCGGCTTGGACAAGGTCGTCCCATAACTCCCGCATGCGGTAGGTCAACCCAGCAAGAGAGTTGAAATCTTTGAACTAGAGGGTGAAGAGCTCTCTCCCGCATGCGGTAGGTCAACCCAACAAGAGAGTTGAAATATTTGAACTAGAGGGTGTAGAGCTCCCGCTCAAGTGTGATCTGACGGGCAAAGTATTTCTCCTCAAACTGATCAAGGATGGCATGCTCCTGAGTGGACACCTCCTTCGTGATGCGATCCGAAAGGTTCATCATAAGAAAGGTGAAAACTCGTGTGTCTCAATCTCCCCACTCATCGATTTGGTCTTGAGTGACGGATCTAAAGCCATAGAAGTCGATAGCGATTTGGCCAATCTCAATTTGGCTGGAGATCTAAAGTCGTAGAATGGATACCGAGGCAAGAAGCAAATAACACAAGAGATAGGTGGCTGCCCGTACGGAAAACACAGATACGAGGGGATGAAAACTGCTATAAAACAGAAAATTCAGTGTGCTCTTAGGTCCTAGATCGGTAGTAGAACTTGCAGATAGAGTCCTTCAAAGGATCCTCCGTTACTTAGCCTTTGAATAGACTTTAAAAAAAAAAACAGCACCTTAAGAGTGTCCAAAAATGCCAATAACATGTGGATACGTCCCAAATGTTGAGATCTTCTGGCTCCGGGCAATAGAGAGTGCTCCAGATGTTGAAAACGCAAGGGGTTCCAGCAGCTGAAAAGCACCACAAACAAAAACCCACATCCAAGGAAGGGCTACTGATGGCGATGGGAGGCCAAGGGGGAGGGGGCTTTCTGTAAGAGAGTAGAGGGATGCTGGCTGCCCCCAAAAAATGCAGGAATCTCCAAAAACGCAAGGAGAGGGGGGGGGGGGGGGGGGGGGGGGGGGGGGGGACGATGGAAGGCTGAGAGTTTCTCACGATGAAAGTTGTCGCCAATGACCAGCAAAACCTCAACAAGCTCTGGGCTGCACTCCTGATACCATGTGGGAGTGAGTAATGGAGCAAGAGAGAGAGAGCGATGGAGGCACACATAGAAACGCTAGCACAACAAGGAGGAGCGATCCCAGCAAACGCTAGAGAGAGTGAGAGTGTAAAGTGCGAAAACGGTTTGTCTGCTCAAGATAGTCTACCTTCCCAAGGACCCTACTGATGATCATGCCCCTGGCCTAATGTACAAAGCCTGATGATTACAAATAAGTGACCCTGGCAGCATATTTATGGGTTGCAAACAGCTGGTCGGGGCTGAACTGACACAACTGGGGTTTTATGATTATTTCTACGACTCGCTTTTATCAGGCATTAATGGCCTGGTCCAAATCCAAACAATGTTTAGCTGATTTTCTAGGTAATGCTTGCATGGAAATGGGATCTAAAATGGGGTAGAGGATATGTACATGTCACCAACATGGTGCAAATGCCATCCCTTGGACTAAACTTGAAGATGGGATCCAGGTTTTGAATTCTTGTCCTGATTTGGAGTCTGTCTCCAACACTCTTCTTGTGAATGGATGATTCCTATGCATGGTGGTTCCTGGGATGATGAAAACATTGTTGGCCATGTTGCTTGGACTGATTGATCCATTCCACCAATCTATTGAACCTCCCTCCATTGTGGGCTTGAATGATGTCCCACCAGTCAGCTCTTTGATAGAAAGACTAGATTGTCTATTGACCTCGAACCGCGATCTCCAATGGGTGATTTATGAATGATCTGGACTCTTTGACACCTTAGCACAACAGATAGTCCAGAAGCTCTAATACCAATGTAAGGTGCGGAAGCGGTTTGTCTGCTTAGGATAGTCTACCTTTAGGGGTTAGTTCCAAACACAAAGCTGAATACTGAAAACGCAAGTACACACACACACACACACACACACACACACACACACACAGAACGCTGGAGTTATTTGCTAATTTATTTGATGGATTACAAACCTACATGCTATGCATAATGCAATGGCCCTAAGGACCCTACTGGTGATCACAGTGGTGTAGCCAAAGTTGGTCCAAGCCGGAAAGTGGTCTATGTCGGGCACAGGTTGCGGGCAGATGTAGTGCAGAAGGCTAAGCAAGGTGCCAAGGTCCTGGGCAGTCAAAGGGTAGCGGAAGTGTATGCCCAATGCGGTTTTTTAACGCCAAAAGGCTCAAGATAGGTCCATATGGGATAGCAAATGAAGGTTACCAAAATGCCAAATCAGTGCTCTAGAATGTAGTGTTCAGTGTGCTCTAGAAGCCAATCCACACAGTTCGTCAAACGGAGCCCTGATGCTCAAGATATTGCAGTTCAAAGATAGAGTGTGTAGCAAATCCCCGACGGACAGGGAAACGAGGGCCAGGTGGCCCATGCAGGTGTTAGTGGATGCATGTGTAGAGCTTGAATTATGGGGCATGCCTACCTTTTTGGATTGCCAATCGGAGCTCGGGATAGCAAGTTATGATCAGTTGAAGATTTTTTGGGGGCCAGGTTTGAGCCCACTTGCCCGCATTGGAGGATACGCCATCTGGTGTTTTCTAGAGCTTGCCAGGTGTTTGGTGGATGGTGTGCACTATGTGGGGCTAGTCGAAGCCGATGGCATGTGGATCACAATCCATAGCGCGGAGATATACACCTCCAAAATTGACAGTTTGTGGCGAACGTGAAGGGCCAGATGTTTTTTCCAGTTTGGGGTGCTCTGTCCAGGGCCATGACGAAGTCGATTTGTAGGGTCGGTGGATCTTCACCGGATGACCATGGGACCCTTGAGCATCGGATGACAATTGATCAAGCAGGTTAAAAAAAAAGTGAAGATTTTGGTGAAAAAATGAGGATCTTTTTGTGGGCTTAAGGGGCCATTTGAGTGGCAGCTACCACGTGGCAGGCGGGCATAAATCCCATATGCAAGGAAGAAGCGTGGACGGTCGGGCTATATGAGCCAGAGGGCACCCTCATTTGGCGTATGAAGCGAGAGGAGAGAGAGCTCCCCCTCTCATTGACTATGGAGTCCGCGATGCTCGGTGCTATGCTTGGCGTGAGGAAGCCCATGGGCGCAAGCAGTTGGTGGTTTTGGCTGGCATTGGGCGGCACCGGTGGTGTGTTGGCATGGGAAGCCAGTGGGTGGTCGGCGGTCGTTGTTCCCAGTGGCAACGTGGCGGGGCCATAAGGGAATGTGCCCGTGGCTCTTGGGGCCCAACAATTTTTGAAGGGAGCCCCCCCCAAATAGCGACATTGCTAATGCCATGGGGTAGGGGAGGTTTCATATGAATGTGAGAGAGAGGAAAGAACCCGGGTAAATCAGGGCGAGGCCAGTGAGGGGTTAAGTGCCAAGGGGGCAGTCCCACTAACGAGAGAGTAAGAGAGGGTGAAGCCAAACAAGGGCAAGCAAACGCCGGGGCACGGCGGGACCAAAAGAGGAGGAGGAGAGAGAAATAGAGAGAGAGGAGGCTAGTTGGGAATAGGTCAACGGAGTAAAAATAAAAAATTTCCTAGGGGCAATAGCGAAATCGCTAATCCCCCTCCCTCCCCCCCCCCCAAGTGCAAAAGAGAGAAATTGAGCAGATGAAGCAAGGCAGCTACTTCTTCGAAAAGATGCCAAAATTGGGATGAGAGATGGTCAAATGTGAGGGCAGTTTTCAAAATTGAAGACCCCCCCCCCCCCCCCCCCCCCCTATAAAGGTCAAATTTTAATCAAATTAGGGGCTTTTTTAAGGGATTTTTCGTGCCGTTTGAAGCCTGCAAATGGAGCTCTCTTATAGAAGAGTGTGCCTATCAAAGCCCTTTGTATTTTCTCATGAAAATGGCAATGGTGATGGTGTTGCTAGTGATGGCCGTTTTTCGGCTTTCCGTAATTACCATAGTGAGTTAACCCACCCTACCAAAATCATCCAAACACTGTGGCTATCCCTACCATTTCACTGTATATAGGTGTGTGTGTGAGTTAGGGGACTTTTCCCTTATCTTCTTAAAAACCCTTAATTAGCTAGTCACTGGGCTAGTTAAGCCAAAAAAATATAAGTATATTATGGCCCATTTGTGTATAAATATTTCATTGTATATAGGGTCTAAATAAAAGGATTTTTCATAATTATTTTGGTATTTATTTAAATATTTCTACCTATGGTGTGTTATTTATGATATGTACATTGACTCAACATTACCATATTTTTTCTTACCATTTTGCGTACTCTTTATTCCATATAAAAATAATTTCATGCAAACTTCTCTTATTTTTGGTGTAACTCCATCCTAACAAAAATCCAATAAAACTAGTTCTATTTATGTGTATATTTTTTCACTATTGTGATTTTTTCCTTCCTACATCTATTCTTTATTACTCTCATAAATTAGACCACCAAAAATATTCATCTTTTTATAGTAGACTTATAATGAGAGAGATTTATTTTGACCCCTTTATATTTTTTCCACCTATATTATTTATATTTGACATGTACATATTTTTTAGACCCCTCAATATTTGATTTTCTTAGTTGTACTATTCATTTATATCATGATCTCAACAATATCTTCAATTATAGACCTAGCAAATAAGGTCAAGGGTATGTGGAATGCATGCATGCTCCATGGGGAGCTCACTATTGGAGGTATTCAAAAGAATCATCCAAAGAAAGACCTCACAAGGACTTTGTACAGTGGAAAAAAAAGTCGGTTTTGCTGAACTCTTAAAGATCACATGCTCCCCAAATTTGAAAAGGTGATACAACCAAAAGTTGTAGCACCTGAATTGATCTTTCATCTCAAATTTTTTCATATTTTTTTGAGCTATGAGCTGTGAGCTATGATTTTATTAGTGGATCCCAGTTTGCCCATGCTATGCTTTATCGACACGTGCTACTTCGCCATACTCACCGCTTCTTCTACCAGTGCTGTAAAGAGGTGAATGTCAACTTCTCCAAGCTTCAACCTTGCTTTACAAGCTTATCCCTTCTCTAACTTTTCTCATCATATATCTCACCATTTGGTGAATGATTTTGTAAATATTTTTTAGTGATAATTACTAACTAGTAACCACTAACCTTATTGTAAAATGCACCGTCTACTAGAGTAGGCCCTTCCAAATTATTCACTCAATCCCTCTCTCCTTTCATCCTCAATAATTCTCTTCACTTGAGGCCACATCCATGTAACTCAAAGGACAAGAGAGACCCACCCTCATTAAAAAAAATAAAAATATGCATAATATTTTATTCCTTCAAATAAACTTGATTAGGCCTAATCCAAATCGAGGCTTCTAAAACCTATAAATAGAGCCCTTCTCTCCCTTGTAAATCAACACATGATCACACTACACCACACCATTCTCAACACATAACACACCAGTCTTCAAGCCTAGTTGTGTAGAGTGTGTGCATCATGAGTTCTCTATTCCATCATTACACATAGGTGCATGGAGAAGCTTGAAGTTAGTTATGCCATCTAGAGGAGTGGAGTGTATGCCATACTCTTCACCACCCTTGTAGCCTACTCTTGTGCATAAATAAGATTTATAGTTTTGGGTGCAATTGTATGCTGCAACTACGACTCTTCTCTCCAAATTGACTTGATAAGTTGGCTGATCAGGTGGTTGAAGGTATATTGTCCTTGAAGTTTGTTGTGCCATTTCATGCTTGGTGGTTTGAGGGCTTGTTGAATTTTTTGCCTAAAAGGTCAATTGTAAGAGGGTGCTCGGTGAGAGGGCTCCCATGACCCTAAGACAATTTGTGTATTGGCAACAAGGTTAAGTTTTGTGTTGTCTCTCTATTTCTCATCAAGCTTTGTGTCCATCTAGTCTTTAAGGCTAAGACTGAGTTGCTCAAGTTGATTTGTGCTCTTTACCTCTCTCTGATGTGGTGAATGTTTGTGTTTGGTGTGTGTGGCTATCTTGCATTCCCCTCTCTTTGTGCGTTTGAGTACAAGGTGATATTACGTGCTTCCTAGTTCGCATCTACAACTAGGTGGTGCCCCTTTTCTTGTTTGGTTTCTGGCTGTGGGTTGTTGTTGTCTCTGATTGTGCTTGCCCCAACCCCAATTGAGCAGCATGGGAGCTTCGAAGGGCGTTTAGAGGCCGCTCTTCTTGTTGCCCGCCCCGGACCGCCTCAAATTGGTGCCCCCACGGAGGAACCTACTTGTGTAGGTTCAACCTTTAGCATAGTCAAGTAGGTTGCATGAACCACGAGAATCTATATGATCATTTCATTCCAATTGCAAGGCAAAAGGTACACATAATTTTTAGTACTAAGTTGCAATTTCAACGTGTAATTCGTAGAATTTTAAGTCCCCTTAGGTTGGCAGAGATAAACGCATCCGTAAATCCCTTTATTTTGCCTCTCATTAGGTACGACCTTAGTTTGGACGTCTATATTTTTGTTTTGTTATAAGAATTAGGTCATGCATAGACTATGGATAATAGCCCAAGAATAGAGGTTTTCCCCTTTCATTTCACTCCACACATTAGAATAAACATTGCAATTAGTAGAAAAATCCATTTTCAACAACGTATGGTGTTCATGTTTGGTGCCCAAAGAGTAGGAGAAATTCTCACATCACCAAACCCTGTCATCCTGCCTCTTATTGATTATCATAGGTCATTTGATGTGAATATTTTTATTTTGTTGTAGAATAGATTGCAATTTAGAAAACATTATTGTGTAAATTTTTTAAAGAAAGAAAAACAAAAACGTGTTGTCACTTTGAAACCGATTCAATGGAGGCCATACGCCAAATGCCCGGATATCCTCTTTTCTTTGGAGATCCTCGAGAGGATGTAGAATTATTTTTAGCCAATTTCAAGATGTCTTGTCGTATCAAGAGGATAGTAACTGATCAAGAACACGTAGAGATGTTTGAAGTGGTCCTTAGGAAAGATGCTAGCACTTGGTTTGACTCGTTGCCTGAGGAAGTTAAAGGGAATTCCACGGAAGTTGTGAATCATTTTAAGAGATACTTCTTTGATCCCCAAAACACTCAAAAACTATAGCAAGACATTATTTCTCATAAGCAAAAAGACTTAGATGACTATTACTTGTACAAGCAAGAGTTTCTACGTCTTTGGGCTCTATGGATACGAAATGTTGCTAACCCTGGTGATGGTGCAGAATTTCTAAAAAAGGAGAGGTTCATATCCGGACTCTTTCTTAACCTTAAGGTAAAAGTTGAGTCCAATGCACCTGCTACCTTTGATGCACCTGAAATTAGGGCTGCTGAGAAATATAGGAAACTCAAGTGCTTAAGGGGGGAGGTTCCAATAGAAGGTCTTAGACCCAAAGGTAAGTCACAAGCATCAACATCTAGGGATCTTCCTGAGGTAGCGGCGGAAGTGATTGAGAAGTTAAATGAATCTTTAAGCAGCCTGTCAATTCACCTTGCACAAGCTGAAGGTCCAAAGGGAGAAGCAAAGAAGTTTGAAGAGCTAGATCCACGACCTAGGAGAGTCTTGCAATGTTGGAATTGCGGTGAGTCTGGACATGGGATGTATAATTGTCCTTGGCCCCATGGGGAGCTAGGGAGACCTAACTTGAATTACCCAGTGATGAATGCAAGAGAAGGAACTAGTCAGCAACCATGGCTTCTACAAATTCCAAATGCAGCAAGACCACCTCCATAAGGAGTGGAAGGAGTCCCACATTTGCCAACCCAAATGTGCATGTAGTAGAGGTGACAAACTCAAATGAGGTTGACATGGAAGCAAATGGCATTAAGTGGGGCCAAGGAAAAGATAAAGAGAAAGAAGGTGTCACATCACAGAGTGACCATGGACGAGGCAAGAAGGCAAAGGAGACCAAGGAAGCTAAGAGGACTCGACGTCATATCAATCTCCAAGACTTCCCTCTTGGACATGGTATGGCTCCATACAACCTATTGGAAGACATGAGAGGTAAGGGTCCTGATATCTCATGGCCTCAGTTTCTTGCATTATGCCCACAAGTTAGGAAGGATTTAACGAAAACAATTAGCACTAGGACAAAGATAAAAGAGAGGATATCTGAAATGCTGAAATGAATGAGGATATTACACCTATGCTAGATTGTTACATCAAAGGAAGATTGGTTAGGAAAGGTCTAGTGGATGGGGGTGCACAAATTTGCATCATGACAGAGGGACTCATGCAAAAACTAGGCATGCACATCCATGAGACACCTGAAATTAAAGTCAAGATGGAAAACAATAGCAAAGCTAGGTGTGTAGGCATTTGTAAAAATGTTTTTGTAGAGGCCTTTAGCATTAAGAAGGCAGTGGATTTTTATGTTATGTCTACCAAAGGAAATGGTTACCCATTTATCCTAGGGAGACCATGGCTAATGAAAATGCGAGCTTTGCAGGATTGGGAGAGTGGAAAGCTAATTTGCAGGAATGACAATCATAAGAAGGTTGTCTTTGACATGAAGGAGCAATGCCAATAGGAGCTCCATGAAGAATCATCTCAAAGTGAGACGGAGGAACGCTGGACCGATAGCACTTCAGAAGGAGAAAGTAGGAGTAGAATTACTGAAGAGGAGTCTTCCATCGAAGTCATGGGGGTAAGGTTTAATCCAAACAACCAAGAGACCTCTTGCCCAGGTTGGAAGAGGTAGATTCCCAAGAGAACAAAAATGTCCAAGATGAAGGAATGTTAGAAGGTATGTTTTCTACAACACTTACAAAGGACGAAAGAGATGAGTTCAAATGTGTGCTAAGGAAATTTCCTAGGATTTTTGCTAAAGACTATACCGATGTGCGTGGAGTAGATGCTTTTCAACACAAAATTGAGTTGAACCCAGAGGCCACATCTAAGGCTCAGAAGCTACGAAGGCTAGGAGTCATCAAGGAGCAGGCTTTACTCAAGGAGGTAAGAAAGCTTCTAGTAGCAGGTTTCATTTATCCAGTGGAGAATTCAGAGTGGGTCTCTCCCGTTGTTGTCACTCCTAAGAAAAATGGCAAGTGGAGGGTGTGTGTGGATTACCGTCCATTCAATGAGGCAACAAAAAGAAATCACTTTCCCCTCCCATTTCAGGATGAGATACTAAATGAGGTAGCTGGTCATGAGAAGTACACTGTGTGTGATGGCTACTCGGGTTACTTTCAAATAGGTATCGCATTGGAAGATCAGTTGAAACCAACCTTCATCACTCCTTGGGGTTGTTATGCTTTTAGAGTCATGCAATTTGGACTGACAAATGCTCCTGCAACTTTCCAACGTTTCATGAACGTGGTGTTTCAAGCATTCTTTGGAAAGTCCATTAGGGTTTTTATTGATGATTTTTGCATTTATAGCTCAAAATCATTGCATCTACAAAGGGTAGAAGAAGGTTTAAAGAAGCTCTACGACATGGGAGGTCAACTCAACCCGACAAGTGTCACATAGGTGAGGATGAAGTGATCTTGCTTGGTCACAAGGTTTCCTATAAAGGCATTGAGGTGGATCCTTCAAAGGCAAAGGCTCTTATTGAGCTCCTATCACCCAGGAATCTCAAAGAGGTCATCTCATTCATTCAAAAGGTGAAGTATATGTCACGCTTTATTCACTTAGCTTCGGAGTTGCTTCATCCTTTGCAAAAGTTGACACAACAAGTAGAATTTGCATGGTCTTATGAGCTTGAAGAGTACTTTTGTAACATTAAAGTCATTTTGTCAGAGCTACCAATACTCATGCCTCCTTGTTGGGAGTACACATTCTTTGTTAGCTCTAGTGTTGGGAAGGAAACAATTGGTGCAGTTTTATTACAACAAGATCCCCACAGTACCAGGATGCGACCCATCTACTTTGCTAGTAGGGTCATGAATGCTTTGGAGAGAGGCTACACGGAGGCAGAACTCATGATGCTTTCTCTCATGTTTGCGTGAGAAAGTTTAGATCCTACTTGCTACCAAAACCTTTTGTAATTCTCACTGCAGAAAATTTGTTTCCTTGGGTGTCATCTCAAATGAATCTTAGCACTAGGATCTCAAAGTGGATTATGGAATTGCAAGAGCTCCAATACTCTTTCAAGGTAGAAGATAGTGTGCGTGCACAATTGGCAGGGATCCTTACTTATAGGGTACATGAGAAGGAGATTAAGGTGCCTGAAGTAAATACCCTACCATTGCCACCACCTAAAAGTATTCCTAATGCTTTTACCTTATTCTTTAAAGGAGATTTTCGACGAGTCACAGGAAAAGCAGGGGGAGGGCTAGTATTGCTCAACCCAAGTGGAGAGGTGGTCATGAAAGAGAAGGTCAATCTACCAGGTTCAACTAGCAACAATGAAGCAGAATATGACACACTACTTCATGGTTGAAAGATATGAATTGGCCAATGTATACAGAGTCTCATGGTAAAAGGGGATGCACTTCTCATCGTGAAGCAAATTTTAGGCATTTGGGCATGCAAGAATGAAAGCCTAAGGACAAAATTTCATGCCATTCGTAGATTGTTTAATCAATTTGAAGAAGTGCAACTATATCATATTCCTAGGAAACAGAATGAAGATGCCAATTTACTTGCACAACAAGTAGCTACATGTGTTGAGAAAGAAGTGCACTTCATCATGGTGGCAGCAACTATCAAGCAACCGAGATACCTATGGATTGGAGTCATTGACTCCCATTATTAGCTACATTTTGGAGTGTGAGTTTCCACAAGACTTCACGAAGGTTCAGAAGAGGAGACTCATGAAGAAGGCAAGCACGTATCTCTTCCTAGAAGGATCCCTCTACCAAAGAGGGAAGGATCAAGTGTGCAGAAGAGTACCAACTATTGAGGAAATCCCAGCCATTCTAAAAGGTTTGCATGAGGAAGCGTGTGGTGGTCATTTTGCACAGGAACTCACTGCAAAAACGATTTTGCTTGCCGGATATGTTTGGCCAAGCTTGCACATTGATGTTCAACATTGGTGTAAAAGCTGTCACAATTGTCAGATTAATGGAAACAAGCGTCTGTTACATGGTCCACGTCAGTTAGTCCTTGCAAATTGTCTATTTGAAAAATGGGGCATGAATGCTATGGGTCCATTGCCTAGGACTAAAAAAGGGAAATCGTATATCTTGGTGGCCATAGACTACATGACGAGATGGGTAGAAGCACAAAGTGTGGCAAAGGTAAATGAGAGGACAGTGAGCAAATTTGTCTACACTCACATTTGTTGTAGATTTGGCACACCTTTGGAGATTGTTTCCGATAATGGTCCAAGGTTTAGAAAGGGCTTGCTTACAGAAGTCTGTGAAGAACTTCACATTCTACATCGTCATAGTACACCCTACTATCCCCAATCCAATGGTCTGGTAGAAAAAGCTAATGGTGTCATTGCAGGCATCATTAGAAAGATGGTGAAAAACAAGACAAAGTTGTGGGATGACTTCTTGGATGGTGCCTTGTGGGCATATCGAACCACATATAGGGAAGCCATGGAGTTCACACCATTTCACTTGGTCTATGGTGAAGAGGCTTTACAACCAATTGAGCTCAACATTCCAACAATGTGACTTCATGGCAAAGCAGTACAAGATGATCAAGAAGCATGGATGGATCGACTTCTTACCTTAGCTGAGCTTGAGTGGAAAAGAGAAGCAGCATATGAGTGCTACAAGAGGAAAGCTACGCAGGCGAAGGAGAATCTTGACAAGAAACTAAAGGACAAAGGCATCAATGAAGGAGATCTTGTGCTAAGGTATGACAATCGACTCGATAATCGTTCTGATGCCAAATTTGAAACTAGATGGCAGGGGCCATACATAGTTAAGACGTCTTTCAATTCAAGTTACTATCAACTTATGGACTGGAATGGGAAAGAGCACTCTAGGAAGGTAAATGGTTATCGCTTGAAGCCCTATTTGAGTTGCCTTCTACCAAAGGATCTACCAAAGATTTGTCGAAGGGCAGCTGTATCATGTAAGTATTGTTACATGAAGCATGAGTGTAACTCTAGCCAAAATTTTGAGGGGCCAAACAATGAAGATCTCGTCAAGGACTCTGAAGCACTCTCTTTGGAAAAGATTCTCTATGATGGTACATGAATATACCATCATTTTGCGGGGGGGGGGGCTAATGATAGCCGTTTTTTGGCTTTCCGTAATTGCCACAGTGAGTTAACCCACCCTACCAAAATCATCCAAACACTGTGGCTATCCCTACCATTTCACTGTATATAGGTGTGTGTGTGAGTTAGGGGACTTTTCCCTTATCTTCTTAAAAACCCTTAATTAGCTAGTCACTGGGCTAGTTAAGCCAAAAAAATATAAGTATATTATGGCCCATTTGTGTATAAATATTTCATTGTATATAAGGTCTAAATAAAAGGATTTTTCATAATTATTTTGGTATTTATTTAAATATTTCTACCTATGGTGTGTTATTTATGATATGTACATTGAATCAACATTACCATATTTTTTCTTACCATTTTGCGTACTCTTTATTCCATATAAAAATAATTTCATGCAAACTTCTCTTATTTTTGGTGTAACTCCATCCTAACAAAAATCCAATAAAACTAGTTCTATTTATGTGTATTTTTTCACTATTGTGATTTTTTCCTTCCTACATCTATTCTTTATTACTCTCATAAATTAGACCACCAAAAATATTCATCTTTTTATGGTAGACTTATAATGAGAGAGATTTATTTTGACCCCTTTATATTTTTTCCACCTATATTATTTATATTTGACATGTACATATTTTTTAGACCCCTCAATATTTGATTTTCTTAGTTGTACTATTCATTTATATCATGATCTCAACAATATCTTCAATTATAGACCTACCAAATAAGGTCAAGGGTATGTGGAATGCATGCATGCTCCATGGGGAGCTCACTATTGGAGGTATTCAAAAGAATCATCCAAAGAAAGACCTCACAAGGACTTTGTGCAGTGGAAAAAAAAGTCGGTTTTGCTGAACTCTTAAAGATCACATGCTCCCCAAATTTGAAAAGGTGATACAACCAAAAGTTGTAGCTCCTGAATTGATCTTTCATCTCAAATTTTTTCATATTTTTTTGAGCTATGAGCTGTGAGCTATGATTTTATTGGTGGATCCCAGTTTGCCCATGCTATGCAGCCACACTCCCTGTTCCACCTTATCATTTTCCTATTTCACACACACTTCTCCCTCTCCTTTCCACTCCCAAACCTGCAACTCCCATGTCCTAATTCACCCTCTTCACCATTGCCACATCTCTCACACCTCCATAGCCTTCATCCTCCATTTCTACACCCTATGTGTCTCCTTTTCTCTCTACATATATGTCCATATTACCATACTCTCCTCAGCTTTGTAAAGAACTTCAAAAAATCAGCAAAAATCCAAGGATAATCTCTGCAAATTAAGGCTTTTATCATGAATTTTCCAAGGTTTGAAGATAGCATAGCTTTATCGACACGTGCTACTTCGCCATGCTGACCGCTTCTTCTACCGGTGCTGTAAAGAGGTGAATGTCAACATTTCCAAGCTTCAACCTTGCTTTACAAGCTTATCCCTTCTCTAACTTTTCTCATCATATATCTCACCATTTGGTGAATGATTTTGTAAATATTTTTTAGTGATAATTACTAACTACTAACCACTAACCTTATTGTAAAATGCACCCTCTACTAGAGTAGGCCCTTCCAAATTATTCACTCAATCCCTCTCTCCTTTCATCCTCAATAATTCTCTTCCCTTGAGCCCACATCCATGTGACTCAAAGGACAAGAGAGACCCACCCTCATTAAAAAAAATAAAAATATGCATAATCTTTTATTCCTTCAAATAAACCTGATTAGGCATAATCCAAATGGGGGCTTCTAAAACCTATAAATAGAGCCCTTCTCTCCCTTGTAAATCAACACATGATCACACTACACCACACCATTCTCAACACATAACACACCACTCTGCAAGCCTAGTTGTGTAGAGTGTGTGCATCGTAAGTGCTCTATTCCATCATTACACATAGGTGCATGGAGAAGCTTGAAGTTAGTTATGCCATCTAGAGGAGTGGAGTGTATGCCATACTCTTCACCACCCTTGTAGCCTACTCTTGTGCATAAATAAGATTTATAGTTTTGGGTGCAATTGTATGCTGCAACTACGACTCTTTTCTCCAAATTGACTTGATAAGTTGGCTCATCAGGTGGTTGAAGGTATATTGTCCTTGAAGTTTGTTGTGCCATTTCATGCTTGGTGGTTTGAGAGCTTGTTGAATTGTTTGCCTAAAAGGTCAATTGTAAGAGGGTGATCGATGAGAGGGCTCCCGTGACCCTAAGACAATTTGTGTATTGGCAACAAGGTCAAGTTTTGTGTTGTCTCTCTATTTCTCATCAAGCTTTGTGTGCATCTAGTCTTTAAGGCTAAGATTGAGTTGCTCAAGCTGATTTGTGCTCTTTACCTCTCTCTGGCGTGGTGAATGTTTGTGTTTGGTGTGTGTGGCTATCTTGCATTCCCCTCTCTTTGTGCGTTTGAATACAAGGAGATAATACGTGCATCCTAGTTCGCATCTACAACTAGGTGGTGCCCCTTTTCTTGTTTGGTTTCTGGCTGTGGGTTGTTTTTGTCTCTGATTGTGCTTGCCCCAACCCCAATTGAGCAGCACGGGAGCCTCGAAGGGTGTTTAGAGGCCGCTCTTCTTGTTGCCCGCCCCAGACCGCCTCACTAGCCTGTGTACATGCCTTTTGAAGTGCAATCAAGCCACTTTTTCTCCATCCTGTTGTTGTTTCCCTTCCCCCCTTCTCTTTCTCTTGCTTTCATGTTTCCCCTTGGTGCAAGCAGTGTGGAAGTGCGTGCCCCCCCCCCCCCGCCCCCTCCCCCGAGCTAACGGTGTTGTGTGGGAGAGAGTGAGATTGAGCGGTTGTGTGTGTGTGCGTGTAAGGGTGGAGACAGACCGTGGCAGCAGGTATGCATTGTGTGGCGGATTTGTGGAGTGTGTGAACAGTGGAAATTGGGCAGGCGATGGTCTGCTAGTGAGAAGTGTATTGTTAATTTTTTTTTCGAGAGGATAGGGGTGTTGTGGATTCCCTGAGCTATAGAGAGGCCCTTGTGTTTGTGTTGGGCGTGTTCCCCCATTTCCCCTCTCCATCTTTTGGTGCCCCCACGGAGGAGTGTACTGATGCTCCTAGTTGATGTCAAAACGGTGATCTTGGTGATGTCAAAGGTGCGGTCTTTGAAGAGCAGGTGCTACTAGTGATGGCTGGACGGGATTTCCCATTTTCACTAGGGTTGAATATGTGGAAACGTAGCTCCAAGACTATGGGTTGTTCGTGTTGGAAAGCGGTTTATCGAAAGAAGATGGTGCGGTACAGGTGTTCCCACTCTGGTTCGTGCTAAAGCCTGCATTAGGAAGTGCATGATAAGGAAGTGCATGATAAGGTGGAGATAGATGGGCCGGTGTCATATGAAGAGGCAGTAGCTCTAGCAAAAGGGCAAATCAAAAAGATTTTGAAGAAGCATGAGGCTAAGTGGTGTTTGCAAGGTGCACTGATGCCAAAGCAGTGTGATGTGGTGGTAGTCAAGCCACAGATGGTGCAAAGGGAGGTACAAAGAGAAGTGCAAGTGCAAGAAGAGATAGGGTGGTTTCTATGCCGAAGATGCTGGCTAGAGCGGTTCCAATGGTGAAGGATGTGCAAGTGGTTCTAGAGTGGACAAAGGAAGTGAAGCCAAGTTCGAGTATGATTGTTGAAGCTCCATTGGAGTGCGGTGAAGAGAAAAGAGTGCGGTTTGCTGAGGAGGTCGAAGCAGTGAACCTAGAGGAGATTCCCAAGCTAGAAACAGAGGAGGAGACTAGGTCGAGTGATTGTAGCTCTATGGATGCAGACACTAGTTGGGAGAGCGAGTCATCTCAATCCAAATATGATGAGTTTGACCTCTTACATGTGAGTGGAGAGGAAGTAAATATGTGTGAGGTGCAGCATGAAGTGCAAAACGAGGTGCCTAGTGAAGACCTAGCGGAGGAGTCTAGACCTACAAGTGATGTTGTGCAGGTAAAACTAGTGTGCAACGCCATACTAATGACCATGTTGGTGAAGATAGCTGTGGAATGTGCCATGGTGGTGCAACAGGTGCAAAGTTTTTCCAAGAGGAATAGATCAGTCGTGCCCATGGAAGAAGACAAGGAGGATGTAGTAGAGAACGAGTTTCTCCCTTCCTTGGAAGAGCTTGGTGATGTAGCGGTAGAAGAGCAGGTAATTATAGCCGACAAGAAAATAGTGCTTCAGAGAGTGTGTTTTGGTGTGCAGTTTTTAGGTGCAATAAGCCTGTGTGTGGTTGAACATAAATGTTCAACAAGGGGGTGGGCAATGATGGTGAAGCCAAAGTTGAAGCCAAAGTTGGTCCAAGCTAGAAAGTGGTCTTTGCCAAGCAAAGGTTGCAGGCAAGTGCAGTGCAGAAGGTTAGGGCAAGTACCAAGGTCCTGGGTAGCCAAAGAATAGCGGAAAAGTATGTTTAAAGCGTTTTTTTTAGGCCAAGGAGGCTCAAAGATGGATCAGCTGGAGTAGTAGGTGAAGGTGCCTGAAGTGCTCCATCAGTGTCCTGAAATGTAGTACTCCAGATGCTCTAGGATCTCGTTCAGACGGCTCGTCAAACGGAGCTATGCAGATAGATATGTGCCACTTTGAAGGTGAAGGTGGTTGCAGATTCCCGACGGGATGGACATATGCGGCTAGGCCAGAGAAGTGAATGTGAAGTGATAGGGCTGAAGTGCTCAATTTATGGAGCCTGTTGGTCTTTTCAGATTGTTGATTGGACCCACACTGTGCAAGTTATGAGCTGGAGAAGTTTGGATGGGGGCCAGGTCTGTGCCCACTTGCCTGCATTATAGGATGCACAATCTGACATTTTTTGGCCTCGTCAGGGTTCTCAGTGATAGTGTGCCTCATGAGGGGCTAGCAAAAATGGACAGTTCATTCATCAGATACTCGGTTAGCAAGATACAGTAGGATGAAGTTGGGAGCATTTGGCAGCGGTGAAAAGTTTGCAGATAATTTTCTCTGTTTTTCATGGTCTTGGATAGCGATCAAAGAAGGATTTGAAGGCTGTGAGATTGGCCCGCCTTGGACCACACGGGGGGAATCTGACGGGTTTTGCGGCTCAGGAAACTGGCCTTTGAGCAAGATATGACAAAGCATCCAATGCAAGAAAAAAATAGTTTTTTCTAAGTTAAAATGGGGGGATTTTTGAGGAGCTTGGAGGGCTGCATGGGCAAGCACCCCACAGGCTGCCACGTGGACAGGCATAAAGCCACATGCGTTGGACAAAGGAGGGAGCATGGGATATATAGGCTGAACCATGTAGCCTCTTTGAGCATAAGTGGGAGTGTGGGGAGCTTAGACTCCCGTGAGCTATGGCGTGGAATTGGGCCGAATTTCCAGCACTCTGTGCGAGTGGTCGGGTGGGGAAGAGCCCGATGGAATTTTGGCCAAGATGGGCGGCGCGGTGGTGCAGTGGCGTGAGGAGAGAGGAGGGGACGGTGCCCCACTAATAACGTGGCAAGCGCCCATAGGGGCTCGTTCCCATGCCCGCGCGTCGAGCGGCCCCCGTTTTTCAGAGGAGGAGTCACAGACATCGCTATTGCTGAGCCAAGGGGAGGGTCCCGCAACAGGGACAATGAGCATAGAGAGAGAGAGAGAGAGAGAGAGAGAGAGAGAGTAGAAGTACAAGTGCAAAGCAAAGGGAAGTTTCAAGACCGGACAAGCCAAGGCAAAGGCAAGGGTGGGACCCAGAGGAAGGAGGAGGAGGGAGAAATAGAGAGAGAAGAGTAGAGGTATGAGGTAGACAAAGGTGATCAAAGGTGATCCAAAAGGGCACTGTAAAGTTTGGGTAGCCCCCAAAGGGGTAAAATAGTAAGGAAAAAATAAAAATAAAAAAGGCTAGGGGCAATAGCGATGTTAGGGGCAATAGGGACATCGCTATTGCCCCCCCCCCAAGTACAAAAGAAAAAGGAATTGAGCAGATGAAGCAAGACGGCGCTGTTAGGAAATAACAGGTAGCTAAATAGATAATTGAGTAGATTAATTAATGGAGAGAGACAGATTTATATACACGAGATTATAGAGTAGAGAGAGAGAGAGAGTACACACGATATACGTGGTTCACCCAATGTGGGCTACGTCCACAGGAAAGCAGCCACTCAATGGCTTTAGTACTTCAAAACAAGAAGTAGTTTACAAAGGGATTATACCCTTAATGGAGCTCCTGCCTTGCTTCACTCTCACCACCTCACACTCACTTTGTTGCATCAACTTCACACTATGAAATGTGTGTAGAAATGGCCTCCTTTTATAGGCCAAAAGGGCTGCCCTCTCTTATGAGAGACAGCCATGTGTAGCCGCCCTTCTGCGAATAAGTCCAAATCGGACCCTCCAATCCACCCATGTGTGGCCGCCCTTGAGAAGACAAGTCCGCTTTTGAATTCGGCCACCGGCCACCGGCCATTGACTTTCGACCACCGGCCACCGGCCATTGACTTCCGATCACCGGCCATCGGCCATTGACTACCCGCCACCGGGCACCGGCCAACCGACCGGTTGTTTTTCGACCACTTTCCGGCTGCCGGCCGACCATAATATTCCGGCGAAAAAGAATATTCGGGCGAAAAAAAGTCTCGGGGACGTCCGCCCCCGAGGCCTTTAAAGTTACCCCTGATTCTTGTCGGTGAAAATTTTGGTTTCCGGTGAGTGATTTTCCTTCACGCACGATGGCTTCTCCTCATAATGGGGGCCTTACAAATGTGCGCTTTTACCACAGAAAATTACAAGGGTAAATCAGGCTCCATACTTAACAATCTCCCACTTGGAGACTGATCTCCAAACCGAACGTGTGACTGCTTTCCATTTTGGCTTCTTATCCTTGAATTCCGATTGAAGATGAGCAAAAGCTCAACTTGTGCTTGTTGACCACCTTTGTAAACATGTCTGCAGGATTTTCACTTGTATGCACCTTTCCTAGCTTTAGTTGTCCCTCTTCCAAAAGAGTGCGTATGAAATGATATCTCACCTCAATGTGCTTTGTCCTTGAATGAAAGGCTGAGTTCTTTGCAAGATGGATAGCGCTTTGGCTATCACTATACAAGACACAATTGTCTTGTTTGAATCCAAGCTCTTCTAAGAATCTGTGAAGCCACAGAATTTCTTTGCTTGCCTCCGTCATTGCTACATACTCTGCTTCCGTGGTAGAAAGTGAAACCACTTTCTGCAGCTTTGAAGCCCAGCTTACTGTTGTGCCTCCAACCGTGAACACATAGCCAGTAGTGCTCCTTCGAGTATCTTTGTCACCTTCCATATCTGCATCAGCATACCCTTCTAGAAAAATATCAGTTCCTCCCAAAATACAAAGCATTTGTTGTTTTCCCTTTTAGATACCTAAGTATCCACTTCACAGCTTGCCAATGCTCTTTACCTGGGTTGTCCATGAACCTACTCACAACTCCCACTGCATGTGCAATGTCTAGCCTTGTCCAGACCATAGCATACATTAGAGAACCTACCGCTGCAGCATATGGAACTTTAGACATATAGGCTATCTCCACTTGTGTCTTTGGACACATATCCTTCATTAGTTTAAAATGACCAGCCAAAGGTGTAGAAACTGGTTTTGCATTTTGCATTGCAAACCTTTCTAGTACCTTCTTGATGTAATCTTCTTGAGATAGCTTTATTGTCTTCTTCGTCCTGTCCCTTGATATTTTCATACCAAGTATCCTCTTTGCAGCACCTAAATATTTCATTGAAAAAGATTTGGACAGCTCCTCTTTTAGGTCTTTCATGTCCTGCATGTTAGCACTTGCAATCAACATGTCATCAACATACAACATTAGGATGATGAATTTCCCATCTCCCAAATTCTCTGTGTAGACACAGTGATCCGAGTTGCATCTTTTGAATCCATTATTCAACATCCATCGATCAAACTTCAAGTACCATTGTCTTGATGCTTGCTTTTAACCATACAAGCTCTTCTTTAATCTGCAAACCATTTTCTCCTTACCTTTTACTTCATACCCCTTTGGTTGAAGCATGTAGATTTCCTCCTCTAAGTCACCGTGAGGGAATGCCGTATTTACATCCATTTGCTCAAGATTTAGATCATGAGCATCCAGAAGGCTTAAGACAAGCCTAATTGAGTTCATTTTTACAACAGGAGAAAATATTTCATTGAAGTCAATAACTTTCTTTTGAGAAAAACCTTTTACCACAAGCCTAGACTTGTACCTTTTCTTCCGACCTTCTTCTTCCTTTAGCTTGTACACCCATTTGTTTTGAAGTTCCCGCTTACCTTTGGGCAACTCAGCCAACTCCCATGTTTGGTTGTGATGTAGTGAGTCCATCTCCACTTGCATGCTCTTCGTCCATTCTTCTTTGGATTCATGTTCCGTAGCTTCTTCATATGATTCCGGCTCTCCAGAATCTGAGATCAAGAGATGGTTGAAGGAAGGAACAAACCTTTCTAGAGGTCTACTTGCTCTTGTAGATCTTCGGGGAATAGGTTGAGGCTCCTCATTTGGTTGACGTTGTTGCACATTGTCACCGTTTGCAGTCCTTGAGTCTTCACCGTCCTCAAGCTCCATGTACTCATCACCTGTTTCTTTTGTTTGTTTTCTTTCCAAGTAATCTTTGTACATATTTTGTTCGTTAAAAATTACATCCCTACTCCTTAAGATTTTACCATCTTCAGGATTCCACAGGCGATACCCAAAGTCTCCTTCTCCATAGCCAATGAAGAAACACTTTTTGGACTTTGCATCTAACTTTGATCTTAGGGTTCTATCTATGTGCATGAAAGCCTCACACCCAAACACTTTGAGAAATGCATAATTCACCGGTTTACCTGTCCATGCCTCTTCTGGAACTCCCCCATCCAATGCCATTGACGGTGACCGATTGATTAAGTACACAGACGTACTTACAGCTTCCGCCCAAAGCTCAAGCGGTAGGCCTGCATGTAGCCGCATGCTTCGTGCTCGTTCCATGATTGTCCTGTTCATCCTTTTCGAAATCCCATTTTGTTGAGGTGTCCTTGGGGTTGTCCTTTGCCTCCGAATGCCATTGCTAGCACAAAAGCTTTCAAAAGCTTGGCTGCAATATTCGCCTCCATTGTCGGATCTGAGGCATTTAACCTTGGTACCTGTTTCATTCTCCACAAAGGCTTTCCACCTTTGAAATATGAAAAATACATCGGATTTATTATTCATGACATAAACCCATGTTTTTCTAGTCGCATCGTCTATGAATGTTACATAGTACAATGAGCCACCAAGTGATGGTGTACTTGCAGGACCCCAAACATCAGAATGAACCAACTCAAGTTTTTTATTTTTTCTTTCATTTCCTGATTTTTGAAATTTTACCCTCTTTTGTTTACCATAAACACAACCTTCACAGAACTCTAAGTCCACTTCTTTCAAACCTGGTAGAAGCTTCTTTGTTAGAAGGATTTGCATTCCTTTGGCACTCATATGCCCAAGTCGGTAGTGCCACACCGCACTGTCAACTTCTGTAGTTGCTGCAAAAGCTGAAGGTTGCGTGCCAACAGTACACAAGTAAAGTGTACCGACTTTTTCTCCCTTGGCAACCACCAAAGATCCCTTTGAGATCTTCCACCGTTTGTTTCCGAATGCAATGTTGTGACCTTCATCGTCCAATTGTCCTGTAGAGATCAAATTTTTGCGAAGAGAAGGAACATGCTTAACATCTTTAAGCTTTCATTCATTTCCGTTAGCAGTTTTGACAGAAACTGTACCTTTGCCGACAATCTCACAAGCCTTATCATCTCCCAAGTATACATACCCAAAATTACCTTTGGTGTAGTCTTGGAAATGTTGCTTGTGTGGTGTCGCATGGAATGAAGCCCCAGAATCTACTATCCAGGAATTAGACACATTGTCTAATGAGAGAATTAGAGCATCTTGCTCTACTTTACCTCTCACATTGGCCTCCGATGTTGGCTTGTTGTCTTGAGACTCTGTCTCCTTCTTCTTCTTGGACCAGCAATCCTTCTTGACGTGGCCCTTCTTGCCGCAGTTCCAACATTCAAGAACCGACTTTGTGCGTGACTTGCTCCGCCTCGAGCGATCACGACCCTTTTGGTTTTTGAACCTCTCCTTAGGCCTTCCTCTTGTTTCCACTGATAGTGCAGCACTTGATGATTCTCCTGTGCTAATTCTCCTTCACATTTCCTCGCTTAGGAGAACACCCACAACATCATCAAACTTAAGAGTATTTGTGCCAGAGATAGAATTACATACAGCCATCACAAGGCTGTCCCAACTATCCGGTAGAGATGATAGTATAAGGAGAGCTCGCACTTCGTCATCAAAATTGATTTTCACTGATCGAAGTTGACTTATGTTTGTGTTAAAGTCATTCAGGTGTTCTGCAACTGAACCATTCTCTTCCATCTTTAGATTGAACAAGCGCTTCATAAGAAATACCTTATTGGATGCCGATGGTTTCTCGTAGAAGTCGTCAAGTGACTTCATCAAGTCCTCGGTTGTCTTCATCTCTGAAACATTGAAGGCCACCGTTGACGCCAAGCTTAACCGGATTGTTCCCAGTGCCTTTCGATCAAGGACAATCCATGCTTCATCTGCCATTGTTGCGGACTTCTTCGCAAGACCGCCTAGTGGCAAATAGAGGTCCTTCTGGTAGAGATAGTCTTCAATCTGCATCTTCCGATGTTGTAGTTTTTTCCGTTGAACTTCTCAATCTTGAGCTTCCCTTCCTCCGCCATAACTCCCACTCAATTCAAGGAATCCTTTCCTTGAGATACTTTAGCTACGAGAAAACCTTTCTCTGATACCAATTGTTAGGAAATAAGACGTAGCTAAATAGATAATTGAGTAGATTACTTAATGGAGAGAGACAGATTTATATACACGAGATTATAGAGTAGAGAGAGAGAGAGAGTACACACGATATACGTGCTTCACCCAATGTGGGCTACGTCCACGGGAAAGCAGCCAGTCAATGGCTTTAGTACTTCAAAACAAGAAGTAGTTTACAAAGTGATTATACCCTTAATGGAGCTCCCGCCTTGCTTCACTCTCACCACCTCACACTCACTTTGTTGCATCAACTTCACACTATGAAATGTGTGTAGAAATGGCCTCCTTTTATAGGCCAAAAGGGCTGCCCTCTCTTATGAGAGACAGCCATGTGTAGCCGCCCTTGTGCGAATAAGTCCAAATCGGACCCTCCAATCCGCCCATGTGTGGCCGCCCTTGAGAAGACAAGTCCGCTTTTGAATTCGGCCACTAGCCATTGAATTCGGCCACCAGCCATTGACTTTTGACCACCGGCCACCGGCCATTGACTTCCGATCACCGGCCATCGGCCATTGACTACCCGCCACCGGCCACCGGCCAACCGACCGGTTGTTTTCCGACCACTTTCCGACCGCCGTCCGGCCATAATAGTCCGTCCGGCCATAATATTCTGCCGTCCGGCCATAATATTCCGGCCTTTAAAGTTGCCCCTGATTCTTATCCGTGAAAATTTTGGATTCCGGTGAGTGATTTAATTCACACACGATGGCTTCTCCTCATAATGGGGGCCTTACAAATGTGCGCTTTTACCACAGAAAATTACAAGGGTAAATCAGGCTCCATACTTAACAGGGGTCCCCTTCCAAAAGATGCTAAAATTAAGATGTCAGATGGACAAATGTGAGAGCAGTTTCCAAAATTGAAGACCCCCACTATAAAAGTCAATTTTTCATCAAATTAGGGACTTTTTTCCGGGCTTTTGGGTGCCGTTGGAAGCCTGCAAAGTACAGCTCTCTGACAGAGGGGTGTGGCTATCAAAGCCCTTTGTATTTTCTTGTGAAAATGGCCATGGTGATGGTAGTGTAAGCCTATGTACATGTTTGGTGAAGTGCAATCGAGCCATTGTTGCCCCGTCTTGTTGTTGTTTCCCCTCCCCCCCTTCTCTTTCTCCTGCTCTAGTGTTTCCCCTCGGTGCTGGTTGTGTGGAAGTGCGTGCCCCCCCGGACTGACTTTTTTTCGAGCTTTTGGGTGTCGTTGGAAGCCTGCAAAGTACAGCTCTCTGACAGAGGGGTGTGGCTATCAAAGCCCTTTGTATTTTCTTGTGAAAATGGCCATGGTGATGGTAGTGTAAGCCTGTGTACATGTTTGTTGAAGTGCAATCGAGCCGCTGTTGCCCCGTCTTGTTGTTGTTTCCCCTCCCCCCCTTCTCTTTCTCCTGCTCTAGTGTTTCCCCTCGGTGCTGGTTGTGTGGAAGTGCGTGCCCCCCCAGACCGACGATGTTTTGTGTGAGAGTGATATTGAGAGGCTTTGAACGTTTGTAAGGGTGGAGACAGGCCGTGGTAGTAGGTGTGCATTGTGTGGTGAATTTGTGGAGTGTGTGAGCAGTGGAAATTGAGCAAGCGGTGGTCTTCTAGTGTAAAGTGTGTTTTTGAAGGTGTTTTCCGAGAGGATAGGGATGCTGTGATCTATAGAGAGGCCCATTAGGAAAATTTTGAACTCATTTTCGGGCCTTTTAAGAGTGCCACATCATCAAAGTTGTACAAAAGAAAGTAACCCGGTAGACCCCTCTAAATATTGCTTAGAACCCCATGATATGACCTATCATTGGAAAGTTCTTGAAAAATGGATTCTAAAGAGCCAAGGTCCGCAAAGTTTCGATGACTTCTATGAAAGTTATACCTTTTTTTTTCAATCAGCCAGGTTTTGTTACCGTTACGGTAATCTAAAATCACCTTTTTCTAGATCTACATGAAGGCAATGTCCGATACATACATGCTATATATCAATAGATAGCATTTGAAGAGTAGATTCTAAATACCCAACCTCTGACAAGTTTGGATCTTATTTGAAAAAAATTCATCGATCCCCACTTTTTGAAAGCTATGCCACATCAACAATTCTTACAAGGCCCATGTTTTAGTCCAAACTTTTCCTAATGCTTGTGTTTGTGTCGGGTGTGTTCCCCCATTCCCCCTCTCCAACATTGGCTTAATGCATGAATCCCCATTAGGCCCATCATTGGGGGTGCTGAATATGGAGAGTTGAAGTGTTCAATCTATGATAAGTTGTACGATGGGTGCTACTATGTTGAAGCTAAGTCACATGTAGGTTTCAAGATGAACCACTTGGCCACATGCGCAATAAAAATTCAATTGAGTCCTAGAGATAAGAAATATCCTATGATAGGTTTCAATATGAAACATAGAAAGAGGTCCACCATTTGTGCAAGCTAGTCATAGGGAGTTTATGAGACAAGGTTATAAACATGTTATATCCAAGCATAACTTAATTACAAAGTAAAGAGCCATAATGTCCACCACCTGTCTAAGCTAATCTCTTTTCAATCATAGAGGTCCATAAAGCCCACCATTAGTCCAATGTATACTCGATCAAAGAATAGAGAGCCATTAGGTCCACCACATGTCCAACATATTTTTGCTACGAGGATATAGGACCATAAGATCAACTAATCATCCAAGATATACTCTATTCAACCATGGAGGACCATATGGTCCACCAAGCATACAAGTCGACAAAGTCCACCACTTGTCCAGGCTATGCTTTGTTGAAGCATAGAGGCCCATAAGTTTTAGCACTTGTCCAAGCTATACTCCATTCAAGCACAGATATCCATAAGGTCCATCGCTTATTGAAGCTGGGCTCCATTTAAGCATAGACAGCCACAAGGTCCACCACTTGTCCAAGCTAATATCCATTGAAGCATAGAGGGTCATAATGTTTGTCACCCACACTATTTGTACAAGTTATTATCCATTGAAGCTGCATAAAGAGCCATAAGTTCCACCACTTGTCCAAACTATGCTATATTCAAGCATACAGATAGAAATAGATACATTGTATGGCCATCATATCTCCAATATATCATCTTTAATATCAATCAGTCATTGCTTTCAAGCTTCACTATATGCCCAACCATGAGTATCATGGATTATTTGCCCACCCATTGCATGCCCAACCCCACCTTTTCTCCAACCTAAAGTATCATGGATTATTTGGTCTCAATCCCCACCACTTTTCTAACGCATAATGCATGGTAATACGTAAATTGTGGTTTTCAATTTTGACTGTTTAAACATTCTTTTGTATGTAATTCTGGCATAGTTTCTACTTGATTTTGCAATGAGGAATTGAATCTTTTCATTTGCAAAAATATGAACTTTCAATCTGGGGAGAAAGTGCACATGATATTTTACAATGAAGTTGTTGGTGACTACGTTGCATTGTACGGTATACGGAGTACATAAAATACGCCTTAAACGAGCGTATTATACGACACCCATCTTTATTCGGTCGTATTATACGGTGCCACATCAGCAAAAACATCGTGTCGTATAATTTCTCAGCATTTCGATCGAAATATTAGTTCATCACAATCGTAGTTTGATAGAAATATTAATTAGATCGAAATAAATCTATTTATATACGCTAAAACGGACTATTTTGATCATTCCATTGATCTCTCTTCCCTCATCTCACCTATAGGTGAGCTTAACAACACGAAGAAAAATATAAAAATGCTAGTTTAAATTTAGCCATATTTTTTTTAGTGAAAATTTAGAGCTTGGATATATTTACTTTTTTAGGCTTTGGAGTTTTGAGTTACCTGCTCTGTGTGAAGTATATCTTACACTGAGAGGTAAGTTAAGTAAGATAGTTAATGATTAATTGCCTTGTGTAGAAGAAACTCACACTTGAAGGTGATTCAGGGTAGTTAAAGTTAGCAGTTATTTTCTTTGTGTTGAAGTATGTTCACACTTAGAAGTAACTTTAGTTGAATAATTAAAGTGAAGAGTTACTTGTTGTGTGTTGAACTAGGTTCACACCTGGAAGTAGCTTACATTAGATTTATCTAATGATTTATTGTCATGTGTAAAGTAATACTCACACTACAGACATTCATACTTTGCTGAGAATTGTAGCTCTAATCCTATCGGAAGCTCTTCTGCTAACATAGGCTTGTGAGCACAACGAAGAAGGGTTTTGTGGTTCGTGATTATAATAAGATGCGTACATAATATTTAAATAAAGTAAAAACAACATTAGGGAATATTTTACAGCACACAACTCTTGCTTTTGTGCCGACGTATGGATGCAAAATTGCTCTAAATGGTTGGACAAATTTCCAGAAGAAACCATTGAGTAATGTGATGTTAATTTGTCCAAGAGGTTCCATCTTTCTTGAAGTGATCGATACATCCCTGAAAGAAAAAACCAATGGATATCTTGCTGGTGCTTATGAGCATTCGATTAGAAGAGCAGGGGGGCCTAAATATGTGACATCCATTGTCACAGATAATTCATTTAACTACAAAGCAGCTGTAAAAGCAATTGAAGTAAAGTATCCAGAGATTACATGGGTTCCATGTGTTTCTCACACTTTGAATTGGCTCTTAAAGGACTTTGGAAAAGTTCCTTCTATTAAACAAACTCTTCTAGATGCAAACCACTTGGTGAAGTTTATAAGAGAGCATTCATTTTCTTACGCTTTGTTTTGAACAAAGTCCCCAACAAAAATTTTACAGATTTTTTATGTGACCCGTTTTACGACAGCATATACGTTCTCTCCACACTGTAGCAGTAAAGCAGTAAAGCAGTCCTTGTCACAGAACCTTTCACTCATCTGATACGATTAGTGGACAAAGAAGCCTCTATATTTGGAAGGGTTTACTGGTACATGTATGAAGCCACTCGAAAGTTAAAAGATAGTACATCTTATGCAGGAAAAGAGAAATCCATGATGATGACATTTGTCAAAAGACAATGGGAGCAATTGCATACTCCTTTACATGGAGCAGGTTTTGTCTTGGATCCCAAGTTCCACATGCACAAGCAATCTCCAAACAATGAAGTGATTAGTGATTTCAAGAAAGTGTGTGCTCAACTATTAGGCAATGTGGATGGACAGGTGGCATACACACACAAGATGGCATATACTAGTAGAGAGGGAACATTTGGGGATCCTTGGCATATAGATGCTATCAAGACGATGAGCGCACAAATTTGGTGGAGAGAGTACAGTGGAGAAAAAATGGAACTTCAACATGTGGCTATGAGAGTATTGTTTGTTGCCGCTGATAGCCGTTTTTCGGCTCTCCATAATTGCCATAGTAAGCTACCTCACCCTACCAAAATCACCCAAACACTATGGCTATCCCTACCATTTCACTGTAAATAGGCGTGTGTGAATTAGGGGACTTTTTCCATATCTTCTTAAAAAACCCTCAGCTAGCTAGTCACTGGGCTAGGTGAGCCAAAAAAAAATAAAAAAATAAAAAAATAAAAAAATAAAAGTATATTATGGCCTTTTTGTGTGTAAATATTTCATTGTATATATGGCCTAAATATAGGGATTTTTTATAATTATTTTGGTATTTTATTTAAATATTTCTACTTGGGTGTGTGTTTTATTAAACCTATGTACACCTTTTTTCATCCTCTTACACCATAATTATATTTTTTGCCAATATGTACATACTCTAACCTCATATTTTTCCTTTATACAAATCACTCCCACATTTTCACCCTCACCCTCGTGAAAACAAAAAATTGATTTCTACTCATTGGTTACTTTTATTATATTATTTACTTGCATACCTTTTCCTCTTTCACCCAAAATAATTCAAGGAGGGACCATATCATATGATTCCAATATCTTTCCATATCCATAACTCCTCCATATTTTTATTATTATTTTTACTCATTATTCTAACACCATGTGCTCATTGAGCTAAAGTCCATGAATAGTCCATACACTAGTCCCACCATGTATATATTTCTTATTTCACCAATAATCCTCCTCCATGCATGGGTCAAGGGCAACTTGAATGCTTTGTATTATAATATGACAAAGGAGGGGCTCACTCTTGGATGCATTGTACAAATTCAACAAAGGAGGGGTCCACTAAAAGACTTTTGCAGGCATAAAAAACAGGCTTTTTGGTAAGAATTTTGGCACCTATCTCCACTCCGAATTTGGAGCGGTAGTCAAAAGAGAAAATGTAGCCCACGCTCTGAATAATCACCTCAAATGTTTTCATGATTTTTGGAGCTACCAGCGGTGAGATATGATTTTTTGAGTGGACCCCAGTTTGTCCACTTTTCTCACAAGTAACCCTTAGTCTTCTCTCACCCTTCCACACACCTACTCACTCTTACACATCCCTCCCTCTCCTTCCCTCACTCAAACCTGCAATTTCCATGGCTTCTCCCACCCTCTTCACCATTACCCTTCTCTCTCATCCCTATAGTTCTTTTATGAACCTCTACATACATACACCCTCTCCATGTCTCTCTATATTGCTTCTATGTTACAATTTCATTTACCTCTCCTAAAATATCTAAAATTCAGCATCTTAACCATGATAACCTCTGCAAATTGGGGATTTTTCATCAACAAATCCTCTTTTCATCGTGGTGGTCAACCGTGGCGGCGGCGTAAAGAAGCGAAGAAGAAGAAGAAGACCAACGGTCATTTTTTCCACAATCTACACAAGGGTGAGTTCAAGCTTCTTCAAAGCTTCACCATCTCAATGATTCTCTTTTAATTCACCTCTCTTCCTTCATCAAATCAACTCACTCTACCCATTGTAAATGTAACATTAACTTTCTAGTGATTACTAACGACTAACATACTAACACAAAATAACATTGACCTAACCATAAAAGACACCTCACCTCAAGACATGTACAAAGTAACTCTCTCTCTCTCTCTCTCTCTCTCTCTCTCTCTCCTTTTCCTTAAAACTCTACTTTCACCTTATTCACCATCAATAATGCTCTCTTTTGAGCCCACACCCATGACTCAAGCAGACAAAGAAGGCCCGCAATGTTTTGATATTCAAAAAATCATAATCCTGATTTGTTAGCTTGTAAATTAGGATTCCCAATAATCTTTATGAGGGGTCTCCAACCTATAAATAGACCCCTCTCCTTCTTGTAAAATAACCTCCAACATCTCACATAGCACCCCAACACTCTATGCGTGAGGAGAGACTTAAGGGTAGCAACCACTTGTGAGCTTCACTCTTGGTGTGAGAGAAGCCTTCAAGCTACACATTTCAAGTGAGAGAGCGTGAGTTTCTCAAATCTCAAAACCACTATTGTATATGCTCCTTCATCATCAATAAATTGAGGTTTGGTGCATCAAAGGCGTGATTCGACGTTCAAATCTTCGTCCTTCCATTTGTGCAATACGGTTTGGTGAATTCAAGGTGACTTGTGTATTTTGAGTTTCCATCGGTTGATCTTGATTTTAGAAAGTGTTTTAGTGTGTTTTTTCATTGCCAATTTTGTTTCCATTGTAAGAGGGTATTGTGGTGAGAGGTCTCCCACACCCTAAGACAGTGTGTGTGTGTTTTGGCAATGATTAGCAATCACTAAGCATTGAGTGAGTTTTTGTACAAGCTCTACGATAGCATCATAACAAACCATCTCTATTTGCAAGTCACAAATAAGGTATTACGCAAGATCCTTTTCTCTCTCTCTTCCCTTTGCTCTAGCTCTCTCTGGTCCATTTTGTGTGTGTCTTGTTGTGAGGTTGCTTGTGTGTGTTGTGTGGTGCATCTTCTTGGTTGTACCAAAATCTCTCTTGCGTCCTAGTTCGCATACCATAACTAGGTGGTGCCCCTATCTTGTTTGGGTTTGGCTGTGGGTTTGCTGTTTTGTTGTGCTTGTGGTTGCCCCAGCCCCAATTGAGCATCACGGGAGCCTTGAGGGGTGTTTAGAGGTCGCCTCTCTTGTTGCCCGCCCCGGACCGCCTCAATTTTGGTGCCCCCACTGAGGAGCGATTGTGTGCTTAGTGTTGTTGTATTCCATGAATGCTTGAATTTCAGCATAATCAAGTAGATTTCATGAATCATGAAAACATGTATGACCGAGTTTAATTTCAAGGAAACAAAAATTGATCTAGAATATGGTTCGGATTATGGATAACATAAGAAAGGAAAAAAAACATTTTCACATAAAAGTCTAGAATTCATGTTGAAGGACCTTTTGTAGTTAGTTGATGATTGTCTGGAACTAATCTTTGTGTGGTTCTAGCATTGAGAGACTATGACACGCTATACCTTTGATGATATCCCAATCTTCTTTGGAAATCCAGAAGAAGATGTTGATGATTTTCTTGTTGATTTTAGAATGGTTTGTCATATCCTTGGTAAAAGGGATGACATTGAAAAAGGGGATTTTCTATTGCTATGCCTTAGAGGCAACGCTGAGCAATGGTTTTGGAGTATGTCTTCTCAGATTGAAGATGGGTATACCCAAATTTCCAAAGCTTTGAAGGCCAGATTCTCTAAAGTTCCAACAACGGAGAAAGCATGGGCTTCACTACGGAGACTTCAACAACATGGTGAAGACTACTATGCTTATGAGGATATTTTTTCTCGTCAATGGGAAGGATGTGGATTTAGTTCTACATTTCCAGATTATGTAAAAATGGATCAATTTATTTCGGGTTTGTCTCCTTTCCTAAAGACTAAGGTTACTTGTAGTGGACCCTCTACCTTTGAAGAAGCGGTCACTATTGCCCGAAGGAAGTTTCACAAGTACTTCTACATCAAAGATGGTTTCCATCATGCTGGAAGAACCAACCATCATGAAAGTGTTTCTATCAAGGAGTCATCTCCTTTGCTATACTTGTCTCCTTCTACTCCGACAAATGTTGAAGAAGTTACTTACATACCAACTGATTATTCAAGTGCTAAAGTGTGTGGCCAAGATTCAAATGTGGAATCTCTTTCTTCTACCTTTATCACAAGTATGCAAAAATCGACACAAGATATCTCAAATGGCATTGATGATTCAATAATGGATACATCCAACCTTTTGGCGGAGGATCAATTTCTAGTCCGAGCAGACGAAGCTTTTGTGCAACATGAATCTATGGAGAATGAAGAACTTGAAGGTAACCTTGATCTTATGGAATGTTCTGAGAGTGTATCTTGTCTAAAAGAAGAGAGTGAAGAAGAAGATGAAATCATAGGTGGAGAGATCATAGACCACATTGATCATAAAAAGATGATTGTGTACATGGAATGCCAACTCCAAAACAAAGTAGAAGAGTGTGAGTTGAATCCATGTGAGGATAATCTTGAAGAAGTGTTTGAGGATGTTGAAAAGCATTGGTATGACCCATGTATGCTAAGCATGGAGGAACCTATCATGCAAGAAGCCAAATGTTTCACAAAATCAAACAGTAATCCATCAACCTTTGAGGTGGTACAAAGTGAGGAGTTACAACCTTGCCAAAGGGGGGGCTTAGAAGGGGATGAAGAACAAGGGAGAGTAGTAAAAAATAAAATCATAAAAGGAAATTGTCACAAGGGTATCATTCTCTCCAATGGTGTTTTAGTGGGTGGCTCTTCATTCATGGGACAATCTCTTAGCAAGAAAATCCAAGCTTTTGAATCCCCAATCATCTTCACATTTGGTTTCACCTCTTCAAAGTCAACTTCTCCTCTCTTCACATATACCTTTCATCGAGGGCACCATACCTTCTTAAGTGGAGGAGGACATGAATACTTGGTGATGAACGGAGGTTTCCAAACCTTCTTCATTTGGTTCTTTGGTGTATGGAGGTCGCACATTGTGATGCTTCTGGTCTTCATCATAGATGAAAAACTTGTTGATTGCTACATGTGGAAATTTCATCAATCAATACCAAAATCTATTCTCTTCCAATGTGTTGGAAGCAATAGAAATCTTCGTCTATTATCTACTTATGTGCTAAACTATTTGCAATACCTTCCAATAGCAGCTGGAAGCATGGATCGAGCTTTCCTAAATCATGAAGGCCATATAATTTTTGACTTGGTGAGCCTACCCAGGTTGAATGAATTTTATGAGCTACAGTTCAGGAATTCGCTCATACAAGCTCTTGAAGATCGTAGCAGGTACATCAACTTTACTCAGGAGGAAGAGCAACCAATCTTTTATATCACATTCATAGTGATAGATGCAATGATGGACAACAGTAAAATCTACAAGTTTCTTCAACCAAAATCAGTAAGTGATTCCATACCATACATCTGGCTTTGGGAAAGATATTTCAAGATCTTTGATCCTGGGGGGTGCTTATGGAAACTTTCTCAATGGAGGAGGTTTACTCCGTCACTTCATTTCATCTTGCTATTGGCTCGGAGAACCTTCCATATCACACAAGGTTTTTTAATCATACAACAAAGGTTCTTCAAAGATAAGAGCAGACAAAGACAGACGTTACATAATATACATGTTGTATGATCAGATA
The DNA here is from genome assembly GCF_014529385.1 of Adiantum capillus-veneris. NCBI lineage: Eukaryota > Viridiplantae > Streptophyta > Polypodiopsida > Polypodiales > Pteridaceae > Adiantum > Adiantum capillus-veneris. The sequence continues at coordinate 82,423,697 of NC_140949.1, forward strand.
AATGGTACATGAATGTACCATTATCTAAGGGGGGGACTAATGATAGACGTTTTTCGGCTCTCCATAATTGCCATAGTAAGCTACCTCACCCTACCAAAATCACCCAAACACTATGGCTATCCCTACCATTTCACTGTAAATAGGCGTGTGTGAATTATGGGACTTTTTCCATATCTTCTTAAAAAACCCTCAGCTAGCTAGTCACTGGGCTAGGTGAGCCAAAAAAAAATAAAAAAAATAAAAAAATAAAAGTATATTATGGCCTCTTTGTGTGTAAATATTTCATTGTATATATGGCCTAAATATAGGGATTTTTTATAATTATTTTGGTATTTTATTTAAATATTTCTACTTGGGTGTGTGTTTTATTAAACCTATGTACACCTTTTTTCATCCTCTTACACCATAATTATATTTTTTGCCAATATGTACATACTCTAACCTCATATTTTTCCTTTATACAAATCACTCCCACATTTTCACCCTCACCCTCGTGAAAACAAAAAATTGATTTCTACTCATTGGTTACTTTTGTTATATTATTTACTTGCATACCTTTTCCTCTTTCACCCAAAATAATTCAAGGAGGGACCATATCATATGATTCCAATAACTTTCCATATCCATAACTCCTCCATATTTTTATTATTATTTTTACTCATTATTCTAACACCATGTGCTCATTGAGCTAAAGTCCATGAATAGTCCATACACTAGTCCCACCATGTATATATTTCTTATTTCACCAATAATCCTCCTCCATGCATGGGTCAAGGGCAACTTGAATGCTTTGTATTATAATATGACAAAGGAGGGGCTCACTCTTTGATGCATTGTACAAATTCAACAAAGGAGGGATCCACTAAAAGACTTTTGCAGGCATAAAAAACAGGCTTTTTGGTGAGAATTTTGGCACCTACCTCCACTCCGAATTTGGAGCGGTAGTCAAAAGAGAAAATGTAGCCCACGCTCTGAATAATCACCTCAAATGTTTTCATGATTTTTGGAGCTACCAGCGGTGAGATATGATTTTTTGAGTGGACCCCAGTTTGTCCACTTTTCTCACAAGTAACCCTTAGTCTTCTCTCACCCTTCCACACACCTACTCACTCTTACACATCCCTCCCTCTCCTTCCCTCACTCAAACCTGCAATTTCCATGGCTTCTCCCACCCTCTTCACCATTACCCTTCTCTCTCATCCCTATAGTTCTTTTATGAACCTCTACATACATACACCCTCTCCATGTCTCTCTATATTGCTTCTATGTTACAATTTCATTTACCTCTCCTAAAATATCTAAAATTCAGCATCTTAACCATGATAACCTCTGCAAATTGAGGATTTTTCATCAACAAATCCTCTTTTCATCGTGGTGGTCAACCGTGGCGGCGGCGTAAAGAAGCGAAGAAGAAGAAGAAGACCAACGGTCATTTTTTCCACAATCTACACAAGGGTGAGTTCAAGCTTCTTCAAAGCTTCACCATCTCAATGATTCTCTTTTAATTCACCTCTCTTCCTTCATCAAATCAACTCACTCTACCCATTGTAAATGTAACATTAACTTTCTAGTGATTACTAACGACTAACATACTAACACAAAATAACATTGACCTAACCATAAAAGACACTTCACCTCAAGACATGTACAAAGTAACTCTCTCTCTCTCTCTCTCTCTCTCTCTCTCTCTCTCTCTCCTTTTCCTTAAAACTCTACTTTCACCTTATTCACCATCAATAATGCTCTCTTTTGAGCCCACACCCATGACTCAAGCAGACAAAGAAGGCCCGCAATGTTTTGATATTCAAAAAATCATAATCCTGATTTGTTAGCTTGTAAATTAGGATTCCCAATAATCTTTATGAGGGGTCTCCAACCTATAAATAGACCCCTCTCCTTCTTGTAAAATAACCTCCAACATCTCACATAGCACCCCAACACTCTATGCGTGAGGAGAGACTTAAGGGTAGCAACCACTTGTGAGCTTCACTCTTGGTGTGAGAGAAGCCTTCAAGCTACACATTTCAAGTGAGAGAGCGTGAGTTTCTCAAATCTCAAAACCACTATTGTATATGCTCCTTCATCATCAATAAATTGAGGTTTGGTGCATCAAAGGCGTGATTCGACGTTCAAATCTTCGTCCTTCCATTTGTGCAATACGGTTTGGTGAATTCAAGGTGACTTGTGTATTTTGAGTTTCCATCGGTTGATCTTGATTTTAGAAAGTGTTTTAGTGTGTTTTTTCATTGCCAATTTTGTTTCCATTGTAAGAGGGTATTGTGGTGAGAGGTCTCCCACACCCTAAGACAGTGTGTGTGTGTTTTGGCAATGATTAGCAATCACTAAGCATTGAGTGAGTTTTTGTACAAGCTCTACGATAGCATCATAACAAACCATCTCTATTTGCAAGTCACAAATAAGGTATTACGCAAGATCCTTTTCTCTCTCTCTTCCCTTTGCTCTAGCTCTCTCTGGTCCATTTTGTGTGTGTCTTGGTGTGAGGTTGCTTGTGTGTGTTGTGTGGTGCATCTTCTTGGTTGTACCAAAATCTCTCTTGCGTCCTAGTTCGCATACCATAACTAGGTGGTGCCCCTATCTTGTTTGGGTTTGGCTGTGGGTTTGCTGTTTTGTTGTGCTTGTGGTTGCCCCAGCCCCAATTGAGCATCACGGGAGCCTTGAGGGGTGTTTAGAGGTCGCCTCTCTTGTTGCCCGCCCCAGACCGCCTCACCGCCTCAAGTGGTAGCTGTGAAGAAACTAGTCTTCATTCACTTTCATGCATACTAAAAAAAGAAATCGATTAAGTCCTAAACGAGTTGCGGACTTGCTGTATGTCTTTTGTAACATGCGACTTATGCATAAGCCTACGAAGTTAGCCACACGTGCCACAGAAGAAAGCTTTGGGCACTTCCAAACACAGGAAGCAGTTGAAAATGAGCTCAAATTTGATGATGAAATGGAATGGAACCCGGAAGATATTGATCCAGAATGTTCAGATGTTGAAGAAATTGATGACATGGTGCCCGTGATTGAGGGGATAGATGAGTTGTAAAGTTTGTACTATATTCTCAATTAATTTTGTGATGCGAAAATTATGTGGACTTTAGCTTTACAATCCATACCTTCTCTCTCTCTCTCTCTCTCTCTCTCTCTCTCTCTTTCTCTCCATCTACTCTCTCTCTTTGTTAAAAAGAGGGTAGTAGAGAGAACATAACTTACACAATTGCAACAACATCTGTCACGTCCATTTGTTCCAGGAAATAGAGATTTACATACCAAAAAGAGGTTTTAATTACTAATCTTGAGATTTAAGATACAAAAAGAGCTATGTATTGTTTGGGAGATTTAATTTAAATCATGGGCTTGTTCTCCAAAGAGATCACATACACTAAATTCTGAATTGCCAACTGAATGACTTGGGCCGGCATTGCCCATCTCTTCTTCGTTAAACAGGACCATACCTTGACTTGTACCATGCAAACTTTCTTTCTAGCTCTGCTATACGAGCGTGCAACATGGCTGGGGTCTCTCCTTGACTTGACAAATCCATGCCTTGGGTTGCAAGCTGCTCAATAACTGCGGTTTCTTCGGGCAAATATGTGTAACCTCTCTTGCGAGGGGGGTCTTCTTGATTAGCTTCCCGTGCATGAATCTTCTCGGCTAGGCTCCCTTTCCCAACACCTCCTGTAGTGGGATGATCGTTCCAATCAACTTTGAGCCGCAATACATAGTAGCAATAACATTGTTGCACAAAGTAAATTGCCACTTGATTATTATTTGGTGGAAATCTGTACACTTGAATAAATCTTGCAAGGATATTTCGTGCAAGGATAGTGTGTTGCAGATCTGAAACCTTCAAGGGAGCAGAAGCCTTAGCATTTCCACTGACTCGAAATAATGTGTTGGGTACTAAGTGATTCGGGCATAACTGTTTTCATTGCCTGTAATTTTGTGGCTCCCCTTGAAGTTCTGATTCGTCTTGTTGGGTTGAAGCCAAAGCGTTGAGATCTGCTTGAGCCACCCAAATCTCTTCTTCTTTGTAAATTTGTTGAGCCAATGCATGATTAAGCAAAGGATCATTAGGCTGTTGTGCGTTCTGGTCGGGAGAAACATCTTCCATAACTGAAATGCAAACTAACAAACTTTAGTGAGCACTTGAAAAAGAGAGATGGTTTAGAGAATTGAGTGATCTAACTTGAAATACTTTAAAACTTCAACTTGAAGAACTTTAAAAACACTGCACACATGACACCACACATTGCACATGGGACACCATTAATGCCAAAAAAATGATTACTCGTTTAATCATCAATAGGTCTTAGGCCAGATTCGGTTACAATACGATAGCCAACATTATGGCTTCCATTCAAACAAAGTCTTAAATCCCATATCTTAGGTCTATCTAAGGGTTTGGGAGATTTTCCACTAGCAAGATGTTTGTTTACATCGCACAAAAATTCGCACTTGAGAACCTCGGTGGGCTCTGGAATACATGCAAGCAAGCGCCTAAGAATATACGAGATACTATATATAGCAGATGCCTTGGTGAATGGAGGAGGATTGGTGCTGATATTTTCAGGGGCATTCCATAAATAATCTCGCTCAAATTGAGCTCTACATTGAGGGGTGAGATTTGGTAGCTTCGAAAATTTTGCCAAAGTGTTTGATGGTGTACTTTGTCCCCAGTCCGCAATGTCAGCATACACTCCTTGCTCGCCAGAATATTTCTAGTGTGTAGATCATTGTGAATAAATTCGTGACTATGCATGAATTTAATTGTGTGCAAAAGAGCATTGCATATTGGCAAAATGTTGTCTGTCAACTGCTATACAGTTCTAGATGTGTGTTGTAGCTCTCTGATTGCAGGCTTGCTTCCATCAGATGACATCCCTGAATCCACTGCTCAAGATGACCTCCATTCCAAAGCTTGAAGATCAACATAGGTCTTTTGCTATACTGAACAAGAGCACGGGGCAATATCATGCCACAATGCTGAACAATTGTAGTAGTTGCCTCCTCTAGCATGATCTGCAATATCGGCTTGCTTCCTATTTGGTATTTGTATATCTTCACCACATAGACGGGATCTTTGAAGAGAGAATGAGCCATTGATACTTGTTTCACGTTTTCAAAACATCCCTCGCCTAATTGGGGTGCTTGCAAGTGAAAGATGGAATGCTCCCCAAGTAAGTGTAGGAGAGGAGGACACATTGTATCATCCAGGTTTACAGCGGACGACTGAGCACCTGATGGAGGAGGTACATCCTGTTCTGTACTAGGACGTGTTGAAGAGACTTTGATCTTATCTTTGATCTTATCTTTGATCTTCAATTCTGAATGTAGTTGTGCTACAAGCTGCGTTCGCTCTTTGATTCCACATTTGGTTTTGATTTCTGGATGAACCATACTTTCAAAACTTCTAGTGACCTGGCCTAATAATTTCTTTACTGTGTTATGAATCACTCCATTAGTGTGCAGAGCTGGGTCAAACAAAACTGGGAATACACTACACAGCTTCAGCCAACAAATTTCCACAAGTTCAATCACAAAATGATCGAACTTTGTCTGTAGTGGATCAAATGCTCGTCACAAATGCTCATCTAAAGCTCCATAGAGAGACAAAATAAGTGCATCACTAATAATTTTGTGATGCTGATGTGTTAACTTTGTCTCTACCATGACTGATGTAACATTTAATGCCATAGTAACTTGTGTGTATTGGAAAATAGCATGAACATAGTGATCATTTCATTAGAATAGCTTCCTAATGAGAATAACAAGAGTGCTTGGGTGAAGAGAGCAACAAAAATCATAACACCTAGTTAGATAGCATGAACAATACTTTCAAAAGAGAGAGAAATTAAGCTATTGAAAACAATTGAGGACCGTATTTACATGGAGCCAGTCCCCTCTCCAAAAGGCTTTGTATTATGGTTTCTTCCATCAAGAGAGACATTGCACAATACAATTCTTTGTGTTCCTTCAAGACTAGCTAGTGCAATGAAGATGGAAACTTCATGAACTAAGCAAAACACTTATCAAACACAACATCAATTCCCTCGCGGTCTCAAACCCAAGACCTCACACACCTTTGAAGATGGTGAGATCTAGCGGAGTATGAGAGTAGATTGAGAGGAAGGAGTATTCTTACAAGAAAGATGTACATCTCCTCACATAATCACTCATATTAGCATAGCTTAGCTTAGTAATTAGCATGGTAGAGGAGATGAGCATGCATTGAAGCTTGGTTCTTGGTTGGTTCTTGGTTGGATTTGCATCACAAAGCCAAGATTTTTTGGTGTAGGCCCCCCTTCTCACAAGCTTGGAGTAGGAGATAAGCTTTCCATTAAAGCTTGAGAAGGAGAGAGAGAGTCTTCTTGCTCCACACATTCATTGTGTGAGTGTGTGTCAATAATGCCTTGCAAAAATCAGCCCCCTCTCTCTCTTGGTCGACCCCCCTTCGCTAATTACTCATGGTAGCATCCTATTGGACTTCCCTAGGCTTAGTCAATGACAATTAAGCAGCATAAGTGATAGCCTTCTGACATATGTCCCCCTTTCCCCTTTTGTGAGAGCTTTAGGTAATTTAATAATTCAACTAAACTCTCATTGGACCCCTTTGCCTCCTGGCCAATAGGAATCAGGCAAGCCATTCGGTTGTTGAATGCTCATTGAATCTCTTGAGAGACTGTCCAATGGTCTTCTAGAGAGCTTAATTCTTATTGGTTCTTTTATAAAGTGTTTTTAAATTAATTAAACTAGATCTACTCTAGCCTAATTCGCATTGGTCCACCTTCAAGGCCATCCAATAGGATTTGAGTACTCCTTGTGGGCATGTGGGCTAGGGAGCTGACATGGGTCCCTCATTCCCTTTGTGTAAAAGGAGCTTGTGTATGTGTGACTTTCTCTCTCATCCCCTACTTGCAAGGCTCGCCCCCTCCTATGTAGGGATGGATGAAGAATTTTGGGGCACACACAAAGCATCCAATTTCCCTAATGTTTGACCTTTGGACACAACCTTTGGATTTTGGAACCTTAGCATTTTGGAAGTCTTAATGGGCTGAACCTTAGGGTCTTTTAAGACCATTGTTCATGATCCAAGTGTGCCACATCCTGAGGAAACAACGTTAGATATTTCTTACAAAATGAATAACTATTGTCTTATTTTAAAGGCAAACATAAAGAATGACACCTTGTCTAAACATTGAGTACCTGAAAAAGAAGGAAACCTTGCCGGAAGCTTTCACTCTCTCAAATAATGAGAGAGTTGGAGACAAAAAAAATTCAATATATGAAGCTACTATTGAAAGATAAATTTATATTCCAAGTGTTCTTTCTTCTTGGAATTGACTTCCAATGCGCAAATCCTTCAGACGCGCTTGCACCTTACGTCCTGTCAATCTTTGGGCTGATCTCCAATTTTGCCTGTCCTTTCTCTCCACATCACCCTCTTGCAATCCATGCTCATCAACCTTAAAATGTTGATATACAAGAGAAACATGATTCAATGTAGCGATATCCTTGCCAAGGACAAGTATTCTAGAAGAATTATCTAAAGGGTTAACCAAATTTTTCCCATTATGAATGAAGTACGAGTCATGCAATCCCAAGATACTTCCATCATAATCTATGCTCGCTATTAATGGCCACCCCTTCCAAGGAATAGAGAACCAAATACCCACTTGAGAAGTGTAGTCATCTCTCATGAGTTTCCTTCTTCGAGCATCCCCATCAGAAGCATGACCAATCCAAGGACCTACAATGTTTTTAAGATGCCAATTCAAAATCAATGCTATTGCATCCCATTGCGCTTTGATGAAATTTGAATTAAATTGGTTACATGTCAGTTGGACCACCAGGACAAGCTTTGGTAGACAATGAATAAGTGGATTTGCAATAAGAACCCGTGCATAGTGAGCAATAATTTTAGCATGGAATGCCTCAACAACGTTGTTGTACCCAACTTCAACAGAACCAACGACCACCACAAAATCTCGTACACAATTGTGTTCTTGTTTCCTTCAACAAAAGTCGACAAGTTCATCATGCCGTGCATTCCACCTAACCATCCTCTTTATAACAGTCTCATCTTCGGCAATAATAACAGGAACACTGCCCATCGGGATGTTGTTTCTACCCATTTGATGCTTGTAAACCTCAGCCACATGTTGAAATATATTCTCCCTAACCCCTGTTTTATAACATATGGACTTCCTTGTTGCCATCATGGTGGTTGAAATATGAGGTCCCCCAAGGTTCAAAGAGAGAAGGTTGTGCATTCTTGTACCTCCCCATAATTTAACACCCTCAAAGCGACTCTTTGTTGTGTCAGATTATCTCTTGCCTCGAGGATATCTTCCAATGTGTTGCGAGATATCCATGAGAAATTGCCACAATTCTCGCTTTCCCTAAAAAAAACCAAGGTTGTGTGCATTGATTATATCCATGCAAAAGTTTTTCACATCTCCTCTTCCCAAAGCTTCAAAGAGAGTATCATGAAGGTTCCTGACTCTTACACTTAATGCTGCAACTTTGGTTTTTGTGAACCAAACTTGCTTCTTAAGTCTTCAAACTAGGATACACCTAGATCCTTCTATGCCAAGAATCCCTGAGTTAGTCATGTAATCAAGTCTTCTTCCGAAACCTGTATCTCTAAGCCCTCCGAGGGACTATGTGTTGCCTAGGATTGGCGATAGACTCTCATCCGAAAATCTTGTTCCTTGGGAATGGAGGCACATTTTGAACACATTAGCCCATCAAATGGCATTCCCAGTATGCTTACTCTGCTACATTTTTTGTGATGAAAAGTTCCAGATATGCCGATGACACATTGATCCTTATATACCGTTGCTATGGTGTTTGGTTCACAAAACCAATTTGCCCCCCCTCTACTATCATCTAAAAATGGTTTTCCGTCAATTGTGTTTCCGCCAAATGTGAATGATTTTTGCCAAAATCCCCAACATAGTGTTGAATATATCTTTTCTTCTATTTGGAAAAAAAGGAAAACAAAGAACAACAAAAGTCTTTTTATCAAAAACTGCTTCAGAAGTGGTACAAGAAAAAGACAAAGAGGTACTTAGAATGGCATACATTCACCTTCATTTCTTTCTGGTGCACTCGATGACCTCCCGGAACATACTAGCAAGGACAACACACATTCATCAAGCTTGTCCAACAAAATCTACGATACTAATAAAAATGCCAATAATGTAATTGACCTGAGATTGGTTTGAAAAATATACTTAACTCCTTTTGACGGTCATCAGGTACCAGGAACTTACTTGGACTACCAACCTTCTTTGTCCGTTCGTGCGAACTTAGAGCACTAGACTGAATATGCACCTTTGACTTTGTGTTCTCTATCATGCATTATTTGATAGACCCTGTCTTTGGAAAAAGGGGGATCCATTTTCCATCAACATTGCACTTTATAAAGACTTATAGTCATCAATTGTCTCAAGCACCAATTCAAATTCCAATTTCCTCTCTTCTGCAAATGCATTGACCTCCTCCATTGCCTCAACCACCTTCTCTTTGTTTCTAGAAATAATTTGATCCTCTAGGCTTGCAGTGTGGGAGTCACCTTTTTGCTTCATGGAGCCCCATGGATCGCATGTGACTTATGGTCTTTAAGTGTGAATTCATAAAATTGTATATGGTATCTGGACCTCCCTGCCCATATGTGATCTCGCATTCTTTGCACCAGATTTGAAGCAGAGCCCTCTTATCTTTATCCTTTGACATTAGAGTAAACCTATCAGAGTGCCCTTTGAATCGCAACTTCTCTTTGGAAGTCTTCACATCTCGTTCCCACTTCTTGACTTGGGAGCGTGTAGCAAGAATGCTCTTCATACGAACTTCTCCTTCTCTCTCTTCCATAGCAGCATCGAATGAGGAACTAAAGGGACATGTCTCACTTGTTGTTGCCTGACACATTGAGGATCTCCCATCCACCTCATTGGATGCACCACTAGAATCTATCCTAGGGTGCTTTGCAGGGGATGTATCAATAATTTTGTACTCTATTGTCACCTCATCACTAGTCACCTTCCATATCTCCTCTTGTTTTTCACTTATTGGTGACATGCGTGAAAATCCCAAAACTATAGTCATTTGAAGCTAAAACACCAGAGTCAATCTCTTCTCTAATCTCCTTGTATTTAGCTCCCTCTCTCCCCATAAAAAAACCAAGTGTGTTTGTTTTCCCTGTCCCTTCATTGAGGTTAATCACAATCTCTTTGATGGCCATACTCGAGTCTGCTTATTTGTAAAAACAAGCCCATTCATAAACAAGAATACTTGCAAACAACTACATAATTGTAGCTACATTTGCACTCACAATGTCCATCAGTGCTACTTTAAAAAAATTTGAAAATAAAGGAATCTTTGAGTGTTTGAAAGAAAACCTACAAAATCACACACCCAGCTTAAGACTTAATGTAGATTGGTTATTCAGTTAATACAGCACTACCACTCAAAATTTTGAGTATAACCCGGATTGAAGCATATAAAACTCTTTGAGACTTGAACATATAAAACTCTTTGAGACTCGAGCATATAAAACACTTTAAGCATATAAAACAAAGGGTTTACAAGCTCCAATAGAGGGCGTTTTCTAAATTTCTACAGACTATCACTAAGCCAATGCTAATGCTTTGAAAAGGAATTGACAAAGATTTAGTGTAATTATCGACAAAAGAAATATATCTTTGATGACCAACCAAAATAAAGTTACACTTTTGATGGCTAACATCTTACTACAAGGCAAAAGAGTTTAACTCAATAAAAGGCTGGCATCATCTCTACCAATGGCCACAAACATTTATTCCCATCGAAGTGCATGTGGGTTAAGTATGCACACAATTCTTCAAATGATTTTCTCTTCTATTCTTGTAGAAGATACCCAGCTTTTACAATCTGTTGAATATGGTATGCTTCAATTTCTAAACGAGATGTTAGCCAATCGGTATTGTATTTCATAGACAACTTCCTACAAAACTTGACCATTTGATCAATAAGCCATGCTAGTGCATAGACATCAACCTCTCTGGTATATACATGGTCATTATGTGTGTCCTTCAATAGTTGTGGAGAAGTCCATTGTTTATGATTATGGGCTTTGCTTTGACAATAATTGAGTCATTGTCGCCTCTCTGATGCAGGCCTCATGGCTAATCCCCAATCAATGATGCCAACTCAAGGATCTGAATCCCTAGTAAAATCCAGCATAACATTGAAAAGATGCAGGTCACAATGAACAACGCGCAATTGATGGGTATAAGCCATTGTGTGTGGTAAGGCAGCTATGATATTTGGTAGATTTTTTGCAAAGGCCATGACTCGAGTTAATTCTCCTTGATTCATCTTAGTTACCTTACCTTTACTTGAACCTGTGCCATCTTTTTCTTCCTTCTTCACAATTCAACTGAGGTACCTTTCTCAAAAGGTAGACTGTGCATCATTTTTCCAATGCTTCCTCCATTGAAGTAAGGAAACATGGCTATCAAAGGCTCATTGCATGTATGTGCAATAATGCACACAATCCCCCTGTGTCGAAGATCAAAGTTGACCTCATCCTTGAAGGACTTTAATTTCTATCCAACCAATTCCTTGATACTGCTTCATTGCATACGTATTTTCACTTGGAAGATACGAAATACCATCAATTCTTACTTCGAAGCATGTACCAAAGGAACCGGCACCGAAGTTTTGTAAATAGGTGATAGTATCATGTGGTATGCCAAGTGTCAAAGTACACTCCGAGTTTCTCACAGACCTCTGCAGAGAGTTTGCAATTGGATGTTCATGGAATTCTATCTCTAACATTGTCTTCTCTTGGGCATGGTTGAATTGCTCCCTTCGTAGCTTTTTAGATAACACATATTGTGTATCTATATCTTTGGCATGCTTACTCTTCTCTCTTTCGGTATGCCAAGCTAAATCCCAAGCCTTGAGCTTTGTCAACTAAACACCTTGGGGAAGAGCTTCATATAAATCATGGGTGCACTTTTCCATGTTACCAATGATACTATAAGCAGATTGGTGAGATTTGTCTTTGCTTATAACAAAGGTTTCCTTGGAGACCGCACTTATGATTGCTTTTTCAAGCATTTTGTCTATGAGTGTCTCATTTTGCACAATAATTTGCACCTGCTTCTCGGGTAATTCACTAATAACCTTGCAGAGAGTTAACCTTAGAGACTGAAGAAATGCCTTCTTCTTACCCTCTGCGATAATGGCTATAGAGATATCCTATTAAGAAGAAATGCCTTCTTCTTAGCCTTTGCCATAATGACTATAGAGATATCCATTAAAAAAAAGGAGGCATTCAAGTCAACCTACATATATATATAGATATTTTCAATTCTATTTCAAACTATTACATCAACCCCTCCTGCATTAACCTAATGTGACACATTGATATACCATATTTCTCTTTGAAATCTAGAAGAACTGAAGGTGAAAATCGATAGCTCAAGATGGCACACCCGGTCAAGTCATATGACATGCATGTGACGAATTGAGACTATATTTGCAATTATATACAAAATAAATACATTGTGTATGTGTGACACATAGACCCAAGGTATGCTAGACGTGTCTTGGCAAGAAACTACAGCTCAAGATAACACAACCGGTCAAGCCATATGACCATGTGGAAAATTAAGACTATAGAATTTGTAACTGCATGGAATAAAAAACTAACATTCTTAAAAACTTTAACGCTTTTTATCATAAAAAGAGGCACAACTACACATTTGGTAAGAATGAATAGCTCAAGAGACCCGGTCAAGCCATATGGATAGCTAGAAGAATTCAAGGTAAAACTCGATAGCTCAAGATGGCACACCCGATCCAGCTGTATGACCATGTGACAAATTGAGACTATATTTGTCACTATATACAAAATAAAGACATTGTGTATGTGTGACACATAGACCCAAGGTATGCTAGATGTGTCTATATTTGCAATTATATACAAAATAAAGACATTGTATATGTGTGACACATAGACCCAAGGCATGCTAGACGTGTCTTAACAAGAAGCTATAGCTCAAGATAACACACCTAGTCAAGCCATATGACCATGTGGAAAATTGAGAGTATAGAATTTGTAACTGCAAGGGAAAAAAAACTAACAGTCTTAACAACTTTAACGCATTTTATCGTAAAAAGAGTCACAAGTACACATTTGGTAAGAATGGATTGCTCAAGAGACCCGGTCAAGCCATATGGATAGCTAGAAGAACTGAAGGTAAAAATCGATAGCTCAAGATGGCACACCCGGTCAAGCCATATGACCATGTGACAAATTAAGACTATATTTGTAATTATAAAATAAATAAAGACGTTGTGTGTGTGTGACACATAGAACCAAGGTATGCTAGACTTGTCTATATTTGTAGTTATATACAAAATAAAGACTTTGTGTATGTGTGACACATAGACCCAAGGTATGCTAGATGTGTCTATATTTGTAATTATATACAAAATAAAGACATTATGTATGTGTGACACATAGACCCAAGGTATGCTAGACGTGTCTTGGCAAGAAACTATAGCTCAAGATAACACACCCGGTCAAGCCATATGACCATGTGGGAAATTGAGACTATAGAATTTGTAACTACATGTAAAAGAAACTAAGGATCTTAAAACCTTTAACGCTTTTTATTGTAAAAACAAGCACAACTACACATTTGGTAAGAATGGATAGCTCAAGAGACCCGGTCAAGCCATATGGATAGCTAGAAGAAATGAAGGTAAAAATCAATAGCTCAAGATGACACACCAGTCAAGCCATATGACCATGTGACTATGGAATATCTTCATTTTTTAAGAAGTGGTTACTTTGATACCATTAACACTAGGTTGGTAATGGGACACTTTTATGTCCTGTTAAGTTACCATTTTCCTTGAATTATGTCAAGAGTTTCAAAATGGATTTTGAGGTGCTATCTATCTAGAAAGTTGTCTCATAAGCTGAAAAAAACACAACATTTCACAACCTAAACTGTGTGAAAAAACGGGTCATGTTTTTGGCCTTTTTCAAAATTTTGCAACTATACCACTCTAGAATTCTTGTTTGTGAGGTCTATAATGCTAGAGAACTATCTTTAATAGTCCTCAACATATCCTGATGCTTCTAGGGAGAAATAGATATTAAAGTTGTAAGTTATGACCAAATTACAAAAATTGTCAAATCCTGTTTTTTAGCCAATTTTAGCTCTTCTATGATTTTTTTGGTGGATTTCATGATATCCAAATGCATTTTTGATTTTCTATGTCGCATATTATAACATAAAGCTAACATTCCTTGAGTTTTGGGGCACCTAATACCCTATTTTTCATAGTACACAACGATGGTTGATTTTTTCAATTATAGAAGAAAACGAAACATTCTAGTGTATCAAGTATAGCTTTTTCAATATTTTTAGTTTCTTGTAACAACTACATGCATTTTGTAGGTAGTAACCATATCTAGTCATAAGGATCAAATTTGGCTAGACATTGAATAGTTTCTATGGGATTCTACAACTCATAATGTTGAACTCAGTTTTTTCATGTTTGCTGTATTTAACACTTCATCTTTGTCCCCAAGATTCCCTTTGGTAAGAGATGTATAATTATTTTGACATGCTCCATGGCTCCTTATGAACATAAAGGACAATAGGGAACTAAGAAAACATGCATATATTATTTGTATTGAGCGTGGCTATAGAAACTTTGATGCATGATAGGTTTGCAGAATGGTAAAAGTTCAACTTTTTTGTACCTATTTATTTTGGCAAAACAAAAAATAGTGAGTGAGAACCAATCATATGTTCTGATCACCAACCCATTGAAGTTAACTAGGGAATTTATCTCAAGTCCTAAAAAAATCCCTAATCTTATTTTTATGCAACAAAACATAAGAAATGACTGTTTTGATGAAAATTCACTGGTCCATCAACTTTGGAGGCTTGGTGTGACCAAAAGATGAGAAATTTTATAATTTTCTTATTTTTTCCATGTTTAGTAGGCCTTGAACTATAACCTCATGAAAGGATTTTACAAAATGAGTGGATCTACTATGGTTTTGGAGGTTTTTTTCAAAACCTTGAAAGGACACTTTTATGTCCTGTTAGGTTACCAACCTAGTGTTAAGAGCATGTAATCAAACAAACAATGCAGCAACCAAGAGTGAAAAATCAATTTCTTTGCAAAGCTGACAAAAATGACAACACCGGTCAATGCTTACACATTCGGCTCTATAGTAATGCTTGCTTATCACATTCCATTTTACTTTCTAGGTGAAAAAGAATAATATGTGATGTCCTTAATTTCAAGGTAAAAAAATTCTCATTTTAGTTATAAATCCTCCTAAATGCCTTGGCATAAATCTTGGTCGTCTCATTAGTTTAGCTTAAAAATCAAGGCAATTTGTTTTTTTTTGGGGGGGGGGGGGGGCAATGCCACCAGCCTCAATAAAGATTGAAAGAGTTCATGACAGCCATCATAGTTAGAAAATCAAAAAATTCTATAATAAGACAACGTGAATCGTCAGGTGGACATTGTAAAATAGTGTTCCCCAAACAATGGATCCTTAGTGTTTATTAAACCCCTTAAAATTTCAATACCTCAAGTAGACGTTAATCTCGTGTTGACGAGACCCACAAAATTTTACTCATGTTAGCGTAATCACTGGCCATTCCTTCCATTGTCTCAAAACAAGTAGAATCTTCATTGTGTCCTTTGTCTCAGATCATTGCTAGAAAAAAATGTTTTTGTGTCCTTAATTTCAAGGTAAAAAATTTGGCATTATAGTTACGAATCCTCATAGATGCCTTGGCATAAATCTTGGTCGTCTCATTAGTTTAGCTTAAACATTACGCCAAGTTTTTTAATTTATTTTTGGGCAATGCCACCAGCCTCAATAAAGATTGAAAGAGTTGATGACAGCCATCATAGTTAGAAAATCAAAAAATTCTAGAATAAAACAACGTGAATCATCGGGGGACATTGTAAAACAGTGTTCCCGAACAATAGATCCTTCGTGTTTGTTAAACCCCTTAAAATTTCAATACCTCAAGTAGATGTTAAGCTCATGTTGAAGAGACCCACAAAATTTTACACATATTAGTATAAAAACCGGTCATTCCTTCCATTGTCGCAAAACAAGTAGAATCTTCATTGTGTCCTTTTTTTGTAGAAAAAAATGTTTTTGGTGAGCTACGTATACGACAAAAGAAATTGAGTCCAAGAGATTTACATTGTTGTAGCATTCCAACAACTTACAATTTTTAAGTATATGTCACAATGGCCTATGTAAGACGGTGCCTAGTATGATTCAAACACTGCAACAACAACTTACAATTATTAAATATATGTCACATTAGAAAATTTCGGAGGTCATTTGGAGGGCCTTGTAAGAAATTGTATTTCTCTCTCTAGAAACTTTTTGTAAAATGCACTTGCACCTTGTGAGTACGTCCAAAAGGACAACCAGACACTCTGAAAAGTAGATTTATATTCCCAATCATCCTTGAAAACGGTCACTTTTTTATTTAATGCGAGCGTCTTTTTCAGGAGGCAGGTGCGGCGCATTCAATGCAGCTTACGTCATCACTGAAAGTTGAAAAGTCACAAACTATAAAATAGTGATAGATTTTGAGGATTTTGACACCACCAATGCATCCGGAACGCCAAAATACCTTAAAAACGAATGTCTACTTGTCTCATTCCGACATCCGGAGAGGCAAAAAATGTCAAAAAACCCCCAAAAATGGGCTTTTTACTAAAGGCGCGCGAGGAGGCATTCTAAAATTTTAGAATGCCCCTCTGCGCGCTGTTAGTACAAAGCCCATTTTTGGGGGTTTTTGGACACTTATCTTTCCAAAAAGCCCCTTTTTAGAGGTTTTTGGACATTTTCCTCTCAAAAAGCTCCCTACAAAAAAGAAAAAAGGGCCTTTTTACTAACGGCGCGCGAGGAGGCATTCCAAAATTTTGGAATGCCCCCTCGCACGCTGTTAGTACAAAGCTTCTTTTAGTGATTTTTGGACACTTATCTTTCCAAAAAGCCCCTTTTTAGAGGTTTTTGGACATTTTCCTCTCAAAAAGATCCCTAAAAAGAGGAAAAAAGGACCTTTTTACTAACGGCGCGCGAGGAGGCATTCCAAAATTTTGGAATGCCCCCTGGCGCGCCGTTAGTACAAAGCTCTTTTTAGTGATTTTTGGACACTTATCTTTCCAAAAAGCCCCTTTTCAGAGGTTTTTGGACATTTTCCTCTCAAAAGGCTCCCTAAAAAGAGGGAAAAAGGGCCTTTTTACTAACGGCGCGCGAGGAGGCATTCCAAAATTTTGAAATGCCCCCTCGCGCGCCGTTAGTAAAATGTTCTTTTAGGGGTGTTTGACATTTTTGGCCTCTTTGGATGTCTAAGCGAGGCAATTGGACATTCATTTCTAGGAGATATGTGTGTTCCGGACGCATTGGCAGTATCAAAAGTTTCAAAATCTTCCACCACTTGATAGTTTTGTGACTTTTTGAGCTCTAGTGATGACGTATCCCGTATCAAATGCACCGCATCTACCTTCTGAAAAAGGTGCTCGCATTAAATAAAAGAGAGTGCTCGTCTTCAAGGACCACTAGATTATTAAATGAGGAGAGGGACACCTTTTATATTTTTGTTAATATCAATCTATTTTTCTATGTAACGTAGGCTCTTCTCTCATTGGAGGAGCTTATTTTCCTCTCTCTACCAAAAGGTCCTCCAAAAGACCTCCGAAATCTCCTAATGCAATGGCCTATGTAAGATAGTGTCGAGTATGATATTCAAACACTGCAATGAAAATTCAAGTATAACCATTGACACTTATTCCTAGCATGACAAAATCAGTATCTATTAGAACTCCTGCAGTGTGTGGAGAAGTCGATGGAATGCCACAAAAGCCAAAATCTAAGTGAGGATAGATTCCTCACCTCAGCAGAGTTTCTACGTGTGCCTACATGTTGCTCCACCCATGGCGTGGCAAACTCTTTGTTTCTCTGCAGTTCAGGCCACACCTTAATTAAAACACAAACAGTAGCAGATGCGTGCGCACATGCATGTATATGCTTTTCTAAAAAATAGGGGTGTGTGTGTGTGTGTGTGTGTGTGTGTGTGTGAGAGAGAGAGAGAGAGAGAGAGAGAGAGAGAGTACCTTGATGAAAGATGAAGAGCCAGGGCAACCTGCTACTAAGTTTCATGAAGCATCTGAGGAGGGAGGGAATGAGCGTGGGGAGAGAGAGAGAGAGAAAGTGAGTGAGAGAGAGAGAGAGAGAGAGAGAGAGAGAAGTTTTCATGCAAATGTACGACTGCTTACCCTCTTCACTATCTCACACGGGCACGGCCAGGAGGGGATCAATGGCCCTTGTGCATTTCGGGGATCAGGTGAGAACGGAGCCGTCCAATGCGCTTTGTGTAAATTCGAGAAAATGGGTACATTCAGGTGCAACAAAACTTGTAAGATTTGAACCCCGGATGTCACCTTTGGATGCCTATCACCTTAACCACCTCACCTACACGTGCTTGTTGAAAACATTGGGAGATGGGTTTGCTACCCTTCGTTGTGTAAATTCGGGTCAGTTTTAGTAAATTCGAGCAAACTTGTAATTTTGGGCTTGTCGCAAGATCAACGGCCCATGATGCCCGCGCGTGCCAAAAACGAGGACAAAGAGAAACCTTGGAAACCTTGGCTATGTCTGGTTGATGCCCACTCATGCATACTAACCTCAATTCTTCAAGCATATATGCATTTCCCAATGTGCGCCCAAAAGCAATCATCCATGTAACAATCCAGTGCTCGGGAAAAATGTGTCTCGACTTTATATCGTGCAGTTTTCAATTTCAAAAATTCCATTTGAGAGCAAGGGGAAAAGGAGAAATTGTGTCCCAAAATAGAGAAAAATAGTGTAACAACCTAAAAAATAAATATAATTTTCTAAAATTTCCTCTTCCCAAATTCAAGAAAAGGAATTCTCTAGATTTGGATAAATGTTTTTTCTTGAACACTGATGCAATTGCTTGCCAAGAGCGTCACACACAAGGCCACGGTCCCAAAAAAAACCCAAGGCGCCCATGAACCCTCTCTCTCTCTCTCTCTCTCTCTCTCTCTCACACACACACACACACACACACACACACACACACACACACACATGTTGCAAGTGCTTGCGAGCATGTCTTTGTGCAAGTGCTTGTCCATGCTATGTGTGAAGTTGCGCTCTCTCTAGTGCCCACTTTGCTAAGCACCCAATAGGAGCCTATGACATTGCGTGTTTGTGTGTAAATAATGCTCTCTACTCGTTCAAAGCCTCTTCACTGTCTGCAATGAAGGACCAACATTTGAAAATTCTCAAAAGTTGGGAAAAAAATTTGTTGCTGAGTCAAATTTGCATTAAGATTTCTAGGCATAGGCTGGATTCACATGATGCAATGAAAGAAGAGGGCTAGAGGTGGCTTCGACCTTCTCTATGTTCACATCGTGCACTTGAGAGATGCTTAGATTAATCTCGTGTTGCCCCCATATTCAAGCGACGATGATTGAAAAGATCGATCTTGTGCATCCCCTATGTTCAAATAGTGCAGGTAGACGATGCTTGAACATCACATGTTGCCATGAAAGGTGGTGAAACAAATATAGAGTGAAAATCTATGTTCTTAAATGTGCCATTTCTACATTTGAACTAGCATAATAAATACCAGTTTAACATTCTCCATCCCCCCCACCCCCACCCGCCCCTCTCTCTCTCTCTCTCTCTCTCTCTCTCTCTCTTTCACTCTCACATAACGGGTCTTGAGTTCAACTCTCCTTGTCGGCTAGATCTTGAAGGTATCTTGGGATAGTTTCCTACGACGTTAAAACTCTCTTCTTCTTCTTTTCCTCTCTCTCTCTCTCTCTCTCTCTCTCTCTCTCTCTCTCTCTCTCTCTAGCCAATGTGTGGCAGGACAAAGGGGAATTAGGATGTATTCTTGTTCTTCAATGATTGACATTTTGTTGATGATTGCACTTATGTGTTATCTTTGTGGACATAATCGCCTGTTTTGTGAGGTAATATGTGACAAATTACATGCTAACCACTCAATAATGCATCTCAATTGTCAAAAAGGAATAAAAATTAGAAAAGCTTCATCAATCCGACCAAAATAGATACATGGGTACTTTGGGAATTTTAAAAATTTGAGAGGTATTTTGGGAATTTCTACAAATTAGAGGGGTTTGAGAAAACAAAGAAATTTACATAAGTTTTAGTGTAATTATCGACAAAAGCTTCTAATTTTGACCAAAAAAAGGAGAGAATTCCAACTTTTCCCTTACTTTCACTAGGCCATGAAAGTATTCATCGATGCACACACACACACACACACACACACACAGAGGGGAGAGAGAGGCTTACTAATGTATTTAAAGTGCCTCAGGTAGTTGAATGTAGCCCCAATCGGGGCCCCAATGTAACCATTCCCCCCCCCCCCCCCCTTTATGTGTACGGTATGAGTATGAAATAATGAGGGGCTACCCCTATTGTATACGCTTATGTAAAAAATCTAAAACCCCCCCTATTGTACACTCACGTGGTACTGTACAAAAAAACACAGTGAATCCCCCGGGAAATCGGCTGCCCTCCTCATGATCACTCACGATGAGGTAGCAAAAAATGATTGGCATGAGATGATAGCACTACCATTGATGCGGCAAGAAGTTTGATTATGGCAGCAAAAGATACTCCTTGAAACTGAACCAAACAGCAGAGGGGACTACAGAGAGGTTTCAATTACGGCCCTTCAGATTGAAACCATCCTCGACAATCAACCACTCTGGAGAAAAAAATGGTTCGATCAGCCCAACCAACTGACAAAACCTATTACAGGAATGCCCCCTAGCATCTCAGGATCGACCCCACTTACTGCCCTATCAACAGACGGTGATCCTGGGGTAGTTTTTATAGTTGGCAGAGCAAAAGACCGGCAGTGCTGAACTACTCGGTAATCGCAAAACCGCTTAATAACAACCCCCCATCAGAGCATTACATGGTGCAAACTCGAAAAGAAGTAATCAATATGATGAAAGAGATCTCAAATCTCGCTTGTCAGATGCTGGGAAAGGTTGCCAAAATGCTCATCACGTGCATTACAGCTTTCAGAGGCATTGAAGCAGCAGAATATCCATGGCATGTTTTTGTGGAGGGTACGCAGGGTATTTGCTAGAAGATGGAGACAGAAATTCCCAGCAGAAATGTTATCATGGGATTATATGCAAGAGTCATGTTTCTGCCCTCTCATTACATTGTATACCTTCAAAGAAGCTTTCATGACAGTTTTCTTCGAAGTGGACTCTTCCATATTCAATCCAATGACAAAAGACCTGCCAGCCCGCCACATCGCCTACCAAAGTACCATCAATAGTAATTCCTTCAGAGAGCTAGCAACCAAAATCGAGATTGAAGCAAGAGCTCAAAAATTCAAGAATCTCACTGCAATGCTCAAAAGAAGACAGTAAAGTAAACTCCCTCAGAGACAGCTTGAACGAGGATGTGCAATGAATAGGAAGGGGGGAATGTTGGGTGGAGACTGGCGCATACAGGCGTATGCACACCGAACCCTCTGGAAACTCTATTTTCTCGAAAAAAACCATGTAATTCAGCCTAAGATGATTTGTAATCATGATGAGATTAGATCATACCCTTTTTATTTCTTTGAGTTCACACCTTTGTAAGAGACCAGATGGCCATGGGAAAGCCCCCTAACTTTTAATGTCAAAACCCTTCGTTTTGAGGGGATAATTATCATTAGCGGAAGAAAGAAAACGTGCACTGTGGATGCTTCTTGTGACTACAACTTGTAATTCTCTTTTCTCCTGAGCTGGTAATCAGAATTCTATTCCGAATAGCACATTGTGTTCCTTGTCTCTTGCTCTACAATTTAAGTGTAATCATTTCCAATTCTGTTGTGGTTCCCGA
This sequence comes from Adiantum capillus-veneris, assembly GCF_014529385.1. Lineage (NCBI taxonomy): Eukaryota > Viridiplantae > Streptophyta > Polypodiopsida > Polypodiales > Pteridaceae > Adiantum > Adiantum capillus-veneris. The sequence goes on from NC_140949.1 coordinate 82,445,673, forward strand.
CATAGTGTTTGTGAGCTAAATGCATTGATTTGGGAGCTGAAATGATTGTTTTTTGATGTTTTGACCATGGATAAGTGTTTCTATGCTTAAGGTAGATCTTTTCAAGTACTTCTGTTTCAGTTTTCTGCACATTTTTTGTGATGGATCGTGATTTATGTACCTTCCCAGATGGTGACAGAACTTGGTAGGATTGAGCCCATAAGTGTTGTGATACCTTTCTTAAGTTTCATGACATTCCGGGTTCGTTTGGGTACCGAAAAGGTGTGATGACGTTGCGTGTTGAGATTGAACGCATACTGATTGTCTGACTAGGAAGTGGTTGATTTGCTTTTGTCCTAGAACGAGTAGCCCTTGAGTTCACTTTGGTGATATTGACACTCTCATTAAGTCTCTATGCCCCATTTCGAGTCGCTTCCTTGCATATTGACATTAGGTTAGTGCAAAATAGCTATGTTGCAGACGTTCCTCGTGGAAATCCGCGAACACTTGTATGTTTGCTTTCATGGTAGGCCAATAGAAATATGTTTCGATTCCCTTTAGCGTAGACTTAATCCCTCTATGCCCCGCATAAGGAGGAGCATGAGATTCGTACATTAATTTCTCACGGAGTGAGTTAGTAACGCATAGTCTTTTTCCATAGAGAAGATAACCATCTTGTAAAGTAAATGGTTCCTCTTTCTTCCCTAAAGCAAGGGCTAAAATCACATCTCAAAAATCGGGATCAATAGTATACTCATCTATCATTGAAGATAGATCATTGTGAGTTGCTATGGAAACCGCATTCACTCTCGGTCGTCTTGAGAGTGCATCGGCTACTTGATTACGCTTGCTAGCAATGTGAGCAATATGAAAATGAAATTACAAAAGGAAATTTTTGCACCTCATTTGTTTGTCGGAGAGCTTGGTCTGCATCATGAAGTACTTAAGACTTTGGTGATCTGTTCGCAGAATGAAAGGAGTCCCCAATAAATAGTGCTTCCATGAGTCTGAGGAATATAGAATTGTAAGGAGTTCCTTTTCATATATGCCCAGAGCTTTCTCAATAGGGTCGATCCTTTGACTTTCATAGCCTATGGCATGACCTTCTTGGAGCAAAACAGCTCCAAGGCAATCACCACAAGCATCACATTGGACCTCAAATGGCTTTGAGAGATCCGGTAGTGTAAGCACAGGTTGAGAGATAAGCTTTTCAAAAGCATTGTTCTCCTTAGCAGACCATGTATACCTAACGCTTTTCTTTGTTAGGTCGTGTAATGGTCCTGCCATTTGTGAGGACTTTTCTATGAAGCATCTATAGTATGCACACATACCTATAAAGCTTCTTAGTTCATGAAGATTCCTTGATTTAGGCCATCCTTTTATTACCTCTAACTTTGATGGATCCATTTGGATGCCATCTTGAGACACAATGTGACCTAAATACTGAATCTCTTGCAAGAAAAATTCTCTTTTCTTTCGATTAACATAAAGTTTATTCTCTCTTAAAACTTGAATATTACCTAGATGTGTTGCCCTAGATGTGTTGCCCTAGATGTGTTGCTTGTGTTCATCCAATGAATTAGAGTAGATGATAATATCATCAAAGAACACTCCAATGAAGGTTTGGTGAGGCCTGAATAGCTTCTCCATCAAGAGGTTGAATGTGGCTGGTGCATTGGTCAAGCCAAAAGGCATGACAATATATTTGTAAAGACCGAACGTAGTGTGAAATGCGGTCTTTACAATGTCTTGATCAACTATCCTTATTTGATGGTAACCACTTTTTAGGTCAATCCTACTGAAGTAGGTCGATCCTTGTAGCTTATCAAATAGGTCTTCTAGCCGTGGAACGGGAAACCTATTCTTGATAGTGATCCTATTTAGTGCTCTATAGTCGACACACATACGATATGTGTCGTCTTTCTTTTGCACTAATAGCACAGGTGAGCAAAATGGAGATGAGCTAGGCCTAACCATGCCCTTCTCAACTAACTCATGCACTTGTCACATAATCTCCTCTTGTTGAGCTTGAGAAACTCTATAAGGAGGTTTGTTAGGCAGTGAACTTTCTAGAAGAAGTTGAATTGCACGGTCATCATTGCCTCGTTTAGGAGGTAGTTCACAAGGGATGTTGTCAATAAAGACATCTTGAAACCCCTGGAGAAAATTGGATAACTCTAATTCCTTGTGGTTGCTTTTATTTTCGTTTGCTAAAACATTAGGTTCGTTTTAAGAATCTTTAACAAAAATCATGTACACAAAAATAGAGCTCTTTATTGAATTGTTGAAAGCTTGTGTATGTACAATGGGTATAGTGTTACCCATTTCCCTAGCATCTATATACATATCTTTTTCCCTGAACTTAAAGGAGATTCTCCTTTTTGGGAATTTAACATTGGCAACCATGCGATCAAACCATGGTGCCCCTAGGATTACATCCTTATGCTTGAGAGGAGAGATAAATAAGTCCTCTTTGTCCACATAGCTTTGGACATGGAGCCTCAATTTCCCAATTAAGGGAGTGACTGAAGCTTCTTGCACCTTGAAAGCCCCGTCTACGGCGGGTAGGTCATCTGGTCATCTCCCATCTCATAGGCTTGTATTCCTAGCTTGGTGGCCAACTCTACAAGTATAAAATTGTGAGTAGAACTAGGGTCCAAGAGAATAAAAGCATCATGTTCTCTTACCTCTCCCCAAGCATGGCATAGAGGAGATCCTTTGTGGTGAGTTTCCTCCTCTTAGATTTCGACCAAGGTAGCTTGTTGGACGGATACGCCGCGATGGACGTCGGCACAACGAGAACTCACCTAACAAGATTTGTCAACTAAGGACGAAGCTCGACCCGTAGGCGCGTGGAAGAAAGTTTAAGGTGTCAACCTACACTCGGCCGACTCCTAACTAATTCCTACAGAGGTCTCTGCCCAATGTCTAAGTCACAGCCTTCAAGAGTGCATAAGAGGAAACTTCCTACAATGCTTTCTAGAGCCGAACACCTATCAAACAATCTCAAAACACCACAGAACTTGAAGGAGACCCTACTAACACCAATACGTTGCTCTCCCTAAGGTCAATGAACCAAAATCCCAACCCAAAACACCCGTTGCAAAATCACGTAGGATGTCTAGCCGAAATTTGCAAATCTTCATTTCCAAAATCTAGAGTGCCTAATGTGTAGCTCTACTCAATGCAAACGCGTGGATATGCTGCAATGCAAAATCGGACAACGTATGCTCACAAAATCACCAGATGAAGCTGGTAGATGAAGCTCGCAAAACCGGACCGTACGTGCGCAATGTAGGTATGGGCGTATAGCTCTCGTGGGGGGCAACACGCTGCACTTCTCCGCACTCGATTCTGACCACCGATACGCACTCTCTCGTACATAGTACGCTCACTCACAGACTTGAAAACTTTTTTAAAAAAATGACAAAAGCGTTTTTCATTAAGGTCAAAAAGTGGTATAAATACATTACAATTCTCAAACCCTAATGTTCCAAATTAACCATCTACTCAATCTAAATGTCAAAACTGAGATACAATCTGGAAACTTCTGTAAGCCCCAATATTTACAGGGCAAAATGTCGGGTTTTCTTAATGAATGAATAATTACAACAAATGATAATCTGCCAAGCCGTCATTTTCAGTAGGGTGTGTCGAGCTTCTAACACTCCCCCCCTCCTTGCTCATGTCGTCCCCGACATGGCTGTTGAGTTTTTTTTCATCTGATGGTTTCTCGCACCTTGAGCAGCAAGTCGTATCTTGCATGTTGAGCCAGTAGTGTTGGGCCGAATATATCATTGCAAATTGTGAAGAAGCCGGTGTAGAAAGCTTCTTCAAAGGCCTGGAGGTGATAGGATGGCAAAAACATGATCCTTTGATACAATGCATATACCACCTCCATGGAAGGCTAACCAGACAGATCGTATGCACATCTGTAAGTATCTTGAAAGAAGAAGATACTGTCTGTCGCCTGGTCCGGTTTGAACGTCTCGAAGACTGCCAAAAGGGTTTTGCAGATCTTTCTCATCATAATGCAAGAAAGGTCAGCGAGCCAGTGAACAATTTGGTGGCGCACGTTAGGGTTTTCACCATGTATTGAACACTTATTCTCTCGCCTACCTTCAAGCATGGCAGCTTTGGATAGTTTAGCCAAGTGGGTTGGCTTCTTTGCAGCAGCTCCTAGGCCTTCCACGTCCGCATCCTTGGTAGAGGGCAGAAGCTTAGGTTATCTCTAATGGTTTTGGGTGCCTCTACCAAATGGATTAGGTACCGTGGATACTTTGTTAGCCATTCCTTTCTCCACCTGGGCTGGGAGTCGACTATCATCTTTACCCCTTCAGGCCTGGAGATATCTGCTGTGTACAGTGGCACCGTTGGCTCTTCTCTGATTCTTTTGTTGATCGTGGCGGTTTCGTACTTTATCAAAGTATATGGTAGAGAGGGCTGTAGCCATTTACACTGAAGGTTGCTAGCGTCTATCTTCTGAATGGTCATGGATTTAAAAACCCTCTGCTCCCATTCCAAAGATTCTTTGTCCGTTTCTTTGATTTCTACTTCTATGGCCTTGTGCAGCTTCTCTTCCTCTTCTTGTGTCAGATGTTGTGGCTCTTGAGAGGGTCCTACAAGGATTTCCTCTTGCATGGGTGTGTCCCCACATTCTCTAGGTCTATGCCTTCCATTGCTGCTGGCCCTGTGCTTTCCTGCTCCTCTGCCTACTGGCCTCTCAACTCTTCTATCTACTTTTGGAATGTCTGTTTCTTTGCTTCAGCTTATTCTCCCATGTTCACGAGGAGGTCATTCTAATCGGCGTTTATCTTCTCCGCCTCCTCGAGATTTCTTTTGATATTTTCTAGCTCATCTTGCATTGCCTTCTGCTCTTCTTCCATGCGTGTTTGCATAACTACTGATCCTTCTGCCATCATCAACCTTTTTTTCTTTTCTAAAGTCAACTCTTTCTGGAGCTCTTTCATTTGTTCTTCATAGATCTTCTCTCTAAAGGGGTGTGAGTCGAGCTATTAGCTCTCACTATGGCAGGAGATGCCCATAGCCGCTGGATGGTTTGGTCTTTAACTTTAAGCTGGTCCTTCAGCTCAAGGACCTCATCCTAGCTAGCCTCCTTCTCTATTTCTACCTTCTCTTTGGCATTCCGCATGGCCTCCACTTCCTTGGACTCCTCAGCAAGTTGTAGGGTTAGGTTATCCCTTTCCCTCTCTGCATCTGTCAATGACCTGCTGAGTTGTCTAATTCCTCTTTGGCTCCTTGCTGTCTTTGAGCTGCCTCCTGATTCTCTCTTTCCATCTCTTTGCATCTTTGCAATGCCTTTGCTAGAGTGGCTTGCAGCTCTGTCTCTCTCTCTCTCTATCTGCCTTTGGATTTGTTTTTGTAACGTGTCGACTTCAAGCTTTATTTACACTTCAGTGGCTTTGAGAGTTGCCATTTCACTTTCTTAGGCCATTGACTGTGCTCTTAGCCCGGTTAGCTTGGTCATCACCACATCCCAATCATTGGTGGGTGGGTGCAGGTCCACTGTATCGGTGGCCATCTCCTTTAGCTCCACTAACCTCAGGCTCTGCATTTGCTCTTTAGGCCCCGTGCTTGCCAAGTCAAATGCGACTATGGCAGCCTCTTCTTTTGAATATCTGGCAGCCAGTAGGTCTAGAAATGTGTTATGCCTTGCTTCATTTGACTCTGGCTGCTAACTTTTAGGCTTAACTTCTTCTTTTGGTTCTTGCCATTGGCTTTGTTCTTACTTTGACTCTTCTTGATCTTCACGTTTGTCTTGCTCCCCTTTCTCTTGAGTCTCTGGAGGGTTACGAGGAGGTGGTGAGGGCGGTGGGCTTGACTCAGGGCTAGACGGTGGAGTTGTCGGCTTTTTCTTGAAATCCCTGTCCGCCTTTGTCTTTCTCTCTCTCTCTCTCTCTCTCTCTCTCTCTCTCTCTCTCTCTCTCTCTTTCTCTCTCTCTCTCGGCCTTCCTGCTCCTCTAGCAGTTGCCGTCGGACTTGCTCCACTTCTGCTTCTGTAAATGGTACATGTGGGATATTTTTCGCTGTGGCATCTAGAATCTCAAAATTCTTAATATAGTCGTCAAATCTGTCTCTGTGCACTCTTCGAAATGATCCCGACATTGCTTCTAGAGACGGATTCCATAGATCATTCAAATCTCCTTTGAGGGCTCTTTCGGCCCTGAAACTTTCCATCAGCCGCTCTAGCCTTGCCGCCTTCTATGATTTCGTCTCTTTGACGGGCACTTGGACAGATTCTTTATTCCCTTTCTTCAACTTTGGCTGCTATTCTTGCACAGTTTCTAACCAGCATTTCAAACGGGTTGCCACCCTTGGTGCTTTGGGCTGTTCCTCTTTCTTATCTTCCTTGAGCCTCAACCAGTCATTCTATGATGGAGGGTCAGGCCATCTCCCCTTGGCGTGCAATGCTCCATAAATCGCCTTCGTGATTAGCTCACCCGGCATGATGTATGTGGGGTTCTTGTTTCCCATCTTTACCAGATTATCATGTATATAAGCTGCATAATTGATTACCTTCGGCTTGATTTTCTGCATTGCCCAGATGAATGTTGTGGCAATTGCTCTAGGCAGCATTCTGTACTTTTGTGGCCGCTTGGTACACATATGGAAGTACTGATTGTACAACTGACTCATGATTGCCACTTTGGGGTTGGCAATGTCTTCAAATGTGTAGTTGCCTTTCTTTTCTGTGTACACCTTTACTTCGTCTCTTCTTTTGGTTACACTATCCCCTTTGTTGGAGAGGTCTAGTGCATCTGCCACCACTCTGTCCGTGTCTGGCTTGCCCCGCAGATCCGTAGCTCATGCCACTCCGGCTTAGCTTCAAAATAATTGTGGAGATCAATCTTCTCCAGATACTCTGCCATCTTGCTTCTAACAAACTCATTGAGTTCCCGCGGTAGCATTGGTAGCTCTATCACATTTCCTTTGGTGTCTTTGAACACGCCTTCGTAGATCTTTAGATCATTTGACTCTAGCAGGTCTTCTTGGATCCATGTGTTGGTCGGCTTTAGAGTTCCTTCTGGTATGACGAAGGACTCTACTTCTTCCGAATAATCCTTTATGGTCATCCTCCTCTTCTTTGCCAGTGACTTTGCGGAGCTTCCATAGATCCTGTTGCACTCAGTAGTCCGAAGTTAGCGTTTTTTCCATGTCAGCTGAGAAATTGAGTTTTAACTATCCAAATGACTTAAAAATTGAAAATAAAACTTAAAAGGAACTTGGGAAACTGTGCATATGCTCACAGTGCAATTCTAGCAAAATTTTATCATTCAGACATCCTACGCGTAGGATGTCTTTTTCATGAGATTTTGGTTAGACTTGACATGCTGGTGGTCCTTGGCCTGTACAACATGGCTATGTGCTTGGATTTGGATTTGGGCATCAAAAAGTGGATTTTTGGGCAGATTCAGGCTCTAGGTCACAAATTGGGTAGAAAGTCCACAACAGGTAGCAAATGATATCCAAATGGGTTGAAAATTGCTATATGGGCTCCTTGCACCATGGTAATAGCTCCCATGATGTCATTGTTTGCACAGAAGTTCAAAAACATGCTGGAGACATCCTACGCGTAGGATGTCTATTTGATCAAAATGGCTTGGGATTTGTTATGTGGGTAGTCCTTGGCATGTGGAACATGGCCATGCTCTTGGATTTTGATTTAGACAAGAATTGATGTTGGTAAGACCCTGTGTAGTGTTTTTGGGCTCAAAAAGTGTATCTTGAAGGTGTTGGGGGTCAAAAATGATTAGAATGGCTTCAAACTTGATATATGAGCTCTTGAAGATGATAGGAAAAGAGTTGGAATGTAAAAATACCCTCCGTAGGCCAAAAATGTCAACTAGACATCCTACACATAGGATGTCTACTTCATCATTTCTTGTAGGTGACCACACAGATTGGTTGACTATGTGCTCATGAATGTGTTGTGCAAGTTTCATGTGATTTGGACAAGTTTTGGTAGGTCTATGGCCCATTATTGTCTCTATGCCCTAACTTTATGTTTTTTCATGCATATGAGGTCAATTTTGGTCCAAATGTGATGAAACTTGGTGGCTAGCATGTCAAGGCTATCCAGAAAATGTGTGTCATGAGAGTTGTTGGGTTTTGTGCCCAAAAATGGCCTTGAGACATCCTACGCATAGGATGTCTCTTGATTAGTTTTTCATTGAAACTGTCACTGGTGCCTACCCTTAATCCCCCCAGTCCCTTTTAAGCCTAATTTCAACAAAAAAGTCAAATGAATAGAAAGTAACTCCCTGTGTGGATTTCAGAGCCTCCGAGCCGTTTTCTGACTTTTGAAATGCTTTTCGGAGATGAAATTTCTTGATGTTGGTCTCCATAGCTTCCCGATCCCTTAGGGATCCTTGCCGTATGGTTTTTGTCGACTTTGGCTTCACCGGAGCTCCGTTTGGCAATTTGTCACTCTAGAAGCACCCCTGGTTGTGTTTACATGTGGTCGATGACTTGTGGTGGTCTACCACCATAGGACTTGGTTTTTGATGGTCTAAGAAAGCCACTTGTGAAGTTTGGTGGCAAACGGACATGCGGTTTGGCAGCGAGAGTTTTTTGACGCTTTCTATGTCTGATGCCGTTTCTGAAGTTTACTGTTGCTTTGGGTCAGCTTTTGGTCATGTGGGCTACATAGACTTGTCGAGCATGTCGAGATGCTTCTACCCATGAATTTTGGTAGCATTTGGGCGCCTTTCCGCGCCGATTTTCCATTTGGTGGTCTCGTGCAGGGTTCTAGGAATTAGGGTTTTTCCTGATGGTTTTCTAGTGCCTTTGGACATCCAAGACTAGTATCCTATGCTAGGGTAAGCTGTTGATGAAGTCTCGTTGCTTTTGGGTTAGCCGTTAGGTGGCCACTTCTACTTGTAGGTCTCTGCTGCTCGCTTTCTGTGTGAACCCTACGCTAGTTTTCACGACAAAACGACAAACATGCACGAAAAGCACATGGTGGTGAGCCTACCTCTCATGTTTGAAGCCCGTCGGGTAGTCGTGCGTGTCGTAGAAGCTATTGGAAGTTTCTCTCGCTCTAGGTGGAAGAAGCTCTCTCTCAAAGGTCAATAGTGGAAATGAGCTTAAATGAAGTGAAAATTTCTCATAATGAGGGTCCCCGTGGCACTTTTCATGAAATTTGACATGTGCTCCCAGCTTCTTGCAAGATGCGGTTTAGGTTAAAAAAATTCTTGATTTGGACTTTATTTGCCTTGTTTACCAGAAATTTGACGTTTCGGTCAAAATCTGGCCAAAACACGCTTTCCGCTCCAGTCTCATAATTGCATCCCCACTATACCATAGGTTGTCCTATAGTCACTGATCATCACCATTTTGTTTTTCATTACGACCGTTTTTCACATGCTTTTTGTAATTTGGAAGTTTTTCTGGCGAAAATTAGCAAAATTAAAAGGAAAATAGCAAACCCAAAAAATCCCCAAAAATCATAATAAATCAAAAACATCATCGCAAAACATTGTATACACTCACATGCAATTTTTATGGCCGGATTTCTCTGTTTTACCAATATTTTGCCTAAAAAATGGTTATTTTTACTTATATACACACACCCAGGGGCTTGATTTGGCGTTTGTCGCAATCAAACAACAACCCTTAAAAATAGTCAAAAAACATGCCCTTTTTTTCTCTTTCTGCCATTGGGTCCGCATTTGAGAATGCCTCCCTCCCTCCTAACTAGAGTCCTCTCGGACGACAATGTATCACCTCGGAGTATGTGCCGTGCATAGGTTGAAAAAATTGTGCTAATGTTGGGCCGTGTAATGTGGCTCTATTTTATGCATACTCAGTCAATGCATGGAAAAATTAATGCTGTGCAAGAGAAGGGTATGAGCAAGATGCTTATTGGCATTCGCCGTCAAGGTTTCTTGTTTTCTTTGCAAGTAACAACTGTAACTCTACTGCTCTTTGTTTTATTGTTTTTCTTGCAAAAGGAAGTCGCTTTGTCTCTACTGTTGTTATGGCTATATTCATCTCCTTGGAGAGAATTTTTGTGGTAGAATTTGCCGTAGACCTTCTCTCTTTTTCTTTCCATTGGTATCTTGTTTTTGCCGGTTTAGGGTTTATTGCTACTGCATTGGTTGCCACTATTTTGTTGTTGATTGGCGCCCACATAAATTGGTTTGTTGGTTTCATATGCAGTTGGATGCCTTCCGATGTTGCTTGTACTGAAGGGAGTTCCTTTTGCTTCGGTTTCGGGATCCAAATGCGAGTTGCATTTGAGTTATAGCTGAGCATTTTCTTTGGGATCCATATCTGTTTTATTCCCTTGGTTTTTGGTTGAACTATATGTTTATGTTGACTTCCTCCGTTGTCTTGTATGTTATCTTCAAACCTTGGAAAATTCATGATGCAAGCCTTCATTTGCAGAGATTATCCTTGGATTTTTGCTGATTTTTTGAAGTTCTTTACAAAGCTGAAGAGAGTATGGTAATATGGACATATATGTAGGGAGAAAGGGGGACACATAGGGTGTAGAAATGGAGGTGTGAGAGATGGAAATGGTGAAGAGGGTGAATTAGGACATGGGAGTTGCAGGTTTGGGAGTGGAAAGGAGAGGGAGGAGTGTGTGTGAAATAGGAAAATGATAAAGTGGAAGAGGGAGTGTGGCTATATCATTCCACATCCATATTTATTTCTCTCTTGTTGGTAACTCTGATCTTTTCACTACGGTCGGTGACTTTTCATACCTGTACTAAACATGGTTGGCTATTACTTGTTGGTTAGCCTTGGGTATCATTTTGTTCATTAGTGGCACCCGTCCCTTTGGCTTTTTATCCAGTGATTGCATTGTTGGCAGTGGATTATTCCAGGGTTGCTCAGCAAAGGCTATCACCTGTTGTTCTTGTGCATGCTGAATTTTGACTGCATTCGCATTCCAATCTATCTGCACATTGTACTCTTTTTGCAAAGGTTGTCCCAACATCATGGGATGTTGTGTGCTTTCATCCTTGGCTACGTAAAATTTATGTGGGTAAATATATTGATGTACTTGTACATGCAATATCATCCAGCCCAATGTTTTCAACGAATGTGATGTACTACTTTCCAGCACTTGTGGAGTAGGATGAAGGTAACCTGTGGACTTGAGCTATTTGTATAATCTGTAAGAGATCAAATTTGCTTGAGCCCCCGAATCAAACCATGCCGTCGATTCAACTTGATTACTACCAACTTTGACTGCAATTATTGGCTCCACTGTGTCTTCATCAAACCTCGTTAGTCGAATGGCATTGATTCGCAATGGTGCTCCACATTGTTGTTGTTGTTGTAGAAGCCTTTTTTTTTCCATGCGTTCTTTTGCTTCTACTTGAGCTTCTTCTCGTATCCTCTGTTTCTCCTTCATTTGTTGTTTGCCTTGATGGATTTGTTGAATCATATCCTGTGTTAGTGGTAAATGATATTTCTTCGATCGACACCCACTAATCCAATTTGGCATTTCTTCACCTGCTAGTGTAGCAAGCATGACAGCTCCGCTTTGTGATAGGTCACTAATCACAAAGGGTCCCATCCCTCGCTTTTTAAGTTTCTTGGCATGTTGCTTCAAGGTATAAACAAGTACATAATCACCAGTTTTGAACTCTTTCATGCGCACATGCTTGTCAAAAAACTCATTTTTCCTTCTCTTTTTAGCATAGATCGAAGATAAAGCTCTCAAGCCGAGTTCATCTAGCTTTTCAAGATCATCTATTCTTGAAGAGAGCTCATTCCCTGTTCATTCTAAGGGTTTTGCTACTTGTAGAGTTTGAATTAAAAACCCTATGGGTAATATAGCATTTAGACCAAAAACCATGTTGTACGGTGTCGTTCCTATCGATGTTTTGTAAGCTACCCTGTATGCCCATAGTGTTGAGTGTAGCTGCTGATCCCAATCTGTTCTTGACTTTGACACAATTTTAGTGAGAACCGTGCATAGTGTTTGATCTGTGGCCTCAGCTTTTGTCCATTTGCATGTGGATGGTATGGAGCATATTTCCTATGTATGATCATGAACTCCTCTAGCAGATATTCAATGACTTCGTGAAGAAAATGTGTTCCACGATCACTGACAATTTCTATTGGTAAACCGCATCGTACAAAAACATTCTCATACAAAAATTGTGCAGTGGTTCGTGCATCTGCTTTTTGTGTTGCCTTGGCTTCCGCCCATTTTGTGAGATAGTCCGTAGCCACAATGATTTTCCCACAAAATCAATGCCCCATTTTGCAAATGCCCTTGCCCCTATCAATGGTCGTAGTGGCATCTCATCTCTCTTTATTGGCACCTTGGTGCGCTGACATGCGTCACAACGCTTTACAAACTCTTTAGTATCCATATGTAATGTAGGCCACCATATTATTGCGGTTAAGACAATTTTTGCCATCTTATCACCTGAAAAATGGCCTCCACTTATTCCTCCATGTGCGTGTTCTAGAATCAGTAGTAGGTATTCACTTTCACTTACACAGATTCTAAGTTGATCGTCCTTTCCTCGCTTATAGAGTTGGTTCCCAATTAACTAAAAGTCACGAGCCTCCAGCTCTATAACCCTTTTCCGTGCTTTTGTTATGTTTTTAGGAAATGTTCTTGTGGTCAAGAAATCAATGATATATTGACTCCATGCAGGTGCAATGTTTACCTGAAACAATGTCGCGTGGTCCACTGGTCGTTTGGCACTACATATAGTACAATTGTTAACATAAGCATGTGTGTCTGCGTACATAGTTGGCCAATAAACCCCTAATTGTTTCAGTCTCTAGTGTGTTTTCCCTATTGAACAATGAAATGCACAATCCTGGACATGTGCTTCTTCAAGATAACACTCTAATTCCTCCGGATTTATACATAATCGTAGATTTTGGTCCGATCCTAGATGAGACAGCCGTCCTGCAATCAACTAGAAGTTTTTTGTTTGACGAATTTTTTGTTGTTTGGATCTGTCTTCCGTGTTATCAAACCTACCTCCAAAGGAAAAAATGCTAACAATTTCCTAAGACCATTTGGGTATCATTTCAATATTGAAAAGATAAGCATCTGGTATGTCATCATCTACTCCTTCAGAAGCTTCCCCGTTGTGTAGCCTTGAAACATCATCCACCCGTAGATGGGTTTTACCCTTTTTGACTACCACTATGAAATCAAACTCTAGCAATATAATAAACCAACGTACAATCCTCCCGGTATTGCATGGTTTATTCACCAGATACAAAAGAGCTTGATGATCTGTGAAGAACACAAATTTGTTTGTGAGCAAATAATGCCAAAATTTCTTTACAGCATAAATCATTCCTAACCCCTCTCTTTCGGTGGTTGTTGTCATAATAATCAATATCTAATTCTCCTAAATGATTTTCTCATATTAAACTGATCATTTAATGTGGGGAAGTGCCACGGGAGAAAAAGCTAGAATATTGGTTAAGCTAGCAGACCGGCCACACTAGGGATCCAAAGGAGGGAAAATAGGGATCCAAAGGACGGGCCATTTGCAAAAGATCCATGTGCACCAATGGGCTAAAAAGACCCCAAGGTTCAGCCCATTAAGACTTCCAAAATGCTAAGGTTCCAAAATTCAAAGGTTGTGTCCAAAGGTCAATCCTAGGGAAATTGGATGCTTTGTGTGTGACCAGAAAGTCTTTTCAAATCCGTACATAGGAGGGGGCTAGCCTTGGGAGTAGGGGATGAGAGAGAAAGTCACACACACACACACAATCTCCCTTTGCACTGATGGGGGCTTTTCACAAGCCAAGCTCCCATACCCCTCTTCTCTCGTCCCCACCCCATGAAAACCCCCTCTTAGGGAGGGAGTGATAAAAGGCATTGGAAAAAGTAAGAAAAAAATAAAGTATGATTATGAAAATATATAAGAAAGGTAAAATAGGCCACCTCATGCCTGCGGGGTAGCCCATCCCCACCTTGCCTCCTTTTTCTTCACTGTTGCCCCGCCAGGTGTCCCTTTTCCTCTCCTCCACCCAAAAGGTCAACCCCCTCTCTCTTCCCCTTGTCCTTTCTTCTTTCTCTCTCCCCTCAAGCTACCCCACCTCTCACCAATAATGCATTATAACTCACCAATAATGCACCCTAACTCACATGCAACTTACCCTATCTTCCAAAATAGTATACCACACCCCCTCTTTCTCTCTCCTATCATATCCCATGACCCAAATACCCCCCTCTCTCTCTAAAGGGTGCCATTTCTCTTGTCTTGTAGCTAAATAACCTCCCCCACACTCACACACATCTCCACACAGATTCACCTCTGAACACACTCCCCTCTTGTAATTACTTTATTCTCCATGTCACCTCTCACTTTTTTTCATCAACCCATCTCTCTCTCTTAGTCTCTCTCTAATGAGACTGCTGTTCTGGCACATATACACACAGCCAGACAAGTGGGGCCCACAGTCACATGGCCTATGTAGATAATGATTTCTTCATTTCTAAATTCTAGAATTTCTCCCCCCTCCTCCCCTATATAAAGAGGGGTCACCATCACACTAAGGACACACACCATCACCAAAGAGTACACTATGCACTGTGTGTGCCTAGTGCACACACACACACCCACACCATCACCATCACCGCAATCACCATGCTCCTCTTGAGCATGACCTCTACACCCTTGGGCTATGAAAGATGAAGGGAAACTAAATGAAGGATGATGGCCATAACCCTCGTGCGAGTCTTCTCCATCAACTCCCACCTATCCGCCATGTGCTCTACCACGCTCTCCCTTCTCATTCCCCTACCCTATGGCGCTCCCCATTTCATCGCCTTATTCTCTAAATAAAGCTTGAGGTTTTTTGAGTATGTTTTCTTGCAATGTTTTGCCCATGTGAGGTGTGCGGAATCGCCACCTAGTCTTGTGTTTGGAGTGAGCTTGTGTATGTGTGAAGGGTGTGCGGATTCTCCATCCTTTTGTGGTGCCTAAGTACTAAGCCGCTATACCCCCTCCCTCCCTCTCTCTCTCTCTCTCTCTCTCTCTCTCTCTCACTTGATCTCATTCCCTTTCCTCTTCATCATTACTCCCAAGCATCCATCTCTCTTGCATGAAAACTTTGTTATGGTGGTGTGTTGTTTGCGTCCTAGCCGCTGAAGCTAGGTGGTGCTCCCTGTTTGCTTTACCATGACAGGCTCGAGGCGTGCCATTCGGTCCCAGGTGTTTTAGAGGCCGTCGAGGTTCGGGGTTCGCTTTGCTTCCGTCATTTGGTGCCCCCACGGAGGGTCTTTTCATGAAACCCTTCAGTTTACAAGACTGAAACCCCTAAACTATTGTGAATGGATGAATGGCTAGCTAGAAGGATTTGTTAATTCGACGACAGAAGAAGAAGATCTCCAAGCACAACTAGATGAAATCCGCATCTCCATCGAAAGTTGAGTGCCAGGCGTAACGGTAATCAATTTGCAATGGGAGAGTCAACCAACACGCCAAACCCAGTGGATATACATAGGCCAAGTGCCAAGAAGAAGAAGGAGAAGGTCGAAACCATGTCCGCAACCTACAACCAACCCACAACAACAAAATGTGAATGGATGAATGGCTAGCTAGAAGGATTTGTTAATTCGACGACAGAAGAAGAAGATCTCCAAGCACAACTAGATGAAATCCGCATCTCCATCGAAAGTTGAGTGCCAGGCGTAACGGTAATCAATTTGCAATGGGAGAGTCAACCAACACGCCAAACCCAGTGGATATACATAGGCCAAGTGCCAAGAAGAAGAAGGAGAAGGTCGAAACCATGTCCGCAACCTACAACCAACCCACAACAACAAAATGGAAGGAGCTCTACACAATAGAGAATCAACACTATTCTACTTTGAGAATCGGGTAACTCAAGTCACCGAGGTAATTATCACAGTCAGTTTTCAAGTCGCACCTGATGCTGCAGCACAGATACCGGAATTATTGGCTCACACTCTCACTAGAGAAACTAGGGATCTACTGAGTTTGTTTCAGGAAAGAGCACCACCCTCTCCCACAAGCTTGGACAGTGACTAAGCACCTCTAAGCTTCACATGAATCAGTACAACCTACCTCAAGACAAATCATGCATACCAACACGTGTACGCTCAATCAAGGTAATACTAGATTTGAAGGCTCACTACCAGCACGTCATTGACACCATGCTGGGTGGGGAGCGATTTTTTGAGGTTCTGGCATCAGGTCAACCATTTGTCCTACCTTTGGTACAAGGCAATGTACCGTTTGAAGTTTTAATCTATGTCCTAGTATAAGAGGGTATACACGCCTCCTTGTAAAGAAGAAAAAAACTTTTGCAAGTTAAGAAGTGTGTCTTTCTAGCTCTCTCTCAATAATCATGGCAAGTGTAGCATTTCCAACATTTAAAGGAAAGAAGGGGGAGGATTTGGTAACAGACTTCCTAGATGACTTTGAAGTAGCATGCGTAGTGAGCAACAAAGATACGGATGAATCCCGGGTTAGAATCTTTAAGCATCTCATGAAGCTAGAAGCTAGATCATGGTACAATGCACTTCCACAAGCAACCAAGGATGACTGGGAACCCTTAAAAACTGCTTTTAAGAGGCTCTTTGGGGGAGGTACCACTTCAGAAAAGTTGTGGGACAAGTTGAGAGACTTGAAGCAGGAGGGTCTTTTAGAATATGCCACCTATGAGTCCAAATTTGTGGATTTGTGGGAACGGTGGGTTGAGTCACTGGCAAGGGGGGAAGCTGCACCCGATTTCCTAAAAAAAGATCGGTTCATGCATGGCTTATGGCCGCTTCTCAAGGAGAAGGTGAAAGGTAGATTCCCGGGTACGTACGAGTTAGCCATTGAGATTGCTCACCTTAAGGACAAGAAGCTGCGAATGAAAGCCAAAGAAACCGAGTCAACAAAAACAGCAACATCACGTCGACTAGCAACTACGAGAACCACCATTCCACCACCACCACCGGCTCTTGGGGTAAGAGATGACCAACAAGATATGTTGGCCCATATTACTGACCAACTGCAGAATTTGTCTGACCACTTAATACAACAAGGGAGGAGTCAAGAAAGAGATCAAGACACTGGAAGAGCATGACGACAAAACAGGGAGTGTCATAGCTACAACTGCGGAGAAGACGGTCATGGTATGTACTACTGTCCCAAACCACGACAAAACTATAATAGAGGAGGTAGGAGGAACCAATTGTCACCCCCTAGAGAAAGAACACCCCCAACCTGAGCACCAACCCCACCAACACAAATTCTACGTCCACCCCAGACACCACTACAAGCATCCATTCCACCTCTTCCACCAGCCCCACCACCTGATCGCCCTGTAAACATCATAAGGCTAGAAGAGAAAGGAAAATCCGTAGTAGTGGATCCACCCAGAGCAAAGGAGAGGGACAAGGGTAAGGAGAAGGTAACCTTTTTAGAACCACTTGAGGCCATGACTGTGAAAAGAGCTAGGAGGGAGAAGGCTACACAATCAGATGATGAGAGAAGCATGAGAGGAGAAACTAGCACGAGGCCATACAGTCCACGACGGAAATTGGGCATCACCGACTTCCAGCTAGGGGAAAGTTCTAAGCCCTATGATCTAACATTGGATGTGGCAGAGCAAGGACCGAAGATTACATGGCCACAGTTGCTACATCTTGTACCTAAAGTAAGGCGACAATGGTCTAAAATGGTAAGTAAAAGACGCTCCAAAACAAAGGTAGCCGGAGCAATTTCAGGATGCAACATGGATGACATCCTTCCAATTGTCGATGTAAACATAAAAGGAAAGAGGGTTGGAAACACCTACATTGATGGAGGTGCACAAATCTGTGTAATGAGCGAAGCTATGATGCTTCGATTAGGGCTCGAGGTTGACAGGCCTTCTCCATGCAAGGCAAAGATGGCAAACAACTCAAAAGTAAAGTGTGTGGGTGTGGTAAGTGCCGTGAAAATCAAAGCTTTCAACACTGAGGTAGAGGTAGATGTTTTTGTAATGCCTACTAAGGGGGAGGGCTATCCACTAATTTTGGGAAGGCCATGAAGGCAAAACAGGACTGGGGTATTGGCCTTCTACGCATGACCGGTAAGAAAGGGGAGACAATCTACTACGACATGAGGATTGGCAAGCAGAAGCAAATGAATCTGAAAACATCGGCAGATGAAACCACTAGCGAATCTTCCAGTTCTAAGGAGGAGACCACATCCACCGACGAAAGTGACAGTTCCATTGATGTGATGGGTATCATTATGAAGGATCCACAAAGGGTAAGCACAACTGGTGATCCATCACCAAAAGGGCAACCCAATGAAGAGGAGAGCAAATCACCTGGCCTAGGAGGAAGTAGGTTGAAGGGTATGTTGTCTATGGAATTAACACTTGAGGAGAAAGATAGTTTTTTGCAAATGCTGATGGGATTTCCTAACCTGTTCATTGACAACTATGAAAGAATCACAGGGATTACAGTGGTGGAACATCATATTAAGCTGAAGGAAGGGGTAAAACCGGTTGTGCAAAAGCTACGACGACTGGGGGTCATAGAAGAAAAGGCACTCTTGGCCGAGGTAAGGAAACTGCTGGAGGCGGGATTCATCTATCCTGTAGAAAACTGAGAATGGGTGTCACCCGTAGTGGTGACGCCTAAAAAGAATGGTAAGTGGAGGGTCTGTGTTGACTACAAAACACTAAATGCAGCTACAAAGAGAGACCACTTTCCTCTCCCTTTCTTGGATGAAATTCTGAATGAAGTAGCGGGTTTTGAATGCTATACTGTCTGTGATGGTTATTCTGGATACTTTCAAATACGCATAGCCTTGGAAGATCAGCTAAAAACCACTTTTATCACGCCATGGGGTTGTTTTGCATACAAGGTTATGCCATTTGGTCTCACAAATGCACCTGCCACATTCCAAAGATATGTCACATATGTTTTTCAACCGTTCTTTGGAACATCCATAAGAGTGTTCATTGATGATTTTTGTATATATAGCTCTCGTATTTCACATTAGAAAAGGTAACTGAAGGTTTGGCCAGGTTGCAGAGCCTAGGTGGGCAATTAAATGTGGATAAATGCCACATTGGGGAGAGTAAAGTCATTCTACTAGGCCATGAAATTTCAGCAAAAGGTATCAACGCCGACCCTAGTAAGGTGTCCGCACTCATAGCCCTACCTTCACCAATGACCGCACGTCAACTGGTCTCTTTTCTACAGAAGGTGAGGTACTTAAGTAGATTCATACATCTACTATCACAACTTGTTCTACCACTGCAACAACTCACTCAAAGATCAACTTTCACTTGGGACAAGGAAAGCGAACATCACTACAACAAGGTAAAGGAGGTCTTAGCCACTCTGCCAACTATCTCACCACCTAAGTGGAATGAAAAATTCTATGTCACCTCAAGTGTTGGTGATGACTCATTGGGGGCTGTGCTACTCCAAAAGGATACGACGACATCTTTCATGAGGCCAATCTACTTCTCTAGTCGAATGATGACAGTAGGAGAGAAAGGTTTCACCCATGTGGAACACTTAGTCCTGGCTCTTAGATTTGCAACTACAAAGTTTAGGTCATATTTGCTGCCTAAGAAATTTGTGATTCTAACCACGGATGAAATATTTCCCTATGTTGTACAACACATGGATGTGTCTGCTAGAATTACTAAATGGCTAGTTCGTCTGCAAGAGTTTGACTACATGGTACAAGTAGAAAGCACGACAAGGGCAAGTTTGGGGGGACTCATGACCTACCAAGTCTTTGAAAGGAAGGAGAAGCAATCTAAGGAACGAGAAGTCCGATTACCTCCAGTACCACCGATGGTAGAAGGAGCATACTCACTCTACTTTGATGGAGCCTACAAGCGAGCGTCCGACAAAGCAGCTGCAGGCATAGTGACAAAGGGACAAAGGTATTTTCGTTGGGCCAATTGTTAGATTCACATTCTAACAATGAATCTGAGTATGCAGCACTAACCAAGGGTCTACAATAGTGCGTCTCGCAAGGTGTACAACGCCTTAATGTATTTGGGGATGCTCTACTTTTGGTAAGGCAAGTAAATGGAGCATGGACATGCAAGAATCCTAGTTTAAGGACTCACTTAAGTGGTGTAAAAACCTTGTTGGGTAAGTTTGAAGAAGTTCAAATACACCATATCCCAAGGGCTCAAAACCAAGAAGCAGATGCCCTAGCAAGTGAAAGACTACAAGAAGTGGTGGTTGGAGCAATAAAACTAAAGCTCCCTCTATTTCAAGGTAGTGATGCCTTGCCTGACATCATGCATTTTTTGGAAACAGGGGAATGCCCATCAGATTTAACAAAGGGACAGAAGCAATGGCTGACGCGGAAGGCCACAAGGTATCGACTCATCAATGATGGTTTTTTACTGTAAGGGTAAGGACCAAATACTCAGGAAGGTCCCTCTCTCTCACGAAATCACGGGAGTAATTGCTAGTTGTCACGACGGGGTTTGTGGTGGTCACTTTGCCCTAGACATAACAAGTAGGAAAATCTTGCAGGTAGGCTTCATATGGCCTAGTCTCAACCGTGATGTACACCATTGGTGCAAAACGTGTAAGTTGTGTCAAAAGGCCGGCACTAGGTCACTTATGCCTGAACCACAGACACCTATTCTCTCATATGGTCCATTTGAAAAATGGGGTATCGATGCCATTGGGCCATTACCTAGGGCCAACTCAGGAAAATTCTACATTATCATGGGGGTCGACTACATGACTAGATGGGCAGAGGCTACAGCCACCACTAGAATCACAGCGGTAGAGGTAGCTAAATTTATCTACGAGCACATATGATGTAGGTTTGGCACACCTTTAGAGATCTTCTCTGATAGAGGGCCAGGTTTTAGAGCAGACTTGGTAGGAGAATTAATGCAGAAACTGGGCATTACAAGGAGGCACTCTTCACCATATTACCCTCAATGTAATGGCCTAGTTGAAAAGGTAAATGGAATGGTTTCTAAAATTATTACCAAGCAGGTAAACAATCATCCCGGAGACTGGGATAAGTATCTACTACCAGCTTTATGGGCCTACAGAACTTCATTTTGTACATCCTTGGGATTCATACCGTATCATCTAGTATTTGGTAAGGAAGCAATCTTGCCCATTGAAGTGCAACTACAAAGTCTCAGAGTAATAGCAAGCCAACTTCAACAACCCAACATGCATTTGAGAGATCACATCATCAACTTGGAAAGACTGCAGCTGGACAGAGAAGAAGCAATAAATTATTATGCAGCACAAGCAGAGCATAGACAGCTTAGCTTTAACGAGCATCTCCGGAAAAAAGAATTGAAGAAAGGAATGTTGGTGCTCCGCTACGACAATTGCTTTGACACTCGCAAGGATAAGAAACTCCTGCTCCGATGGGAAGGCCCTTTCATCATCAGGAAAAAGTATGCCAATGGAAGCTACCAGCTTATGGAGGCTGATGGAAAACTTCATAAAACCAAGGTAAATGGTTAGCGACTTAAACCTTATTTTCTTCGATTTGACCAGGCTCCACCAATTGACATTCCAAATGAGGACACACCATCAGCCACCACCTCCGACGATAATGATCAAACAGATGAGCTAGAGACATGAATGCCTCTAGCCAAAAGGGGAGGGCTAATGATGGGGGCTTTTCACAAGCCAAGCTCCCATACCCCTCTTCTCTCGTCCCCACCCCATGAAAACCCCCTCTTAGGGAGGGAGTGATAAAAGGCATTGGAAAAAGTAAGAAAAAAATAAAGTATGATTATGTAAATATATAAGAAAGGTAAAATAGGCCACCTCATGCCTGCGGGGTAGCCCATCCCCACCTTGCCTCCTTTTTCTTCATTGTTGTCCCGCCAGGTGTCCCTTTTCCTCTCCTCCACTCAAAAGGTCAACCCCCTCTCTCTTCCCCTTGTCCTTTCTCCTTTCTCTCTCCCCTCAAGCTACCCCACCTCTCACCAATTATGCATTATTACTCACCAATAATGCACCCTAACTCACATGCAACTTACCCTATCTTCCAAAATAGTATACCCCACCCCCTCTTTCTCTCTCCTATCATATTCCATGACCCAAGTACCCCCCCCTCTCTCTAAAGGGCGCCATGTCTCTTGTCTTGTAGCTAAATAACCTCCCCCACACTCACACACACTCAGTTTCACTGAAAAAGGTGCCCACAAACCCATCCCCACCCGGTGGTTACCTGATTTTCTTGTGTTCACACACATCTACACATAGATTCACCTCTGAAAACACTCCCCTCTCTCCCCTCTTCTAATTACTTTATTCTCCATGTCACCTCTCACTTTTTTTCATCAACCCATCTCTCTCTCATGAGACTGCTCTTCTGGCACATATACACACAGCCAGACAAGTGGGGCCCACAGTCACATGGCCTATGTAGATAATGATTTCTTCATTTCTAAATTTTAGAATTTCTCCCCCCTCCTCCCCTATATAAAGAGGGGTCACCATCACACTAAGGACACACACCATCACCAAAGAGTACACTATGCACTGTGTGTGCCTAGTGCACACACACACACCCACACCATCACCATCACCGCAATCACCATGCTCCTCTTGAGCATGACCTCTACACCCTTGGGATATGGAAGATGAAGGGAAACTAAATAAAGGATGATGGCCATAACCCTCGTGCGAGTCTTCGCCATCAACTCCCACCTATCCGCCATGTGCTCTACCATGCTCTCCCTTCTCATTCCCCTACCCTATGCTCCCCATTTCATCGCCTTATTCTCTAAATAAAGCTTGAGGTTTTGTGAGTATGTTTTCTTGCAATGTTTTGCCCATGTGAGGTGTGCGGAATCGTCACCTAGTCTTGTGTTTGGAGTGAGCTTGTGTATGTGTGAAGGGTGTGCGGATTCGCCATCCTTTTGTGGTGCCTAAGTACTAAGCCGCTATACCCCCTCCCTCACTCTCTCTCTCTCTCTCTCTCTCTCTCTCTCACTTGATCTCATTCCCTTTCCTCTTCATCATTACTCCCAAGC
Organism: Adiantum capillus-veneris; assembly: GCF_014529385.1. NCBI lineage: Eukaryota > Viridiplantae > Streptophyta > Polypodiopsida > Polypodiales > Pteridaceae > Adiantum > Adiantum capillus-veneris. The sequence goes on from NC_140949.1 coordinate 82,468,623, forward strand.
ATCCATCTCTCTTGGATGAAAACTTTGTTATGGTGGTGTATTGTTTGCGTCCTAGCCGCTGAAGCTAGGTGGTGCCCCCTGTTTGCTTTACCATGACAGGCTCGAGGCGCGCCATTCCGTCCCCGGTGTTTTAGAGGCCATCGGGGTTCGGGGTTCGCTTTTCTCCCGTCAACACAAAGGGAACGAGGGACACATGTCAGCTCCCTAGGCCAGATGCCCACAAGGTGTACCCAATTCCTATTGGATGACCCTTGAAGTGGACCAATGAGAATTAGGCTATAGTAAATTTAGACTAATTAATTTTAAAACACTTAATAAAAAGAACCAATGAAAATTAAGTCTCCTGGATGATTATTGGACAGCCCGTGAAGGGGTCCAATAGGAATTGAGCAGCTCAATGGGCTACTTAATTCCTATTGGTCAGAATGGGGAAAGGTCCAATGGGGATTTAATTCATTTAAATCAATTAAATTTAATTGATTAAGCTCTCACAAAATGGGAAAGGGGGACACATGTCAGAAGGCTATCACTTATGCTGCTTAATAGCCATTGGATTGACTTGGGGAGGTCCAATGGGGAGCCTGCAAGAGCAAATAGCAAGAGGGCTCGCCCAAGAGAGAGAGGGGGGTGATTTTTGCAAGGCATTATCACACACACACTCACACAATCTCATGTGTGAAGAAAGAGAAGACTATCTCTTCCCAAGCTTTAATGGAGAGCTCATCACCTACTCCAAGCTTGTGAGATAGAAGACTACATCGACACACTCTTGGCTTGTGGATGCAAATCCAACCAAGATCCAAGCTTCAATGCATGCGCATCTCCTCTATCAAACTAATTACTAAGCTAAAGCTATGCTAATATGAGTGATTATGTGAGGAGATGTACATCTTTCTCGTAAGATACTCCTTCTTCCTCTCAATCTACTCTCATACCCTGCTAGCTCTCACCATCTTCGAAGGTGTGTGAGGTCTTGGGTCCGAGAACGGGGATAATTAAAGTTGTGTTTACTAAGTGTTTTGCTTAGTGCATGAAGCTTTCATCTTCATTGAACTAGCTAGTCTTGAAGGAACACAAAGAATTGTATTGTACAATGTCTCTCTTGATGGGAGAAACCATAATACAAAGCCTTTCGGAGGGGGGACCGGCTCCATGCAAATCCGGTCCTCAACAACTGTTGTCAATAGCTTAATTTCTCTCTCTTTTGAAAGTATTGTTGATGCTATCTAACTAGGTGTTATGCTTTTTGTTGATCTCTCCACCCAAGCACTCTTGTAATTCTCATTAGGAATCTATTCTAATGAAATTCCTAGTATGTTCATGCTAATTTCCGCTACACACAAGTTTTTAGGCCATTAAATGTTACAGTTGTGTAGTTATTTTTCGCATTGTTTAACTATCGGCTTGCATAACAAACTGGAAAATCCATTGTTCCATCTCCAGGTTGAGCCAGAGTACTCCCGATTGCATATGCAGATGCATCAATGTGAACATGGAATATCTTTTCCCAATTCGGTGCCTTTAAGTACAGGTGCTGATACAAGGTTTTCCTTCAGCTTTTGAAATGAACTTTCACACTCCTCGGTCCAATCGAAATTGACTAGCAAACGATACAGAGGTTGTGCGATGACTGCATACATATATATGAATCTTCAATAATACCCGCACTGTCCCATGAAGGATTGCACTTGTTTCGTATTAGTAGGCGTGGGCAGGTCTACTATGACTTTGACTTTGTCTAGGTCTGTGGTTATGCCATTTCATGAGACAATTTGTCCTAAGATGCGGCCTTGCCTAACAATGAAAATGCACTTTTTCGGGTTAAGATAGATTCGATATGTTTTGCACTTCTCAAATACCTTTTGCAAATGGTCAATATGTTCCTCTCGTAGAAGAGAGTATACACAAAGATCATCCATGTATATTTATAAGAATATTCTTAGGTATTCTTTGAACGCGTGCATCATTAACCTTTTAAAGGTAGCTGGGGCATTAGTTAAGCCAAAAGGCATAACTTGATACGCATATATTCCCCATTCTGTGGCAAACGCTGTTTTGTGTTGATCCTCTATTACAATTGCCAGTTGGTTGTATCCTGAAAACCCATCTAGAAAATAATAAGCCTGTTTCCCGGACACCCTCTCTAGTACATGTTATGTGATTGGCAAGGGATAATTATACCTTATGATGGCTGCATTTACCTTTTGAGGTTTACACACACTCGCAGTTTTTCGTTCTTTTTGGGGACTACCACAATGGGTGACACCCAATCTATATGTTCGATTTCATAGATGAATTTAGCATCCATCATCTTGTCAATCTCCTCTTTGATTCATTTAGCAAATGTCTCATTCTATGTATAAGGACGCTGTTTGCTAGGTTTTGCATCTGATTTTGAAGGAATTGTATGTTGGCATATCGATGGATCAATTCCCTTGAGGTCTTTGTAGGACCATGCAAACACATCTTTATACTTCTTGAGAAGTTGTTTTAGCCGTTCTTCTTCTTCAAGCTCTAAATCGGTTGCGATATAGACCGGCTGTGGCTTCTCACCTGGTTCTGCGAGGTCTTTTCTTTTTTGCATTTTCTGGCCCCTCATAAGATTTTTGGTTGGTTCTTTCCCTGACTGGTGGTGTCATTATGATTTTTCTATCATGGATGGTGAATTTCCGATAGTGTGATGGTACATTCATGTTTCCCTTTTCTGACTCCCCTTTATCATCACTATCTTCCTCAGTAGTCCATATCTCTCGTAAAGACCGTTTCAATTCTTGGTATTTCTGTTTTATCTTTCATCTTGGGCATCAGGTGTTCTCTCGCTTTGTTTCATGCTCGTTTTCTCCTATAGCGTTCCTGGCGTCTAGGGTGTTGATTACAAAAATCATAAAACTTGATATTCTCTGTTTTCTCCCCGCGCTCACTTGAGTTTTCTGAACACTCATTATGTGTATCATTATTTACTTTCATATGCTCAGAGGAGTTATAAAACTCTTCTTGTTCTGGTGGTTCTACCATCTCATCTCCTCCTGGTATAATGCTTACCATGTAATAGGGTAGCACATCATAGCCATCCTTATCCGTAAAATTTTGTTGTTGGACTATCTGTAATGGTACAGACATCCAATGTTGCTAGTATGTGTTCCCATTCTAGAGGTTCCAAGGCATCTTTAGGAAAAGGTTCCGAAATATACTCCTTGTCCTCAATCGCTCTTTCTAAGACGCATTCCTCTCTTTTTAGGCTTCCACAATGTGAAGCTCCGCACATCCATAGCTCTTTTTGTTGCCCTAACCATGCTGGGAGTTGCGACCCTGCTAATGTAGCTGAATCAAACTCTTCCACTGGTGTCTGGTTCACATCCTTGTAACTATGGTCTTTTAGTTGTACTTTGGTTGTTGTCTCGCCATGTCTAACGTATATGTGGTCATAACCCCAATCCTGGACCATCTTCAATAGTCTCATGAATGGTCTTGCCAAGATGATCTCATAATTGTTCTTTTTGTCGAAATCGACTATTGCAAATGTATGCTCATACTCGATTCCACATGAAGTGCCAATCACTTTTCCTAAGAGTCTTAGAGGCTTCTCCACGAACCCATCTGCCAATTGCAATTTCATTCTATTAGCTCTCAAAGCTGGTTTTTTCCATTTTTTTCAGATTTCCTTGGTGGCAATAGCAACTCCCGCTCCACTGTCAAGAATAGCTTTGGAAACTACTCCTTGGAATTCTATTGGTAGCGTGGTGTTTCCATCTTCTCGCTCGCAATACTCTCCAACCTTGTTTAAAGGTACTGGCCTAGTATTTAGTTGAGGCGTTGATAGCCGTTTTTCGGCTCTCCATAATTGCCATAGTATGTTACTCCACCCTACCAAATTCACCCAAACGCTATGGCTATCCCTACCATTTCACTGTACATAGGAGTGTGTGAGTTAGGGGGCTTTTCCCATATCTTCTTAAAAACCCTCAGCTAGCTAGTCACTGGGCTAGTTGAGCTAAAAAAAATAAAAAATAAAAAAATAAAAGTATATTATGGCCTCTTTGTGTGTAAATATTTCATTGTATATATGGCTTAGATATAGGGATTTTTTATAATTATTTTGGTATTTTATTTAAATATTTCTACTTAGGTGTGTGTTTTATTAAACCTATGTACACCTTCTTTCATCCTCTTACACCATAATTATATTTTTTGCCAATATGTACATACTCTAACCTCATATTTTTCCTTTATACAAATCACTCCCACATTTTCACCCTCACCCTCGTGAAAACAAAAAAATTGATTTCTACTCATTGGTTACGTTTATTATATTATTTACTTGCATACCTTTTCCTCTTTCACCCAAAATAATTCAAGGAGGGACCATATCATATGATTCCAATATCTTTCCATATCCATAACTCCTCCATATTATTATTATTATTTTTACTCATTATTCTAACACCATGTGCTCATTAAGCTAAAGTCCAAAGCTAAAGTCCATGAGTAGTCCATACACTAGTCCCACCATGCATATATTTCTTTATTCACCAATAATCCTCCTCCATGCATGGTCAAGGGCAACTTGGATGCTTTGTATTATAATATGACAAAGGAGGGGCTCACTCTTGGATGCATTGTACAAATTCAACAAAGGAGGGGGCCACTAAAAGACTTTTGCAGGCATAAAAACAGGCTTTTTGGTGAGAATTTTGGCACCTATCTTCACTCCAAATTTGGAGCGGTACTCAAAAGAGAAAATGTAGCCTACGCTCTGAATAATCACCTCAAATTTTTTCATGATTTTTGAAGCTACCAGCGGTGAGTTATGATTTTTTGAGTGGACCCCAGTCTGCCCACTTTTCTCACAAGTAGCCCTTAGTCTTCTCTCACCCTTCCACACACCTACTCACTCTTACACATCCCTCCCTCTCCTTCCCTCACTCAAACCTGCAATTTCCATGGCTTCTCCCACCCTCTTCACCATTACCCTTCTCTCTCATCCCTATAGTTCTTTTATGAACCTCTACATACATACACCCTCTCCATGTCTCTCTCTATTGCTTCTATGTTACAATTTCATTTACCTCTCCTAAAAATATCTAAAATTCAGCATCTTAACCATGATAACTTCTGCAAATTGAGTATTTTTCATCAACAAATCCTCTTTTCAACGTGGTGATCAACCGTAGCGGCGGCGTAAAGAAGCGAAGAAGAAGAAGAAGACCAGCGGTCATTTTTTCCACAATCTACACAAGGGTGAGTTCAAGCTTCTTCAAAGCTTCACCATCTCAATGATTCTCTTTTAATTCACCCCTCTTCCTTCATCAAATCAACTCATCCTACCCATTGTAAATGTATCACTAACAATTCTAGTGATTATTACCACTAACAACTAACTTCTCTTGTAAAAATGCACCCACACTATCAACATATGGAGTAGGCAACCGCACAAGTAAACCAAATTCACTCACTCCCATGGAAGTTTCTCTCCTTTCACCACATCAATAATTCTCTTACTTGATCCCACATCCATGTGACTCAAGAGAAAAGAGAGACCCCATTCTCATTTGAAATTCATAAAAATTCATAATCCTTGATCTTTCCTAATAAAATTGATTAGGCTTAATCCTAATCAAGGCTTCTAAAACCTATAAATGGAACCCATTCCTCCTTGTAAAAGAAATCACTATACCATTGCACACTAGATTGAGCGTACCACACGCCAGTTTCTATCTTGGTTGTAAAGAGAGAGTAAGCTTTCTATACACCATCACCTTGGTGCATAGAAAAGCTTGAGCTAGTTTGAGTGAGTGCGAGTAGAAGATATTCTTCCTACCATTGTTGTATCTACCCCAACATCAATGAATTGGTAGTTTTGGGTGCAATTCATGTCCAAAGGCTCACGCTTCTCCTCCAATTTGGCTTGGCAGACTCATTCAGCTTCATAAGGTGACTTGTTTCATTGAAGGTTGTTGTTTTGTTGCTTGTGATTCATTGGCTATTGTTTGGCTACCATTGTAAGAGGGTGGATGGTGACAGGGCTCCCATAACCCTAAGACAATGTGCTAGTGATGCTATAACCAAATCTTGTCACTTAATTCCGCAAGCTCTAAGTTCCTTTTTGTGCAAAATATAAAGTTGAAGCTAAGTTGTACACCATCTCTCTCTCTCTCTCTCTCTCTCTCTCTCTCTCTCTCTCTCTCTCTCTCTCTCGTGTTTTAGTGTGTGAGAGTGTTCCATTGGTGTTAGGGTTAGTGTAAATTCCTTGCTTGTTTGTGGGTTGCTCTAACGATTCTCCTCTTTTGCGTCTTAGTTCGCTCTTAAACTAGGTGGTGCCCCTTGTGTAGTTGGGATTTGGCTGTGGGTTAATTGTTTTGGTTTGTGTTGTGTTGTGCCCCAGCCCCATTGAGCAGCACGGGAGCCTTGAAGGGTGTCTAGAAGTTGCTATTCTTGTTGCCCGCCCCGGACCGCCTCAACGTGTCCAATTCTCTGATCCCTTCCTGAAGCTTCGAGGTGGAGTCTTTCACTCCAAATTTTTCTAGGCATTTGCCTACTGTGGTCCACATGTCTGGTAGTAACCTTAGGAGTTCGGCTAATGTGATTGTGCATGCCACCGGGGTGGACAATAACTCAATCAACCCTTGTGAATCCATCACTTTGTTAGAAGAAAGTCTTTGAGATGGGATTGCTCTCACCTCACACTTGGCTTCATACTCTCCTAGGTAAGAGGGTAGAGTTTTCAGCGAGTCTGGTTGGCTGTGCCCCGAACTAATTGATCCCTGGTCTCCCCCTTGTGAATGTATGTCAAAGTTCACTTGTGATCTTGCCTCAAATTCTTCAATAGGAGTTAAGATCTCATTCTTCTCTTTTTCCTTGCCGTTCATGTGGTAACTCACCCTGTTAGCTTCGTTGGCCTCACATATTTGTTTCCACAGATCATCTACACCGTCACAATCCTTACCCATTTCTGCCAATCTTTTAGGCTATAACCCGTCACTTGCCTCATCTGTTGTATTTCGCACTACGATAGGTTATCCCCTAGACTCATAGTCATTCGTGAGTCTTTCCTTCGTTTCTAGTTGTTCCTCTAAAGCTGGTTGGATAGGGGTTGGAGATGGTACTTCATGCCAATTTGTAGGTTTACCAAGCGGGTTTTCCATCAAAGATTGAGCTATTTCAATCATCTTTCTACACATTTTCAACCTCTGTTTTTCTATTTCAGCATATGGATAAGTCATCCATCTTTGCTCTTGGGTTTGGTTCTTTTTGAGTCTGGCTTCATAAGCTTTAAGAAGTGCATCCAGCTGCTCATTTACCTTCTTTGCCAATATTGATCCTCCTGATCCTAAACTTTTGGGTTTTGCTATTTTCTTGGGTGCTATGGTTGCCGCAGTGTGTGAGCTTAGGCTAGCTAGATCCTCTAACCTCTCTAATGTATCCTTTGTGTGTTTTAAATCCTCGAATAGAGCCGTTTGCTCTCGTTCTTTCCTGGCTTTCATACGTGCCTTTCTAGCCTTCCAAGTGCTTCTCTGATTTTTTGTTTCTGAACTTGGGGCATCAGTTTTTGGCTCTTCAATTATGGGTTCGTTCGTCCTTATTTGAGCTTGGGCTCGTGTCACCGCCTGAATAGGTATGATTGTTTTATTTTCTGACCCTCCACTAGAAGGAACTGCTTCTAGTATGTTCAAGGTAGTTTTTGCTCCTTTGCTAGGGTTCTAGAGCAATCTGGAATCAAATGAATAACTCCACACTCGGTGCAATATGCGTTGACTCTAATGATTTGATCATGAGGACAGTCTCTTAGCCAATGGTCTCCACCACACTTGTATAGCAAGGTCATTTAGGCTGTTGAGGTGCTCCTTGAGCTCCTCTTTGTTGGTATGCATATCTCTGTCCCCCCATGCCTCCGTTGTCTATGAACAACAATGTTCATTCATCCAAGCTATATCTTCCTTCTCCTGTTGCTTGTGCAGCTGTAGGTGGTCTTGTACTTCATATCATGCTCCATGGTTCTGGTGTCGAGGGTTCTTCCGGTGGATAATAGACAGGGTTTGCCGCATATCCATTGGGATCTTCATAATATGCATGCATAGTTACCAAAGCCTTCTCTTTTGATTCGGTTACAGTTGGTGTGTATCTTATGCCGACTGGTCGTAATCCCGGTTGGGGTGGTTTTTGCCCCAACATTGGTTGTGGTCTTTCTACACTTATAGGTCCTAGCAGGTTGCTTGCTTGATACCTAGGCATCGGTGGAATTTGAGGAGAAGCTACTTGAGCCTGGGGAGCATAAGGTCTCTCTCTCACATATCCCTTGTTATAATAACATTCCTCCGTCCCATGGTTTGTCCATTTTTGTTCAAAAGCACATCACTTGGCTGTTTAGCCTAGGGTTTGGCGTACAAGTTAATCTTTTTTAGCACTTCATCTACAAGATGCTCTTGGTTTACAGCTACTTCTCCTTTCGGTGTTGTCTTAGAAGACTTGCTCCCACTTTGTTGTGAGAATGAATCGTCGTTGAGGTCCTTGAACTCATCCTCTTTGTAGACCGCACAATTGTCCACAAGGTAAAGAGCCTCCTTGGTTAACTCGTTCAACATCGTGCCCCTCTTCATATGTAAGTCCTTCTAGAGATCTGCATTCCTTAGTCCTTGGATAAATATAAGCATAGTCTGGACTGAGTTGGAAGTTCTTCTACAGGGAAGAACTTAACATATCTTTTTAGTCTTAGGGATGCCTTTCACACAGATTCTCCATCTTTCCGTTTGAATTTATGGATTTGTGAGACCGTATTATGAGATATTCCCCTTTGTGAGAATTCCTTGATAAACTCGTCAAACACTTCCTCCATAGACTCAAAGTCTCTACGCTCCACAGAGTCAAACCAAGTAGTAGCATCATCCTCTAAGGTTAGTCCAAACCTTGCAAATTGGGTAGGGAAGTCCAACACCTATTCCACTCTAATTACATGCACAAAGGAAGCTACATGATCTCTTGGACCTTTGTTTTCTGTGTATTTTTTGTTTACCCATTTTTGCACTTGAGAAGGTCTAATTCTACGATGGTCTACAAATCTCATCATTGGATCTCCTCATCACAGCTTCTATAGCTCCTCTGGTCTTCTTTAGTAGGCTGGTTCGTCTCCTAGTGGTGCTCCTAAGCCATTATTTCTAATAGTTCTTGCAAGAGATGGTTCATCTCTTTGAACTCGTTCTATGCATGGTCTTCCACGCTCTATTGACCTTTGAGTTTTCGGCTTACTCTCTCCTTGATACCTTGAATAGAGTGGTGGTTCTTGTAAATCCCTTAGCCCTCGTGCGGCTTGATAACCATCTCAACTTTGGTCTCGTTCCAATGTTGCACTTTGTCGAAGCCATGCCTGCAATGATGGCTGAGTTGTTGGTTGGTTTTGGTTCTTGAATGTCTACGGTCAGGTGGAATGTGAGGTCACGTCATACTCCTCTGAGAAGGGATTTGTCGACTGGCTAGGGGTGTAGGTGGTTCTTGGCACTTCATCGGGGGCATATGTTGATACTCCTGGAACTGTTGCCTTTTCTACCTCCTCTAGGAGAATATGTTTGTATTCTCGCCCGTACCTATCAACAAAAATTATATCCTTCCCCATAGCAGTTTCATAAGAGAATAAGTAAAGAACCTTGTCTTTGCTTAACTCGTTTGGGTATGGTTCTTTGTAGCAAACATAAGAGACTATTCCCTCACTCTCATGCTTGTAAATTCCCACATTCTCATAATAAGTTGAAACCCTGGTTTTTTTCTTATCATACATAAAAATTTCTCCAGGTCGATCAATGTTTGGTGGCGGTTCTTGAGTTTCTGAAACCACTTTCCCCTTCGCCACGTTATCTCCATATCTGTTGTCATCTTCAGGGTTACTAACTATCAGATAGTGGTTCCCCTTTTTGTCTCGTAATCTATCTCTATCATCATAGACTCAAATTATCTTCAGTCTCTGAGCCGGTCTTTCTTCAATACAAATACACTTGCGTCCTCGATAGTCAGAATAAACTAAGGCTCCCCTCGAGTTTGTTCCTTCTAAAAAGATCACACTGAATTTGGAATCATTCAATGGATTTAGGGAGGTGCTTCCTCCTGGCATTGGTCCGTCATAGGTGAAACCTCCTAGCTGTTGACTATCCATCTTGAAGAAGGATTTGTCTGATGAAGTGTCAGTATCACTACCCTCGTCAATAATTGGTGCTAGTGGATCTAGCCTTGCCTGAGTTACACTCTCCTCTGTGGATAGTAACCTACCTTGGTCACCTGCCACCTTTTGGTCTCTAAAAATGTATCTTCCTGATCTTAAATTCATCAAACTTATCGATGCAACTTATTACAAATCCAACCACTCACCTGGAAAAGGATCAGTCTTCGCACAACTTCTTGTTTGCTGCTGCTGCTGAATATACTTGTACACAAGCGTTTAATTTCGGCAATCGAATCAAAGCATTTAACCGTTGGAGGTGATCTTAGTAATGATTGGTATAACTGGAGGGTTAACCTGAACCACTATTGGTTTTTATACACTGCTCTTGTTCAGGATTAGGTCTGCTAATTTGGAACTGTACTTCCCTCGGATGTTGGTCAATTTACGTAAAAAAGTGTGAATTCAGTCTTTGCTCCGTCAAATGGACAAACAAGGTCCAAATTCAATCAAGTTTTCTCTTCACTAAGACCAGTAGACATCCTACGTGTAGGATGTCTCTTGCTCTGTTTTGCCTGGATTCTTGCACTATGAATTCCCATTGATGTGCTGAGTCCACAGCTGTTTGTACTTTTTGATTTGGACACCTATAAGCTGGTCAATGGATCAGAATTCTTTTCCGACAGTCTGCTGCTAGTCTTAATCAGCCTAATCAACTCCAAATTGGACCAAAATTGACTAGGAGGCTTACCTCAGGCTATACAACACCTTGCTATGTCCACAATCAGTATCTGGCTTCAAATTCTTGCTTTAGACATCATATGCGTAGGATGTCTTTTTACTCAGAATGGCTTCAAATGCAAAGCACAGACTCCCCTTGAGGTGCTGATCACTTTGGTATGCTCAAAATTAAGTTTGGAGTGCAAAATCACATAGATGACATCCTACCCGTAGGATGTCTTTTTGGCCTGTTTGACCCCAAACTTGACCCACAGCTTCCCCTTGATGTCAGCAACCCAGTTGTATGCTTAGATTTTGGTTTGGATTTCAAAAGTCCCCAATTTTAGCTCTTCTAGCCTTTTTCAGTCAAAAGTGCTAAAGTCTACTTAGAACCCAATTTTCTCACCCAAATGAGATGAAACATCTCTCAGACACTCAATATATCGTGCAGATCATGCTCATGCAGCCATCCTATGGTTTTGGTCTTAAAACAATGCTTTGGCCCAATTTGGGTAGGATGTCTGGCAATTTTAGTCTATCTGGACTTATCCTGTCAAGATATGGTCAAATTTCCACTTTCCAGGTGAAAATAGGGTAAAACCTACCTCCTGAACACACTGGTCAACTCAAAATTCCAAAATTGCCACCAGATTAGCATGTAGATATCCTACGCGTAGGATGTCTCCTGGCTTAAAATTAAATTTTTTCCTGACAGAAATGCTCATGATGCTCTGCAGCTCTATCAGAAACACTCACAGTAACTTTTAGACTTCACTTGAGATTTCCAACACACTTTTGCATCTTTTTGTTTCTTTTACAACCTTGTGATGATTCTACCAAGCAAGTATACATGCATGACATGCTCTAGATCCTGAATCATGATATCCTACTTACTCTACTCCTACTCATCATGTGAAATGGTGATAATGGTGTTTTGGTTGCTTTCTGGCCTCTCCGGACTCTCAAGCTCTCCTCTCACCGCTTCTACCACTCTAACTCTTACTCTTCTAATACCTAAAACTATCTCAGTCTACCTAAAACTATCTCAGTCTACCTAAATCTACCTAAGTCGACGGATCTAGGCCAGACACAAGCTCCCTAGACTCCCTCTAAGACCTAGAGAGTCCTCCACCCTCTGATTCTATCTAAATGTAAAACGACCCTCTTGGCAAGCCCAAGAATCACTATCCTCAAGGACTAGTCTCGGTCACCTACCTAAGGTTTTTGTCCCCGGCAGCGGCGCCAATGTTGGACGGATATGCCGCGACGGACGTCAGCACAACGAGAACTCACCTAACAAGATTTGTCAGCTAAGGACAAAGCTCGACTCGCAGATGTGTGGAAGCAAGCATAAGGGGTCAACCTACACTCCTAAACTAATTCCTACAGAGGTCTCTGCCCAATGTCTAAGTCATAGCCTTCAAGAGTGCATAAGAGGGAACTTTCTACAACACTTTCTAGAGCCGAACACCTATCAAAAAATCTTGAAACACCACAAAACTTGAAGGAGACACTACTAACACCAATAGGTCGCTCTCCCTAAGGTCTATGAACCAAAATCCCAACCCAAAACACCCGGTGCAAAATCACATAGGATGTTTGGCCGAAATTTGTAGGTCTTCGTTTTCAAAATCTAAAGTGCCTAATGTGTAGCTCTACTCAATGAGAATGCGTGCATATGCTGCAATGCGAAATCGGACAACGTATGCTCACCGAATCACCAGATGAAGCTCGTAGATGGAGCTCGCAAAACCGGACTATACGTGCGCAATGTAGGTATGGGCGCGTTCATCGAGGGCAACACGCTGCACTTCTCCGCACTCGATTCTGACCACCGGTACACGCGTAGCATCAAGATGAAGCTCTCACTCTCTCTCGTACACAGTACGCTCACTCACAGACTTCAAAACTTTTTTTAAAAATGACAAAAGGGTTTCTCATTAAGGTCAAAAAGTGGTATAAATACCTTACAATTCTGAAACCCTAATGTTCCAAATTAACCATCTACTCAATCTAAATGTCAAAACTGGGATACAATCTGGAAACTTTTGTAAGCCCCAATATTTACAAGGTGAAATGTGTTTTGTCAATGAATGAATAATTACAAATAATGATAATCTACTGAGCCGTCATTTTCCGTAGGGTGTGTCCAGCTTCTAACATAGATTTAGAAGGATCATGGCGGGTGTTCTTTTGGGTACAAGCGCGGTATGCATGCCCTTGTTTGCCGCACTTGAAACACCGGTTCTCTTTGTGATAACACTCAAGCTCTTCAGAAGAGAGTTTATTTTTGCCTTTGTAAACTCCCTTCTCTTTAGCTTTGTTGGAATTGGCCTTAGGAGACTTTTGGACATTGTCCTTCCCCTTAGGCTTATTGGAACCCTTGTTTTCCAAGGGCTTAGAATTCCTCTAAGCCTCTTTTTGGAAATTGATTCAAGAGGCCACCATAGTATGGTGTATTACCGCCAATATGGTGTGTGGCCTTTGGGAGTTGACATACTCCGCCATTTCTTTGGTAAAGCCCACACAAAATTGTTGCTTTTGCTCTCCAAAATCCAACTTTTTAAAGACAGTGGCTTTGAGTTGTAGGTCCCAAAACTTGTCTACATATTTGTGGATGGATTCATAGGGAGAGAGCTTCAAGCTTCGCCATTCGGTGAGTACTTTGTCTTTGGCATTGGTAGCCAAAAAATGCTTCATAATCAAAGCTCTTAAAGATTTCCATCTTCGTGGAGCTTTACCCTTGGCCCGTAGGCTAGACCACCATTGTCTGGCGGACTTTTGAAAGTGTATAGCTAAATGGTGTAGCTTAGAGGACTCCGTGAAGCCCTCATCTCTGAACGCCGCATCAAATTGTTGGATAAAGGCCAAGACTTTGTCCATAGCATAGGTAAGGAAAGAGATGTTCTTCCCTCCCTCTTTGAACTTCTTGAGCTTGGACGACCTCTTCCACGTGGCATAGGATTTCCTATGGCCTCTTCTTTTTGATGGTTCAAAGGTTGCACCATCACTTTCTTCAGAAGGTGAAGAATTTGAGGAAGATGGAGAAGAGGGTGACCTCTTTCTCGCCTTTTTCTTGCCTTGATCTTCATTGTCTTCACCATCACTTTCATAAGAGGAAGAGGATGAAGAAGATGGAGAAGAGGGTGTCCTATTTCTTGCCTTTTTCTTCTCTTGCTTTTTGTCATACCTGTTTTGTCTTCATGGAGCCATCTTCGTCGAGGTGGCGGGAGACTCACTTCTTTCTCATTCCTTTGGTGGAGGCTCTTGAGTTCTCCTTTGGGAAGGATATGCATCATTAAGAAGTACATTCTTGAGCCCTTCGTATGGATTCTCTTCTTCTTCCCGAATCGGAGAGAGGCCTCTTTTGGAAGTCTCACAAGGAGGCTTCGTAGGTGTTCTCTCATCATGGTGGGGAGCTTGGAGAATCCCATGAGCACAGAGCTGCCGTTGCACTTCACTTTGGAGAGATGGATTTCCCATGGCTTGTTGAATCCTAGAAACAAGATAATTAGCAAGCATCGAGACATCATTAGTAGCCTGCTCATTAGCAAAATCAAAGTTCTCAACATTAATTTCACTCTCTTTACTATTGTCACCCATTCTAACAACTTTTAGGTGTAAACGTTTTAGGTGTACTTTAGCACTTCAAGCCCTAGTTTCTACTCCTCTCTACCCCTTTAGAAAAATCACTCAAGCTACTGTACCCGTTGCTCGGATACCATTAATTGCAAGGAATAGAAGAGATGGTCGTTCAACACCAAAACAACACCGGCTCCTATTAAGCTTCTAATAGCTTAATAGTGGTTAAAAAGCCATAGGCAACAAGCCCCGTAGCACTCCATTTTAAGACCATAGCTCTCGACGGTGATGCATCGTTAACTACACGAAGGCAGGCGCACTGCAGACTGAAAAATCCCTATTCTACTTACTCACATGCAAATAATGATACCAACCATTTATAGCTAGCTTGAGGACCTCCCTTCTTGAGCAAGAAAAGAGAAACCTTGTGCTCTAATACCAATGTAGCATTTAATGTCCTAGTAACTCATGTGTAGCGGAAAATAGCATGAACAGTGAGCATCTCATTAGAATAGCTTCCTAATGAGAATAGCAAGAGTGCTTGGGTGGAGAGAGCAACACCTAGTTAGATAGCATGAACGATACTTTCAAAAGAGAGAGAAATTAAGCTATTGAAAACAGTTGAGGACCGTATTTACATTGAGCCAGTGGCCCCCCTCCAAAAGGCTTTGTATTATGGTTTCTCCCATCAAGAGAGACATTGTACAATACAATTCTTTGTGTTCCATCAAGATTGGCTAGTGCAATGAAGATGGAAACTTCATGCACTAAGCAAAACACTTATCAAACACAACATCAATTCCCTCACGGTCTCAGACCCAAGACCTCACACACCTTCGAAGATGGTGAGAGCTAGCGGGGTATGAGAGTAGATTGCGAGGAAGAAGGAGTATTCTTATGAGAAAGATGTACATCTCCTCACATAATCACTCATATTAGCATAGCTTAGCTTAGTAATTAGCATGGTAGAGGAGATGAACATGCATTAAACCTTGGCTATTGGTTGAATTTGCATCACAAAGCCAAGAGTTGTTGGTGTAGGCCTCCCTTCTCACAAGCTTGGAGTAGAGGATAAGTTTTCCATTAAATCTAGATAAGGAGAGAGAGAGAGTCTTCTTGCTCCACACATTCATTGTGTGAGTGTGTGTGTGTCAAAAATGCCTTGCAAAATCCAGCCCCCTCTCTCTCTTGGTCGACCCCCCTTGCTAATTACTCATGCTAGCATCCTATTGGACCTCCCCAGGCTTAGCCAATGAAAATTAAGCAGCATAAGTGATAGCCTTCTGACATGTGTTGCCCTTTCCCCTTTTGTGAGAGATTTAGGTAATTTAATAGTTCAACTAAACTCTCATTGGACCCCTTTGCCTCATGGCAATAGGAATCAGGTAAGCCATTGGGCTGTTGAATGCTCATTGGACCCCTTCGGAGACTGTCCAATAGTCTTCTAGAGAGATTAATTCTTATTAATTATTTTATTAAGTGTTTTTAAATTAATTAAACTAAATTTACTCTAGCCTAATTCTCATTGGTCCACCTCCAAGACCACCCAATAGGATTTGAGTACTCCTTATGGGCATCTGGGCTAGGGAGCTGACATGTGTCCCTCATTCCCTTTGTGTAAAGGGAGCTTGTGTGTGTGTGTGTGTGTGTGTGTGTGTGTGTGTGAATTTCTCTCTCATCCCCTACTTGCAAGGTTTGCGACCTCCTATGTAGGGATGGATGAAGACTTTTGGGGCACACAGAAGGCATCCAATTTTCGTAATGTTTGACCTTTGGACACAACCTTTGAATTTTGGAACCTTAGCATTTTGGAAGTCTTAATGGGATGAACCTTAGGGTCTTTTAAGCCCATTTTTGCACATAGATCTTTGGCATATGGACCCCTCTTTGGATCCCTATTGTGGCCGGTCTTCTAACTTAACCAATATTCTAGCCTTTTCTTCCCTGGCACTTCCTCATATTAAATGATCAGTTTAACATGGGAAAATCATTTAGGAGAATTAGATATTGATTATTATGATAATTGAAGCCTGAAAATACATGAAGGAAATATAAGTAAGGTAAATCTAGAATATATAAAAAAATGACATATATGATTGTTAATAAATCTAAACAAAAACATTTCATGGATAATAATAACCTCCAGTAATAAAAGATCTAAACATTTCATGCATCATAATAACAACGGTAATGAAAGAAGCGATGGTTAAAGCATTCAAGATTGAAGAATGTAAAATATATATCTTCTCCCTGCAGTGCGACATGGGGTCAACAACAACCAGAGACAAAGAATTCATTAAATCAAATCTCCTTGCAGTGCGATGTGATGGTCAGCAACAACCAAGAACGATGGATTTGAAAACTCAAAACCTCTCCTTGCAGTGCGACACGGTGGTCACCAACAACCAGAGACAAGGAAGCTAATGAATCCAATCTCCTTGTAGTGCGACGTGATGGTCAGCAACAACCAAGAACGATGGATTTAAAAATCCGAAACCCCTCCCTGTAGTGCAACACGGTGGTCAGCAAGAATCGGAGATGAAGAATCTATTAAATCCAATCTCCTTGTAGTGCAACATGATGGTCACCAACAACCAAGGATGATGGATTTGACAACCCTAAACCCCTCCCTATAGTGCGACATGGTGGTTAGCAACAACCAAAAACGAGGAATCTATTTTTTTAAATCCAATCTTCCAATAGTGTGATGCAATGGTCAGCAATAACTAGGAAGACAATATGCATGATAGTTAACTCCTCCCTATAGTGCGACTCGGTGGTCATCAACAACCAGGGACGGAAAGTCTAATTGTACAACCTAAACTACTCTCTGAAGTGCGACACGGAGGTCAGCAACCGTCAAGGACGAAGCGTCTAAAGTCCAACCCCCCCTCTTGCAGTGTGTCACGGGATCAACACAGCCAAGGACGGGTGTCTAAAGCTGTAGACTAACACTAAGGTGTGAGCAAAGCTCCACAGCAACAACGCTAGAAAAAAAAAAATGAACTAACACTGAGGTGCGAGCAAAGATACACAACAACAGTGTTAGCAAATTAAATGAAAAAATAAGCACTATAATAAAAATCACCTGCTCTGTGGCTTGCTGCGGATGCGTTGTGCTCATTGTCTACTTCTCTCTCTAAAGCTCCAACAACTCTGTCTCTATCTCTCAAGCAATCAAAATCGCAGAAGTTCGTTCGAACTCTGTCTCTCTAGCAACTCTGTCTCTATCTCTCTAGCAATCACAATTGCAGAAGTTCGTTCGAACTGCCGTGGTGCCCTTTTTTATAAGTAAAAATACATTTCGATCGAAATCTTTTTTATTCGGATATGCGCATATAATACGGATATACATCGTATAAATCCATAATACACGTACAATTTATATAATATATGGGCATATAAATGCAACTTGATTATGTGTGTAGAACTGATGAAGACTCCACTTGTGGTGGTATAAAGATAGGCCAAGGAAATGTATCCATACTAGTGAAGGAATGCTTCAAGGATGTGGTCCTTCCTTTTCCTACAATGGATACTAATTCCCTCCAAGGCTCACTTTGGAGTGCCATTCAATGGTGGCCAAAAGAAATGTATCCATACTAGTGAAGGAATGCTTCAAGGATGTGGTCCTTTTCCTTTTCCTACAATGGATACTAATTCCCTCCAAGGCTCACTTTGGAGTGCCATTTGGTGGCCAAAGGTTCAAATACAATATACCATAGTGAATGCCAACTTACTTGGACCAATGCAAAGATACAATGATAAGAAAGAGGATCATGTTGATGCACAAGCTTAGCTACAAATGCAATGTCAATAACAAGCTAAAATGGTGATGAGGAAGGGGAAAATGTGGATGCACAAGCTACAGATGCAGTACTAATAACAAGCCCAGAATTTGAAACATCGATACGAGAATCTTGGAAAAATCATAGGGTTCTTTTAAAGGATGAGACAATGATGAACATTGTCAATGACAAAACCATTTTATTTGTATTTTCACATGATTATGTCAACTTCTAGGAACTTGGTCCTGATTGTGTGGGTGTGTCCATTGAAAGATCAAATGCAAGCAATAAGAAAGTGGTTGAAGTGGATAGCATTGCGTTAGTGAAATGTACTATCAAACAGAAAACAATGTTGGATGTGATCCCATTGTAACGCTTTGTTCCTGTAAGGTCTCTACCTTTCTAGATGTCGGGAATGAACTCAAAGCTTTAAAAGAAAGCATTGGTCATACAAACAGGTAAAAACACTATCTTAAGCACAACAAACACAGGGCTAGAAATTTTCATAATATAATTCGGACAAAAACTCACCCCGCTAGTCCCTCTAGAAGATTCATGTAAATAAAATTGTTAAGAAAAATTGGATGGTTGCAGTAATCATTTAAGTGTAGACTTTTACTAAGGCCTCCCAGATATTTAAAAAAATAGCCACAAATTTTAGCAGGGTTTATTTTTTAATCAGAGAGGCTCTGGGAAGAGATTGCAGGAGCTGCCATGCACTCATTTAGTAGCAGATGGCACCTTCTTGAGGATGGGGGATGCTTGAGTAGCAAGGAATTGCCAAATGTAGTCAGAGAGAGCGTGTGTGTCTGAAAAAATATAAATAGGGCCCTAGGGCTCTCATTCTGAAGTAGACTCGGAGTCCTGTCCATTTCTCTCACATAGAGAAAAACTCTACTTAAAAATCACTAGAGAGCAAAAACTCTAGCTGATTATCAAAGGTAATTAGCCTAATCGTTTTTAATTAGTAAAATTACGCTAATTTATATCTATTTTCTTAATTAATCTAATTAATTAAGAAGATTAAACCTCTTTACACTATAAATTACTCCTTTAACTCTTAATATTTTGCTCATTACTTAGATTAAGATTAGGGATATTTATCTAATTAATTATTAAGCCATATTAGGGCTTAAATTAATCTTTTCAGTCTTAAATTAGGGGAAATATACTAATTAAGCTTAGATTAATATAAGATAATTATCAAATCTTTATTAGATTGTTAAAAATCTAGGAAAATTATATCATATTTTTATGATTAGTCTCTGTAATTAATTAGGCAACAGTTAGTTGTTTTTAACCAAAAAAAACTAATGAAAAACCTACTTAATTAACTCAAATACTCCAAATTTAATTATAATAGCTAGCAAATACTATTAGGAACATGGGATAATAATCTCATTAATAGAAATATAGTCTAAGTATTTAATTAAACTAAATTTAAATATTTTTAGCCACAAATTAAAGAGGAAAATTAGTAAACTAACTTAGATAACTATGTGGTATTTATCAGAGTTACTGTACATGACAAGTAAGCTTTGATGAATATCTTAAGGAGTTAATTTAGCTTTTTTCTAAGCCAAACACACTAATTCGAGATAAAGTTAAAAGATGAAAATTAGCTAGTCAAGTTATATAATTATGTGCAATTTATCAAAAGTAGCACCCATTATAAGTAAGGTGTGATAATTATCTTCATGTCATAAAGTGAATTTAGCTATTTATCTAAGTCAAAATAGACTAATGCTAGATAAAATTAAAGGGGGGAAATTATCTAATCAAGTTAGGTAATTATGTCCTATTTATGAGAGTAATTATACATCATAATTAAGCCAAAATAATTACCTTAACACTAGGTTGGTAATGGGACACTTTTATGTCCTGTTAAGTGACCATTTTCCTTGAATTATGTCAAGAGTTTCAAAATGGATTTTGACGTGCTATCTATCTAGAAAGTTGTCTCATGAGCTGAAAAAAACTCGACATTTTTTTGGAATATCAATTCCATCTTTAACCTTGTCCTTGCACAACATTTCACAACCTAAACTGTGTGAAAAAACGGGTCCTGTTTTTGCCTTTTTTAAACTTTTTGCAACTATACCACTCTATAATTCATGTTTGTGAGGTCTATAATGCTAGAGAACTATCTTTAGTAGTCCTTAACATGTCCTGATGCTTCTAGGGAGAAATAAATATAAAATTTGTAAGTTATGACCAAATTACAAAAATTGTCAAATCCTATATTTTAGCCAATTTTGGCTCTTCTATGATTTTTTTGGTGGATTTCATGATATCCAAATGCATTTTTTATTTTCTATGTCGAATATTGTAACATAAAGCTAATATTTCTTGAGTTTTGGGGCACCTAATACCCTATTTTGCATAGTACACAACGATGGTTGATTTTTTCAATTATAAAAGAAAACGAAACATTCTAGTATATCAAGTATAGCTTTTTCAATATTGTTAGTTTCTTGTGACAACTACATGCATTTTGTAGGTAGTAACCATATCTAGTCATAAGGATCAAATTTGGCTAGATATTGAATAGTTTCTATGGGATTCTACAACGCATAATGTTGAACCCAGTTTTTTCATGTTTGCTGTATTTAGCACTTCATCTTTGTCCCCAAGATTCCCCTTGGTAAGAGATGCATTATTCTTTTGACATGCTCCATGGCTCCTTATGAACATAAAGGACAATAGGGAACCAAGAAAACATGCATATATTATTTGCATTGAGCGTGGCTATAGAAACTTTGATGATAGGTTTGCAGAATGGTAAAAATTCAACTTTTTTGTACCTATTTATTTTGGCAAAACAAAAAATAGTGAGTGAGAAGAAATCATATGTTCTGATCACCAACCCATTGAAGTTAACTAGGGATTTATATCAAGTCCTACAAAAATCCTTAATCTTATTTTTATGCAACAGAACGTAAGAAATGACTGTTTTGATGAAAATGCACTGGTCCATCAACTTTGGAGGCTTGGTGTGACCAAAAGATGAGAAATTTTACAAGTTTCTTATTTTTTCCATGTATAGTAGGCCTTGAACTATAACCTCATTAAAGGATTTTACAAAATGAGTGGATCCACTATGGTTTTGGAGGTTTTTTTCAAAACCCTGAAAGGACACTTTTATGTCCTGTTAGGTTACCAACCTAGTGTTAATGTTAGAAAGTTAATCTAGCTATTTATTTAAGTCAAAATAGATTAATTTTAGCTAAAATTAAAGGGGAAAACTAACTAATCAAGTTAGATAACTATGTCATAATTATTAGAGTTATTATACATCATAGGTAAGTTTAGATAATTAGATTAATACTAGAAAGTTAATCTAGATATTTATTTAAGTCAAAATATATCAATTTAAGATGAAATTAAAGGGGAAAAATTAGTGAATCAAGTTAAATAACTATGTGCTATTTATTAGAGTTAGTATACATCATAAGTATAACATGATAATTATCTTAATACCAGCAAGATATTTTAGTTGTTTATCTTAGCTTAAACATATTGATTTTAGTAAAAAATAAAAGGGGAAAACTAGATAACTAATTTGGATAATTTAAAGGTAATAACCAGAGTTAGGAAATATCATTATCTACTTGTGATAATTATAACATAGTTAATTAATCAATTTAAGTAATTATAATAGCCCTATTTTCATGTAAAAATCAATTAAATTAAAAAGAGTCTTTTGTCAAAAGTTTCTAAGAAAATTACAAAAAGTGTAAATCATTGATATAAAGCTAAGGAAATGCAATCTTTAAGGGAAAATAAATATAACAAATATTAAGCTTAAACTAAGTAGAATTCAAGCCTAAAATAGATAGGAAAATTAGGAAAAAGATGTAGAGATTTATAAGAAACTTAAGAGAGCTTTGAAAACCCTTAGGGAAGCTGTGGAAAGGTTATCTTACCTATTTAAGCAGATATAGAATTACAAGGTCAAGAATTTACCATCTAGGACTACAAATTTAACCTTGATTGGGTTAGGAAGAGGAATTAGATTCAATACAAAGGTTAAGTCTAGCTTTTGAATGATTTACCTTATAATAAGACATCCTTTTTTATAAGGATAAGAAGTCATGGCACCCAAAAGGACCCGAACCAATCCTCCATCTAGTGATGAGGATAGTGTTCCTAAAAAGAGCTAGAGCGTCGCACGATGACAAAGTCGGGGCTAGTAGTAGGCCCACTGACGAGAGCGTTTAGGCCCCGTCACTACAACCAATACCGGATAAGTCCCAAGTGGGTCTTCATTATAATTAGGTTTAGCTAATTCAAGTTTTTGTTTAAATACTAACATTGCATACGTAAGGAGGGAGTAAGGAATTAGGAAAAGTAAAACTGGCTGAAACGAAAGACATCTTCTTAGAGACCTACAAGCACTTGTTTGTAAATTAGGAAGGAAATGTTTGGGATAATGCTGGTTGACTTACGAAAGAATGATTGGTCATACTTAAGACAGCTTGTCTCAAGACACCTCTGATTTCTTAGATTATTTTTACTTTAGGTGATGAGTAATGATGACTTGTCACCTATGGATGAGTCGGTTTTCCTCATATACATGAAGTTTATACCTTCTACATGTGTATGTTTGTGGATACTACTTAGGAAACCGTTTTTATCCTTGGGGAACCACCTGGTTGTATGGGAAAATGGTTTGGCATATGGGTGCCCCGAACTTTTGGGTGCTGGGTTTCCACCCTATTTATAAATAAGGAAGGGTGTTGTTGTTCACCCATGTATAGGTGTGCTCGAGACAAGTGGAGTACGTGTCAAGATTCTCAAGCCATATTATATGTGACCGTACCTTGTCTTAAGTCTAAAGATGTTTGTTTTCTAAAAGACTATTTGCAATGCTGATTTCAAAGACTTGTCTTAATGAATTACTCAGACAAAAGCTTAAAAAGGAGTCCATTATTTTAAATGTTAAAACACACGTGGTAGTAACTAGAAAACAAAACGATCATGTGTGAGTGTCGGGTGGTAAGCGGGGATTGACTAAGGTTGTCAATCATGGATGGGTGGACGTGATTAGTCGGGTAACTATCCATTCTCAAGCACTACAAACATTTTGAAAACTTCTCCAATTAGAAGAGGAGTTCACGAGTGGCTGTGCCTTCACATAGGTTGGGGAGAAAAAGCGTCGGTTAAGAATACCTTAACCCAAATTGCAAAATTTATAGGGCTGAAACAGTTTAATTTGTAAGATATTGTCCTGTTTTGGCTGTGAGACAAGACTAGGTCTTCTTCTAGTGCTATAGACCCAAGCCATTGTCAATGATAAAGGTCTATCCTCTAGACCCTTCTTACTTAGAGACTTTGACTTTTCATAGGCCTAGAGCCTCTTGTCAAGTACCCCATTTCAATCTTGGTATTGGTGGGTTGGGGATCTTACAAGTGGTATTAGAACAAGGTTAATTAAGGTCTTGGAGAGGAAAAACATTAAAGTACTAAGGAAAATTGGGTTTTGACAAAAAAGTGATTAAAAGTGTGTGTAATTGAAAAATGAGAGAGAAAGAGAAAAGAGAAACATTGTCCCCATCTATGCAGGAAGAATTCCATTAGGCCTTACGCAAGTTTTTGGTCTTCAACATCATGTTATTGGAGCATGCGCATCCAAAAGATACAAAGTACGGAAGAGTGCAATGAAGCTATTGGATTACATGTTTTCCCCACCCACTTGGGGAATTAACTGGGGAAGGTTTGCTGGCGTTTTCCTGATAGATGGTTGAAAGCATGCAATGGTGGTACAAAAAGGACTGTCCTTGACACAACATGGGCTTGGTGGTACATTTGTGTATAAATTGGACCTTTTAATTGGAAAAAGAAAATGAACATATATTTCTTTGTTTTTAGACGTTTCACTATTTGGAGGGACCACTCCAAGAGAGGAGGTGGGGGAACAGGGCTGGACCCACATTATGGTTATTGGCTTTCACGACACCACCTCTCTCTCTCTCTCTCTCTCTCTCTCTCTCTCTCTCTCTCTCTCTCTCTCTCCACACGGTTGTGTTGCTCCTGTGCACCTTCTGTGCTCCATAGCCAACAAACTTGGGATGCTCTCTCTCTCTCTCTCTCTCTCTCTCTCTCTTTCTCTCTCTCTCTCTCTCTCTCTCTCTCTCTCTCTCTCTCTCTCCCCACCAGCAAGCTGACCAGCGGCTGCATCTCTTTCTCTCTCTCTCTCTCACTCTCCACACTAGAAATATGCACATGAAACCCTGGTTTTAATTGATGTTTAGTGACCACTGTTGCATTTGTGTGTTTGTGTGTGTGTGTGTGTGTGTGTGTGTGTGTGCGCTCCTTGGCAATGGACAATACTATAAGAGTTTACCGCTCGGGTGACTCACAACTACTCTCTTTCGACGAGCTGGATGAGGAGGAATCACGCATGGATGAACAGATACAAAACCATCCCATTGTTAGTTCCATTGAGACATGTGTCACTAATCAAGCTTTTCTTCGTGATTATTGGGCTGCAAAGAAACGCGAACAAAGAAGAAAAGAACAACATCCTTCTTTTGCACTTGGATTACCGAAAGTAGGTCAAGGAAGAAAATTTGTGCAGCGGTGGCACGATGTTGGTGCAAGCAAACACTCTAGCTATCAAGGAATGAGCAAAAGGAAATATTTCAACAACTATTGGACCACCAAACATTTTTCGAGCTGCAAAAAACAAATTTCAACAATGTCTAAGACATCGTTCTACCAGGTGTGCGCAACACTTTGGCTCGAATTAAGGTCCCGCACTCAGCAAGTGATCTTTTTGTTAAGAGAACCTCTCTCACGATGATCTTGAACAATAGTACACGTGTAGCCTCAGTAAACCGATCCAAAATTGCTAGTGTCCTGGGTGTCCATCGAGGAATATAGCTGCTACAACTTCAAGGCTAGAGAATAAAGATGAGGATGAAGTGTTGCCATTGAGTGCTTGTGAGAGACAATTTCCACAAGGAACCATTATCACTAATGAAACAAGAGATTTGGTGTATGCATTTTGGACATTAGAAACCAGAGTTTCACCAAACAAGAAGGACATATGTAAGAAGAGAATTGGAGAAGGAAAGTGTTGTAAAACATCTTGTGCATCTACTCGATGACTCTTAGGTACCAACAAATCTTAGCAATTGTAATTTATTTGGTGATTATTAAGGCTGATTTGGTCAAGACAGTACCCAATTTGGTGGTATGCTATATGGTAGTGGTGGTATACAGTACCTTACAAAGGTTGTATACAGAACCAGTGCATTCCTGGGTGGTTCCAGAGCTATCCTTTATAGAACCAAAGCCCTTGTGCAGTACCAAATTTGGTAGTTTGCTATATGGTAGTGGTGGTATACAATACCTTACAAAGGTTATATATAGTACCAATGCACTCCTATGTAGTTACAAAGCTATCCTGTAGAGAACCAAAGCCCCTCTACAGTACCAAATTTGGTAGTCTTCTGCATACTAGTGATTCAAAAGCTTATCTGTACAGTACCAAAGCCTCCGTATAGTATCTTTTCCATCCTTACAGGCACCAAAGCCTCAATATTTAGTACCAAAGCCTCACTCTATTTCACCAAAGCCTACTTGTGTAGTACCAAAGTCTTTGTGCAGTACCAAAACTATTCCCTGTATAGTACCAAAACATTCTTGTTTATCACCAAAGCATTTGCAAAGTTTCCATATGAATACTCTTCTGCAAACAATTCTAAAATGAGTCAAAAGTAGACAGATAGTACAATTTTTGGTACTGCTTACAACCAACTTGTGTTCTACAGTACTATCTTTGGTACTATTTGCAACCAATTTTGGTTCTACGATACAATATTTGGTATTGTTTACATCCAATTTTGGTTCTACATTACTAAAATTGGTACTGTTTACATCCAATTTGGGTTCTACAATACTATCTTTGGTACTGTTTACATTCAATTTTAGTTCTACAATACAATCTTTGGTACTTTTTACATCCAATTTTGGTTCTACAGTACAATCTTTGGTAGTTTGTACATCCAATTTTGGTACATTACTATCTTTGATATTATTTACAACCAATTTTGGTTCTACAGTACAATCTTTGGTAGTGTGTACATCCAAATTTGGTGCATTAATATCTTTGGTATTGTTTGCAACCAATTTTGGTTCTACAGTACAATATTTGGTAGTGTGTACATCCAATTTTGATACATTACTATCCTTGGTACTGTTTACAACCAATTTTGGTTCTACAGTACAATCTTTGGTAGTGTGTACATCCAATTTTGGTACATTACTATCTTTGGTAGTGTTTACAACCAATTTTGGCTCCACAGTACGATCTTTGGTACTCTTTACATCCAATTTTGGTTCTACAATACTCTCTTTGGTACTGTTTACAACCTATTTTGGTACTACAGTACAAGCTTTGGTAGTGTGTACATCTAATTTTGGTACATTACTATCTTTGGTAATGTTTAAAACCAATTTTGGTTATACAATACATTCTTTGGTACTGTATACATCCAATTTTGGTACTACTACACATTAGTGGCATTTTACCATTTGCATGAAGTTGGAATTTTCCAACTCTTATTGTATTGGCTCCACAGGTAGAGCTATACCAAAAATTCAAGAGGACACACCGTACAGTGGTCGTGTCTCTTACCTGCTGCTGTGTATCCCATGTGTAGATACTCTATTTCAAAGAGGATTTTAATTAGACGCGGCAAAACAAGTTTGGGCATCATGGGAAAGGTGACCTTTGCAATTGCTTTGTGTGCTGTAGAAGTGATGATACAGGAGAGTATTTTGCAAACCAGGTAGTATGTAAGCACATCACTAGTATGTGGGAATCCATCATGTGCCCAAGGCCAAGAGATAGTGAATACGATGCCTAGAAATGCTTGATGGGGAGTGCTCCGAATGTAGTGTACGAAAGTCGACATTTTGTCCAGATAAGATAGCAGAGCATAGCAGGGAGGTGTCTGTGAAGGTCTTCATGGATGTTGGAATAGGACAACTTGATGCAAGTGGGAGTGAGAAGAAGAGAAAGGACTTGATTGTGCGACAGATGAAAAGTGCTGCATTTCTTAGCTTATTTTCAACCCACCT
The DNA here is from genome assembly GCF_014529385.1 of Adiantum capillus-veneris. Taxonomy (NCBI): domain Eukaryota; kingdom Viridiplantae; phylum Streptophyta; class Polypodiopsida; order Polypodiales; family Pteridaceae; genus Adiantum; species Adiantum capillus-veneris. Next base: position 82,495,944 of record NC_140949.1, read on the forward strand.
CATAGGCTTCATCACGTACAGCTTTGTCTTTTGTTGGCAAGCCCAACAATTCAAGGATTGTTTGCTCAAGTTTCCTAGCAATGTCGTTGTATCAATTATTGACTTCGTAGAGAATTATTCTTTTAAAATTCAGAATGAGATTGAGTCTATGCATTGGTGGTCTACGCAAGTCACAATACTTGTGCACATCACTTATGTAAGAAATGCAGCAGGTGGTGTTCAAAAGACGCTACACTTTTACATATCCAATGACAAGCATTATGATACATTGTTTGTACATCATTGTCTCTTGCTTCATGACAGGTGGCTAAAATAGTAAGGACATTGTTTGAAGCACCATTGGGTGTGGTCAGATGGTGCGACTTCACAATTCAAAGCACGTAGACCTTACTATTTTGTGGCCAGGTATTATGAGAAGACACGCTTGCACATGATGCATAAATTCTCAGCATGGAAAAGAAGAGCATGATGGGGCAAGGGCAGTCATCAAGAGAACCTTGACACATGAGTAATTGAAACCAGATGGATGGCCTATGAAGTTTGCAACTGATGTGGTAAAATTTTTGAACGCAACATTTCAGCCAAGAGATCAGTCTCACAGTTGTACTACATAGAGAGTCTTGTGGCTTATTTGTGTGGATGATGTGCAACACAATCTCCAATGGGACTGTGAGCGCATTGTGGGCTCCCACTCATTTCATTGTGCTGATGGGTATTCAAAGGACAACACGTGTGCTGTGCGCTTTCAAACCCTTTCATGCTTCTGTGATCAATGTATGAGTGGGATATGGAGAAGATGCAAAAATAGACTACACATAGAAGAATGGAAATATGTTTCCATCAAACCACTACCGGAGTCTGTAAATACAGGAAGGTACGATGAAGAGGATGATGAGGATAGATATTCAGATTTTGTGCCGATGAGCCAAGTTTCTAACCTACCATTGTATGAAGGAATCCCTAAAATGTTATGTGAAATGTTGTCCATTGGGGATAACTTTGCAGTCAAAACAGTCGAGACTAAAGAGGACTTCTACCTTATCAAATGCACAAAGGAGTTGTACCAGACGGTGAGATCACAAAAGGATGTGGCATAACAAGATTGTTAGAGGCGGGAAGGTTGCTGAAGTTTTCTATTATGGCCAAGTCGAAGGAAAAGTTCAAACATATAGATTACTGGATCAGACACCTGTAGTTATGATCTACTCACATCTTGTAAGGGCCATATGTTTTCCGATGGAGCCTATTGTTGGAGTCCATAATCAGTTCAAGTTATCTGCTGAAATATATGAGAACATATACAATAGCATGCCATATGATGATGATGATAGTGATGATTTTGCATCCATGATACTTGAAGTTACACAATGCCAAAACCCCTAAGTGGGCAAGTCCATGCTTTCCCTCTTCCTCTTGGTTTCCATTATATATTCGCATGACATGATACAAATTTGGTTCAAGTACCGAAGTTCAAGAATCTCCATTACATTTTATGTGACATGATACATAAGTTCACCAAGTAGAACACTTTAGGAATCTCCTAGGTCAGGGGGATCTAATCTGTAAGAGTACCCCTCCATCCGTATGAAGTAATCAGTAACGTATGGAGAGACATCATCTTGTGTGTCGAAAATTGGGTTTTTGCGAGTGTATGTTGTTGGGTACCGATCTTTAATCCATTCTTGCAACCAGGGCAAAACATGGTCCATCATGTAAAAAGGGTAATCTTTTTCAACCACCAGAGGTTCATATGATCTAATGGCAAGACAATTCTCATAGTCATTTTTCAGCGACGACTGGTATCTGCATTCATCCACCAGTATTGTGTTGCTAGCATCGAATTGGGGGTGCGTTGCCCACACTGTCCGTAGGTTCTTCAGAAAAACAGGCTTGTTGGCCACAACGTCGGGCACGTGTGGCACCTCCGCCATACTCTGCCGCCAGGTCTCATAGTCTTCTTGTGATAGTATATCTGCCATGCCATAAAGGCAGTTAGAAGTCTGAGTAGCTTAACATCTAAAACACTCAAGGCATTGTTCCATGCAAAATACTTCTGCCTCACATGCTGGGGGAAGCAAGCATTCAACATATTTATCATTGTTGGCCTTCTACAGCAGGACCACACAATTATCTTGGATTTCTTCTTAACACTAGAATGGTAACCTAACAGGACATAAAAGTGTCCTTTCAGGGTTTTGGGAAGAAATTCCAAAACCATAGTAGATCCACTCAGTTTGAAAAATCCTTTCATGAGCTTATAGTTCAATAACTACTACGTATGGAAAAAATGAGAAACTTGTAATTTTTCTCATCCCTTGGTCACTACAAGCCTCCAAAGTTGATGGACCAGTGCATTTTGCCCAAAACAGTAATTTCTTACGGTTGATTGCATATAAATAAGAGTGGAGATTTTTGTAGGACATGAGATAAAATGCCCCGTTAACTTGAATGGGTTGGTGACCAAAAAATATGGTTCCTTTTACCTCACTAATGTTTTTTTGGGCAAAAAACATAGGTACAAAAAAGTTGTATTTTTGCCATTCTGCGGACCTATCATCAAAGTTTTTATAGTCACGCTCAATACAGATACTATATACATGTTTTCTTAGTTCCCTTTGGGCCTCTGGATTAAAAGAGAGCCATGGAGCATATCAAAAGGATAATGGATCTCTTACAATTGGAACCTTGGGGGCAATGATAAAGTGCTAAATACAGCAAACATGAAAAAACTGGGTTTAGCATTATGACCTCTAGAAACCCATAGAAACTACTCAATATCTAGCCAAGTTTGTAGTCTATGATTAGATATGGTCACTACCTACAAAATACACACAATTGGCCTAAGAAACTAGCAATATTGAGAAAGTTATACTTGCTACTCTAAAATGTGTCGTATTCTTCAACAATCAAAAAACTCAACCATCATCATATACTATACTATATAGCATATTAGGTCCCCCAAAACTCAAGGAAGATTAGATTTATGTTATACATTACACTTACACAATCAAAATTGAATTTGGATATCAAGAAAGCCACCAAAAAAGTCATAAAAGTGCTAATTTTGGCCAAAAAACAGGATTATGCAATTCTTGTAAATTGGTCATAACTTTCAATTTTAACACTTAGCTCTCCCTACAAGCATCAAAACATGTTGAAAACCATGAAGGCCTAACCTCTAGCCATCTAAACCTCACAAACATGAAGTTAAGAGTGGTATAGTTGCCAAAAATTGAAAAAAAGCCAAAAAGAGGACTCGTTTTTTCACACAGTTTAGGTTCAAAAATGTTGTGGAAGAGTAAGGTTAATGGTGAGATCGATACTCAAAAAAAAAAGCTAAGTTTTTTTCAGCTCATAAGGCAAATTTGTGGATATATAGCACCTAGAAATTCATTTTCATACTCTTCAAATAATTCAAGCAAAATGGTCACTTAATAGGACACAAAAGTGTCCAAGGACATAAAAGTGTCCTGTTACCATTCTAGTGTTAAGAGTTCATATAAACTCGTTAGCATCTAGCCTTACACAACAAACCAGCGAGCTATTGGGATGGGCAATCCGTGGTTGGTGCTCATTCGCCAAAACCCAAGGGCCTTCTCGCAGCTCTGTGTAGCTTGTCAATAAGACCCCATTAAGGTCAAGTACAATCAGCCGGCCAAGTTTAGCAGACAGATCAGCCTCAAGTTTTGTGTTTGGTTGTGTCTCATCTTGCCACCAAGATCTTACTACAATACCAACAGTCCAAATGAGTATGGGCAAATATACAATGCAAACATTATATAGAAAATAGAGCACCACTATGACACAAGAACTACAAAATTTAAGTACTCTATTGTACCAAAGTTGATACTATACAGTACCAAAGTATCAAATTGGGTACTAGACAGTATCATATTGTGGTACAATATTGCACAGTAGAAGTGTAACATTGGAAAAGTGCATTGTACCATAGTGAGCACTAACATTGGAAAATTGTATTGTACCATAGTGAGCAGTTCCATTGGAACACAACTCATGAAAAACAAAGGCCAAAAGTTGATTGTATTCATAGAATGAAAAGAACATTGTGCAAAATACATAAGCATATGAGAAGGGCTACAACTTGCATGCACGAGAAAACTGGTCACGGGCAAGGTTGCGCTTCTTTCTTTGCAGACTAAAAAGCTCTGACAGAGGCACCGAATCAGTGGAATCACCTAACATCTTTTGCACATCATCTTTAGCTTCAGGATCCGCACTCCCGTCAGTACTCTCCACTTTTGCATCCTCCACTGCCACTTCCTTCTTGGCATCGTCCCCCTTCATCGCATTGCCTGCCTTTTCCTTTTCTGCCTCTTCCCCTTCGTGGCCTCCCCGTCATCCCCTTTCTTGGCATCCTCTGCACATTTGTCATCCCTGGCTTCCATCCACCTCTTGGCCTCCCCCTCAACCCCCTCCTTGTCCTCCTCCCCCATAGTGGCCTCTTCCCCTGCACCATCCAGTTCCACTATGTGAGGCAATTTACCTCCAACATTGTCTTTATTCCTTTTAGCATCTTTGTCCTCACAATCACTGTTTTCTTTGTTGTCCCGCTTTGTATCAAAATACTATCCCTTCTCAGTCCCTTTCCCTTCCACAACACCATGCTTTAAATCCTGGAGAACATCCCTTATCTATGCAGTATCCTCATCCTCCTCCCATGCATGACTTGCAGCAGATTTTGTGGCATCTAGGCCATCCTTCACTGCCTATCCATTTTTCCCACCGGGCCCAGCCACACAGTATTCTCTTCCTCTGCAAAAATAGAGAAAGAAAACACATACTTACAAACAACCTCACATTCAATGCAAGTAAGCATATGATTTTCAGAACTCGCACATACTTACTCTTCACACCACGATGCCCACCTACCCAAGACTTTGCCACCTCGGGGATCACCATGTTACAACCAGGTGTGGCACAATGATCCCTACTTAGTAGCAAAGAACTAAATCAAAGGGGGTGATACTGATGTCAGCACTCAAGCTTAAAGGTTCCTACAACTCCTACAGACTCCAATAGCTCACCACATGCAACACACATTCCAAACACATGTACCATCTCCCCTGAATGAACAACCTGGGACCTAGGATATAACATAAATCTCTTCCCGCACTGAACATCAACAATCATCTGCTTCACAAATAGGACATGGCCTTGTGCTTCCTTCCATGTTGCCTCTAGCACATCATACCCATCCTGTTATTAGCAACCAGCAGCAATACAAACAGTCCCAAATTAGAACCCAAAAGCTAGCAGATAGTACCAAAGGCATCATGCTACTGATAGACGTTTTTCGGCTTTCCATAATTGCCATAGTAAGCTATCTCACCCTATCAAATCACTCAAACATTTTGGTTATCCCTACCATTTCACTGTACATAGGCGTGTGTGAGTTAGGAGACTTTTCCCATATCTTCTTAAAAACCCTCAATTAGCTAGCAACTGGGCTAGTTGAGCCAAAAAAATAAAAAAAATAAAAAATATAAGTATATTATGCCCCATTTGTCTGTAAATATTTCATTGTATATAGGGCCTAAATATAAAGATTTTTCATAATTATTTTGGTATTTATTTAAATATTTATACTTAGGTGTGTGTTATTTATGCTATGTACATTGACTCACCATTACCATATTTTTTCTTACCATTTTGCATACTCTTTATTCCATATAAAAATAATTTCATGCAAGCTTCTCTTATTTTTGGTGTAACTCCATCCCAACAAAAATCCAAAAAAACTAGTTCTATTTATGTGTATATTTTTTCACTATTGTGATTTTTTCCTTCCTACATCTATTCTCTATTACTCTCATAATTTAGACCACAAAAAATATTCATCTTTTTATGGTATACTTATAATGAAAGAGATTTATTTCGACCCCTTTATATTTTTTCCACCTATATTATTTATATTCGACATGTACATATTTTTTAGACCCCTCAATATTTGATTTTCTTAGTTATACTATTCATTTATATCATTATCTCAACAATATCTTCAATTATAGACCTACCAAATAAGGTCAAGGGTATGTGGAATGCATGCATGCACCATGGGGAGCTCACTCTTGGAGGTATTCAAAAGAATCATCCAAAGAAGGACCTCACAAGAACCTTGTGCAGTGGAAACAACAGTCGGTTTTGCTGAATTTTTAAAGATCACATGCTCCCCGAATTTGAGGTGAAATGAAGGCTTTATCATGAATTTTCCAAGGTTTGAAGATAACATACCTTCATCGACACGCGTTACTTCGCCATGCTGGCCGCTTCTTCTACCGGTGCTGTAAAGAGGTGAATGTCAACTTCTCCAAGCTTCAACCTTGCTTTACAAACTTATCCCTTCTCTAACTTTTCTCATCATATATCTCACCATTTGGTGAATGATTTTGTAAATATTTTTTAGTGATAATTACTAACTACTAACCACTAACCTTATTGTAAAATGCACCCTCTACTAGAGTAGGCACTCCCAAATTATTCACTCAATCCTCTCTCCTTTCATCCTCAATAATTCTCTTCCCTTGAGCCCACATCCATGTGACTCAAAGGACAAGAGAGACCCACCCTCATTAAAAGAAAATGAAAAAAATATGCATAATCTTTTATTCCTTCAAATAAACTTGATTAGGCCTAATCCTAATCGGGGCTTCTAAAACTTATAAATAGAGCCCTTCTCTCCCTTGTAAATCATCACATGATCACACTACACCACACCATTCTCAACACATAACACACCACTCTTCAAGCCTAGTTGTGTAGAGTGTGTGCATCGTGAGTGCTCTATTCCATCATTACACATAGGTGCATGGAGAAGCTTTAAGTTAGTTATGCCATCTAGAGGAGTGGAGTGTATGCCATACTCTTCACCACCCTTGTAGCCTACTGTTGTGCATAAATAAGATTTATAGTTTTGGGTGCAATTGTATGCTGCAACTACGACTCTTCTCTCCAAATTGACTTAATAAGTTGGCTCATCAGGTGGTTGAAGGTATATTGTCCTTGAAGTTTGTTGTGCCATTTAATGCTTGGTGGTTTGAGGGCTTGTTGAATTGTTTTCCTAAAAGGTCAATTGTAAGAGGGTGCTCGGTGAGAGGGCTCCCGTGACCCTAAGACAATTTGTGTATTGGCAACAAGGTCAAGTTTTTTGTTGTCTCTCTATTTCTCATCAAGCTTTGTGTGCATCTAGTCTTTAAGGCTAAGACTGAGTTGCTCAAGTTGATTTGTGCTCTTTACCTCTCTCTGGCATGGTGAATGTTTGTGTTTGGTGTGTGTGGCTATCTTGTATTCCCCTCTCTTTGTGTGTTTGAGTACAAGGAGATATTACGTGCGTCCTAGTTCACATCTACAACTAGGTGGTGTCCCTTTTCTTGTTTGGTTTCTGGCTGTGGGTTGTTGTTGTCTCTGATTGTGCCTGCCCCAGCCCCAATTGAGCAGCACGGGAGCCTCGAAGGGTGTTTAGAGGCCGCTTTTCTTGTTGCCCGCCCCGGACCGCCTCACTACCAATTAGTACCAAAATATAGTAGAGAGTACGAAGGCCATCATACTACCAATTAGTACCAAACAGTAGCAGATAGTACCAAGGCCATTATACTACCAGTCACTACCAAAAACTAGAAGACCGTACCAAGTCCATCACCAATTAGTACCAATAACTAGTGAACAATACGAAAGCCATCATACTACCAATGAGTACAAAGAACTAGCACACAATACCAAAGCCATCATACTTCTAATCAGTATCAGAACCTAGCAGACAGTACCAAATCCATCATACTACCAATTAGTACAAAAAACTAGCAGGCCATTAAGGTGGTCCGGGGCGGGCAACAAGAAGAGCGGCCTCTAAACACCCTTCGAGGCTCCTGTTCTGCTCAATTAGGGCTGGGGCAAGCACAATCAGAGACAAAATAGTCCACAACCAAAAACCAAACAAGAAAAGGGGCACCACCTAGTTGTAGATGTGAAATAGGATGCACGTGATATCTCCTTGTACTCAAATGCACAAAGAGAGGGGAATGCAAGATAGCCACACACACCAAACACAAACATTCACCATGCCAGAGAGAGGTAAAGAGCACAAATCAACTTGAGCAACTCAATCTTAGCCTTAAAGACTAGATACACACAAAGCTTGATGAGAAATAGAGAGACAACACAAAACTTGACCTTGTTGCCGATACACAAATTGTCTTAGGGTCACGGGAGCCCTCTCACCAAGTACCCTCTTACAATTCACCTTATAGGAAAACAATTCAACAAGCCCTCAAACCACCAAGCAATGAACTTCAAAGGACAATATACCTTCAACCACCTGATGAGCCAACTTATCAAGTCAATTTGGAGAGAAGAGTTGTAGTTGCAGCATACAATTGCACCCAAAACTATAAATCTTATTTATGCACAAGAGTAGGCTACAAGTGTGGTGAAGAGTATGGCATACACTCCACTCCTCTAGATGGCATAACTAACTTCAAGCTTCTCCATGCACCTATGTGTAGCGATGGAATAGAGCACTCACAATGCACACACTCTACACAACTAGGCTTGAAGAGTGGTGTGTTATGTGTTGAGAATGGTGTGGTGTAGTGTGATCATGTGATGATTTACAAGGGAGAGAAGGGATCTATTTATAGGTTTTAGAAGCCCCGGTTAGGATTAGGCCTAATCAAATTTATTTGAAGGAATAAAATATTATGCATATTTTTTTAATTTTTTTAATGAGGGTGGGTCTCTCTTGTCCTTTGAATCACATGGATGTGGGCTCAAGGGAAGAGAATTATTGAGGATGAAAGGAGAGAGGATTGAGTGAATAATTGGGGAGTTCCTACTCTAGTAGAGGGTGCATTTTACAATAAGGTTAGTCGTTGGTAGTTAGTAATTATCACTAAAAAATATTTACAAAATCATTCACCAAATGGTGAGATATATGATGAGAAAAGTTAGAGAAGGGATAAGCTTGTAAAGCAAGGTTTAAGCTTGGAGAAGTTGACATTCACCTCTTTACAGCACCGGTAGAAGAAGCGGTCAGCATGGCGAAGTAACGCATGTCGATGAAGATATGTTATCTTCAAACCTTGGAAAATTCATGATAAAGCCTTCATTTGCAGAGGTTAACCTTGGATTTTTACTGATTTTTTGAAGTTCTTTACAAAGCTGAAGAGAGTATGGTAATATGGACATATATGTAGAGAGAAAGGGGGACACCTAGGGTGTAGAAATAGAGGATGAAGGCTATGGAGGTGTGAGAGAAGTGGCAATGGTGAAGAGGGTGAATTAGGACATGAGAGTTGCAGGTTTGGGAGTGGGAAGGAGAGGGAGGAGTGTGTGTGAAAGAGGAAAATGATAAAGTGGAAGAGCGAGTGTGCCTGCATAGCACGGACAAACTGGGGTCCACCAATAAAATCATAGCTCACAGCTCGTAGCTCAAAAAAATATGAAAACATTTGAGGTGAAACTTCAGCTCACGAGCTACAACTTTTGTTTGTATCACCTTTTCAAATTCGGGGAGCATGTGATCTTTAAAAATTCAGCAAAACCGACTGTTGTTTCCACTGCACAAAGTTCTTGTGAGGTCCTTCTTTGGATGATTCTTTTGAATACCTCCAAGAGTGAGCTCCCCATGGTGCATGCATGCATGCCACATACCCTTGACCGTATTTGGTACGTCTATAATTGAAGATATTATTGAGATCATGATATAAGTGAATAGTACAACCAAGAAAATCAAATATTGAGGGGTCTAAAAAAATATGTACATGTCAAATATTAACAATATAGGTGGAGAAAATATAAAGGGGTCAAAATAAATCTCTCTCATTATAAGTCTACCATAAAAAGATGAATATTTTATTTGGTCTAATTTATGAGAGTAAAAGAGAATAGATGTAGGAAGGAAAAAATCACAATAGTGAAAAAATATACACATAAATAGAACTAGTTTTTGTTTGGATTTTTGTTGGGATGGAGTTACACCAAAAATAAGAGAAGCTTGCATGAGATTATTTTTATATGGAATAAAGAGTATGCAAAATGGTAAGAAAAAATATGGTAATGGTGAGTCAATGTACATAGCATAAATAACACACCATAGGTAGAAATATTTAAATAAATACCAAAATAATTATAAAAAATCATTTTATTTAGGCCCTATATACAATGAAATATTTACACACAAATGGGCCATAATATTTTTTATTTTTTTATTTTTTTTATTTTTTTTTATTTTTTGGCTCAACTAGCCTAGTGACTAGCTAATTAAGGGTTTTTAAGAAAATATAGGGAAAGTCCCCTAACTCACACACGCCTATGTACAGTGAAATGGTAGGGATAACCAAAATGTTTGAGTGATTTGATAGGGTGAGGTAGCTTTCTATGGCAATTATGGAAAGCCGAAAAACGGCTATCACCATCAATGCAAGAAGACAACCGTAAACTACCAAAATTAGTACCAAATCATAACCATGAGCTACCCATTAGTACCAAATCATAACCATGACCTACCAATTAGTACCAAATCATAACCAAGAGCTACCAGCTAGTACCAAGAATCATGACCAGGAGCAACCAATTAGTATCAAATCATAACCATGAGCTACCAATTAGTACCAAAAATCCGAACAACTACCAAAAAAGCATTGTAAGAAGCTACCCTAAAACCCTAAAAGTACCAACACATTCAAAGTAGTGTCGTTACAAAAGAACCATAAACTACGAAAGGGAGTGCCAGAATAGTACCAAATGCATTACGAATACACCTAACTCCACCAATAAACTACCCAAAATCAACCAAAACTACCAAAAGAACATTGTTAGATCCACTCTAGAAAGTATCAAAGCATTACCAAAAACTACCAAAAGCTACCTGTAAGGGTTTAGTGGTACTAGAAACACAACCAGAACTACCAAAACTACCAAAATAGCCGATCTATCAGACTACCAAACTACTAAAAACAACATGGATAGAAGATACCAAAACAAGAAAGTATATCCAAAAAAACCCAAAAGATACTAGTATGGACAAAAAGTAGCAAAATAAGACAGAGAAAATTAAAAAAATCCACCTAGACCTAGCAATCTAACTAGAATATGCAACTGCCATACAAAAGAAAAACCACCAAACTTTGTCAAACTAGCAAAGCAACATTTATAGATACTAAAAATCTGCATGCACTACCAAAACCCTTTTCTTAAAACATGATAGGAATTACTTGTTGTAGATGAACCTCCTTCTCTAGCTTCAGCATGTCCTCACTGTTTCCAAGTCGGCGAAGCATGCGTCGACTGGCTCGCAGATCAGCCTCAACCTCTTTGAGTTCCTCATCATTGAAAGGTTTTTCCTGCTTTAGTTTTCCAAGCTACACTTCATAGTGCTCAATGTCATCGTTTATCCGCTTCACAACAACATTGGAACCCTCGGCTCTCAACAATGTTTCCTTGTTCTGCTGTAGAGATGCTTTCAGCTCTTTCAACTTGTTCGATGCAGTTGCACTTTTCTGAGGCACTCTCTCAATAATACTTTCCAATGCTGTAACATAATCAGGAAACTCTACGTGAAGCTGTGGGGGGTCTAACTCTGTATAGAGGTTACTACCACTTTGCGTAAGGCGATGGCCCTAAATCGCCGTGGGAGGCACCGTTTTCCCTTCGCCATGTTTTTACCTTCCGCTCCAACCCTCCCGGGCGACAGGCACACATGTTTAGTACTGCCTCTCCAAACCTTGCCCATGCGACTTTATGGCGCACACGGTCCTTTATTGCCGCATGGCATCTCTCAAAAGCATAGCAGTGTGAAAACTTCGCAGTGATTTTCCCACAGATGGAGGGGCTTGATATACCTTGTGGAAGAGGAACCTGCAATCTTCAAGGAGTCTTGGGTGCACATGATTCAAGTAGATCTTTGCATTATTTGGGTAGCTTTTCTTGAACACCGTCATCCACTCGTCGTGAGGGAGGTCTTCATCCCTAAGATCCTTTGCAAGCACCCCCTCCACGATGAGACCATACTCATCGTGAAGCTCCTCGGTTGTATAACAGAACTTGGTCAAAATAGGGTACTCTTCCATTTTGTTTTCACCTGCAATGTGGAAACACAAAGCTCAAATGTTAGACATTCCCTCCATCTACCAATCCAAAATACCTAAGCATGCTACCTAAATGACCTTCTATTGGCAACATTTCAGAAATGTCAAACAAAACCCTACACCCTAAACGACCCTTTGGTCACACAGATGTTCTTCCCAATGCACAATTTGGTACTGTCCAAATTTGAGGCTATATAGAGTTATCATTGTGCAGTACCATATTCTGTACTCTAAACTTTCTCGTTTTCTTAGTAAACCCTCTTGTCCTACAGGGTATGATAATAGGAATACAAGAAGACCCTTCTGCATAGATGCATAGATGAAACAATACATTCACAATTGTTGAAAAATCTCCTAAGATTGTGTTCGGCTAAAGGCACATATGCTTGAATCATCAGTGCATGCAATGCAAAAAAAGGATAGAAATGCAAAGCCTAGCAAGAAACAAAACATTGACTTACATGCAATGCATAGATGAAACAATACACTCTTGAAATATATTGTTGAATTTTTTCATGAAACTGTGTTTGATTCAAGGCACATATGATTTCATGAATGCATAATGCAAGGCTCTTGAGCAAGAAACAATACATGAACTTGTTAGGAAATAAGACGTAGCTAAATAGATAATTGAGTAGATTACTTAATGGAGAGAGACAAATTTATATACACGAGATTATAGTGTAGAGAGAGAGAGAGAGAGAGAGAGTACACACGATATATGTGGTTCACCCAATGTGGGCTACGTCCACGGGAAAGCAGCCACTCAATGGCTTTGGTACTTCAAAACAAGAAGTAGTTTACAAAGGGATTATACCCTTAATGGAGCTCCCGCCTTGCTTCACTCTCACCACCTCACACTCACCTTGTTGCATCAACTTCACACTATGAAATGTGTGTAGAAATGGCCTCCTTTTATAGGCCAAAAGGGCTGCCCTCTCTTATGAGAGACAGCCATGTGTAGCCGCCCTTGTGCGAATAAGTCCAAATCGGACCCTCCAATCCGCCCATGTGTGGCCGCCCTTGAGAAGACAAGTCCGCTTTTGAATTCGGCCACCGGCCACCGGCCATTGACTTCCGGCCACCGGCCACCGGCCATTGACTTCCGACCACCGGCCATTGGCCATTGACTACCGGCCACCGGCCAACCGATCGGTTGTTTTCCGACCACTTTCCGACCGCCGTCCGGCCATAATATTCCGGCGAAAAGGAATATTCCGGTTGCCCCTGATTCTTGTCCGTGAAAATTTTGGTTTCCGGTGAGTGATTTTCCTTCATGCACGATGGCTTCTCCTCATAATGGGGGCCTTACAAATGTGCGCTTTTACCACAGAAAATTACAAGGGTAAATCAGGCTCCATACTTAACAATCTCCCACTTGGAGACTGATCTCCAAACCAAACCTGTGACTGCTTTCCATTCTGGCTTTTTTATCCTTGAATGCCGATTGAAGATGAGCAAAAGCTCAACTTCTCCTTGTTGACCACCTTTGTAAACATGTCTGCAGGATTTTCACTTGTATGCACCTTTCCTAGCTTTAGTTGTCCCTCTTCCAAAGGAGTGCGTATGAAGTGATATCTTACCTCAATGTGCTTTGTCCTTGAATGAAAGGCTGAGTTCTTCGCAAGATGGATAGCGCTTTGGCTATCACTGTATAAGACACAATTGTCTTGTTTGAATCCAAGCTCTTCTAAGAATCTGTGAAACCACAGAATTTCTTTGCTTGCCTCCGTCATTGCTACATACTCTGCTTCCGTGGTAGAAAGTGAAACCACTTTCTGTAGCTTTGAAGCCCAGCTTACTGCTGTGCCTCCAACCGTGAACACATAGCCAGTAGTGCTCCTTCGAGTATCTTTGTCACCTGCCATATCTGCATCAGCATACCCTTCTAGAAAAATATCAGTTCCTCCAAAATACAAAGCATTTGTTGTTGTCCCTTTTAGATACCTAAGTATCCACTTCACAGCTTGCCAATGCTCTTTACCTGGGTTGTCCATGAACCTACTCACAACTCCCACTGCATGTGCAATGTCTGGCCTTGTCCAGACCATAGCATACATTAGAGAACCTACCGCTGCAGCATATGGAACTTTAGACATATAGGCTATCTCCTCTTGTGTCTTTGGACACATATCCTTCGTTAGTTTAAAATGACCAGCCAAAGGTGTAGAAACTGGTTTTGCATTTTGCATTGCAAACCTTTCTAGTACCTTCTTGATGTAATCTTCTTGAGATAGCTTTATTGTCTTCTTCGTCCTGTCCCTTGATATTTTCATACCAAGTATTCTCTTTGTAGCACCTAAATCTTTCATTGAAAAAGATTTGGACAGCTCCTCTTTTAGGTCTTTGATGTCCTGCATGTTAGCACTTGCAATCAACATGTCATCAACATACAACATTAGGATGATGAATTTCCCATCTCCCAAATTCTTCGTGTAGACGCAGTGATCCGAGTTGCATCTTGTGAATCCATGATCCAACATCCATCGATCAAACTTCAAGTACCATTGTCTTGATGCTTGCTTTAAACCATACAAGCTCTTCTTTAATCTGCAAACCATTTTCTCCTTACCTTTTACTTCATACCCCTTTGGTTGAAGCATGTAGATTTCCTCCTCTAAGTCACCGTGAGGGAATGCCGTATTTACATCCATTTGCTCTAGATTTAGATCATGAGCAGCCACAAGGCTTAAGACAAGCCTAATTGAGTTCATTTTTACAACAAGAGAAAATATTTCATTGAAGTCAATACCTTTCTTTTGAGAAAAACCTTTTACCACAAGCCTAGATTTGTACCTTTTCTTCCCACCTTCTTCTTCCTTTATCTTGTACACCCATTTGTTTTGAAGTGCCCGCTTACCTTTAGGCAACTCAACCAACTCCCATGTTTGGTTCTGATGTAGTGAGTCCATCTCCACTTGCATGCTCTTCGTCCATTCTTCTTTGGATTCATGTTGCATAGCTTCTTCATATGATTCCGGCTCTCCAGAATCTGAGATCAAGAGATGGTTGAAGGAAGGAACAAACCTTTCTGGAGGTCTACTTGCTCTTGTAGATCTTCGGGGAATAGGTTGAGGCTCCTCATTTGGTTGATGTTGTTGCACATTGTCACCGTTTGCAGTCCTTGAGTCTTCACCGTCCTCAAGCTCCATGTACTCATCACCTGTTTCTTTTGTTTGTTTTCTTTCCAAGTAATCTTTGTACATATTTTGTTCATTAAAAATTACATCCCTACTCCTTAAGATTTTACCATCTTCAGGATTCCATAGGCGATACCCAAAGTCTCCTTCTCCATAGCCAATGAAGAAACACTTTTTAGACTTTGCATCTAACTTTGATCTTAGGCTTCTATCTATGTGCATGAAAGCCTCACACCCAAACACTTTGAGAAATGCATAATTCACCGGTTTACCTGTCCATGCCTCTTCTGGAACTCCCCCATCCAATGCCGTTGAGGGTGACCGATTGATTAAGTACACAGACGTACTTACAGCTTCCGCCCAAAGTTCAAGCGGTAGGCCTGCATGTAGCCGCATGCTTCGTGCTTGTTCCATAATTGTCCTGTTCATCCTTTCCGAAATCCCATTTTGTTGAGGTGTCCTTGGGGTTGTCCTTTGCCTCCGAATTCCATTGCTAGCACAAAAGCTTTCAAAAGCTTGGCTGCAATATTCACCTCCATTGTCGGATCTGAGGCATTTAACCTTGGTACCTGTTTCATTCTCCACAAAGGCTTTCCACCTTTGAAATATGGAAAATACATCGGATTTGTTCTTCATGACATAAACCCATGTTTTTCTAGTCTCATCGTCTATGAATGTTACATAGTACAATGAGCCACCAAGTGATGGTGTACTTGCAGGACCCCAAACATCAGAATGAACCAACTCAAGTTTTTTATTTTTTCTTTCATTTCCTGATTTTTGAAATTTTACCCTCTTTTGTTTACCATAAACACAATCTTCACAGAACTCTAAGTCCACTTCTTTCAAACCTGGTAGAAGCTTCTTTGTTTGAAGGATTTGCATTCCTTTGGCACTCATATGCCCAAGTCGGTAGTGCCACACCGCACTGTCAACTTCTGTAGTTGCTGCACAAGCTGAAGGTTGCGTGCTAACAGCACACAAGTAAAGTGTACTGACTTTTTCACCCTTGGCAACCACCAAAGATCCCTTTGAGATCTTCCACCGTTTGTTTCCGAATGCAATGTTGTGACCTTCATCGTCCAATTGTCTTGTAGAGATCAAATTTTTGCGAAGAGAAGGAACATGCCTAACATCTTTAAGCTTCCATTCATTTCCGTTAGCAGTTTTGATAGAAACTGTACCTTTGCCGACAATCTCACAAGCTTCATCATCTCCCAAGTATACATACCCAAAATTACCTTTGGTGTAGTCTTGGAAATGTTGCTTGTGTGGTGTCGCATGGAATGAAGCCCCGGAATCTACTATCCAGGAATTAGACACATTGTCTAATGAGAGAATTAGAGCATCTTGCTCTACTTTACCTGCCACATTGGCCTCCGATGTTGGCTTGTTGTCTTGAGACTCTGTCTCCTTCTTCTTCTTGGACCAGCAATCCTTCTTGACGTGGCCCTTCTTGCCGCAGTTCCAACATTCAAGAACTGACTTTGTTCGTGATTTGCTCCGTCTTGAGCGATCACGACCCTTTTGGTTTTTGAACCTCTCCTTAGGCCTTCCTCTTGTTTCCACTGATAGTGCAGCACTTGATGATTCTCCTGTGCTTCTCCTTTGCATTTCCTCGCTTAGAAGAACACCCACAACATCATCAAACTTAAGAGTATTTGTGCCAGAGATAGAATTACTTACAGCCATCACAAGGCTGTCCCAACTATCCGGTAGAGATGATAGTATAAGGAGAGCTCGCACTTCGTCATCGAAATTGATTTTCACTGATCGAAGTTGACTTATGTTTGTGTTAAAGTCATTTAGGTGTTCTGCAACTGAACCATTCTCTGCCATCTTCAGATTGAACAAGCGCTTCATAAGAAATACCTTATTGGATGCCGATGGTTTCTCGTAGAAGTCGTCAAGTGACTTCATCAAGTCCTCCGTGGTCTTCATCTCCGAAACATTGAAGGCCACCGTTGAAGCCAAGCTTAACCGGATTGTTCCCAGTGCCTTTCGATCAAGGACAATCCATGCTTCATCTGCCATTGTTGCGGGCTTCTTCGCAAGACCGCCTAGTGGCAAATAGAGGTCCTTCTGGTAGAGATAGTCTTCAATCTACATCTTCCAATGTTGGTAGTTTTTGCCGTTGAACTTCTCAATCTTGAGCTTCCCCTCCTCCGCCATAACTCCCACTCAATTCAAGGAATCCTTTCCTTGAGATAATTTAGCTACGAGCAAACCTTGCTCTGATACCAGTTGTTAGGAAATAAGACGTAGCTAAATAGATAATTGAGTAGATTACTTAATGGAGAGAGACAAATTTATATACACGAGATTATAGTGTAGAGAGAGAGAGAGAGAGTACACACGATATATGTGGTTCACCCAATGTGGGCTACGTCCACGGGAAAGCAGCCACTCAATGGCTTTGGTACTTCAAAACAAGAAGTAGTTTACAAAGGGATTATACCCTTAATGGAGCTCTCGCCTTGCTTCACTCTCACCACCTCACACTCACCTTGTTGCATCAACTTCACACTATGAAATGTGTGTAGAAATGGCCTCCTTTTATAGGCCAAAAGGGCTGCCCTCTCTTATGAGAGACAGCCATGTGTAGCCGCCCTTGTGCGAATAAGTCCAAATCGGACCCTCCAATCCGCCCATGTGTGGCCGCCCTTGAGAAGACAAGTCCGCTTTTGAATTCGGCCACCGGCCATTGAATTCGGCCACCGGCCACCGGCCATTGACTTCCGACCACCGGCCACCGGCCATTGACTTCCGACCACCGGCCATTGGCCATTGACTACCGGCCACCGGCCAACCGACCGGTTGTTTTCCGACCACTTTCCGACCGCCGTCCGGCCATAATATTCCGGCGAAAAGGAATATTCCGGTTGCCCCTGATTCTTGTTCGTGAAAATTTTGGTTTCCGGTGAGTGATTTTCCTTCATGCACGATGGCTTCTCCTCATAATGGGGGCCTTACAAATGTGCGCTTTTACCACAGAAAATTACAAGGGTAAATCAGGCTCCATACTTAACAGAACTTGCATGCAATGACCTTACAACCTTTGACATAGCTACCTCTCATGAAACAAAATCAAATCTTGTAACAAGACATGACTACGTAGAAACACCAACCTCTTGTTTTAGTTGAGGACCGATTCTTGTCCTCGGCAAAAGGTGCTGCATACTTTCCTAATTTCTCCACAGAAATACTCCCCTTGCTAACCCTTGTGTTCGGTGTGTTGATGCTTCCAAGAGACTTTGTGCCTTTGAGGGGGGAGATTGCATCCATTGTCTTGGGCTTCTTGCCTTTGTCAGGTGAACCCTTGGCAGTAGCAGACTTCCTCGTGGGCATCCTCATTGTGGCGTGGGAGCTGCATAGGGGAATCCTGAAGGTGATGCTTGAGACCTTTGTCACAGCATTGTGCAGTCAAGAACCACTACGAAAAGCCACTGGTACTATGCAGGACACACATGCTATGTCACACAAATTCAAACATGCAAAAACTCCAATCCATCATTGGCCCCACCCATGATGTCTCTTCAAACAGAGTGGTCGCTGGAATTTTTACTTTTACTCGCTCCCTCCTACACCATTTTAGGAGACCAAAAACGGTTCCCTCCGAAAAAACCTCTTGCTTTTGTAGAAGTACCAACGAGGTACAAACCAAAAAGGTCCTTTTTTTGTACCAGCATTGCATGCTTTCAGCCACATGTAGGAGAGCTAGAGGGATTTTCTTTAAACCTCAAAAGACTCAAGTGGACCTAGGAGCTTCTAGTAATTGTAGTATACTTTTTCACAAGAACAGAAGACAACCAAATGAAACTATAGAAATAGATGGTGGTTTTTTAGTGTCACAAAACCAATGGGTATTTGATCAAGTAACTACCATAGTCTACTGAGGAAAAATCATGCCTATGGGTGTAAGATGATAATGTCGTTTTTGTATGATTGCTCGATTACTTAAAGTTTTCTACATTGTTTAAACGCCTTAAACCTCCTATGAGGGTCTCCAAAGGATGGCAATTACTGGTTTTTTCAGACAAATTCTTCAAAATATGTTTGAGGAAAGATCAAACGGGTGTCCACCTGGCCGGACACGTAGCTGGACATCACATTTGTACTCTATTAGTTTTCCGAGCTAGTGTAGTAATACTCTGTGTAAATCCTAATTCCAGAGTAGTAATCAATCCCCTGAGTTGTAATGTTGTAATGATATTTGTAAAGGTCCGTGTGAGCCGGCCACTGGCCATTTAGAAATCCCTAGATATAAAGGTCAATAACTTTAGTTTGAAAGAAGGCTTATCTTTGGAAGAAGGAAAGAACTCTCTTGTACGTATGATCGAGCTACGAGCTGCTCCACTTTGTAACCAACTTTTCAAATGATTGGGTAATCCGTTTTCAATTCCGAAACTTGCATTGTGTTCCTCTATCTTTGCTCTTTCATTCTAGTGTAAGAATTGTCAGATTTTTTGTGGTTTGCGACTACACGTTGTGAGCTGTAATTGCATATTTGAGTGCTTAAATCGCTGGTTTTAGTCATTTTGACCATAGGACAGTGTTCTTAGACCATAGGGCGACAATTTTGGATAGTTCTGTTGCAGTTTCACGACCTTTCTCATGATGGATTATGATTTTGGTACCTTGTTGGATTGCGACCAAGGATTGCAACCAAACTTGCTAGGATAGTGCCCCTAGGTGGCATACACCTCCTCCTAAATTTTCGTTGCATTTCGAGTTTGTTCGAGTGCCAAAATGGCATGATGACCTAGAGCTGTGAGAAAGGACATAGGCATATTTCCCTAATCATTGAGTGTTGGTTTGCTTGTTGAGTTAGTGTGTTTGCTTGTTAAGGTTCACTTCTTAAGATTGACGATCTCAAAGAGTCTCAGTGCCCCATCCGAGTCACTTTCCGTGAGTATTGACATTATGTTAGTGCCAGAAAGCTATGTTGCATAGTGGGTCGCCGCGACGGACATCTGAACTATAGCTTTCTGGCACTAACATAATGTCAATACTTAGGGAAAGTGACTCAGATGGGGCACGGAGACTCTATGAGATCTTCAATCTCACGAAGTGAACCTTAACAAGCAAACACAACAACTCTACAAGCAAACCAACACTCAATGATCAGGTAAATTTGCCTATGTCCTTTCTCACAGCTCTAGGTCATCACGCCATTTCGGCACTCGACTCACGGACTCGAAATGCAACGAAATTTTAGAAGGGTGTCTAGGACACCTAGGGGCACTATCCTAGCAAGTTTGGACGCAACCCGACAAGGTACCAAAATCACGATCCATCATGAAAAAGATCTTGAATATTACAAGAGAACATACCAGAAAGGTCGCTCTATGGTCTAGGAACACTGTCCTATGGTCAAAATGACTATAAACAACAATTCAAGAACTCAAATTTGCAATTACATCTCACAGATGTGTAGTCACAAACCACAACAAATCTGACAATGCTTACACTAGAATGAAAGATCAAAGATAGAGGAGCACAATGCAAGTTTCGGAATTGAAAACGAATTACTCAATCATTAGAAAAGTTGATTACAAGGTGGAGCAGCTCGTAGCTGGAGCGTATGTACAATAGAGCTCTTTTCTTCTTCTCAAGATAAGCCTTCTTTCACATTAAGTTATTGACCTTTATTCCTAGGTCTTTCTAAACGGCCAATGGCCGGCTCACACGGACCTTTACAAATATCATTACAACATTACAACTCAGGGGATTGATTGCTACTCTGGAGTGAGGATTTACACAGAGTATTACTACACTAGCTCGGAAAACTAATAGAGTACAAATGTGGTGTCCGGCTACGTGTGTGGCTAGGTGGACGCTCGTTTGACCTTTCCTCAAACATTCCCCCCTTTCTAAATCATGTCGTCCCTTGACATGACCTTGTGCAGTCTTGTCATAGGGTTGTCTTCAGCTTTGACCTTTCCTCAAACATTCCCCCCTTTCTAAATCATGTCGTCCCTTGACATGACCTTGTGCAGTCTTGTCATAGGGTTGTCTTCAGC
This sequence comes from Adiantum capillus-veneris, assembly GCF_014529385.1. Taxonomy (NCBI): domain Eukaryota; kingdom Viridiplantae; phylum Streptophyta; class Polypodiopsida; order Polypodiales; family Pteridaceae; genus Adiantum; species Adiantum capillus-veneris. The sequence goes on from NC_140949.1 coordinate 82,517,208, forward strand.
TTTGTCTTGAGCTTGGGAAGTGCTTTGTCGTTGATGACACTCCATCCTTCCTTGAGTGATTCATATCTCTTGTGAAGAGTTCTTTTGATGTTTCTGTCTTTGTCATTGACTTGCAATACTTCATGAGCTTCAACGCTATAGAACTCCTTATGTTTTGTTGTTGGGAGATTTTTTGTTGAAGTTATCATTGTTTGTACATTTTCTTTGTATGACAGTTGTCTTTCCATTGATCGATGAATCTTTGTCTTCAAGGTTGGTCTTGAGATTTGGAAGAGATTTGTCCACTCCCCCCTTCCTTGAGTGATTCATATCTGCCATGTTGTTGATACATGACTTGATCTTTGATTATCGAGACAACTTTTCTTCGCATTGTGCAATATTCTTTGTTGTCATGTGTACTTTCCATGTCCACTGTAATTTGAGTTGTCTGCCAATAGGTCACCAATGTTGAAGCACTGTGTGAGCTATGTATGATTGTTGTGGATAGCTCGCTTGCTAAATTTTTCATTTCTTGGTGTTGTAGGCCATTCTTTGACTTGCCATTGTTTGATTGAGCTTTGTTGTCGCCCTTGAAGATAAAATATGCTCCTAATAAGCATACGGAGACCTACAATTTTTTTCTCCAAGTCGTTGTCGATTGATTTGGGTAAACATTTCTTTATTGCTGATGTAGAAGGAATATCTACAAGAAGATGATGTGAGGGTTTCTAGATTAGGGTCTTAAAACCTGGATGACCAAAGGGAAAAAACTTGGTGGAAAAAAAGTACCTTTGGTATACACTCTTATTGGAGTTGAGCATTTGGAATTGAAGTACCTGTCATGCAAGGTGAGTGCTTGGGAGAAACAAAGGAAGAGTGTCTAATGCAAGTGCCAAATATGGAACACTCTATATGCTTATGAGAAATTTTTCGAACAAAATCATAGTGTAAGAGATGGAGTTGATGGGAGCTTCAAGGAACAAATATAGCACATGTGCCATCAAAGGACGGCTCAATAGCTTCCATGTTTCCAAGAAGGGTTTTCGATGTAGAAGCTTGTCCACTCATTCCTCACTGTGATGAGTGCCTGAGTGTCTTTTGGACTTCCTCCTTTACTTACCACTATACTACAATGACTTTGACTCTTATGCTCACCTATACCAGCATGAGCGACACAACGTATTTATGCTCAACTCTTCCAGCTTGAGCAGTACCTAGAATAACTAAGACGCTTAGACCACAGAGAATAATACATGAAGGTTTGGGACAAATGCCTCACTCATTTAGTTGATTAGCTGCTTGACTCTTAATTTTATGCCATGTATTTTTAATGGCAACTTGGACTTACCTGTTCAAGGCCAGAAACACAATTCCATAAGTTTTGAAAATTTAGGACTCTTCCATTGTGTTGGTCTTTGGATGCCACCATTTTGTTGAGTAGGTTGGCATATTTTGGCTCCTCTTGACTTGCTTGTTGAGTAACTTCTTTATCTTGCATGAGAAGTTGTACCTGTGAGTGGGTTCTTTGTGATTGAGTTTCCACAAGCGATTTAAGAATCCATCTTGTCTTTAGTTCATGTGTGACCATCTTTGGCATTTTACCTTCTTCTATAATTTGATGGACACTAGGCTTCGGTATCCAAACCTGATGATTTTCGTTGTAAAAGCCTTGCTTTTGGAGTTGATGACGAGGTATCCATATAGAGATTGTAGCAGCCTTGGTTGCAATTGGCTTTTGTTGGATGTTGGTTGCCTTTGCTTGCTTTGGGGTAGAAGCTTGTATTGCATGATTTTTCTTGGTTGTTCTAGATTGAGATATAATTTTTGGTAGCCATATTTGATTGTTACCTTCATAAAATCCTTCTGCTTTTAGTAGATTGACTAGAATAATCCGCTACTATATCTGTTTGTGTTGTGTAGCTTCGTTGAAGTTTGACTTTGGTACCCTTACTTATTGTGTTGCTTTCTGGGAAGGTCTTTTCTTCTGTCCTTTTTTGTTGTTCTTTCTTTTGCTTGAGTTGTTTTTATTTCCTTGATAGCTTGGCTCACTCATTGTAGAACTTCTTTCTTGAGGTGAGTACATCCAGGCTGTTACTTTAGGCTTTTTGGCCCAAATATTAATGTTTCCTTTGAAGTAGCCTTGAGCAGTGATTGACTCATTTGATTCTACCCACCCTGTCACCTTTTGTTGTTGTGGTTGAACCCGTGTTTCGTGTATCCAAATTGGGTCTTTGCCTTGGATGTGCTCTTTGGATACCAACACTTGGTTGACATTCTTTGGCTTCTTTTGGATGCTTTTTTGTGATGGAAACTTTGGCTGATAGACTTTTTTCTTTGGTTTCCATCGCATTGTTGATGGTGTGGCTCTTGATGTAGAGGCTTCGCGGGAAGTTTGATGGAAGCTCGTTGAAGGTAAAATCGTCTTGCGAGGTTGATATAGTTCAATGTTTACCTTTGATTTACGTTTTTCTGTGATGATTGGTTGCTCCTTTTTGCATTTAATTGAGGTGCTTTTGGGGATTTTGATGGTGTTGTTGTTGCGGGTTTTGATTGTTGTCAAAAGAAGATGTTCCTCCAGCTTTTTGTCAAGACTAAAATCTCCTTGATGTGATGGGATTCGATTATGTGGAAATTATCCTTATACTCTCCGGTACTCAACTTGAGTACAACTTCTGCCATGCCAAATCTAGGAGTCGGTATTTTTGAACTTGTGTATACTATTTGCTCTAGCTCAGTGATTGGCAGCTTTTCCATCATGATCCACATTCCATAAGTCATTAGATTTTTTGTCGCTTTTGGATCTATCATAGCTGAACATGTGATTTTGAGTCCTGATTCTCCGCGTATGCTAAATTTGATCATCATAGGAGATAATTGATCTTCTTCTCTGTCCCTGTTCTTATCTTGATCTTGCGCTTGTTGAAGATTTTCCATTGAACTTGGAATCTTTTCTCCTTCATTTGCTTTCATTTGCACTTTTTCTGGAGTCTGCTTCTTTGAAATAGCTTTTGTCGATTCTTCAAGTATCTCAATGATGACATATTCTTGTTGCTGATCTTCTTCCTTTATGTGCACTTTGGCATCATGCTCCATGATGTAGTTATCTGTCTCACCTTTTCTCCTTTCACACTCACAAATTTCGTTAGCTTCCTTGAACACCTTTATCATAAATACAGGAGTTATATCATATCCTTCCTCATCACAGAATTTAGTCGGGGTCACCTCATTCACACACACATCAAGAGTCGCCATTATTTGATCCCATCCAAAGGGTTCAAATAACTCCTCTAGGAATGGCTCTGGTACATATGCCTCATCTTCTACTGAACACTCTAGGATGCAATCTTCCTTTCTAAGACTTACGCTCTCAGGAGCTCCGTACATCCAAATATGCGCTTTGGTTTCCAAATCAATTGTGGAGTTTAAGTCTTCCCCAGGGGTACGCACTACATCTCTATGACTATGATCCTTGAGACTGATTTTCGTAGTAATTTCCTTGTGTCTTAAGTAGATATAGTCATAGCCCCAGTCTTGTACCATTTTGAGTTGACGCATGAATGATCTGCCCAATATTATATCAAAGTTGCTGCTCTTGTCAAAATCCATTATGGCAAAGGTGTGCTCATACTAGATGCCACACGAGGATACAATGATTTGCTCTAATATTCCAATCGGTTTCTCCATGTATCCATCCGCTAATTGCAGTTTCATTGGAGTTCTCCTAAGAGCAGGCTTTCCCCATTTTTTTTATACCTCTTTGGTTGCAATGAAAATTCCTGCCCCACTATCTAATATAGCAATCGTCTTTACTCCTTTGTACTCAAGTGGTAAGGTGGTGTTTCCTTCGTCTCCTTCACAATAATCACCCACCTTGTTTATTGGTACTGTTGAGAGAGAAAGAGAGAGCACAGAAATAGAACCCCAAAGTGTGTAGAATACACACATGAGATGATGTATATATAGAGGGGACCTGGGTGCCATATATAAAGAAGCCATATATTGAGTAGCTTCACATATAAGCTCAACACCCCCGCTCAAATAAGGGTCCCTAATTGTGGATGAAAAAACCCTTGGGGGATCAAGGGAAAAACCCACAGCTCTATATACACCCACCGTTATATTATAAAAATCATTGAATATACAAATGTTCATGAGGAGCTACATCACTCCTTTTACAATGAATATTTTATGAGGAGCTACATCACTCCTTTTACAATGAATTTTTTTATAAGGAGTTACATTACTCCTATCCTATCAAATACAATAATGAATACAAAGGTTCAATAAAGAGGTTTAAAGGCTATCGATTAACTCGTAATCAGAAGTGTCTCCATGAATCTGCTATGTAGCTTGTCATCACTATCGTATCACCAAACATATCTTCATGTTGTCATCAATATGACATCACCAAACATATCTTCATAAATCTTTTATTGTCACCAAGTTTGTCTTCATAAAATCAATTCTTTGATGAATCCTACATAGATCATAGACTCAAAAAAACATAGTGATAAAAATTATTAGCATCGTTAGTGAAATAATTTACGTTCACAATGCCATAAGAGATGGTTCGCGACGCCACTCTTTTGACGACATATATACGCACGAAAACATATGGTACATAGAGTATGAACGTAAAAGTACAAGATGCGTGATTACGTGATGCAAATGATATGTGTATATACTACATAGAATAACATTTATCAACGTAGTGATCAATGAATATCATCAAAGTATTAACAAAACATCATCATTGTATCAATAAAAATGAATAAATCATCATGGTATCAACGAAGAGCATCATGATATCACCGAAAATAACCATGGTATCAACGAAACAACATCATGGCATCATCGAGAATAACCATGGTATCATTGAAACAACATCATGGTATCACCGAGAATAACCATGGTATCAACAAAACAACATCATGGTATCAATAAAAGAGCATCATGGTATCAACAAAAATCACCATGGAATTAACGAAACATCATCATGGCATCACCAAGAATAACCATGGTATCAACGAAACATCATCATGGCATCACAGAGAATAACCATGGTATCAATGAAATATCATCATGGTATCAACAAAAATCACCATGACCAAAGTACTAACAAAACATCATCATGGTACCATCAAAACCACTATGGTATCAACGAGTAGTTATCAATAAAACGACGAAACTATATCTCTAAAAGAATAATTATACGAGAATCAATGAACGAGTATATCATATAACAAAAGATCATGTACCAGCAGTAGCTCGATAGAATTTGGACGATCATCAACTGCTCGACTGAATCGGAACGATATGTAACTAGCTTCTGCAGCAAAGTTACATCAGTAACAAATATATGATTGATAAGGAAAAAATATAATTGATAAGTTTTCAATTATGAGAAAAATCAAAAGCAAAAAGTAAATTTTTTCTTTTCAAACATATTCACAGTCCGCGAATGATAACCCAAAATCGGTGCAGAATTTAGAGAAACTTTCTTCTGCAAAGTTATAGACCATATCAATTCCGATGGCTTAAGCGAATAATTTCTCATTGATTCCGATGCCTGCAGCGGCTAGTTTCTTCTGCAAAGTTGTAGACCACATCGATTCCGATCCCTCGCGTGGGTAGTTTCTGCAAATCATTTTCAATTAGCAAAAAAATCACAACATAAAACGAACCTTGCTTTTCACGTATGTATGCAGTCTGCGAACGATAACTCAAAATAGGTGCAGAATTTGAAAAAACTTCCTTCTGTAAAGTTGTAGATAACATCGATTCCGGTCCCTCTAACAAGTAGTTTTTGCAAAATCATTTTCAATTAGCAGAGAAATCAAAATCATTTCTGTCAAATCAACAAAAAAATCATTTTGCCAAATCATTTTCAATAAGGAGAAAACGCAAAAACAAAAAGCGGAAGTTGCTTTTCGGGTATGTACGCAGTCCGCGAACGATAACTCAAAATCGGTGCAGAATTTGAAAAAACTTTCTTCTGCAAAGTTGTAGACCACATTGATTCCAGTCCCTCGCTCGAGTAGTTTCTGAAAAATCGTTTTCAATTAGCAGAGAATTCAAAAACAAAAAGCGGAAGTTGCTTTTCAGGCATGTACGCAGTTTGCGAACAATAACTCAAAATCGGTGAAGAATTTGAAAAAACTTCCATCTGCAAAGTTCTAGATCACATCGATTCCGGTCCCTCTAGTGGGTAGTTTCTACAGAATCGTTTTCGATCAGAAGAAAAATTGAAAACAAAAACGTACTGCTCTGATATCATGTTGAGAGAGAAAGAGAGAGCACAGAAATAGAATCCCAAAGTATGTAGAATACACACATGAGATGATGTATATATAGAGGGGACCTGGGTGCCATATATAGAGAAGCCATATATTGAGTAGCTTCACATATAAACTCAACAGGTACTGGCTTTGTTTGTGGCTTCTTAAGCAAGGTGTCACCCATGTTTTTGTTAGCAAGTTGGTCATGTGAAGGGATTTTCAAGCCCATCTTTTCCAGGTGTTTGCCCATTTGTCCCCATAGATGCGGTCTAATTTTTAGTAGCTCTGAGTGTGCATTGTATAGGAGAAGACATCAATTCATGTAAGCTCTTGGAATCCATCATTTTTGGTGTGGACTTCCACTGAGAAGGTACCATTTTAACCTCCGATTTTGTTTCGTGTTCTCCTATGAAAGATGGCAAAGTCTTTACAGAGAGTGGTTTACTCTCTTCAGATGAGATAGACCCGACATCCCCCTATAGACATCGTATATCTCCTAGGAAAAATTCGTGATCCATGTTTATCTCAGGGATAGGTTCTAACTATAAGGTAGCACTACCATCTTTTTGGTTTCTGATTGATTCCCACAAGGATTGTGGCCACGGTTCTTCTACCTCTAGAATAGGCCTCGGTGCTTGTGAAGCCACCCCATCTATGGTATTGGCTACTTCCGTTGTATCTAAAGGTGCCTCAACTCCTGGATGTTCCTGATCTCTATTTACAATACCCTAGATCTCTAATTGTGCGCTCCTTGACGCACTGTCGAAGCAAGGGACTTGCCAATACACCGTATGCGAGCCACAAACGGCTCCAAGCACACAACAAGCCTAAACTAGCAAGCTCAAGAAAACAAAGGGTGTGTCACTCACCGCTCTACGCTCGCCTTCGTGGTGGATTCCTCGCCGCGATGAAGAAGAAGCTGCAGTCGTGCCGCGCTCAACCGCTTCGTCGCCGTCGTGCCTTCGTAATGCTCGATCGCACACACACTCTCCCTCTCTCTCTCTCTCTCACACACACACAAGGAGGTGAAGAAGAAGAAGAAGATGGAGATGGAGCAAGAGCACTCTTCAATTGCACAAATGAGAGAATGAGTAAAAATTAGGTTTAGTTGGCTTTTATAGGAGCTCACCCCATTCACACTTGGGCGCCCATGCTTAACCAACTAATCCCTTGAATGTCCAAGTTAAAGTGCGCCTCTCATTGGCGATCACTCTACCTTTCCCTATTGGTCCGACAAGCCCGGTACCTGACTCTACCAAATACATAATACGCGTCCGTCGTAGGTGATGGGTGTCCGTGAGCCGTGAGGGTTAACATGCCCCCCTTCCTGATGTAGATTCCGTCCTCGGAAGCTATTGAGTTGAAGCTGGTTCGTCGAGGTGGAAGAGCATTTGAGATGAATATCCTTAGCCTTCTTCAGTCACTGCAAAATCAAACAGCATTGGCACAGTAATTGCATTCTCTTAAAAAGCATATGCAGTTTTAGATAGAAAAATTGATTGGTAAAAGAATTTCAAACAATTTGTTAGCAATGAACATTAAATTGCAATGTAATCAAATGCATAAACAGATGTAAAGGCAAAAAATTAAACAAGTCTGGGGTCCCTAATTTGACGGTCGAAAAGCACTAGAGATCGAATATTAATACCATGGGTAAGCTTCTTAATTTTCTGTGGTCAATTAAGTTGTTTAATCGCGAGAGCCAAGTATTCATGTTCAAGGGCTGACTAGAGGCTATATCTAGAAAACCTTGTAGTTAAGCTACCATAAAAGGAATTTCTCATGAAATCATCGCCTGACTGATTACTTTTTCTTTGACCCCCCAAGGTCTTTTCACAGTGATTCAATTATGATGTGTGTGCTTATTTTGTATGCCTTGGGTTTTTTGCTTTTCAAGGAAAAGCGCCCACACTGGGAACCTCTAGGGCTCTAGTACCATAGGCAATACATGTGAGTGAAGTACCAAATCAAGCTGAGATTTCTCTTCCAGCTTAAAATTTTACAGTGTGGCACTTTGATTTTTTGTTTGTTCATTTTCATCATTTTAATTTTGTAACTTTGGGGGGTCATATAACACTGTTACACTCCCCAGGCTCATCACATTAGTAAACTCCCTTTATAATACTTAAGCTAAAGGTCACTAGGGTTAAGCCCACTAGAAAGCCCTAGTACATTTCACACAATGCTGCCTAAATCGGATTAAGAACCTAAGTAACCATTGTTTATTAGGAAGGCATTCCCCATGGTATTAAGAGAAGATTTCTAATACCTAGCTTGGTCAAACTAGCTTAGTCGGACTGCTTGATTTTTACACCTAAACAAGTGATTATGACAAAACATTACATTGAATTAAATGTTTGACACTAAGCCAATGCGCTGAATATTATGCTACCAATCACAATCAAAGCAGACAAACATGGATGCAAAAAGATAAGGGCAATGCTAATGGACAAGAAACACCTGTTTGTGTCGATGGTCGCGCTTGATTTGAAGGTTCCATGATGGTCCAAATCCTATCAATAGCAACACGCTCCTGTACACACTAGGAAACAAAAAGAATACCTCCAGGAGGCACATTAGTGGGAAAAGAGAACTTTTCTAATCACTCAACTCTAAAACAGTCAGGACATAGGTTTCTGTTTCATTGTACCAAATGTGACATGTGTAGGTCTGAGTCAATGTTTTGACTTTTATTGTGCATACTCGTTTGCTAATTGCTCTTGCTCTTTTTTTTTTTTTTTGTGAGTATAAAGGTTTATATGTACATTCCCTAAGATTGGAGATTAAGAGGTCAGGGAAAAAGGTTGAGAGGGAAACAAATGAATGATGGATGTCAGCAAACACTCCCCCCTTCCTTGGGTAGATCATACCGTTTGAAATGAGCTTGTCACCCTTTGAAACCAATTGTTCCAGTTGGTAATAGGTGAGGATTTTTGCCAGTAATTTTCTATTACCCTAGGTGCCTCGTCAAGTTGCAAGGGTGGTAAGGTACTCTCCCAGGATCGAACTGAAAGTGGTTCATTAGGTGATTCTTGAACACTGGGAGGTGTGGATTCTTTTGTAGCTTCATGGAGGTCCACTACTATAGATGGAGGCTGTGTAGAAGCTTTTACCTCTATGGATGTATTACATGAGGAGCTAGAATCTTCATGGGACTCCCCCCTTCCTGAGCTAGGTGGAACAAATCGTTCTTTCTTTGGTACCCAAACTAGCTCTAGAACGGGTGTGTAGCATTCTGTGATTTTTTTCTTTCCACGATCATTGATTCGTTTTGGATCTATGGCATTGGGCTCACTTGGGTCAGGTGATAGGTAAGAGCACAATCTACGTTTTGGCACCCAGATTTGATCATTTCCTTGATAGTAGCCTTGGGCTTCCAATAGTCGTTTAGGGATCCATCGCAACATTTTCTTACTTTTCTTGGAGCGAGTGGTACGTTTCTTACAAGGCTTCTGTTTTTTAGCACTAGCTATGGTCACTAAAGAAGCTTTAGGGACCCACTTGTATGTTTTCTTCGTTACATTAGGATGAGTCTTGTCGGAAGCGATATGCATTGCTTGTAGCATATTTAAGGGTATAGGAATTTCATCCCCCTCAGGTGTTACCCAGGTCGTCCCCCTATTTCCCCAAGTGTCTATGGTTGATGCTAGGTGGACCCAATCTACATTGTCTGATTCCGTCATACCCGGTAACACATCCATGTAAGGAGAATCTTGGCCATTGTCTGTATCCTTCTTACAAGTGTAACAATATTGTAGTGGGGCCGAGTGAACTGTGGTGTCAGAGCGATGATCAATAATGGTTTTACTCCCTAAGGGGTGTACCTTACCAGTCACCAAATCCACTCTAAGGACAGAGTCTTGGAATTGCAAATAGACATGATTTTTAGACCAATCGTGAACCATTTGTGCTTCCCTCATGAATGGTCGTCCTAAAATCATTTCATATGACATAAGGTGTTTAGAGAAATCCATTACAATGAACGTATGTCGCACCTTGTATCCTAGAACTTTGATCTTAAGATCCTTGAGCATCCCCATAGGTTTGGCTATGGTACCATTTGCCATCTTTACCACAATGTTAGTAACACTGAGGCGGGGTTTTCCCATGGATTCCCAACAATCTTTTGTAACGATGCTAACTCCCGCACCACCATCAAGAATTCCCTTTATAGTTAATCCCTTGGTAGTGATGGGTAGGGTCGCATTAGACTCGTCGCCTTCAAAATACTGCCCTAATTCGTTAATGGGTACCTCGATCACAGACTCGTGTCCATCTAAGTCAAGTGATTGCACATGATTTTCCTCATCAATCATAATCGAGTCAGGCCTATTTGGTTGCGCAAACTGCGGTAATCCCGTTCGTAGCTCTCCGTTAAGGAATGCTCGAAGTGCAAGGAATAACTCAGGATCTCCATACAGCTTTGCTATGATCGTGGTTCGGACCTCAGAAGACATGAAGTCCACTAGTTTGGCAACATTCATTGGCGTTTTGCAGGGTGTAGGTCCTTGACTAGGAACTGGTGAGGATGGAATCTCATATTCCTCAATGGGATCAGGTATTCCTTCGTTAAACATCCTTTCCAACAAGAAGGGTGTATGCTCACTTTCTGATGTCCTGTCCTCACTCCCTTCTTGGATGATACTAGATATGGCTAACGGTCTATGGTTCATGTGGGGTGGATGAACTTGCGTGGGAAACACTGTGTCATGAATTTTGACCTGCATGGGTTCTGGTTCTAGTTTCCTTTGAGTCTCCTCCACTAAACCTCTTAGATGTTTCACCTGCTTAATCTTGTCTACAGGGTTTGGGTACGTCCCAATCTTCTTTTTACGATTCTTCCCTTTTTGCCCCTGCGGTTTATCTTGGGGGTCTTGGATTGGATTTGGAAACACTTGTGGTGTTTTCAGAGGCTCTTTATGGTTTTCTCTCATTCGGTTTTCATTTGGTTCCATGTTACGGTTTTCTTTGTCGGTCTTTCCCTTTGTGGTATTGGTTCTAGTCTCCATTGTCTCGACTGAATCTGAATCATCCTCGAGGTCATTCATATACACGGGGTCATCTCCTGTTCCTATGTTTGTTTTGGAACTTGGCTTTGAATTTTCCGTATTCTGCGACTTCTTCCTTCGTGTCTTCTTTTTCTTTGCTTGGATAACTGACGCGGTATCTCTCTCTTCGAGGATATGTCCTGGCCCTTGAAGCATGGACCGTGTAATCGCATAAGCGGGTGCGACGGGTGGTATTGGCGACGTCACACTAGCAATTTCAACCAAATTTAGAGGTGTGATTTTAGGCGCATTTGGGTTATAGGGGCATTGGGCAATCAAGTGATCTATGCCACAACGATTACATGTGAGTATTGGCATTGCAGACGTGCTCCCTTGATTCACTTGCATCTGTGCAGCATTCTTTTGCAGCCTAATAGGGCACTCCGCTACTCGATGTGGTCCACCACACTCGTAGCATTGAAGAGGTGGCCTCCTAGCCTGGGTGTTGATATTTTGACCTCTGGATGCGAGAGCAGCAGCTTGATAAACCGGCTTGACTTGTCCCCAACAATCTTCCATGTAGTATATAGGACATTCTTCCAATGTATCAAGTCCGTAGGCAATACTAGTGTCTATTTCCTCCTCACAACCATCTGCATAAGCATTAGATGGCTCGCAACCCACTTGGTTCATAGGGGCGACTCTTGGATGCGGGGGCTGCGGTCCTAGCACAGGAGGTGGTAGCGGTGTAGCTTGTACAACATTTTGAGATCTAGGGACCATGTGTTGCGGTAGTTGCTCAACAGGTGGAGTAGGCATCAATACAGGAGCTCGAGGCGCATCCGTCCAGGCTACAGGTGGTCTATTTGCCATCATACGTTTGATCATTAAACAATCCTTAGCTTGGTGACCATACCTACCACATGCGTTGCAAGTTCCATTAAATTTTACTCTAAACGTAGGGCACTCACTAGTGCTATGTGGACCTAAGCAAATGGAACACCATTGTTGCTCCCTTCTTGGATACATGTGACTATTTTGAGGGGGTCGATTATCCTTAAGAGACTCTTGGATTGCCTTGGTGAGGTCTGTCAAGAATGTCTCAAATACCTTTGGCTCATTGGCAATGGGCTTTGCAGTCATGGGTTCATACTCAATGGCTTGTGAGCTAGTGGATCTCGTGTCAGTAGACACCCTCATGCCTGCTATCATCAAGTTGTCCTCTAATTGGATTGCATTGGCAGTGACATCTTCCCAGGTTGTGATACCTCTAATCACTAGTCCATTATAGATTCCTTCATTCCTCAACCCTCGAATGAATCGATCAAGCAGTTGGTTATTGTTGAAGCGCTCATTTATAGGGCAACGAGAGTTTAAGTGCTTTAGACGACTAATGAAGTCCCTTACTGACTCTCCTTCCTTACGTTCGGCCTTCTGTAGCTGAGATGCTACACCCCAAAGCACACCTTCTCGTATGTACTCCTTTAGAAACAACCTTCGAAGGGTAGGGTAGATTGTTTTCTCATCCACCCTTAGGGTCCTATACCAATCTCCAGCCTTCCCACTTAATGTCAAGCTTAAGGCATTGCACTTATGTAGTTCGTTGCGTTCCCCTAAGGAATCACATACTTGTTCAAACACTTCAATGTGTTTTCTAGCATCTTCGTCCCCATTGAATTTTTGCGTGAGTTTGGCAATTTGTACTGCCTTACTTCTAGGCTCTCTATCAGATGCATGACGCATATTTTCCGCGATAGATCGACCTATGGTTTGAGCAAACGCTGCCAAGTCACCTATGTGAGGAGGCAGGGCCGGTGGAGGTACTCTTGGAATCATATGTGGGAGAGGAATGGGTACCGGTCTTGGCATATGTGTAGATGATGCAGGATATGGAACATAACCGGGCATAGGTCCACTCGGATAAGAGCTAGGGAGCGGCACTCGAGGAGCATAAGCAAGTGGTACTATTGGAGGTGTGGGGGCCATGTGTGCATAAGGGGCTAGAGGCACATATGGTCGAGGCCCCATATTAGGTACTACGACACTAGGTAGTGGCACTGCGCTAACCGTAGATGTCATCGGTACATTCTCTGTCAGGCTTATCCCTGGAGTGAGCACTGTGTTTTCCTTAATAGAGGGTTGAGCCAAGTTAGGGAAGCTAAAGTTTTCGCTCGGAGGCTCAGTTTTCGCTCGGAGGCTCAGTCTCCATTTGTGATAGAGTAGGCTGTTGAGCCTTGCTCGTATCCAGAAATCTCATGGGGCCAGTTGAGAGTATATTTACCCCTCGGTTTTGCCTTTCTGATTGAATAATGCCATGGATAACATTACAGATCATTTTCTGTTGATCTTCGATGCTCGTGGCACTAGAGGTGGATTGTACAATCTCTATCCATCCTACATGGTAGGCGTGGCCAGAGTGTAGATCTGTCAACACCTCAGTGTGGAGGTCGTATGTCCAATGATCATTAATGAACAATCCTTCTAGAGTCGACGTGTTAACGGTTTCTTGTGAGGTAGAAGCAATGTTGCTCCCCATGGTTTTACTTGTCACCAACGGTACTCTAGAGGGAACTTCTGAAGGAGGCAGCTCAACAGGGCCTTCTTGGTAAGAAGTTGGCAGGATATCCACATGGACACTCTTTGGGGGTGTGGGGTCCACGTGCGATGTGAAAGGAGAGTCCACTTCCCCACCCCCTTCGTGTGCTTCATTTGCATCAGGTTCCGAGCGAGTAGCTCTACCTAATGTTTCCATGAAACGGCTAAACATACTAGTATTAGGCTGTGGAGCTTCGGGAGGTGCATGGCCTTCTCTCTCAGTGTTTTGGGTAGGGTATGCTTCCATGATTTCTGAGTCGGAGGAGGAATCACTAGCGGCTATTTTAGGGTCTTGGGTGGTGCTACCTTGTGTCCCCGCTGAGGGTCTAGAGCTTATCGTGGATGGGTAATGGGTGTCCGTATGAACAGAGGCACCCTCAATATGCTCGTGTTCTAGCACCCGCCCAGAGCGTAAGTGCATGTGCTTTTGATACCCTAAGGTGTCAAAAAGCTGCTCTAGGAGGCCTTGTGACTAGTTTTTAGCGTGTTTTTTGTTTGTTTTTTTGCTAGATTTTTTAGAGCGTGTCGTGGAATGGGCCGTGTGATAGCTCAAAACGAGCGTATCGGTCAGAGGGTCGTGCCGTGCTTTACAGCCCTCCGTTTGGTCACTCTATGCCCTCGGAATCCCTAAAACTGTCAATTTCCAGTAGGGAACTAGGCCCAAACTAGAAAGTCTAAGGGTGCAAGTGGGAAGAGAAAGGAGGAGAGTGGAGGACTTGTCCCACATGCTCTCATTCTCTCTTGAGGGAGTAGGGTATATATATAAGAGTGAGTCTAGTATATATCATAAGACTGAGGACTGAGGCCTGGGCCTGGGCTTGGGCTTGGGCTTGGGCTTGGGCTTGGGAAAATGATCCCGATCCCGATCTATCTTTTATACAAACCAACCCGTACGTTTTTATACCTCACGTTTTTTATTTTCGAAAAAATTCGCCGCCCGCTCACTCACGTTTTTAATTGCAAAAAAAAACGCAGAAATTGCAGAAAAACGCAGAAATTGCAGAAAATTGAAAAAACACAGAATTGCAGAAATTGAAAACGCCGAACTTGAAATTGCAGAAATTGAAAAAACGCAGACAATAGCAGAAATTGAAACTTGACAGCAATTGCAAAAAACGCAAAAAACAGAAACCTTCCACACACTCCTTCCCTGCCTTTCCTATGATAGAAATTGCACCACAAGGAAGCGTAAAGTGCTAACCGAGCTTAGTGTAGGGCATATCCCCGGCAGCGGCGCCAAAAATGTGCGCTCCTTGACGCACTGTCGAAGCAAGGGACTTGCCAATACACCGTATGCGAGCCACAAACGGCTCCAAGCACACAACAAGCCTAAACTAGCAAGCTCAAGAAAACAAAGGGTGTGTCACTCACCGCTCTACGCTCGCCTTCGTGGTGGATTCCTCGCCGCGATGAAGAAGAAGCTGTAGTCGTGCCGCGCTCAACCGCTTCGTCGCCGTCGTGCCCTCGTAATGCTCGATCGCACACACACTCTCCCTCTCTCTCTCTCTCTCACACACACACAAGGAGGTGAAGAAGAAGAAGAAGATGGAGATGGAGCAAGAGCACTCTTCAATTGCACAAATGAGAGAATGAGTAAAAATTAGGTTTAGTTGGCTTTTATAGGAGCTCACCCCATTCACACTTGGGCGCCCATGCTTAACCAACTAATCCCTTGAATGTCCAAGTTAAAGTGCGCCTCTCATTGGCGATCACTCTACCTTTCCCTATTGGTCCGACAAGCCCGGTACCTGACTCTACCAAATACATAATACGCGTCCGTCGTAGGTGATGGGTGTCCGTGAGCCGTGAGGGTTAACACTAATTCTTGGACTTTATCACGGATTAGCACCTTCGTTTTTTGAGCATCTGGAACATGTGGTTCCATAAGAGCTTGGGCCTTCTGGATAAGCTCCTTGCACATTGGCAACCTCTGTTTTTCATACCCTGGATGAGGGTACGTTATCCATCTATCCTCTTGGGTTTGGTTGGGTTTTAGCCTAGCTTCATAAGCTTTCAATATTGCATCCAAAGATTCAACCACTTTGTCGACCGAGTTTGCATCCTCCCGAGTTAGTCTTTGACTCTTTAGGTCCCTTTGTGTTTTTGTTCCTTTCTTGATCTTGTCTAAGCTGCTCTCTTGTTTGATTTAGTTTAGTTTCCAAAGCCTCTTTCTCCTTCAGACTCTTCAATTTCATTTTGTCCCGTCTGCCTTCCATGATCTTCTTCCAAAGCTTCTTACCGGTTTGTTCTCAAATTCTGTTTGAGCTGGCGATGTGGCTTTTTCAGCTGGTTTTTTTTTAACACCTTCTTGAGCTTGAGCTCAAGTCATCACGTTTAAAGGAATGGCAGGTTCTACCTCGGATCTGCTTGAAGAAGGCATCACGCCTACAACATTCATTGTTGCTTTCCCTTTGCAACCTGGATTTTTAGAATAGTGTTGGCGTAGATGGTCTATCCCACAACGTTCACAGAACACAAATAATTATATTTGTGGACCCTTGTTTGGACAACTTCGTTCCCAATGATCACCTCCACACTCATAGCATGGACCTTCTTGTTTCATAGTTGGTGATCTAGCCGATGGTTGTTCTTGCCTTGTGAGGATGTTCTTTGAACCATACTCCTGTGAATGATTGGTTATGAACATGAGTGTATTCGCATCCATGGAGTGCTGATTTCTCATGGGTTCTAGAACATACGTTGGTTGAGCGTAGTTGACTACTACTCTCCCATCATTCAAAAGATGTGGTTGTTGCCCTAGCACACGTTGTGGCTTTGGCTGAGTGTTACACCATGGAGTGGGATGATTCCCTCCACAAGTATTGCATGTCCTTTTTGAGAGTTTCATTCCTCAAGCCCTCTATGAAGAGAACCGATAATCTCTCATCTTGTGGTAACTCTCTCACAGGACACCTATCAATGTATTGTTTGAAGCGAAACAAAGCTTCCTTCACTCTTTCATTCTCTTTTTATTTGAAATCGTAGATTTGGGACATTGTGTTATGTTTGATTCCCCTTTTTGAGAACTCCTCTACAAACTTTTGTAAGAGTTGTGCTATGTTTCAAAAATCATCTCTATTTAGTGGTTGGAACCAAGTCGAGGCTGTTCCTTCTAATGTCAATCCAAATCCCTCATACTGAGAATGAAAATGCGCAATTTGTTCAGCTCTCAACACTTGTTTGAAGAGTGAGACATGAGCATATGGATCCCCTGACCCATCGTATTTTGTCTTGACACATTGATCCACTTTATATGGTCTTAATCATTGTGGTTCAGTCACCAATTTAAGCAATTTGTGGTCTATTGGAAAGACATCTCTCGCCCTATCCTCTCGTCTTGGAGAGAATCCCGGTGGAATCCTCTCTAATGTGGCATCATTATTGGATGAAAGTAAGTAGAGATCGGAGTACCCTTGTATGTGTAATGTTTTAGGTCAATTGGATCAACAAGTTTTTACTCATGTCCATACTTATCTACCATCAAAACTTGCACTCCATTGGCATCTATGTACGTGAATGCATAGAGGTTCTTACGGGTGGTCAACTCTCTAGCATATGGCTATACACACTTGTAGAAGATATATGAATCCCCGTTCACGAATCTATATAAGCCATCGTGAGAAAAGTCTATAAGTACCTTCATGGATTCATTGGATTTGATGAATCTCACGTTCGGTTTCTCGATTAGAGGATGCCTCTCCTCTAGGTATTCTCCCAATCCCCGTATTGTTGGCATTGTAGCGTTTCTTGCATTTTTCATGTCTCCGAGTGGAGTAGAGAACCCTAGTGGTGGATGATTTGTCATCGTTAAGGTTCACTCAAAAGTCTCAAGATAGTCCTTGACAAGCTCACTTTGGCTTAGAGCAACTTATCTCTTTTTGCCCATGGTAAGGTCTCTCAAAAGTCAAGAATTTGTGACTCTTTTGGTCTCTAGGAACTGGTTTCGGGGTAACCTAAAAGTTTGGATTTAGGAAACCTAGTAAAATTCAGCTCTAAAACTTGGATTGCCCGCAAACTTTCTTCCTAGCTATACCTGACTCAATTTGGAGTTGTCTATCAAAAGTTAAAGCACTTTTAGTGAACTGCACTTGAAACAGCACTCAAAACCGTTTCAGGACCAGAACACAGGAACTTTGGCTTGTATCCTGGCCTCCCGAAGGTATTTTTAGCTCAAACATAAGATTTGGAATGTACTCAAGTATATCTACAAGATCATCAACTCGGATATCCGCACTATGCTGAGAGGTACATGGATCACGATCCATGTTCCCTATCAACTTTTTTTCCCAAATTTTTTCAAATTTTGACTGTGTGTAAACAAGGTCATATGCAAGCTATATACCAATTTTCATCAAATTCTGAGGTTGAGGTACATGGATCGCGATCCATGTTCAATCACATCTAGACTTGTTCTCTTAGGTGTTTGTTTCCTGACTATTTCCACAAGCTAAATCTCAAATATTTTTGGATTTGGACTTGTTTTGATAGGTCAAATGTCCAATACTAGGTCTACACTATGGTTTTCAGTCTGTCACCTGTTTTGCTCCCTTTTGACCCAAATTTGCTCAATTTTTTCCAAAATTGGAGTTGGGGATATGTTTTCTTGTGTAAGCACTACTTACTGATCTGGAAAGTTTTAGGTCAAGCTGTCACTATGGGTACATAGATCGCGATCCATGTTTGGAGCCCAAATTGACTTCTCTTGGTACCATCAGATTCAACATGATTAGTAGGTCCTATGGTATCAAAACTTTTAAAAATGGACTTGTGGATTGTAAATTAGGTCAGTTATGACACTTGCTCAGAGTACTTGGCAATTCAGGACTTTTGACTTGGTTTTTGGTATCCAAATTCACTTTAGAAAAGACCACTAGACTCCTGGTGATGTCCTTTAGCTATGCTGCAAGTTTGGTATCAGTCTGTGACAAAGGAACATGGATCGCGATCCATGTACCTATGTGTCAGAAGGTACTGAAACTTGGCACATAGCTTTTCCTAGGGCTCTTGATCCCTGCTATATGGTTTTTTGTGTGATTTGGACTTGTTTAGGTCAGGAAAAAGTCAATTCATAGGTCTCTTTTAGGGTTTTCACCTTGAACAGTTTTTGGCTCTTTTCACCCACTTTTTGAACTTTTTTGACAAAATTACTTTGGAGACTTTTGTTCCCAATGGTCTCTGCTACAGGATGGAAAAGTTCATGTCCAAAAATTTCTCAGAGGTACATGGATCGCAATCCATGTTCCACCACCTTTGGATCTAAATTTTTTGTGTGTTGATAGCTTGTGATGTTTGTAGCTTGCTCCACAAACCTTTTTGAATTTGGATCAGTTTCTCCCAACCAAAACTGACTTCTACAGTCTGTTATGGCAATTTTGACAATGCTTTGTTTTTGGCTCTTTTGACCACTTTTTACAACTTTTTTGCATATGGTTCTTTTGGGAAAGTTGTTCCAAATGGTACCCGCTATCTACTGCTCAAATCTTAGCCAAAAAGTTTCATTTTTTTTTTCATGAAGTACATGGGTCGCGATCAATGTTTGACCATGTTATGATGATACTCTTCCCCAAATCTTTTTGAATTTGGACATTTTTTTCCTAGTCAAAAGTGAATTTTTATGTCTAACCTGTGGTTTTTGACTAGTTTCTCTATTTGGCTATTTTGACCAACTTTTTTCAATTTTTTGACATGGCCCCTTTTGGCAAAGCTGTTTCACTAGTTATCAGGGATGTACTTGTCAAATATCAACCCAAAATGTCAAAAAGATACATGGATCGCGATCCATGTTTGGCAGCATTTTTTTATGAATTTTGTTCTGGTGGTTCTCTATGCTCTGTATATGCCAAATCTCACCCTTTTTTGAATTTGGATCCCAAAAAGTTTAAAAAACCTTACTTTTGTGTCTGCAATCCCTGTTTTACTGTTTTGTCCCTAACAACCAATTCTGATGTGATTTTTGAGTTTTTCTTTCAAGCAAACTTGATCAGAGCAGTTTCCCAATGATGTACACTATAACTGGTCACTTTTTGCAAATTTGGTTTTTTTGGGGTACATGGGTACATGGATCGCGATCCATGTTCCTCCACATAATCTGACAAAACTTCTCAAATTGCTTCTAGACAATATGTTGATGCCCTTGATCCACAAATTTTTGAATTTGGATCACTTTTGAGGTCTCTACAATCCAATTTTCAGAATTTCAAAGTTATGGTCATTTCGGACAAAATATGGTTTTCACCCTTTTTTCCCTCAATTTTTTTGCCCAAATTTGATGGTGGTAGTTTCTACTTACCCTACTCCTAAGTACTGCAATGAAATATGAAATAAAAACAAACAAAACGGTACAAACGGAAAACAGTACAACACTCTAAAATCATGGAGAAAATGGAAGACTAAAATGCTTTTGGCTATCTCACTCACAATCCTCTTTACTTCTCAAGAATAGATCTAGCAAGTCCTCGACGTCTAGACTCGATCAAGCACTAAACCTCGTGTCTAGCTGCTTCACTACTAAAGTGTAAATGGAATGGAAGACAAATCTTAGAAAAAGAACGCTCTAAAAATGCACTAGGTCACTCACCATCAAAGGATCATATCCCTGGCAGTGGCGTCAATGTTAGCGGGTCGCCATGGCGGACGTCTGCAGCATACCTTTCTGGCACTAGCATAATGTCAATCACCATCTTAGGATCATATCCCCGGCAGCGGCGTCAATGTTAGCGGGTCGCCGCGACGGACGTTTGCAATGTAGATTTTTGGCACTAACATAATGTCAATACTCAGGGAAAGTGACTCAGATGGGGCACGAAGACTCTATTGTTAGGAAATAAGACGTAGCTAAAAAGATAATTGAGTAGATTACTTAATGGAGAGAGACAGATTTATATACATGAGATTATAGAGTAGAGAGAGAGAGAGAGAGTACACACGATATACGAGGTTCACCCAATGTGGGCTACTTCCACGGGAAAGCAGCCACTCAATGGCTTTAGTACTTCAAAACAAGAAGTAGTTTACAAAGGGATTATACCCTTAATGGAGCTCCCGCCTTGCTTCACTCTCACCACCTCACACTCACCTTGTTGCATCAACTTCACACTATGAAATGTGTGTAGAAATGGCCTCCTTTTATAGGCCAAAAGGGCTGCCCTCTCTTATGAGAGACAGCCATGTGTAGCCGCCCTTGTGCGAATAAGTCCAAATCGGACCCTCCAATCCGCCCATGTGTGGCCGCCCTTGAGAAGACAAGTCCGCTTTTGAATTCGGCCACCGGCCACCGGCCACTGACTTCCGATCACCGGCCACCGACCATTGACTTCCGACCAGCGGCCATCGGCCATTGACTACCAGCCACCAGCCAACCGACCGGTTGTTTTCCGACCACTTTCAGGCCGCCGTCCGGCCATAATATTCCGACGCAAAGGAATATTCCGGCGAAAAAAAACCGAGGCCTTTAAAGTTGCCCCTGATTCTTGTCCGTGAAAATTTTGGTTTCCGGTGAGTGATTTTCCTTCACGCACGATGGCTTCTCCTCATAATGGGGGCCTTACAAATGTGCGCTTTTACCATAGAAAATTACAAGGGTAAATCAGGCTCCATACTTAACATCTATGAGATCGTCAATCTCATAAAGTGAACCTTAACAAGCAAACACAACAACTCTACAAGAAAACCAACACTCAATGATAAGGGAAATCTGCCTATGTCCTTTCTCACAGCTCTAGGTCATCACGCCATTTTTGCACTCCAATAGACTCAAAATGCAACGAAACTTTAGGAGGATGTCTAGGACACCTAGGGACACTATCCTAACAAGACTGGACGCAATCCGACAAGGTACCAAAATCATGATCCATCATGAAAAAGATCCTGAAAATTACAACAGAACATACCAGAAAGGTCGCCCTATGGTCTAGGAACACTCCTATGGTCACAATGACTATAAACAACAATTTAAGCACTCAAGTCTTCAATTACAGCTCACAGATGTGTAGTCACGAACCACAACAAATCTGACCATGCTTACACTAGAATGAAAGAGCAAAGATAGAGGAACACAATGCAAGTTTCAGAATTGAAAAGGGATTACCCAATCATTAGAAAAGCTGATTACAAGGTGGAGCAGCTCGTAGCTCGAGCGTACATACAGCAGAGCTCTTTTCTTCTTCTCAAGATAAGACTTCTTTCACATTAAAGTTATTGACCTTTATACTTAGGGCTTTCTAAATGGCCAGTAGCCGGCTCACATGGACCTTTACAAATAGCATTACAACATTACAACTTAGGGGATTGATTGCTACTGTGGAATTAGGATTTACATAGAGTATTACTACACTAGCTCAAAAAACTAATAGATTACAAATGTGGTGTCCGGCTACGTGTCCGGCCAGGTGGGCGCCTGTTTGATCTTTCCTCAAAACAAAATACAAACAAGATGTTGCCCAATTCTTTTAAAAAAAGAATCCTAATTTTTGGATTTGGTGTTCATGCGACATATGATAGTCCGTAGGGGAAACTGAAAACTAATTATGCCGGTGTGACATGGATAACAACTCGACCCAATAATGACACTTGCAATACGCACAAGCATAACCAATTCTAACGGAATGCTTTTGTATGGATGCAGGTATTAGTTGGATCCTTCTCCTTGTAGGATTGGTGGAGGCTATCTCTAGGAACTATATATTTTTAAAGTAGATTACAACAATAATAATACTTGGAGACAAGATGCCTTACAGCAAGCAAATTTTCATTTTTTTGTTTTTCTGGCTAATGTTAACTATTGAAACAAACATGTTACATTGTGTTATATACATGTACGTATCCTTCTACTTAATATCATTGTCCTTGTCCATTTGTCAATTTTGGTCTACTCCATTGTATGGTTCAATAGTTTGTATAATAAAACTATTGTTAGATTTTTCATTTCAAACACACACACACACACACACAGAGGTCACTCTAGGCTCATCATTTAGCCCCACCACTAATTGCGTTTTTGCTGCTATAGGTGTATGCTACATCCGCATGCCAATCTCTAGCCTAAGCTAACGCCTTCCAGCCTCTGACTATTATCATCTCTATTGCTTGCCAAATATGGATCGAGCATGCTTGCGTACATCATGTTGTGCAACAACCATAGTGCAAGTACTAAAATTCATAATCTTATTGAAGAGGTAAGTGAATATGTGTACAAGTGGGTGTTTCATATTGTGTGTGATTCAAATAATATTGCGTCGCTCTAGCCATATTCCCTTTGGCCCGTGAGTCTCTTGGGCCATCGTGCAGGCAAACCAAAGGGCACATACTTCCTTTTTTCCATGGTGTTACTCTATGGAGAGTTGAGTACAACAACATGTTCGCAGCAGCTAACACAAGCTACACCAAATATGCATCAAGCAAGAGATATCTATGGTTGTGCATAATATTTCCAACTCACTTTGTATAAGTCTAGGGCTCACTTGGAGTTCCAAAGTTGTATATGCTAGTTAGAGGGCTCAATCTTAAACCCATAGTAGAAGGGAAAGTGGTGAAAGCCATCAAAAGAAAGCTTTTGTGTAAGGAGGCTTCATTCTTGAGTATCCACTCTTGAGGATCCACTTTTGATAGCTCACTCTCTCTTGAGTGTTCACTCTTTGGCCTAGCCTTGAGCGTAATGTTTATGCTTGAGAGGTTAGTACTAATGATTGTAATTAGTGTAAGTTATTCTTGATTAATGTAATTCTTATTTTCTCATTAGTCTACTTCTTCTCTACATTTCGTCTTGTCATGAAGTAGTATTACACTTTCAATATTCTAGATTTGAGAGATGTATGTACTTCTTGCTAGTAACCACTCCTATTCTTCCATAAGCAATTGATTTGTGATATTTAGCATCACAAATTAGGTTGATTAAGTTGGGTCTTAATCTTGTAATTTGTGTGTGTTCCCTATTCTTTGCTTGTGTGTAGATACGTTTTATGAAACTCTAGCATCATTCACCTCGTGTAGCTATTGATGAAGGTCGTGATTGATCTATGGTAATTAGTGTGTGCTTATCATTAGTGTGCTTGGGGTTTCTAGTCTATGGGAAGTTAGACTTTGGTGGACTTGATGTGTGTAGGAGATTGATAGCTTGGTGATTAGAGTAGGTTTAGAGTTAGTATTGCAATGGCTAATTTCTACGTGAAATGGAGACGTGATCTCTTGAATCCTCTATTCCATTCATCCGATGCTCGTGCTTCCATGCCCTAGCCAGGTTGTCGATCCACGGATATGATAATTTTGTGTGGGTTGCGATTAGGTCATGCTACAACGCCTCCCTACATTTGGCACCGTTTTCGGGGATCGACAACTAAGCTAATGAGTTTAGGATGTGTAGAATAGAGTAATTTCACTACTAAGTTTGTTGGTTTTTGAGTGTGTGTAACTCAATTTTTGGTTGTGATTTGATGACGATGTGCAAAAATTTGATGCTAATGTTGAGTTATAAATATCCCAAACACCCAATTGCACTAATTTCATGCTAACTCTTACTAATTTCGCTTCTTTCCATGCTACTTTTACCGTTTTCATGCTAATTTCTACTAATTTTGACTAACCTTGCTAACCTAACCACTAACATTTAAAGTGTAAAGTATGTTAAATCCCCTTGCAAGAGGTGGAATCAACACTTTTATCAAGATGAAAATTTGCTTATGTAGAAGCTCATTTTATCTCTCATGGTTGTTATGTATGCATAAATTTGCTATCAAAGAGCATCACATGCATAGCCAAAGGCATTTTTTTCCCTTGGGTTTTTTCCCTTTGGGAAATTTGGGTATGCAAGACCCTAGAATTAGGTTTTCATTAATGTTTTTTGTGTACATTTGGCTTTCAATAATTGGCTTTTGGAGCTTGTGTTTACACTTAGCTTCAAAAAGCTTCTTTTGCAAATAAAAAAGATCAGGAGACTTCTCTACAATGGGGATGCTTGCTCAAGGATGCACAAAGAGCATGAATAGGTGTAATCCTTCCATGATTTTTCTCTTTTTTATCTCTTCATTCTCTTGCCTAGCTTAAGTGAAATTTTGCTTCTAAGCTATAGTTTTTTCATGTTCAAAATCTAGGAATACTAAAGTTTCAACATTTTACTTTGTGAATATTAACTCATCAAAAAATAAGGTTGTATGTGTGTTAATCATAGGTAATTTTCCTTGACCTTAGGTTAATGTAGGTTCATTTCTCATTAGTCTAGACTCTTAGTGATAGTCTTAATACTCCATTCATTTTTAGCATGACCTAGGGCTATGATTAGGCTTTAGTCCTTTAGTCCAACTGCCATTAGTATCTCATGTTGGAAGCAATAAAGTGCAAAAAAAGAAACAATGAAGTAAAAAAGTGTCAAGAAAAAGTAGCAAAATGCTAGACACATGAAAAGAAAATATCCATGTTATGTTGTGTCTATGTGAGGCCTAGCGCCTTATTGGAAATTGGCAGGCGAGGAGAATCACCTTGGCTCGCTTGGTCAAGGCCCTAAATCGATGCCCTAGGATGATAAGGGTTAGCCGTCGCCTTCGTAAGCTAGTAGGCTTTTGGAACACCTTCTTGAGGGTTCAAGGAGCCGAGAGTCGCACCTAGACTTTCCTTGGGGTGGTAGCCTTGGGATGTGTTTTACTTTACTCAATGAATGACAAAATCAAACTTCCATGAGATTCAAAAAGCTTTGACAATGTACTAATAGATTAGGAGATTTTTTATAGCCCATAGACATAATAGGCTTCAATGATTTATTAATATTGGTCACATAGTTTCTAAGCTAGTAGGTTTATGAACTTGCATTAGCCTAGGGTCTTAGTTGATTGCTTGTGTTTCATGCGTAAAACTAAAATTTGAAGTGGTTTAATATTGACAATAATATAGGTGTTTATGCTTTATGTTGTTTAGTTTTTGACAATGATTCACTCATCTTTTAGAAGAAAAAAATTTACTTTGCATGATTGCTCATTGTGCTTCATGTTTTGTATCCTTGCTGGCCTTTGATGCTCATTACTTGTTCTTATGTCTTCCAACTCAACATTTCTTCCATGGACTTGCTTTCTAGCATGTCACCGTGTCTTGCTTCACCGACACATGAGGACGTGCACAAAATTAGGAAGGGGGAAATGTTAGCAGCGGCTAACACAGGCTACACCAAATATGCATCAAGAGGGACATATCTTTGGTTGTGCATAATATTTCCAGCTCACTTTGTATAAGTCTTGGGCTCACCTGGAGTTCCAAAGCTGTATATGCTAGTTAGAGGGCTCAAGCTTAAACCCATAGTAGAAGGGAAAGTGGTGAAAGCCGTTAAAAGGAAGCCTTTATGTAAGGAGGCTTCATTCTTGAGTTTCCACTCTTCAGGATCCACTTTTGAGAGCTCCCTCTCTCTTGAGTGTTCACTCTTTGGCCTAGCCTTGAGCTAAATGTTTATGCTTGGGAGGTTAGTGCTAATGATTGTAATTAGTGTAAGCTCTTCTTGATTTATCTAATTATTATTTTCTCACTAGTCTACTTCTTCTATACATTTCATCTTGTCATGAAGTAGTATTCCACTTTCATTATTCTAGATTTGAGAGATCTATGTACTTCTTGCTAGTAACCACTCCTATTCTTCCATAAGCAATTGATTTGCGATATTTAGCATCACAAATTAGGTTGATTAATTTGGTTCTTAATCTTGTAATTTGTGTGTGTGCCCTATTATTTGCTTGTGTGTAGATAGGTTTTATGAAGCTCTAGCACCATTCACCTCATGTGAGTAGCTATTGATGAAGTGCCATGATTGACATGTGGTAATTAGTGTGTGCTTATCATTAATGTGCTTGGGGTTTCTAGTCTATGGAAAGTCGGACTTTGGTGGACTTGATGTGTGTAGGAGATACCATTCATCCGATGCTCGGGCTTCCATGCCCTAGCCGGGTTGCCAATCCACGGATTTGATAATTTTGTGTGGGTTGCGATTAGGTCATGCTACAACGCCTCCCTACACAACAACTGTCTGAAAATGGAAACAAGAAGCCTTTACAACCAAACTCTCTCTCCCCCCCCCCTCTATGTGTGTGTGTGTGTGTGTGTGTCTGCTATAACAACATCTCAGAATTGAAAACACTTTCAAAAGTTTGTATTTTTGTTGCCGACTTGAAGGGAATGTCAAGCAAAAATCGCAAGGGTGGAAAATCCACACCCGCCATGGAGAATGATGCAAAATCTCCAAGGAATTTGGATGCTAATCCAACCACATTGTCTACAACAATGGAAGCAATGATCACAGTTTACTTGGTCTCATTACAAGAAATCGTTAACAACAAGAAAACAACAGCATCTTGTCCATCACACATTTACCATTTAACAAAATATTTGAAGTTAGGAACTTGCGTCATCATAAACTTTCACATTTTTGGAAATGTTCTATCAAATGTGGAAAAGTGTAGGTCATTCCTGTTCGTAATCTTTCTGAGAACCTGCTAAACATTGCATCTATGTCCTCGTGTGTATGACCAACCAATAAGAATCCCAAATGCACGGTTTTGAAAACACCTTTTTCTACTAGCAAGGATAAGTATGCAAATAAATATCGATTCTTATTCTCTCTAGCACAATTATCTTGTTGTACCAAAAGATTATCATGCAATTTTTGAAAGACAGGAGTGGACATGGTATCCACAACACATTGAGAGGAGGTGGATTTCAAGTTAGAAATCTCTCCATTACAACCTTCAATAACCAACGGTGGTGTTACTACTGCTGATGCATTCCTCTCACGCTCTTTCATCATTCTCTTTTGGTGGTCTAGAGTTGTCCTTGAATTCAATG
Source organism: Adiantum capillus-veneris (assembly GCF_014529385.1). Lineage (NCBI taxonomy): Eukaryota > Viridiplantae > Streptophyta > Polypodiopsida > Polypodiales > Pteridaceae > Adiantum > Adiantum capillus-veneris. Next base: position 82,544,857 of record NC_140949.1, read on the forward strand.
CATTGAACAATGTTACATTGCTGTGTGGCATACCATCATGGCATAAATCTCCTAGCCCATGATTTTTTGTTCTTTCCAAATTCTATAAGCATAATGCAAGGGAACCAATTGTAGCATTCGGATATGAATTCCATAGATCATTCAACAAGAAATGACCATACATCCCATGCCCATGCCCATGCCCATGTGTTATCATACTTGCTAATGATACTTGCAACTGATATGCATTCACATAGTCTTTTGAGTTCACTCGCAATCTAGGTATTGTTGTCTTTTTTTGGTCCATTTTATCATGTATAATGCATAAGTACTTATCTTTTTGCATTTGCGAGAACTTACGCTAGGTGTAGGACACATTTCTACAGATTTTCTGTTGCATCATGTGAATTTTACGTTCATCCTTCAAACGTGAAATCAAATCATCATCCTTTGTTGACTCTAGTTGAGACTTTATCCGACTACACACAACACATTTGGAGAACTCGCTTGTTTTTGACAAGGTCACATTAGCAAACTCTGTATTCCAAAACCTATTGAATGTAGTGCTAGACATTGGCTTGAGACTCATACTCTTGAGTGTTTTATTGACATCATGTAAGATGTCTATTTGCTTGTACTGGTTTGGTATTGCAAGCAAGGTTTCTCTGGTACCATCTTCCATAGTTCTACTCTTATGTGGCATTTTCTCTGAGTTTTCATCTACAAAAGAGCGCATCAATGCCCTTCCCATTTCTATATGGTATCTTCCTTTTCTTATGACACCATCATTACCATGCACTGAGCGTCGAACCCCATTTTTAAATTGTTCATGGTAACGATAAAATGAAGTTTTTGGAATGCCATGAATTTCGTACCAAGCTCTATTACATACCTCATTGCCATTAAAAGAAAATACATAGCAAGTCTTTGCAGTTAGTTTGTTCTCACGCCAAGCAGAAAACATTGTATCATACACATAGTTGGTTCTATTTTGCAAAATTTGTCCCCAAAATTCATTGCGCATAGCCATGACCTTATCTCTATTGGCATATTGACAACACCTCACAGAACAACAATCTATGGTTGAAACAAGCAGGACCGATTTTAGGGATGCTTGATTGGATCTCTTAGAAGGTTTCACAAACATTTTTGGCTTCCTATTCATAAATCAATTTTGCGTCACTAGCATGTAAATCCTCATATTGTAACAGCGCTTTTCCATCCATAATTGTCACTCTCCGATAGGCCAACAAACCAAATTGATGTTGCGTACATCAGATTGTGCAGAAATAGTAGCCTCACAAGCATAGGATGTTTCAATACCAATACCGATGTTATCTTCACCTAGCTCACCAAAGTTCACGAAATCAAATGGACACACATACATGACAACCCCTTCGGCTACTACATGTGTTTTGCTTTCATCCCAAAGTTGAACCCTCTTATCCTTTCAAACCTCCCTATAGCTCATTCCGTCAGATTGTGCCTCAAATGCTCCCATTCCTTTGTGAGTCTCAGATATAGAAACCCCTTTGTATTGTATCTCATTCATATGTTGTAGCAACCCAATACTCCATTTCACAATACTGTGAAAAGCATCTCCCAATGTCAATGCATCCATTGTTGGAAATGGAATAAGTGCTTTCTTTTGAAAACACAAATCAACTGACACCAATACATTTACTTCCCCAATAAGCATGCCTGAGCAATATGCGTTTGGTTTGTCTCACAGACACTCCCAAGGGAAACCTTTTGTGTGGCTACAAACATGCATACTCTATCACCTTGATTAAAATCCATACCTGCAAGAAGGTTTCAATCAATATTTGTTAAGAAAACCATCACAAAGTCATTTCATTATGAGTATATATGTAGGTGTTTCATGATGATTATATACAAACAGGGCACTATATGGAGTCCAATGTACCCTGTATATGCTTGGCAGGCACTACATTCTTTGAAATGAATCTGTCAACGACATCCCATTGCAAAACCTTAAACTTTTTTTCATGCATTATATCATTTTCAAGACCACTAGTTATCAATGGCTTTAGTTGCTTTCCTACATTGGCCTTTGGGTCTATGTTTTCTTTGTCTACATAGATAGAATCTCTACGAAGAAATCATAACTAACATAAGCAAAAACTTAGATTAGATTAAATTAATTAGACAGTTTACAATGCTCATCTCAATGCTTGGATTATTTTCTTAAGGCCACCAGATCCTACCTTCAACGTTTCAAGATTCCATAGTTTCTTCTTTCACACACGAGTGCCTAACATTGTATCTTTGTTTTGTAATGTCCGTACCTTTATTCTTGAGACCTGTGATTCTTGTGTGCACTGCATTACAGTCTTTTGGTCCTCATAGTGCAAGTTTGAAAGTATCTGAATCTCATTTTCTTGGTGCTTCATCATTTCTTTATAAGTTTTTGATTTGTTGTTTAGAGCTTTACAGTAGTCAAGCAATCCATTCTCTCCATTACCTGCAAAGGTCAATAAGTTAGTGGGACTTCAAAATGCAGGCAAAGCATTGGTCATGGGATTCAATGGATAGAGTGAGACTCTTGTCCAAATATCTACGTGTTTTGCTACCTCTGCTCTGAGTCTCTCTATCATGATCGGTGTCACTTTGATGTTAGTTTTGCCTCGCTTACACAGTGGCGTATATTGGGGATCCATGTCAATGTATAGATGATAGAAGGGTCTTTTAAGGAGGACATTTATGGGGGTGGAAGAAGAAGCTATGTATGCAATAGTAAAAGAAAGGGAGGATTTCTTTAAGTTCGACGCACAAACAGTGAGAGAGTAAGGAGAGAGTAGGTTTGGAAGGATACGTCGTATTTCCTTTAGTCATACATTCCATGTATAGGAAACTCCCTCCAATTCTAGGACATTCATTAAATGCAACTAAAAACAATTTATTCTTCAATCATCACGGTCGTTATGACACTGTGGCAAGAATCTACTTGTAAGTGCACTTTTCGAATGGTTATTCCAAGTTTACAATTTGCTTTTATACACCTATTTTCTAGAGAGAGAGTCAAAATTCTATTTTTCTTAGAAGGCCCTCCAAATGACCTCCAAAATTTCCTAATGTTATTCTTCATATGTTTACCACTTACGTGAATCTAATGATGGAAAAGAGCTTAAGGTACCTATAGCAAATGCAGATTGAAGTGCAACCAACACAAATCGGAGGCTGTGCAAATTTAGAGGGGGTGGATGTTGTGACTCTCCGCTTCCATTATAGAAACAAGCGACACAGGATGCAATCTTAGCTTCTTTTAATCCTATATGTATATTGAGAAGTGGCGACGGCTTGATAAAAGGCAAGGTTTTATGCTAAATGTATGCCAGATGCAGCTTTAAAGGGTCAGGACCTATTTTTTTAATGTTAAAAGTGGGTATGTTTGAGGTGACTAAAAATGGAAGTTTTTGGACGAGATTTTTAGTACTCAAGGTGCTCTACTGTCTTGAGGCTTCATGGCTTGCCAATTGGAGCTACAGTAAGGAAGTTATGGCAGTTTGAAGTCGAGATGGTTTGTAGATCTGTACCAGATTGGGCAGATGCTGATAAAGAGTTGAGTTTGATTTGAATGCATGGGCTTCAAGTTCTCACTTTGTGGAGCATGTCGGTCTTTTTAGACCAAAAATTGGAGTTATGGCTATCAAGATATCACTAGATTAAATTTCCCTCGGGGGCTAGTTCTGTGCCAGGTCCGTCGCCTTCATCGATATTGTGCCATCTAGCAATTTTACAGCCTCAACGGGGTTTGTATGTGTTCTATGCAATTTGAGAAGTCTAAAGGAATTTAGGGCTCTTGTCTGAGTCTGGGTTGATGAGATAATTTAGGGCTCTCGTCTGAGTCTGGGTTGATGAGATAATATTGTTTGAGGCCTGGTTTGAGGCCGGTGCTAGTTGAATGGCCAAGGGCCAATGGACGTGTAGTTTAAACTTTATTGAGTGTGAAGTGAGGAAAAAAAAGAAAGAAAAAGAAGGCAAGCATGGTGTGCAGACAGTGAGTTGATGGGTACAGGAGAACAAAGGAGGTCGCTCGAACGAGCAAGAGCAAGAAGGGAGAAATGATGGCCACCTCGGGGAAACCCCATTGTATGCAAATTCCATGGGATTTGGTGCGGTGTTGTAAGCCAACTACCACATCATCAAAGAGGGTTCACGTTCCACATCAGTCATGGCACCGACTAGTGGGCATGAAGCAAAATAAATCAAAATGGGGTAGATAATGGGGGAATATAGTGTGATAAAAAGGGGGTTATGAAGTGAAAGGAATAAGGATTTGAGGAGAACGGAAGAAAGCCATCGAGGCTAATAGGAAATTCTCTCTCTTTCTCTCTCTCCGGGTAATCTCTCTATCACTTGGAAGATTTTCTCCTCCCTCTCGACTTAGCAAGGCAATCTCTCTTTCTCGCTCTCTCTCTCTCTCTATATATATAAATATAAATATATAAATATATATATATATATATATATATATATATATATATATATATCCATGGAAAGAAGCAAGAGAAGAGTTAAGAAGTAAGAGGTGAAGGGTAAGGAGCTTGAACAAGGAAAGGAAGACTCTCTCTCTTGTGGAGGAGAAAGTAGTAAGATCTCTCTCTCTCTCTCTCATGCATGAGAGAAGGAAACAATCTCTCTTGGAGCAAGCGGGAGGATCTCTCTCGTCCATGAGTAATGAGATCTCTCTCTCTCTCTCTATCTCTCTCTCTCTCTCTCTCAGGAAAGGAAGGCTCTCAAGGCTCTTGAAGACTTGAAGGAAACAAAAGAAGAAGAACTTCAGACGACTAAAGTACTCGAGACAAGCTCTAATGAGGAAGGCTCTTGAAGAGCTGAAGGACTCTAAGCAAGTACTCGAGAGATCGTTGATGACGAAGATGTGAAGAGGCTCTCGACAAAGGGAGAGAAAGGAGAACATTTGATGACAGAGAGAGGAAGGAGAAATATAAAAAAAAGCAAGAGGATTTCTCTCTCTCTCTCACTCTCTCTCTCTCTCGTGGATCACAAGTAAGTGGAAATCACGAAGACCAACACAGAGGAGTTCTTCATCATAATCATTAGCTCAATCTTGTTTATCATGTTGATCAATTTTGGAGTCGTTAATGGCCCACATAATCATGTAAAGGGAGCTTAAACTCCTATTTGTCAGTTAATCCACGTATTGATGCTGCCAACTATTGAGATGTAGAGAGAAAGAGAGAGACAAGACAAGAGACGCACCATGTACGCTCCCAAAGATTGATTCATATTGAGGACAAGATACAAATATATAGGTGAGACCAGGTTAAGTAGAGTGAGCCATATACAGATCCGACACCCCCACTCAAACAAAGGTCTCTAGCTCTTAATGAAAAAACCCTTGGGGGGTTCAAGGGAAAAACCCAAGCCCCTATACAATGTGAAAATATGAACCAACAATGATAATGTGAAAGTGAATTGTGTATCTATGTACATATATACAAGTGACTCAGAGACACATTGTGCAAATGTGGAGTGTGCATAGTGCATGGTACCTATAGGATTACAATGTCATCCTGGGGAGGTCACCTAATAAAAATGTAACCTATCACGTGAGTTCAATAGAAGGGTATTTAAAGTTCTTGAAACTTACAGGAATATATATACAGAAGGGAATTATTTTTTCAAATTTGAAAAAAACTTACAGATTTTAAAAGAAAAGGGTACATTATATTCTTAACAAAATTCACAGATAAGGGGTTTTACAAACATGTCTTGAACGCACGTGATATGGTAGTTTTACACATAGTGAACCCCCCGAAAATGTCATATGTACAAAGCAATTACAATAGTAGAGAAGCTAATCTAGAAAGAGTGAGGCCGACGCAACTCCAAGATCCGAGCGCTAGAGGATGAAATGTGACTTGTTGAGGCCTTTTGTAAGAATGTTTTCAATCATCTGGTCACTTGGATAGTGTTCAACCATTATGGTGCCTTTGTTTACTTCATACTTGACATAATGATAATGGACAACAATGTGCTTTCACTCATTATGTTTAACATAGTTTTTTGCAAGACTAATAGCACTTTGGTTGTCACACCACAAAGGTGTGCTAGAAAGAGGAGAGTGACCAATATCAACCAGCACTTGTCGAAGCCAGATCATCTCATGAGCTGCAAGTGATGCCGCAACATATTCTGGCTCAGTCATAGAAACTGCAATACAACTTTTTTTCTTGCTAGTCCAAGAAACAAGACAACCATTTATAAAGAAGCAATTTCCACTGGTAGATTGCATAGATAAATGGGAGCTATCCCAGTCTGCATCTGTGTAACCCAAAAGAGAAAGAAATTGCATAGAATCCGACATGAGTTGTTGTTGATAGACCAAACCAAAATCTATAGTATCTTTTAAGTATTTCAATACATGCTTTGTTGCAGACCAATGCTTAAGAGAAGGCATTAGGAAAAGTTTGGATTCAAAAATGGGCCTTGTAAGAATTGTTGATGTGGCATAGCTTTCAAAAAGTGGAGATCGGTTTTTTTTTTTACAAATAAGATCCAAACTTGTCGGAGGTTGGATATTTAGAATCTACTCTTCGAATTCTATCTATTGATATATAGCATGCATGTATCGGACATTGCCTTCATGTAGATCTAGAAAAAGGTGATTTTAGATTACCGTAACGGTAACAAAACCTGACTGATTGAAACAAAATGGCATAAATTTCATAGAAGTCATCCAAACTTTTCGGACCTTGGCTCTTTAGAATCCATTTTTCAAGAACTTTCCAATGATAGGTCAAATCATGGGGTTCTAAGCAACATTTAGAGGGGTCTACCGGGTTGCTTTCTTTTGTACAACTTTGATGATGTGGCACTCTTAAAAGGCCCAAAAATGAGTATGAAATTTTCCTAATGACATGCAATATATTGTCCAAGATAACTAGCAACAAACAAAATATCAGGACAAGTATTCATGCCAATAAACTGAAGACATCCAATCAAGTTAGCATAAGGTTGATTTGTGACAAGTTCACTGCCATTGTCTTCAGAAGTGTTCTTTGTAGAGCTTGCAAGACAAGGTGTGTTGACCAAACGTGAAAATTCCATACCAATAGTATCTGAAATAAACTTTGAGTGTCGAAGGAATAAAATACCTTTTGTATGGCTCCACTGGATCTGAATGCCAAGACATTAGCGAATCTCTCCAAGATCCACCATATTAAATGCTGAAGACAATAATTTTTTCACTTGTTGAAGGAATCCCAAATCATTGGAAACAAAGATGGTATCATCTACATAAAGAGCAAGAATCACAAAACTACTACCTTGGCATTTTATGTATAAGTTGGGGTATGAAGAGCAAGATACTTCTTAACACTAGAATGGTAACCTAACAGGACATAAAAGTGTCCTTTCAGGGTTTTGGAAAAAAATTCCAAAACCATAGTAGATCCACTCATTTTGAAAAATCCTTTCATGAGCTTATAGTTCAATAACTACTACATGTGGAAAAAATGAGAAACTTGTAATTTTTCTCATCCCTTGGTCACTACAAGCCTCCAAACTTGATGGACTAGTGCATTTTGCCCGAAACAACAATTTCTTATGGTTGATTGCATATAAATAAGAGTGGAGATTTTTGTAGGACATGAGATAAAATGCCCCGTTAACTTCAATGGGTTGGTGACCAAAACATATGGTTGCTTTTACCTCACAAATTTTGTTTTGGGCAAAAAAAATAGGTACAAAAAAGTTGCATTTTTGCCATTCTGCGGACCTATCATCAAAGTTTCTATAGTCACGCTCAATACAGATACTATATACATGTTTTCTTAGTTCCCTTTGGGCCTTTGGATTCAAAAGGAGCCATGGAACATCTCAAAAGGATAATGGATCTCTTACAATTGGAACCTTGGGGGCAATGATAAAGTGCTAAATACAGCAAACATGAAAAAACTGGGTTTAGCATTATGACCTCTAGAAACCCATAGAAACTACTCAATATCTAGCCAAGTTTGTAGTCTATGATTAGATATGGTTACTACCTACAAAATACACACAATTGGCCTAAGAAACTAGCAATATTGAGAAAGTTATACTTGCTACTCTAAAATGTATCGTATTCTTCAGCAATCAAAAAACTCAATCATCATCATATACTATGCTATATAGCATATTAGGTCCCCCAAAACTCAAGGAAGATTAGATTTATGTTATACATTACACTTACACAATCAAAATTGAATCTGGATATCAAGAAAGCCACCAAAAAAATCATAAAAGTGCTAATTTTGGCCAAAAAACAGGATTATGCAATTCTTGTAAATTGGTCATAACTTTCAATTTTAACACTTAGCTCACCCTACAAGCATCAAAACATGTTGAGAACTATGAAGCCTAACCTCTAGCCATCTAAACCTCACAAACATGTTTAGAGTGGTATAGTTGACAAAAATTGAAAAAAAAGCCAAAAACAGGACCCGTTTTTTCACACAGTTTAGGTTCAAAAATGTTGTGCAAGAGTAAGGTTAATGGTGAGATCGATACTCCAAAAAAAATGCTAAGTTTTTTTCAGCTCATAAGGAAACTTTGTGGATATATAGCACCTAGAAATTTATTTTCATACTCTTTAAATGATTCAATCAAAATGGTCACTTAACAGGACACAAAAGTGTCCAAGGACATAAAAATGTCCTGTTACCATTCTAGTGTTAAACTTCAAAAGGATACTTCTTAAACCTAATAATATACCGTTGAATAATCTTACCCCCTCTTAATACCTTGTCTTTATGTTGGAGAATGGACTCGGGCTACAACACCTGTTCTTGGTCCTCGATCTCCGGTGGGTTTTCAATAGTTGGTTCTTGAGGTGGCCCTCCTTTGTAAGGCTTTAGTAGGCTCACATGGAAAGCATTGCATATGAGCCAATATCTGGGAAACTTGAGTTGATAGGCCATCTCATTGATTGGTCGAAGAATCTAGAAGGGACCATAGTATCTTTTTGTTAATTTAGCATAGTACTTCTGGTGTCCCATAGGATTCTTACCCGTCGTGTGCCTTAATCAAGCCTTGGGAAATTTAAGCAAGACCTTATCATTTTCTTTTAAGGCTTGGGATCTTATATGCTTATCAGAAGCAACCTTTTGCCTTTGTTGTGAGATAGAGATATCATCTTCAATCTTTTGGAAAGATTCTTGTAGGTCTCATCTATACTCATCTCCAACAAAGATCTTCCCGTGTACTTTAAGTAGTAGGGGACTTTTGGATCTTCCCTCAATTACCTCGAAAGTTTCTTTTCCCGTGGATGTATGTACTAAGTGTTGTTGTAGGCATGCTTCATTTAAGGGTAAGTACTTCTCCCACTAAGACCTTTGATCTACTTTCGCTACATAGGCTTTTAGTAGATCAAGAATTTTTCGGTTAGCTATTTTACTTTGTCCATCCATTTGGGGGTGATAGGCCGAAGAGAAGTTTAGCCTTGTCCCTAAATTCTCAAAGAGACCCTTCCAAAAATTATAAGTCATTCTAGGATGTCTATCCGACATTCGCAAGCCATGGCACTTGAAGACTTGTGATATGAAAAGGGTTGCCATTTGATGGGTTTTCATAGTCTTTTTGACAGGTATAAAATGAGCTTGTTTGCTGAACTTGTCTACTATCGTCCATATTCCTGTATTTCCATGGATAGAGTTAGGCAATCCATGGATATGCTCTCCCATGGTGAATTAGGGATTGGCAAAGGTTGATTCCCTCTATCAATTTTTTTCTTTTGGCATACCACACATTTTTCTTGTATGTTGATTTCATGGTAGGCCAATAGAAATATGTTTCAACCCCTTTAGGGTAGACCGAATCACTCTATGTCCCACATAAGGAGGAGCGTGAGATTCATACATTATTTTCTCATGTAGTGAGTTAGTAACGCATAGTCTATTTCCATAGAGAAGATAACCATATTGTAAGGTAAATGGTTCCTCTTTCTTCCCTAGTGCAAGGGCTGAAATCACATCTCTAAAATCGGGATCAAGAGCATACTCATCTATCATAGAAGATAGATCATTGTGAGTTGCTATGGAAACCGTATTCACTATCGGCCGTATTGAGAGTGCATTGGCTACCGACTATGCTTGCCAACAATGTGTGCAATATGAAAATGGAATTGCAAAAGGAAGTTTGCCCACCTCATTTGTTTTTCGAAGAGCTTGGTGTGTGTCATGAAGTACTTCAGGCTTTGGTGATTCGTCCACATAATGAAAGGAGTCCCCAGTAAATAGTGCTTCCAGGAGTCTAAGGCATGTAGAACTACAAGGAGTTCTTTTTCATATATGCCTAGAGCTCGCTCAACAGGGTCAAGCCTTTGAATTTCATAGGCTATGGCGTGACCTTCTTGGAGGAAAATAGCTTCAAGGCAATCTCCACAAGCGTCACATTGGACCTCAAATGGCTTGAGAGATCTGGCAATGTAAGCACATGTTGAGAGATAAGCTTTCCTTTAAGCTTTTTGAAATCATTGTTCTCCTTGGTAGACCATGTATATCTAATGTTTCTCTTTGTTAGGTCATGTAATGGTCCTACTATTAGTGAGAACTTTTCTATGAAGCATCTATAGTATGCGCACATACCTATAAAGCTTCTTAATTCATGACGATTCCTTAGATTAGGCCATCATTTTATTACCTCTAGCTTTTATGGATCCATTTGGATGCCCTCTTGAGAGATAATGTGACCTAAATACTGAATCTCTTGTAAGAAAAACTTACTTTTCTTTCGATTAACATAAAGTTTATTCTCTTGCAAGTCTTGAAATATTACCTAGAGATGTTGCTTGTGTTCGTCTAATTAATTAGATTAGATGATAATATCATCAAAGAACACTCGAGTAAAGGTTCCGTGAGGCCTGGATAGCTTTCAATCAAGGCAGCTCTAGGAGGCTCATGGCGGGTGTTCTTTTGGGGACAAGTGCGATACGGATGCCCTTGCTCGTCTCATTTGAAACAATGGTTATACTTGTGATAATGCTCAAGATCTTCAAGAGAGATTTTGTTTTTGTCTTTGAAAACTTAAGACCATATTAGGTAAAGTGGGAAAATCCCAATTCCCAGGTTGGACAACTTTCAATATATCATGTATAAAATATAGAGATTTTGTCAAAAATTTGAGTTTTCTTAAGGTCTCATTCCACTTTATGCACATACAATACACAATGAAAACAACTAAAATATCATGGTTTCAATCAATTGGATTATTAGGAGAGGAGTATATTGCATCCATTATCGTTGTCTATGTTCTAATGTCCTACCTACAACTTATCTCAACATGGAGAGCTTGGTTTCTAGGTCCACCACTTGTCCAAGTTAATGTAAAAGTGACTCAAGGTTCACAACTTGTGAAAGCAAGGATCCATTGAGGAATACAATCCACTTGGCTATTTTTCCTTAATTTATTGCATGTGACATTTAAGCAAGGTCCACTTCTAATCTATAACTTCTTAATTTGAGGCATGGGGCATACATAAAATATGTAGCATATGCTCTATTGCCTCATAGGAAGGTTGGTTTCAAGGTGCACTTATCCATGCTAGCCTATCTTGGAGAAATGATGGAGCTTTCTTCTCTCCTTGTTTCAATGGAGACTAGCTTGGACAAGTGGTGGACCTTTGCTTCTCTCTATGTTTCAATAGAGTTAGCTTGGACAAGTGGTGATCTTGGAACAAAACCCCCATGTAAAACATATCATGGGTATTCCAAGTGATTAGAAAGATTACCATTTAAGATATAACCTTATAGGTTGGACAACTAGATCTTGGCTTGGAGAAATGGTGGACCTTTGATTCTCTCCATGTTTCAATGGAGTCTATCTTGGAGAAATGGTGGAGCTTGCTTCTGTCCATGTTTCAATGGAGCCTAGCTTGAACAGTTGGTGGACCTTTGCTTCTCTCTATGTTTCAATAGAGTTAGCTTAGACACGTGGTGGATCTTCAAAATAAACCAACTACTATCAATGTTGCCTAGCTTGGACAAGTGGTGGAGTGTTTCTCTACTCCATGTTTCAATGGATCTTAGCTTGGACAAGTGTTGGACCTTAAAACAAAAACCCCATGTACAACATAGAATGGATTTTCTAGATTTCAATGGAGTCTAGCTTTAACAAATGGTGGAGCTTGTCTTCATCCATGTTTCAATGAAACTAGCTTGGACAAGTGGTGGACCTTGTAACAAACCCTCCCATGTACAACATATCATTGGTTTTCTAAGTGATGGGAAGGAATACCATTCAAGATATAAACTTATAGCTTGGATAAGTAGTTGACTTTAAAACCAAATTCATCATAATACAATGAAATACAGGTCAGCCAATTCCTAAATCTTGAGACCAAACCTCCCATGCTATTAGAGATAATATATTGGATAAGTGGTGGACCTTCTATTATTTTCCCATGCCTAGTTTAGACAACCGGTACACTTTGCAGCTATAAAGGTTGGACGAGTTGTGGAGCCTTGTTTCTATCCATGTTTTAATGGATCCTAGCTTGGACAAGTGGTGGACCTTGGAAAAAAGCTTCCATGTACAACATATATGAGGTTTTCCATGTTTTAATGGAGCCTATCTTGGACAAATGGTGAAGCTTTCTTCTCTCCATGTTGATTTTGGAACTACCTTAGACAAGTGGTGGAGCTTTTCTTTTCTACTCTTCATAATACAATGAAGTATATGTTGGTTACATGGTGAATCTTAAGGCCAAACCTCCCATTTTACTAGAGATGATAGGTTGGACAAGTGGATCAACCTTCTATCATTTCTCCATGACTATATTGGACAATTAGTAGACATAACATCTCTCTATGTTGTCTAGAGATGAGCTTGGACAAGTGATGGACCCTGCTTCTCTCTCCCCTTGGTTTACTAGTTTGAAGACTCAGTATATATACTTTCTTAGATCTAGCTTGAACAAGTGGTGGACCTTGCATCCACAATCTTAATTCAGTATAAAAAAGTATATGAAAAAATAACATAGGAATCTTGGTTTGAAGGTCAAGCAATTAGGTTCCAAATGCACATAATAATATATTTTCCACCCATATTAAAAGAAAGTTAAATATGCAAATAATAATATATTTTCCAAATGCACATAATAATATATTTTCCACCCATATTAAAAGAAAGTTAAATATGTTATTACCAAATTGACAAAGGTAACGTCCAAGAATTATATCTTTCCATCTTGTCAGATCTAAATCTTCATCAAGGCGACATGCATGTATACATCAACTTTCAAGCCATTCAAGAATACATGCACTTAGATTCCATAGTTTTGTTTTCAAAGTCTTTTAGATTCTAAAACTCTTTCACATAAAGTATGTAATGACAAAATTCTTGAAGCAAACATTTGTGCCCAAGAAAAAGATCCCTCTCACATATTTAAAGTCCATGAATTCTCTGATCCACACTTACAAGTTTTATTTTGACATCAAACATCAATTCTTTCATAGTTCCAAATAAATGCAACCTCGATATGAATTGACAAAAAATGAATTTCTTTTACTATATGACCCAACATAGGCCCCAATCAAATAAAAAATGAGTCCCCAAAAATTTGGGTGCACTCTAGCAATACATCAGAGTCCCCTTACAATAGGATGCACTCCAATAGTACATTGAAGTCCCCTTAGAGTAGGGTGCACTCCATTCAAGTGTTCATAAAATTGACACACCTTTTATAAAAAAAAAAAAGACTATATCAAATTATACAAATGTTGAAAGATACACACTAGAATAAAAAAAGCATCTTATAGCCATATTTATTCAATGCTTTCGTGTTGACAAGTACACACCAAGGACATAATTTGTCTCAGAATCACTATACTGATTTACAATTGTGTTATATGTATAGACTCTCTTATCTCTTGCATACAACCATCCTACCAACCATGGAATTATGGTTCTCTGCAAGAAGTTTTGAAGTTGCTCGGAAGTTTGCCTCCACATCTTTGGAAATATAAGATATGTCCCTGGCATGTTCCACATCACCCTATATGGAGTGTCATCAAAAATTAAGGTATTGTTTGCATCCAAATCCTCAAATATCTTCCAAATATCACTCAGATTTTTGTGATAAACCCTTGTAAATCCTAACATGATATTTGGATTTTGGCAATTTTTGTTACTCATAAACACCTTGAACTTGGTATACTGCTCAGGAAAACACTTTTGTGTGATGCGTTGCACCCTTGTTAAGTTATAGCAACTCCATATCCATAGCTCAAAGTATTCAGCACAAAAATCCAAAAAACTTTGTGCGTCTGGTCGCACCACATGATAAACTTCATCTTTGTCCTCCACAAGTCGCATGTGTTGAGCCCAAGATGGCATAGAATCTCCATGTTTCATTTCAACTGTCTTGAGAAGTAACCCCTCTAGATCCAAGATAAGTACTCTTTTGATGTCCTTGAAAGCAAGTGGTAGGTGATAAGGAGGTGATTCATTCCTTGGACAAGGTCTTGGAGGAGGTTGGATGGGTAATTCAATAGTTTTCTTCAATTTATGCCAGCATATAGCCAATCCATTTTTCTGTAATGGTTCTGAAATTAAAGAACAAGAACACTTAATGCAAACACAACAATAGACATGATTTTTACATTGTCTACCCTAAGGTTTTATTAGATACCAAAATCCATCTATGATCTACTCATTAATAGAAAGAAAGTCAAATTAAAATCCTGACTCTTTTTTATGCTACACTCTCTCTTAGTCTCAATACCATGGAGTTCAACTAGATTTAAGTCAACTAATAACTACTACTTGTTGTTAAAGGTATGCTTGAAGTGTATAAGGCTTAACCAATGCTCTAGTGTAGAATGGGTATTTAGGTCTCAAGGTCTACCACTTATCCAAGCAAAGATCCATTTAGATATGGAAACCCAATTTTTCTTAATATAATGATATAGAGTGGACAAGTGGTGAATCCTGAGACCAAGCCACTCATGCTACTAGGGATAATAGGTTGGACAAGTGGTGGACCTTGAATGTAAACCCCCCATGTACAAAGTATCACTAGGGATAATAGGTTGGACAAGTGGTGGACCTTGAATGTAAACCCCCCATGTACAAAGTATCAGGGGTTTTGGGTATTTCAATGGACTCTAGCATCTTGGAAACATGGTGGAGCTTACTTCTCTCCATGTTTCAATGGAGTCTATCTTGGATAAATGGTGGAGCATCATTCTCTCCATGTTTCAATGGAGCCTACCTTGGACAAGTGGTGCATGTTTGTTTCTCTCTATGTTTGAACATATCTAGCTTGGACAAGTGGTGGACCTTGGAACAAAATCCCCATGTAAAACATATCATGGACATTACAAGTGGTGAGAAAAAATACCATTCAATATATAACCTTATAGGTTGGAAAAGTGGTGGACCTTAACACCCAATTATTATTAATATAATGACATAGAGTGGACAAGTGGTGAATCTTGCGACCAAACCTACTAGGAAAAGTACGTTGGACAAGTGGTGGACCTTGAATGCAAACCCCCCATGTACAAAATATTACTCATGCTACTAGGAATAATTTGGTATTAAGGTCCATGTTTCAATGGAGCCTAGCTTGGAAAAGTGGTGGACCTTTGTTTCTCTCTATGTTTCAATAGAATTTTCTTGGACAAGTGGTGAACCTTGGAACAAAACCCCCATGTAAAGCATGTCATGGGCATTACAAGTGGTGAGAAAAAATACCTTTGAAGGTATAACCTTATAGGCTGGACAAGTGGTGGACCTTAGCACCCAATTCCTCTTATTATAATGACATATAGTGGAAAAGTGGTGAATTGTGAGACCAAACCTACTAGGGATAATAGGTTGGAGAAATGGTTGACCTTGAATGTAAATCACCATGTACAAAATATCATGGGTTTTGCGTATTTCAATGGAGCCTAGCATCTTGGAGACATGGTGGAACTTACTTCTCTCCATGTTTTAATGGAGCCTATCTAGGAGAAATGGTGGAGGTTCCTTCTCTCCATGTTTCAATGGAGCCTAGCTTGGACAAGTCGTGGACCTTTGTTTCTCTCTATGTTTGAATATGGTTAGCTTGGACAAGTGGTGGATCTTGGAATGAAACTCCCATGTAAAACATATCATGGGCATTTCAAGTGGCGAGAAAGGATACCATTTAAGATATAACCTTATAGGTTGGACAAGTGGTGGACTTTAACACAATATAATGACATAGAGTGTACAAGTGGTGAATCTTGAAACCAAACCACTCATGCTACTAGGGATAATAGGTTAAACAAGTGGTGGGCCTTGAAATAAAACCCCTAGAGTGTTTCAATGGATCCTAGCTTGGAAACATGGTAAAGCTTGCTTCTCTCCATGTTTCAATGCAGCCTATCTTGGATAAATGGTGCAGCATCATTCTCTCCATGTTTCAATGGAGCCTAGATTGGACAAGTGGTGGACCTTTGTTTCTCTCTATGTTTAAATAGAGTTATCTTGGAAAAGTGGTGGACCTTGGAACAAAAACCCCATGTAAAACATATCATGGGCATTACAAGTGGTGAGAAAAAATACCATTCAATATATAACCTTATAGGTTGGACAAGTGGTGGACCTTAACACCCAATTATTCTTAATATAATGACATAGAGTGGATAAGTGGTGAAATTGGGACCAAACCTACTAGGGAAATAGGTTGGACAAGTGGTGGACCTTGAATGTAAACGCCCCATGTACAAAATATCACTCATGCTACTAGAAATAATTTGGTATTAAGGTCCATGTTTCAATGCAGCCTAGCTTGGAAAAGTGGTGGACCTTTGTTTCTCTCTATGTTTCAATAGATTTATCTTGGATAAGTGGTGTACCTTGGAACAAAACCCCATGTAAATCATGTCATGGGCATTACAAGTGGTGAGAAAAAATACCATTCAAGCTATAACATTATAGGTTAGACAAGTGGTGGACCTTAACACCTAATTCCTCTTAATATAATGACATAGAGTGGACAAGTGGTGAATCATGAGACCAAACCTACTAGGGATAATAGGTTGGACAAGTGGTGAACCTTGAATGTAAACCCCCCATGTACAAAAAATTATGGGTATTGGGTATTTCAATGGAGCCTAGCAACTTGGAGACATGGTGGAGCTTATTTCTCTCCATGTTTCAATGGAGCCTATCTAGGAGAAACAGTGGAGGTTCCTTCTCTCTATGTTTCAATGAGCCTAGCTTGGACAAGTGGTGGACCTTTCTTTCTCTATATGTTTTAATAGAGTTAGCTTGGACAAGTGGTGGACCTTGGAATGAAACCCCATGTAAAACATATCATGGGCATTTCAAGTGGTGAGAAAGGATACTATTTAAAATATAACCTTATAGGCTGGACAAGTGGTGGACTTTAACACATATTTCTTCTTAATATAATGACATAGAGTGTACAAGTGGTGAATCTTGAGACCAAACCACTCTTGCTACTAGGGATAATAGGTTGGACAAGTGGTGGACCTTGAATGTAAACCCCTCATGTACAAAATTATGGGTTTAGGGTATTTCAATGGAGCCTAGCTTGGAGACATGGTGGAGATTGCTTCTCTCAATGTTTCAATGGAACCTATCTTGGAGAAATGGTGGATCATCCTTCTCTCCATGTTTCAATGGAGCCTATCTTGGACAAGTGGTGGATGGAGTTAGCTTGGACAAGTGGTGGGTCTTGGAACAAACCCCTTTGTAAAACATAGCATGGACATTACAAGTGATGAGGAAAAATATCATTCAAGATATAACCTTATAGGTTGGAAAAGTGGTGATGGACCTTGATAAGTGGTGAAGGATACCATTTAAGATATACCCTTATAGGTTGGACTAGTGGTGGACCTTAACACCCAGTTATTCTTAATATAATGACATAGAGTGGATAAGTGGTGAATCTTAAGACCAAATCACTCATGCTACTAGGTATAATACGTTAGAGAAGTGGTAGACCTTGAATGCAAACACCCCATGTACAAAATATCATGGTTTTAGGGTGTTTCAATGGAGCCTAGAATCTCGGAGACATGGTAGATCTTGATTCTTTCCATGTTTGAATGGCACCTATCTTGGAAAAATGATGGAGGTTACTTCTCTCCATACTTCAACGGAGCCTAGCTTTGACAAGTGGTGAACCTTTGCTTCTCTCTATGTTTGAATAGAGTTAGCTTGGACAAGTGGTGGACCTTTGCTTCTCTCTATGTTTGAATAGAGTTAGCTTGGACAAGTGGTGGACCTTGGAATGAAACCCCCGTGTAAAACATCTCATGGGCATTTCAAGTGGTGAGAAAGGATACCATTTAAGATATAACCTTATAGGTTGGACAAGTGGTGGACCTTAATACATAGTTCTTCTTAATATAATGACATAGAGTGTACAAGTGGTGTATCTTGAGACCAAACCACTCGTGCTACTAGGGATCCTAGCTTGGACAAGTGGTGGACCTTGGAAAAAAGTCCCCCTGTACAACATAGATGAGTTTTTTCATGTTTTAATGGAAGAGAGATTCGACAAATGGTGGAGCTTGCTTATCTCCATGTGGATTTTAGAACTAGCTTGGACAAGTGGTGGAGCTTTGCTTTTTTACTCTTCATAATACAATGATGTATAGGTTGGTTACATGGTGAATCTTAAGGCCAAACCTCCCATCTTACTAGAGATGATAGGTTGGACAAGTGGTCAACCTTCTATCATTTCTCCATGCCTATAATTAGACAATTAGTAGAACTAGCATCTTTCTATGTTGTCTAGAGCTGAGCTTGGACAAGTAGTGGACCTTGCTACTCTCTTCCCTTGGATTATTAGTTTGAAGACTCATTATATATACTTGCTTAGATCTATATAATTACTCATTAGTTAGGTTACAAGTGGGTATGTAATTTGTTAGCTTCAAGGGACTTTGAATATTGAATAGTAAGACCAAGTGCTGGTTTGAAGATCTTTTGCTTATCTAAACTAGACTCTAACTCAATAATAAGTTTCATAAGTTCCACGAATTGTCCTATCTAGGCTCCAAAAGAGTCTTAATTGGTTTGTGCTAGATTATAACTTCCTTGATGGGGTAGAATCCTAGAAAAATGAGGCACTATAAGTTTTACCTTAGCTCAAATGGATTTTTCACTTAAACTCGACTGCAATTTGGCTATCTAGTCTTTGTCTCGATGGAGTTTAACACTAGATACATAGTAGTGATATTTAAGCTTCATGTCTCTTCACTTGATCGAGATATGAGACCATACTTTCAAGGTCACCACTTGTCTTACCTAAAGACCAATGTGAGACATGGGAGCAAGAAAGCCATCCGATATTGTTTTAAGGACTATTACATAGGCAATCAATAACTTAAGTAAAGAAAAAAAACTTGGATCTTTCACAATTAATAACTTAAGTAAAGCCAAAAAGACTTGGATCTTTGACAGTTTTTTTCAAACTAAAAAAGCACAATCTCATGCTAACAAAACTATAAATCACAATTGAAAGGTTTGAACAAGAAAAAGATCAACAATCTTAATAAGACGGATACTTTTCATTTCATTTGATGATTACAAACTAAAATAAAGTCTCTCAAGAAATTGATAAACAAAAAATGTAGGTGACTGCTTCATTATTTTGAGCAAAAATATCAAAATCTCTATTGATTGAGCTCCATCTAGTAGTATCCTTTGTAAGATCCTGCAAGAAGGAATAAAAAGAAAGATTTGTTAGATACCATGCACATGAGTGTTCAAGCATGTGTATCAAGAATATATGACATGTCACTAGTACCTTAGGGTTGCTTTCTATCCAGCCTTAGAAGATTGTTCTCAGCTTTCACCTTATTTATATAAGCCTTTGCTGTGGTTGCCTTCAAAACTCCTTTTGTGTTACAACCCAATTGCCTAGCTAAAGTGGTCAATTGTGACGCTTCATGCTTTCAATGGGTGTACGCTCCTTTGCCAAGATCTCTTGTATTTGGGCTCT
This sequence comes from Adiantum capillus-veneris, assembly GCF_014529385.1. Taxonomy (NCBI): domain Eukaryota; kingdom Viridiplantae; phylum Streptophyta; class Polypodiopsida; order Polypodiales; family Pteridaceae; genus Adiantum; species Adiantum capillus-veneris. The sequence goes on from NC_140949.1 coordinate 82,564,811, forward strand.
TCTCATTTCATTGCGGTGGCTTGTGTCACTTGCATCTTCAATGATAGTTTCATCTCTGTCACCTTTTGCAGGTGGTATTCTTCTTGTAAAGAACACCTTAGCTGACCAAACATCATTTTTCTGCTTCCAATACTCCATGATTTGTTTGTATTCACTATCATTTGTCACTATAGGTTGTCCATAACGATTAGAAGCAATTAAATCACGCACATCCCTTCTCTCATCAAGCTGAATCAAGTATGGCAGTAGCTCCTCCAAGAGCATATTGTCAACCATCTTCTCAGCATCAAATTGTGGTGGAAAAATGCAATTGTTTGCTGGTGAAATACATCCCTTGTAAGGAGAGTCATCAATAAGCACTGTTCTTTGTGGATCACATTCAAACCCCATGGCAATTTTGGCTAGAGGCTTGAACATTGCCTCAACGTTTGGATTGTCGGGTCTAAACAATTTTTGAGTTGAGCGGGGGTGTAGCAAACATCTTGCGACCAAATTGCAAAGAAAGGCAATGTATCCTCAGCTAAGTTGTTTAGTGCTGCAAGGATTTGATACACATTATTCCTAGTAGCTGTCGACCAAATTGCAACATTAAACCTTTGTAAAATAGTCTTCAAGAATTGGATGCAACCTGGCCTGAGTATAATATATCTTTTTGAATCCATTTGCACTGAGTTGTGGTGTGAGGATGGTTGAGGGGAACGTTTCAACAATAGACCATTTAAATCCAATATAATTGTAAGCATGGATTTCTCAACATCTACGCTACATGACGTAGTAGTACCAATTGGCAATAGCTCGTGAGTGGACTTTTCAGTCTCTTTTGATGTATGTTGCATTTTTGAAGCATCGATTTCTTGGTTCTCATTATTGGAAGCTTGCTCAAGTTGCACAACACTAGACTCTAGTATAGAAATATCATCCATCTTGGGCACTTTAGAAACCATAGAATCTATGGATTCTATAGTTGTTGACTGAACCATAGGAGCGTTATCCATCCCAGTTTGTGAATCTAAGAAAACACACACACAAATGGTATCTCAAAACCACTAGAATTTTATTCACCATATTTATATGTAGAACTCCTAGTAAGAAATTTATTTAAGGTAAAGTCGTTGTTAGAATCCTTGCAACCATTTTCAGCATTCGTACACCAAACACCACTTGTCTAAAATACAATCTACTAACTCAACATTTTCCATCCTACACTTTATTAAAGATGAGTACTTAAAGTGAAAACTAAAAGCCACCCTTGTTGAGGAAACATGGATACAAGGTCCACCAAATGTCCAACCTAGACTACAAGAAAATAATTAGAGATTTGGCTTAGATTTGGATTCAAAGGCCACCACTTATTCAAGTAAGATAACTCCACTTGTTTAAGACAGTAATGTTTGAAGCCCCACCACTTGTCCAACCTAGACATTGATTAAATTTTGGTAAGATTTATCACAAATCTAGAGTAGAATCAAGATTCTATGGCCAAGGTAGTCAAATATGTTAGACAACACACAAAGCATAAGAGCACTCTAGATTCTCGTTGAGCATAAACTAAACAATAATCAAATGTTATATTCACTTGAGATTTCATCCATGAAAAATGAAAATGATGCATGTACTTGAGATTTCCATCCATGTACAATACTTTACAATGTCAAGTAAAGTTATAGTCAGCAAACAACTCTTCTCCTGCTTCAACTTGACAAATAGTCTCAATGCATACATGGCCATATTCTTCTGACTTGATGTGTGAAGAGGTGCATTTATGCCAAGGTGGCAAATTTGGATCAAATGTATAGCGTACGTTGGGACAGACATTTGTACTGTGAGAACTATTTATATAGCCCGACACGTTTCCTTCTTCTACACAACCAATAATGTATGATTGATCTTCCTCTTCTTCTATGTTTGGATCCTCTAGAAGAGAATATTTATAAGCTCTTGGAAATATTTTGCATATCTTTTTCCAGTCTTGAAATCTATACTTATGCCCTCCATAGTTTAGAATAGTCAAACCACTTTCCAGGGTAGTATGCACAAATAGCCCATAACCAGCTCCTTCAATACATGAAAGTCGCACTTCAAAATCCACACCGTTAATATGGAAAATTACATCTTTGGGAATAGGAAAAGTTGGTGTCCCAAAAGGATCTTCATGCCAATCATAGTGTGAAATACATCTAGATTTTATATCACTTAACTCCTTTGTGTCTGCAAAAAGAAGAAAATATTATGCATAAAATAATGACAATATCAAAGAAAGATATCATTATTTTATAGTCCAATAGGTCCATTGTATGGAAGACTTAGAGTGCCTCTTACATGGTGCCTCCAAGGTTTCCAAAAAATAAAATCATTGGAAAAAAAAAGGCCACTGTGTCTCCAATCTATTGCCCATTTGAAGCATAGAGAGAACCAAGGTCCACCACTTGTCCAAGCTAGACATGGAGCATTGACACAAGATCCAGCACTTATCCAAGAACCCTATAGTATATGTGGTAACATGGGATGCATTGATGCAACAAAAGTAGTCTAGCCTCCTCATCCATCTCTTTTTTCTTGTAGCCTAGAGGGATTAGTTTCAAGGTCTATCACTAGTCAAAAACTACACATAGAACATTGATACAAGGTTCCACCACATGTGAAACCTATCATCTCTAGTAGCATGGATGGTTTGATATCAAGGTTCATCGCGTGTCCTACCTATACTCTATTGTAGCATATAGATTCTGGTTTGGTGGTACTACACTTGTCCAAACTTGGCTTGTTGTTGATATCTGGAGGTAATCAAGGGTCCTCCACTTGTCCAAGTTAGGCATATAAAACAATTGCAAGGTCCACCATGTGTACAACATATGATTGATTATAGCATGCATGGTCTTATTTCATGGGCAACCATCTTCTCTCCAACATGTGTCCAACCTCGGCTCCATTGAAGCATGGAGAGAAGCAAGGTCCACCACTTATCAAAGCTATTATTTTCTCCCAGTGCTTTCAAAACCCATAATACGTTGTACATGGGGGGGGGGATTCTTGTTTCAAGGTCCACCCCTTGGCTAAGATTGGATCCATTGAAACATAAAGAGAAGCAAGCTCTACCATTTGTCCAAGCTAGGAGCCATTGAAACATGAAAACCCCATAATATGTTGTATACGAGGGGTGTTTTTCAAGGTCTACCACTTGTCTAAGCTATGGTCCATTGGAACATGGAGAGAAGCAAAGCTCCACCACTTTTCTAAGCTAGGATCCATTGAAACATGGAGAGAAGCAAGCTCCATTGTTTGTCTAAGCTAGGCTCCATTGGAACAAGGAGAAAACAAGCTCCACCACTTGCCTATTATTGCATAGAGATTCTGGTTTGAAGGTCCACCACTTGTCCAACCTTGCCTTCATGTATGGAGATAATCAAGAGTGCAATGCTTCTCTAAGCTAGGGACATAAAAGAGTTTCAAGGTCCACTACATATACGATCTATGATGGGTTGTAGCATGGGAGGTTTCATTTTAAGGTTGACCACTTCTCCAGCTCCGCTTGTCCAACCTCAGATCCATTGAAGAATGGAGAATAAAGGTGTACCAACTCTCCAAAATAGGCAGGACAATCTCTATAAAACCCATGAATTGTTAATATATGCTATGCTGTGGAGTTTTGTTTGAAGTTCCACTCCTTATCCAAGCTACAATCCATTGAAGCATGGAACTAAGTAAGATATATCTCTAGTCCAAGATAGGATCCATTGAAACATAGAGAGAATCAAGGTCCACCACTTGTCCAAGCTATGCATGGGTAATTGATATAAGGACCACTACGTTTTCACCTATACTATGCTCTATCATGGATGGTTTCATATCCTACCAATTTTCCAACCTATTTAGTAGGTTGTATTATGGGGGTTTGGTTTCAAGGTACTTCACTTGTCTGAGGTGGGTTCCATTGAACCATGGAGAGAAACTATGTCTACCACTTGTCCGAAATATGCTCCTTTAAAACATAAAAACAAGGTCCACCACTTGTCCAAGCTAAAGTTTCTCTCCATTGAAGCATGGAGAGAAACAAGGTCTACCACCTGTCCAAAATATGCTCCATTGAAACATAAAAGCAAGGTCCACCACTTGTCCAAGCTAATATAACAAATGGGTGTTGGTTACAAGGTGTACCACACTTGTCTAAACTAGTCTTCATGCAAGGTCTACCACATGTCCAAGCTATATGAGCTTGTTTTGAAGGTCTACCACACCTCTTGAAATTAGGATCCATGTAAGGTCCACCTTTTGTCAAGCTATGCATTAATGAGTACTAAAACTAAGTAAATTGCAGTACTTAAATACCTTTCCAAGCTCATTAAGATTTTGGTCTCTAAGGCCGGCCACCACATGTCTAATCTATGCTCTAATTGATTACTTATGCTATTTCTCTCAAAGTCCAAACATAAGCTCCCTTCTAGCAGGTTAGTTTAAATTTAGGCTCCAGCACCTGTCTAAGCTAGGTTCAATTTATGAAGCATCACCATTTAACCATGCTACGATCTAATGTATCATATCAAGGGGGTATTGATAAAAGGTCCAAAACTTATTGAGTTCAAGCTCTTAAGTAATTAAGTCTTTGTGAGTATTAAATGTTTTAGTTTTAGTCTACAGATCCACCATTCAAAAACTCAAGTAATTTACTATTTACATTCAAACCTTGAATGCTTGAGATAAAAAATACAAGCTCAATCAATACTATATAAAGCAAAATCTAACATTAAGAGTATCAAATCAGTAACAAGAAACACTAACATGCACAAGAAACTCAAAACATACGTGTCTCCATTTCCAAAAAGTCCTCCATTGACAGAGGATGGTGTTGTTGTTGTTCTTCTTCTCTTTGTGGAGAGCACTCCTCTGTAACAGGCACAATGTCGCCTGATTGCGAAGTGGATTGTTGAAGTCCAGCCCATTTTTCTATATCTTCATGAGACTTAACAAAGTCTAGCAGCATGGTCTCCATGCTTTTTGCCTCCTCCACACTATCAATTAAGCAGATGACTTCTTTTTTCTGTTGTATTCCTTCTTGTGCAACCAAGGAGCCATCACCAAAAACATCAACAAGCTTGCGGTCTTCAAAACAATATGTACGAATGTAGTGCTTGACCAAAGCTCTTTTTTTGGCCTCCAAATATTGCAAATCTGACATATCGTTATCTGCTACTTGAAGAAGAGAACAATCAATTGGCATGGGATGTTCCTCTGATCTTCTTCTCAGGTCTTCAAATGCATTGCCTTGTCCCAGAAGGCAATAACTGTTAGGAATTGAATTGCTCCTTTGCAAGGAGCTGATGGAAAGTGATGCAATGCACCACAACAATGGTAGCTCAAATTATCTCCCATGGCGTGAAAGGCACATTGCAATTTTGTGAAGTTAGTGAAATCCACAAATGCAAGAAAGACAAATCCAGGATCTGTTGACCCTCCAGCAATAGCAAGATCCCATCCAAAGCATTGTTAAATGTCTCCTCACTCCACTTCAAATTGCCTCCAACGTTTTTTGTCATATCTAAAACACATAAGCCAATAGGCACTTTATTATTGAAGTGGCGCATCAAGTAGAGATTGCCTTCCATTTGTAGGCTCACCACATAGATTGACCATGGCAAATCTCTAGGCTCAGTTTTCTCCTTTTGAAGGTGAATTGCCCATTGCATGTATTTTATTGCTCCATCTGGAAAAGCCATTTTCTTTGTTCCACGCGTCAAACTAGATCTGATCCATTCCTCGCATAGCATTAAATTGTTTTATAAACAACATCATTGATGTTATACATTTTGACCACCTCCTCCCAGTCTTTACATGGTGAAGACTCATTCAAATTGTTGAAGCCTTCAAGAAGTGCATCTTGAATCAATTTGTCTTGCTTCAACTGCTTGATTCGATCATACATGTCAGTTGCATCACCATCCTTTGCACTCTTTGACAGTAAAATCTTCTCATCTCTAATCTCTTCTTGAATAGTCTTTACCTCTGATTCCTCAAGGCCACAAAGATATCTAAATACAGTTGTTGGGGGTTTCTTATTCTCCTCTTCTAGATTTTCAATGATTTCTATCCAGCAATCATAAACTAAATCAGAGTAGGTGACCATGTGTGCCTGTTTAGCAATCCAACTTGCTGCTGCACTCATTCTTGCCAATCGAAGAAAACCCTGAAAAGAAATAGAGAAATAATTAAACTATTGAGCAAGATTTGTTAATTAAACACTATCAAAAAGACAAAGAAAATAACTTACATCCCATCCGGCACGAGATGCATGTCCCTCTGCAATTCCACTTGCTGCCTTTGGTGGTCGTCCTGCGAAGATCCATTGACTCCGTAAATGTCTCAATATTTGGCTGTAAGGTTGCTTGACATACAATGCCTGAGCCTCCTCATTTGCAATGGCAGATATAGCAGTTGCAACAAATGGAGGAGCATTCACAACAATGCGAGCCTTTCTAAATTTATACACGCTAATCAGTCTTTCAAAGATCTCTTTGTTGTTTTGTTCATTGTGAAGCAAAACTTTTGCAGCATAGATTGAATGCTGCCCATCAAGAATCCAATAATGATAATCTTTAATTTTTTGCTCCTCTACCTCTTCTACTGCCAAAGGAGTCCCCTTCTTTGATTTTGCATTTCGAACAGGCATCAAATATGCACATGCTGCAGGCTTGGTCGTACTCCGTGAAAATCCAAATAACACACTTTCAGCGTGTTTTTTATCCATAATACGTGCATTATAGTGATCAGGAGCAAGCCAACAATTTTGAATAGGGATATCAAATTCCCTATATTGGAAAGGAAAATAATTTATGTACTTATTCATTCCACCTGTATCTTTTTCTTGTCCTTTCATGGCCTCAGCTTCTAAAACATCTGGATCCACAATTCTCATCTTTGACATTGAACCCTCTGTTGATGAGGATGCCAAAGATGCCTTGTCTACATCCAAAATGGAGCTAGTTCGCTTAGCTTCTACTTTCTGCACTTTTGCTTGCTTCTTTGTGGATGGTGGTCGTGAAGCTTTCACCTTTTTTCGTTGTAGTGTGGCAATGATGGAGCTTTGAAGTTGATCTGCTGTGATATTTGGATTTGATTCTGCAAACTTCCATCCTCGAGAAAACATTGTCTCTTCTTTGTTTCTAGACATGCGCTCCAATGCATATGCTCCTGGAGATAGTTGAAATTCTAGATTCATTGGAACTAGAATGTCAATGCATTCCACCTCTGGATGACTATCAACTACAGAGACAGATGCTTCCACAACTTGTCCAACATCTTCAAACAAGCTGTCATTATCCTTTTTGGCAATAAATAGATGCACCTTATGAAATTGTGCACCCTCTATACCATGTATGTCCAAATACCATTTCCTAAGATCATTGCAAGTATAGTCAACTGAGACAGCAACCCTTGCAACCTGTTTTTTTGGAGCCATCTTTCCTGAAACAAAAAAAACCAAATGTTATTTTAACATATACTTTTTTGTAATGGATTAAGTTTGTGTGAATACAAGTTCCACCACTTGTTCAAGCTAGATCTAAGCAAGTATACATAGTGATCATTTAAGCTAGTAAACTAAGGGAAGGGGAGAAGTAAGGTCCACCACTTGTCCAAGCTTAGCTCTAGACAACATGGAGAGATTGGAGGTCTACTAATTGTCTAATATAGGCTAACTATATTGAAACATAGAGAGAAGCAAAGGTCCACCACTTGTCCAATCTAGGGTCCATTGAAACATGGAGAGAAGGATGCTCCACCATTTGTCCAAAATAGGCTCCATTGAAACATGAAGAGAAACAAGATGCACCATGTCTTTGAGATGCTAGGCTCCATTGAAATACCTTAAACCCATGATATTTTGTATGTGGGGGTTTAAATTCAAGGTCCACCACTTGTCCAACCTATTATCCCTAGTAGCATGAGTGGTTTGGTCTCAAGATTCACCACTTTTCCACTCTATGTCATTATATTAAGAAGATCTGGGTGTTAAGGTCCACCACTTGTCCAACCTATAAGGCTATATCTTAAATGGTATTATTTACCACCACTTGGAATGCACATGATGGGTTTTACATAGGGGTACGGTTCCAAGGTCCACCACTTGTCCAAGCTAACTCTATTGAAACATAGAGAGAATCAAAGGTCCACCACTTGTCCAAGCTAGGCTCCATTGAAACATGGAGAGAAGGATGCTCCACCATTTGTCCAAGCCAGGTTTGATTGAAACATGAAGAGAAGCAAGCTGCACCATGTCTCCAAAATGCTAGGCTCCATTGAAATATCTTAAACCCATGATATTTCGTACATGGGGGGTTTACATTCAAGGTCCACCACTTGTCCAACCTATTATCACTAGTAGCATGAGTGGTTTGATGTCAAGATTCACCACTTTTCTACTCTATGTCATTATATTAAGAAGATCTGGGTGTTAAGGTCCACCACTTGTCCAACCTATAAGGCTATATCTTAAAGGGTATTCTTTCTCACCACTTGGAATGACCATGATAGGTTTTACATGGGGGTTTGGTTCCAAGTTCCACCACTTGTCCAAGCTAACTCTATTGAAACATAGAGAGAAGCAAAGGTCCACCACTTGTCTAAGCTAGGGTCCATTGAAACATGGAGAGAAGGATGCTCCACCATTTGTCCAAGATAGGCTCCATTGAAACATGAAGAGAAGCAAGCTGCACCATGTCTCCAAGATGCTAAGATCCATTGAAATACCTTAAACCCATGATATTTTGTACATGGGGAGTTTACATTCAAGGTCCACCACTTGTCCAACCTATTATCTCTAGTAGCATGAGTGGTTTGGTCTGAAGATTCACCACTTTTCCACTCTATGTCATTACGTTAAGAAGATCTGGGTGTTAAGGTCGACCACTTGTCCAACCTATAAGGGTATATCTTAAAGGGTATTCTTTCTCACCACTTGAAATGTCCATGATATGTTTTACATGGGGGTTTGGCTCCAAGGTCCACCACTTCTCCAAGCTAACTCTATTGAAACATAGAGAGAAACAAAGGTCCACCACTTGTCCAAGCTAGGCTCCATTGAAACATGGAGAGAAGGATCCTCTACCATTTGTCGAAGCTAACTCTATTGAAACATGGGGGGTTTACATTCAAGGTCCACCACTTGTCCAACCTATTAACGCTAGTAGCATGAGTGGTTTGGTCTCAAGATTCACCACTTTTTCACTCTGTCATTATATTAAGAATATTTGGGTGTTAAGGTCCACCACTTGTCCAACCTATAAGGCTATATCTTAGGGTTATTCTTTCTCACCACTTGGAGTGACCAGCATAGGTTTTACATGGGGGTTTTGTTTCAAGGTCCACCACTTGTCCAAGCTAACTCTATTGAAACATAGAGAGAATCAAAGGTCCACCACTTGTCCAAGCTAGGGTCCATTGAAACATGGAGAGAAGGATGCTCCACCATTTGTCCAAGATACACTCCATTGAAACATGAAGAGAAGCAAGCTACACCATGTCTCCAAGATGCTAGGCTCCATTGAAATACCTCAAACCCATGATATTTTGTACATGGGGGGTTTACATTCAAGGTCCACCACTTGTCCAACCTATTATCTCTAGTAGCATGAGTGGTTTGGTCTCAAGATTCACCATTTTTCCACTCTATGTCATTCTATTAAGAATATATGGGTGCTAAGGTCCACCACTTGTCCAACCTATAAGGCCATATCTTAAACTTTATTCTTTCTCACCACTTGGAGTTACCAAGATAGGTTTTACATGGGAGTTTGGTTCCAAGGCCCACCACTTGTCCAAGCTAACTCTATTGAAACATAGAGAGAAGCAAAGGTCCACCACTTGTCCAAGCTAGGCTCCATTGAAGCATGGAGAGAAGGATGCTCCACCATTTGTCCAAGATAGGCTCCATTGAAACATGAAGGGAAGCAATCTGCACCATGTCTCCAAGATTCTAGGATCCATTGAAATACCTTAAACCCACGATATTGTTTACATGTGGGGTTTAACGTCAAGGTCAGTCACTTTTCCAAGCTATTATCCCTAGTAGCACTAGTGGTTGGGTCTCAAGATTTACCACTTTTCCACTCTATGTCGTTATATTATGAAGATCTAGGTTCTAAGGTCGACCACTTGTCCAACCTATAAGGCTAGATCTTAAAGGGTATTATTTCTCACCACTTGGAATGACCATGATATGTTTTACATGGGGGTTTGGTTTCAAGGTCCACCACTTGTCCAAGCTAACTCTATGGAAACATAGAGAGAAGCAAAGGTCCACCACTTGTCCAAGCTAGGCTCCACTGAGACATTTAGAGAAGGATGATCCCCCATTGGTGGAAGATAGGCTTCATTGAAACATGAAAAGAAGCAAGTTGCACCATGTCTCCAAGATTCTAGCATCCATTGAAATACCTTAAACCCACGATATTGTTTACATGTGGGGTTTAACGTCAAGGTCAGTCACTTTTCCAAGCTATTATCCCTAGTAGCATGAGTGGTTTGGTCTCAAGATTCACCACTTTTCCACTCTATGTCATTATATAAAGAAGATCTAGGTGTTAAGGTCGACCACTTGTCCAACCTATAAGCGTATATCTTAAAGGGTATTCTTTCTCACCACTTGAAATGTCCATGATATGTTTTACATAGGGGTTTGTTCCAAGGTCCACCACTTATCCAAGCTAACTTTATTCTTCTCATAGAGAGAAGCAAAAGGTCCACCACTTGTCCAAGCTAGGCTCCATTGAAACATGGAGAGAAGGATGCTCCACCATTTGTCGAAGCTAACTCTATTGAAACATGGAAGGTTTACATTCAAGGTCCACCAGTTGTCCAACCTATTAACGCTAGTAGCATGAGGGGTTTGGTCTCAAGATTCACCACTTTTTCACTCTGTGTTATTATATTAAGAATATTTGGGTATTAAGGTCCACCACTTGTCCAACCTATAAGACTATATCTTAATGGTTATTCTTTCTGACCACTTGGAGTGACCATGAAAGGTTTTACATGGGGGGTTGGTTCCAAGGTCCACCACTTGTCCAAGCTAACTCTATTCAAACATAGAGAGAAGCAAAGGTCCACCACTTGTCTAAGCTAGGGTCTATTGAAACATGGAGAGAAGGATGCTCCACCATTTGTCCAAGATAGACTCCATTGAAACATGAAGAGAAGCAAGCTGCACCATATCTCCAAGATTCTAGACTCCATCGAAATACCTTAAACCCACGTTATTTTGTACATGGGGAGTTTACATTCAAGATCAACAATTTGTCCAACCTATTATCGCTAGTAGCATGAGTGGTTTGCTCTCAAGATTCACCACTTTTCCACTCTCTATCATTATATTAAGAATATTTGGGTGTTAAGGTCCACCACTTGTCCAACCTATAAGACTATATCTTAATGGTTATTCTTTCTCACCCCTTGAAAGACTATATCTTAATGGTTATCCCTAGCTATTATTGCTAGTAGCGTGAGTGGTTTGGTCTCAAGATTCACCACTTTTATTAAGAATATGTGGGTGTTAAGGTCCACACTTGTCCAACCTATAAGGCTACATCTTAAAGGTTATTCTTTCTTACTACTTGGAGTGACCATGATAGGTTTTACATGGGGGTTTGGTTCCAAGGTCCACCACTTGTCCAAGCTAACTCTATTGAAACATAGAGAGAAGCAAAGGTCCACCCCTTGTCTAAGCTAGGGTCCATTGAAACATGGAGAGAAGGATGCTCCACCATTTGTCCAAGGTAGGCTCCATTGAAACATGAGGAGAATCAAGGTGCACCATGACTCCAAGATGCTAGGCTCCATCGAAAAACATTAAACCCATGATATGTCGTAGATGAGGGGTTTACATTCAAGGTCCAACACTTGTCCAAGCTATTATTGGTAGTAGCCTGAGTGGTTTGGTCTCAAGATTCACCACTTTTCCACTCTATGTCATTATATTAAGAATATGCGCGTGTTAAGGTCCACCACTTGTCCAACCTATAAGGCTACATCTTAAAGGTTATTCTTTATTACCACTTGGAGTGACCATGATAGGTTTTACATGGGGGTTTGGTTCCAAGGTCCACCACTTGTCCAAGCTAACTCTATTGAAACATAGAGAGAAACAAAGGTCCACCACTTGTCCAAGCTAGGGTCCATTGAAACATGGAGAGAAGGATGCTCCACCATTTGTCCAAGATAGGCTCCATTGAAACATGACGAGAAGCAAGCTGCACCATGTCTCCAAGATGCTAGGCTCCATCGAAATACATTAAACCCACGATATTTCGTAGATGAGGGGTTTACATTCAAGGTCCACCACTTGTCCAAGCTATTATTGCTAGTAGCCTGAGTGGTTTGGTCTCAAGATTCACCACTTTTATTAAGAATATGTGGGTGTTAAGGTCCACCACTTGTCCAACCTATAAGGCTACATCTTAAAGGTTATTCTTTCTTACTACTTGGAGTGACCATGATAGGTTTTACATGGGGGTTTGGTTCCAAGGTCCACCACTTGTCCAAGCTAACTCTATTGAAACATAGAGAGAAGCAAAGGTCCACCCCTTGTCTAAGCTAGGGTCCATTGAAACATGGAGAGAAGGATGCTCCACCATTTGTCCAAGTAGGCTCCATTGAAACATGAGGAGAAGCAAGGTGCACCATGTCTCCAAGATGCTAGGCTCCATCGAAAAACATTAAACCCACGATATGTCGTAGATGAGGGGTTTACATTCAAGGTCCACACTTGTCCAAGCTATTATTGCTAGTAGCCTGAGTGGTTTGGTCTCAAGATTCACCACTTTTCCACTCTATGTCATTATATTAAGAATATGCGCGTGTTAAGGTCCACCACTTGTCCAACCTATAAGGCTACATCTTAAAGGTTATTCTTTATTACCACTTGGAGTGACCATGATAGGTTTTACATGGGGGTTTGGTTCCAAGGTCCACCACTTGTCCAAGCTAACTCTATTGAAACATAGAGAGAAACAAAGGTCCACCACTTGTCCAAGCTAGGGTCCATTGAAACATGGAGAGAAGGATGCTCCACCATTTGTCCAAGATAGGCTCCATTGAAACATGACGAGAAGCAAGCTGCACCATGTCTCCAAGATGCTAGGCTCCATCGAAATACATTAAACCCACGATATTTCGTAGATGAGGGGTTTACATTCAAGGTCCACCACTTGTCCAAGCTATTATTGCTAGTAGCCTGAGTGGTTTGGTCTCAAGATTCACCACTTTTATTAAGAATATGTGGGTGTTAAGGTCCACCACTTGTCCAACCTATAAGGCTACATCTTAAAGGTTATTCTTTCTTACTACTTGGAGTGACCATGATAGGTTTTACATGGGGGTTTGGTTCCAAGGTCCACCACTTGTCCAAGCTAACTCTATTGAAACATAGAGAGAAGCAAAGGTCCACCCCTTGTCTAAGCTAGGGTCCATTGAAACATGGAGAGAAGGATGCTCCACCATTTGTCCAAGGTAGGCTCCATTGAAACATGAGGAGAAGCAAGGTGCACCATGTCTCCAAGATGCTAGGCTCCATCGAAAAACATTAAACCCACGATATGTCGTAGATGAGGGTTTACATTCAAGGTCCACACTTGTCCAAGCTATTATTGCTAGTAGCCTGAGTGGTTTGGTCTCAAGATTCACCACTTTTCCACTCTATGTCATTATATTAAGAATATGCGCGTGTTAAGGTCCACCACTTGTCCAACCTATAAGGCTACATCTTTAAGGTTATTCTTTATTACCACTTGGAGTGACCATGATAGGTTTTACATGGGGGTTTGGTTCCAAGGTCCACCACTTGTCCAAGCTAACTCTATTGAAACATAGAGAGAAACAAAGGTCCACCACTTGTCAAGCTAGGGTCCATTGAAACATGGAGAGAAGGATGCTCCACCATTTGTCCAAGATAGGCTCCATTGAAACATGACGAGAAGCAAGCTGCACCATGTCTCCAAGATGCTAGGCTCCATCGAAATACATTAAACCCACGATATTTCGTAGATGAGGGGTTTACATTCAAGGTCCACCACTTGTCCAAGCTATTATTGCTAGTAGCCTGAGTGGTTTGGTCTCAAGATTCACCACTTTTATTAAGAATATGTGGGTGTTAAGGTCCACCACTTGTCCAACCTATAAGGCTACATCTTAAAGGTTATTCTTTCTTACTACTTGGAGTGACCATGATAGGTTTTACATGGGGGTTTGGTTCCAAGGTCCACCACTTGTCCAAGCTAACTCTATTGAAACATAGAGAGAAGCAAAGGTCCACCCCTTGTCTAAGCTAGGGTCCATTGAAACATGGAGAGAAGGATGCTCCACCATTTGTCCAAGGTAGGCTCCATTGAAACATGAGGAGAAGCAAGGTGCACCATGTCTCCAAGATGCTAAGCTCCATCGAAAAACATTAAACCCACGATATGTCGTAGATGAGGGGTGTACATTCAAGGTCCCACCACTTGTCCAAGCTATTATTGCTAGTAGCCTGAGTGGTTTGGTCTCAAGATTCACCACTTTTCCACTCTATGTCATTATATTAAGAATATGCGCGTGTTAAGGTCCACCACTTGTCCAACCTATAGGCTACATCTTAAAGGTTATTCTTTATTACCACTTGGAGTGACCATGATAGGTTTTACATGGGGGTTTGGTTCCAAGGTCCACCACTTGTCCAAGCTAACTCTATTGAAACATAGAGAGAAACAAAGGTCCACCACTTGTCAAGCTAGGGTCCATTGAAACATGGAGAGAAGGATGCTCCACCATTTGTCCAAGATAGGCTCCATTGAAACATGACGAGAAGCAAGCTGCACCATGTCTCCAAGATGCTAGGCTCCATCGAAATACATTAAACCACGATATTTCGTAGATGAGGGGTTTACATTCAAGGTCCACCACTTGTCCAAGCTATTATTGCTAGTAGCCTGAGTGGTTTGGTCTCAAGATTCACCACTTTTATTAAGAATATGTGGGTGTTAAGGTCCACCACTTGTCCAACCTATAAGGCTACATCTTAAAGGTTATTCTTTCTTACTACTTGGAGTGACCATGATAGGTTTTACATGGGGGTTTGGTTCCAAGGTCCACCACTTGTCCAAGCTAACTCTATTGAAACATAGAGAGAAGCAAAGGTCCACCCCTTGTCTAAGCTAGGGTCCATTGAAACATGGAGAGAAGGATGCTCCACCATTTGTCCAAGGTAGGCTCCATTGAAACATGAGGAGAAGCAAGGTGCACCATGTCTCCAAGATGCTAGGCTCCATCGAAAAACATTAAACCCACGATATGTCGTAGATGAGGGGTTTACATTCAAGGTCCACACTTGTCCAAGCTATTATTGCTAGTAGCCTGAGTGGTTTGGTCTCAAGATTCACCACTTTTCCACTCTATGTCATTATATTAAGAATAAGAATATGGCGTGTTAAGGTCCACCACTTGTCCAACCTATAAGGCTACATCTTAAAGGTTATTCTTTCTTACCACTTGGAGTGACCATGATAGGTTTTACATGGGGGTTTGGTTCCAAGGTCCACCACTTGTCCAAGCTAACTCTATTGAAACATAGAGAGAAACAAAGGTCCACCACTTGTCCAAGCTAGGGTCCATTGAAACATGGAGAGAAGGATGCTCCACCATTTGTCCAAGATAGGCTCCATTGAAACATGACGAGAAGCAAGCTGCACCATGTCTCCAAGATGCTAGGCTCCATCGAAATACATTAAACCACGATATTTGTAGATGAGGGGTTTACATTCAAGGTCCACCACTTGTCCAAGCTATTATTGCTAGTAGCCTGAGTGGTTTGGTCTCAAGATTCACCACTTTTATTAAGAATATGTGGGTGTTAAGGTCCACCACTTGTCCAACCTATAAGGCTACATCTTAAAGGTTATTCTTTCTTACTACTTGGAGTGACCATGATAGGTTTTACATGGGGGTTTGGTTCCAAGGTCCACCACTTGTCCAAGCTAACTCTATTGAAACATAGAGAGAAGCAAAGGTCCACCCCTTGTCTAAGCTAGGGTCCATTGAAACATGGAGAGAAGGATGCTCCACCATTTGTCCAAGGTAGGCTCCATTAAACATGAGGAGAAGCAAGGTGCACCATGTCTCCAAGATGCTAGGCTCCATTGAAAAACATTAAACCCACGATATGTCGTAGATGAGGGGTTTACATTCAAGGTCCACCACTTGTCCAAGCTATTATTGCTAGTTAGCTGAGTGGTTTGGGTCTCAAGATTCACCACTTTTCCATCTTATGTCACCACTTGGAGTGACCATGATAGGTTTTACATGGGGGTTTGGTTCCAAGGTCCACCACTTGTCCAAGCTAACTCTATTGAAACATAGAGAGAAACAAAGGTCCACCACTTGTCCAAGCTAGGGTCCATTGAAACATGGAGAGAAGGATGCTCCACCTTTGTCCAAGATAGGCTCCATTGAAACTTGACGAGAAGCAAGCTTGCACCATGTCTCCAAGATGCTAGGCTCCATCGAAATACATTAAACCCACGATATTTAGTAGATGAGGGGTTTACATTCAAGGTCCACCACTTGTCCAAGCTATTATTGTAGTAGCCTGAGTGGTTTGGTCTCAAGATTCACCACTTTTATTAAGAATATGTGGGTGTTAAGGTCCACCACTTGTCCAACTATAAGGCTACATCTTAAAGGTTATTCTTTCTTACTACTTGGAGTGACCATGATAGGTTTTACATGGGGTTTGGTTCCAAGGTCCACCACTTGTCCAAGCTAACTCTATTGAAACATAGAGAGAAGCAAAGGTCCACCCCTTGTCTGCTAGGGTCCATTGAAACATGGAGAGAAGGATGCTACCATTTGTCCAAGGTAGGCTCCATTCAACATGAGGAGAAGCAAGGTGCACCATGTCTCAAGATGCTAGGCTCCATCGAAAAACATTAACCCACGATATGTCGTAGATGAGGGGTTTACATTCAAGGTCCACCACTTGTCCAAGCTATTATTGCTAGTAGCCTGAGTGGTTTGGTCTCAAGATTCACCCTTTTCACTCTATGTCATTTATTAAGAATATGCGGTGTTAAGGTCCACCACTTGTCCAACCTATAAGGCTACTCTTAAAGGTTATTCTTTATTACCACTTGGAGTGACCATGATAGGTTTTACATGGGGGTTTGGTTCAAGGTCCACCACTTGTCCAAGCTAACTCATTGAAACATAGAGAAGAACAAAGGTCCACCACTTGTCCAAGCTAGGGTCCATTGAAACATGGAGAGAAGGATGCTCCACCATTTGTCCAAGATAGGCTCCATTGAAACATGACGAGAAGCAAGAGTTTGCACCATGTCTCCAAGATGCTAGGCTCCATCGAAATACATTAAACCACGATATTGTAGATGAGGGGTTTACATTCAAGGTCCACCACTTGTCCAAGCTATTATTGCTAGTAGCCTGAGTGGTTTGGTCTCAAGATTCACCTTTTTATTAAGAATATGTGGGTGTTAAGGTCCACCACTTGTCCAACCTATAAGGCTACATCTTAAAGGTTATTCTTTCTTACTACTTGGAGTGACCATGATAGGTTTTACATGGGGGTTTGGTTCCAAGGTCCACCACTTGTCCAAGCTAACTCTATTGAAACATAGAGAGAAGCAAAGGTCCACCCCTTGTCTAAGCTAGGGTCCATTGAAACATGGAGAGAAGGACGCTCCACCATTTGTCCAAGGTAGGCTCCATTGAAACATGAGGAGAATCAAGGTGCACCATGTCTCCAAGATGCTAGGCTCCATCGAAAACATTAAACCCACGATATGTCGTAGATGAGGGGTTTACAGTCAAGGTCCACCACTTGTCCAAGCTATTATTGCTAGTAGCCTGAGTGGTTTGGTCTCAAGATTCACCACTTTTCCACTCTATGTCATTAAATTAAGAATATGCGCGTGTTAAGGTCCACCACTTGTCCAACCTATAAGGCTATATCTTAAAGGTTATTCTTTCTTACCACTTGGAGTGACCATGATAGGTTTTACATGGGGGTTTGGTTCCAAGGTCCACCACTTGTCCAAGCTAACTCTATTGAAAATAGAGAGAAGCAAAGGTCCACCCTTGTCAAGCTAGGGTCCATTGAAACATGGAGAGAAGGATGCTCCACCATTTGTCAAGATAGGCTCCATTGAAACATGACGAGAAGCAAGCTGCACCATGTCTCCAAGATGCTAGGCTCCATCAAATACATTAAACCCACGATATTTGTAGATGAGGGGTTTACATTCAAGGTCCACCACTTGTCCAAGCTATTATTGCTAGTAGCCTGAGTGGTTTGGTCTCAAGATTCACCATTTATTAAGAATATGTGGGTGTTAAGGTCCACCACTTGTCCAACCTATAAGGCTACATCTTAAAGGTTATTCTTTCTTACTACTTGGAGTGACCATGATAGGTTTTACATGGGGGTTTGGTTCCAAGGTCCACCACTTGTCCAAGCTAACTCTTGAAACATAGAGAGAAGCAAAGGTCCACCTTGTCTAAGCTGGGTCCATTGAAACATGGAGAGAAGGATGCTCCACATTTGTGCAAGTAGGCTCCATTGAAACATGAGGAGATTCAAGGTGCACCATGTCTCCAAGATGCTAGGCTCCATCGAAAAACATTAAACCCATATGTCGTAGATGAGGGGTTTACAGTCAAGGTCCACCACTTGTCCAAGCTATTATTGCTAGTAGCTGAGTGGTTTGGTCTCAAGATTCACCACTTTTCCACTCTATGTCATTAAATTAAGAATATGCGCGTGTTAAGGTCCACCACTTGTCCACCTATAAGGCTATATCTTAAAGGTTATTCTTTCTCACCACTTGGAGTGACCATGATAGGTTTTAAATGGGGTTTGGTTCCAAGGTCCACACTTGTCCAAGCTAACTCTATTGAAAAATAGAGAGAAGTAAAGGTCCACCACTTGTCCAAGCTAGGGTCCATTGAAACATGGAGAGAAGGATGCTCCACCATTTGTCCAAGATAGGCTCCATTGAAACATGAAGAGAAGCAAGATGCACGATGTCTCCAAGATGCTAGGTCCATCGAAATACCTTAAACCCACGATATTTCGTAGATGGGGGGTTTACTTTCAAGGTCCACCACTTGTCCAAGCTATTATCGCTAGTAGCATGGTTTGGTCTCAAGATTCACCAGTTTTCCACGCTATGTCATTATATGAAGAATATCTGGGTGTTAAGGTCCACCACTTGTCCAACCTATAAGGCTATATTTAAATGATATTTTTTTGACCACTTGGAATGTGCATGATATGTTTTACATGGGGTTTTATTCCAAGGTCCACCACTTGTCCAAGCTAGATCTATTACATATATATATATACATACAATATTCAACTAGATTCCCTACCTATCATGTCCAGTAGCATGGATGCTCTAGCTTGAAGGTCCACCACTTGTCCAACCTATACTCTCTTATGTAAGGGAGATCTCGCTATAAATTCAAAACCTTCCCGCCTAAATTTAAAATATCCCTCCCAAATCTTAAATATCCCGCCTAAATTTAAAACTATCCCGCCCAAATTTTAAAATTCAAACTTTTTATAAAATTTAAATTTTACTACTTAAATTTAAAATATTCTACGCAAAATTGATTTTAAATTCAAGTTTACCACAAAAAGATATCATTATACCACCTAAATTCAAATATGCAAACCTCAAATCATTATATTGTACATAAATTCAAACAAATTCAAATTAACAAGCCTAAACTGATATTAGTTTGCATAGATATGAATTTATCACACCTAAATTATGTCACCATGTTAGAGAGAGTGGTTAGAGAATTTGAACAAGGTCCACCACTTGTCCAACCTAGATACCAAGAAGGATTGAGTGTACAAGGTATTGTTTGGAGGTCCTTATAGTCCATTGGTCTTAAGGTCCACCACTTGTGGTAAGGGTCACCAAAAAGTGTATATATTCATCCAAAGAAATACACGTATTTTTGGTCTACATGTCTAGTTTAAACCATTTATGTCCATTAGGTGTATCACTAAACAACACTACTATTTTTGAGAAACAGAAGTTACAATCATATCTACAAATGGATTAGAGGAAAATCAGCTCAGCATACATCCAGAACTCGCTACAAGAATCGACTTTAACAGATCACGCAAGTAAGTCTTCCATTCAATTTTACTAGTATTACAATGTGTTAGTTATTTGTGATATTTATGTATGTATATATACTATGTGTGCATATCGTAATTAAGTGTAATTGTGTATCTGCATTATGTATGAGTATTACAATGAAATAACACAAATATACATACATACACATAGATAACACAGACGCACACATACATGAGCATGTATTTTCAAGAGAGATAGATAGCAATACAGAGATAGATAGATAGAGAGAGAGAGAGAGATAAATAACTGTTTTTTAGAGAGAGGAGAGAGAAAGATAACAGATTTCACTGTGTTTATGTATGTGGAAGAGAGGAAGACGATGTATGGGAATATGTGCACGTATTTTCAAGAGAGAGACAACAAGATAACAGATTTCATTGTGGTTATGTATGTGGAAGTGAGGAAGACGATGTGTGGGAATATGTGCATGTATTTTCAAGAGAGAGACAGCAAGATAACAGATTTCACTGTGGTTATGTATGTGGAAGAGAGGAAGACGATGTGTGGGAATATGTGTATGTGTGCGGGGATACGTTTTAAACTATGTATCTCTGTCTTTTGACGAGAGAGTGTGTGTGCAAGAAGAGTTACAGAGAACCATCTTCTCTATATGGAGAAAGACAGAGAGTGAGAGAGAGAGAAATACCTGTTTTTTCTCTATTCGTGAGGTGTGCAATGTCTCCTGAGAAGACTGCCCGATCCTGCCCTTCTGGAAAGCGTTGTGTACGCTGCTGTTTCTTTGTCTTGTGCGCGAACTTTCAATCCTGTGCACTCCACCTGTGTGTTGTGTACGATGCCGAGCTTGCTCCTCTACGCGCGCGTATACTCCAACTGTGTGCGATCCGTGTGCGCTTTCTGTGTTTTGCTGCTCGCCTGCTTTCTCTGTGTGCGTTTCTCGTGCGCTCTCTGTGTGCCTAATCTTGATAGGGTTTATTAGAATGCCACGTATGCTACAAGTCCATGTTTTATCATAGGATTAAAAAAAACAAAAGCAATATAAAAAATTAACCAATTCACACGGCCAAAATTAAAGAAATCATGGTTGAAAATATGAAAAACATGCAAACTCTATACTAGGAATTCACTTTAAAAAAAAAAAAATCTTTGCTGCCTGCCCCTTGACCCCGCCGGGGCGCTGCCCCGGACCCGCCCGGGGCGCTGCCCCAGGACCCCGCTCCAGAAACAATATCCCAAAATCAACCTCCCAAGCCCCGCCATCGAGAGCGCTATATTCCACATCCCCATCAAGAGCGCTACCCCCAAACTCACGTGGAAGCGCTGCCTTGTCACCCCATTGTGGCATTGCCCTAAGACCCCGCATCTGGAGTGCTAAATGGGAACATTTTCATTAGTGAAATTTTGAACATAAATTATATTAGCATATACTTAAATATAATACAAATATTAACATATTAGCTATACTACTAATTTACTATAGCAGTTCTAGATTATGTCCCATACTATATTTAAGGTGCCAAAGGTTTGGCCTTATGGTCCTAGATTTAGCCAAGTGGTCAACACATATAGGACCAAGTGCACACTGTGCCACAAAACTTGGCCACCACTTCACTTGCCAAAGTTTAGGCCACATGGTCAATCCTAACTTTCCAATGTTCTTATTATGTCACCTTTTGCCTCGTGGAAAACCTAGGCTTGTTTTCACATACTCAGGCACTTCAAGCCACAATAAATTGTCATTACTCTTCAACAACCCTTTTGTTCAAGTCTTTGAAAAAACATTGTTTAAGGCCACCCTAAACCATTTTCATTTAGGGGTGTCTAAAACTAGCTTTTTGGCAATTCGAGAAGAAAATGGTCAAAGTTTTATACTTAGTTTTAACCACTTGACCAATTCAAATATTGGAAAGCAAGGTCTTGTAATACTTTTCTTTGGACATCACACATTAAAACTAGGTCCCTCACTTGTCCAAGCTATGCTCTAATACAATAAAGGGCTTTTGGTTTCAAGATGCACCACTTTCCAACCTTGATTCCATTAAAGAAGCTAGCTCTACTTAGACATTTAATAGCAAGGTCTTGCAGCAGTTCAGATTGAACATTTTCCATGGCAGCTAGGTCCACCACTTATCTAAGCTATGCTCTAATAGAGTAAGGGGGTTTTGGTTTCAAGATCCACCACTTGTCCAAACTTGATTTGGGAAGCAAGGTCCTATAATAGTTTGCTTTGGACATTCACCATTACAACTAAGTCCACCACTTCTCCAAGCTATGTTCTAATACACTAAGGAGGTTTTGGTTTCAAGGAGAACCACTTGTACGACTCTGTTTTTGGAAGTAAGGTCTTTACATAGTTCACTTGGACCTTGGACATTGGATACTACAACTAAGCCCACCACTTGTCCAAGATATCCTCTATATATAGCCAAAGGGTTTGGGTTTCAAGATTCACCACTTTTCCAACCTTTCTTCCATTAAAGAAAGGAGGGGCTATAAACTAGGTCCACCACTTGTCCAAGCTATGCTCTGATATGGAAAGGGGATTTTGGTTTCAAGGTCCACCACGTGTTCAACCTTGCAAGACTCAAGGGATACTTGGACATTGGAAAGCATAGTCCTATAGTAGTTGATAGGTGGCAGTGGGTATTACAACTAGGTCCAACCTATGCTCTCATATCGCAAAGAGGCTTTGCTTTCAAGGTCCACCACTTGTCCAACCTTGCTTCCATTAAAGAAATGAGGGGCTACGTAAACATTGGCAAGCAAGGTAGCAAGGTTCTAAGGTGTTTTCACTTGGATATTGGGCATTATAACTAGGTCCACCACTTGTCCAAGCTATGCTCTGATAAAGAAAGGGGATTTTCGTTTAAAGGTCCACCATGTGTTCAACCTTTCTAATATAGAAAGGGGATTTTGGTTTCAAGGTCCACCACGTGTTCAACCTTGCAAGACTCAAGGGATACTTGGACATTGGAAAGCATAGTCCTATAGTAGTTGATAGGTGGCAGTGGGTATTACAACTAGGTCCAACCTATGCTCTCATATCGCAAAGAGGCTTTGCTTTCAAGGTCCACCACTTGTCCAACCTTGCTTCCATTAAAGAAATGAGGGGCTACGTAAACATTGGCAAGCAAGGTAGCAAGGTTCTAAGGTGTTTCACCTTGGATATTGGGCATTATAACTAGGTCCACCACTTGTCCAAGCTATGCTCTGATAAAGAAGGGGATTTTCGTTTAAAGGTCCACCATGTGTTCAACCTTTCTAATATAGAAAGGGGATTTTTGTTTCAAGGTCCACCACGTGTTCAACTTGAAAGACTCAAGGGATACTTGGACATTGGAAAGCATAGTCTTATAGTAGTTGATAGGTGGCAGTGGTATTAAAAAAGGTCCAACCTATGCTCTTATATAGCAAAGAGGCTTTGGTTTCAAGGTCCACCACTTGTCCAACCTTACTTCCATTAAAGAAATGAGGGGCTACGTAAACATTGGCAAGCAAGGTAGCAAAGTCCTAAGGTATTTCACCTTGGATATTGGGCATTATAACTAGGTCCACCACTTGTCCAAGCTATGCTCTGATATAGAAAGGGGATTTTTGTTTCAAGGTCCACCACGTGTTCAACCTTGAAAGACTCAAGGGATACTTGGACATTGGAAAGCATAGTCCTATAGTAGTTGATAGGTGGCAGTGGGTATTACAACTAGGTCCACCACTTGTCCAACCTATGCTCTCATATAGCAAAGAGGCTTTGGTTTCAAGGTCCACCACTTGTCCAACCTTGCTTCCATTAATATAGCAAGGAGGATTTGGTCTCAAGGTTCACCACTTGTCCAACCTATGCAAACCTTTTTCATGTTGTAGCATGATTTTTGGTTTGAAGAGTATTTTTCTATAACTATGGATTTAACAATGTAATCTTTTTACTTACAGGATGGACTTTGAATCTGGGAGAAAGTACATATGATACTTGACAATGAAATCATTGGTATTGGTTGTGTGTGTAGAACAGATCCAGATTCCACTTGTGGTGGTACAAAGATAGGGCTGGAAATGTCTCCATATTAGTGGAGGAATGCTTGAAGGATGTGGTCCTACCTTTTCCTACAATGGATACTTCATCTCTCCAAGGCTCATTATGGAGTGCTGTTCGATGGTCAAAGCTTCTTTTGCAATCTTTTGTATTAAATGGGAACTTAATTGATCCACACGAAAGCTACAATGGTGATGAAGAACATGATCATTCTGATCCTCTAGTTACAGATGCAATACCTATGACAAGCCCAGAATTTGAAGCAATGATTCGAGAGTCTTGGAGAAATCAGAGGGTCCTTTTAAAAGATGACACAATGATGCAAACCATGAATGAAGGGACCATCTTATATGTATTTCCACATGATTATGTCAACTTTCAGGAACTTGGTCCTGATTGTGTGGGTGTGGGTATTGAAAGAGAAAATGCAAGCATTCATGATGTGGTTGAAGTGGGTAGCATCACTTTGCTAAAGTGGCCCATCAAGCAGACAACAATGTTGAATGGGAGCCCATTACAACGCTTTGTTCCTGTTGATGGCATGCATGCTACATATGAGGATGTATCCAACGATGGCAATGTTGGAAAAAAACTTGATGGGAGTAATGTTGTCCAGTTGTCAAGGAAGAGACGATACACTTTCATGAACAGGACTCAAAAATCAAAAGCAGCACCAGCTTCGACTTTTTACCTTTCAAACAAATCAATTCAAAGGGTATCATGCATTGATTGTTGTGCACAAAAATGCTGCCAATTTGCAGATCGTGATATGGTGACAAGGTTACGACAACAATTTTGGGAGAGTCTCAAAAATCACGCACTAATTATGTTTATGATGTTCTTTCTATATGTTATCAGAAAGATGAGAAGTCACGATACCAATTCAGGCTAAATGGCTCTATTGTTTGTTGTAGAGCATGGTATGAGCTACATGGAATACCAAAGACATCATTTTATCGATACAAGGAGAACTTTGAAAATGGTGTGCGCCAATATGTACATGGGAACACATGTACATTGAGAAGGGGACTTCAACATACTAGTTTAGCAAGAGCACTACTAAACGAGTTTGTGGAAAATAACTCTGAGAAAATGCCACATAGAAGTAGAACACTGCTAGATGGCTCAAGAGAGACTCAATTGGTGATTCCATCAACATACAAACAAGTGGATATTTTATGTGAAATCAACACGACACTTGACCAAATGGGCTATGAGAAGAAGCTATCCCAATCTTCTTTTGGTAGAATTTGGAACAAAGAGTACCCACATGTCACTTTAACAAAGACGAGTGAGTTCTCTAAGTGCAATATTTGTAGCTCAATCAAGGCAAGGTTAGAAGCTAAACCTTCTCTTGAAGAGAGAGCTCTTCTCTTGAGGGAGAGAGAAGTTCACATGGCACAACAAAAGAGTTGCAGAAGCCTATATTATGCATGGCGCACGTATTCAGAAACTCAACCACAAAAATATGTATGCATAATCCATGATAAGATGGATCAAAAGAAGACTGCCATTCCTAGATTACGCATTGTTCCCAAGGGTGTGGATTCAGGATATAATCTGCAGGTGGCATTGATTGGCATGATCACTCATGGACATGGAGAAGGTCATTACGGACACTTTGTCTTGAATGGTTTGTGGCCAGCTGATCCAAATCTTACAATTGGCTCAATTGCTAATTGTTTACATAACCTCGAGAGGATAGATAAGCATCCTCTTGGTGATCTAGTAACAAATGGACTTCCAAGGAGCAATATTTCACTACTACATGCTTTGAACTCAAGGGATGCTTTGGACTACCATAACTTGAGTGATGGAAAAGAGCCCATTGTGCAGTCGTCAGAAATTGCAGAAGAGGAATTGGGGTCAACATTTCGCAGATTGCCAGAGAACTTGTTGCTACAATTGGATAATTGTGCAGGGGAAAACAAAAATCGATACTTATTTGCCTATTTGTCAATGCTTGTTGCAAGGGGTGTTTTCAAAACCATCCAGCTGGGATTTTTAATGGTTGGGCATACACATGAGGACATAGACGCCATGTTTAGTAGGTTTTCAGAGAAGTTGAGAGTTACACAAACCTATACTTTGCCACATTTGATGGATACATTACGAAACAGCTCATCTTCATCTCCAGCTCCATTTTTTCTCACAAAGATCCCTGATTTCAAGCAATATTGTGATGGCTATCTTTGTGATGGACAAGACATACTTGTTGGACATTCCAAACCGCTTCAGTTCAAGTTCTTTATGCAAGATGAGACACCAATGATGCAATATAAGGCACATGTAGGTGTATCAAGTTGGAGTGGAAGTATTCGCCTTTGGAAAACAGACACAGAAGGCAAGCCAATGTTACCACATGGAGATCCACCTCTAGTACAAATGGCGGAGTATGTCAAGGCCCACGAAGAAGTCATTTTGGGGCTAAAGAACTATATAAAATTTTGGAAAAATTTAGGGAATGGTTCAAGTATTCCGCGATATTATAGACCCGTGATAGATTATTGGAGTAAGGTAATTGAAGAGATTGGAAAAGCAATCATATCAGAGGGAGTCTTGTATGAAATGTTTTGGCCAAAAACTCAAGAATGTTCTCATCTACAAAGCACTACAATGAATTTGCAACAAGGAGCAGAAAGATTCCTAGGCCTTGAAGAGTTGAATGATCATTTTTGTGGGCCTCAACGAGATAGGCCAAGGGAAGAGTTTGACCCTATGTCTGATGTGCACCAAGGTGACTTTCTTATGCTTGTTCCGAGTGACACAGAAATCTATCCAGTGTGGCTTGCAATGGCTTTATCTGACATTGATAATGAGCCTACATCACCAAACTACAGAAAACTCTTGATTCAATATTGGGCACCTTGCGCGAGAAAAAGTGGATGACAGATACTCAAGCTTACAGTAATTGTTGGAAGGGTTATTGGGCTGTCAACTATAAGGACCCACAAGTGTGGGAAACTATAGATGCAATTGTTTGGTCCTGGAGACCCAACAAAGAAGGACCATTTTCTAGAATAAAGATTCCAGAAAGACATGCTCTAAAAGCCAAAGAAGGCCTCACTCGTGCACATCAGCCACACTTGGATCAAAGTTCAGATATGGTATCAAATGTGGAGTAGAATTATGTGGAGCTTCTATTGTGACTATACTAGTCAATTTGTAAACAAAATCTTTTTTGTATCTTCCTTTGTTTTATGTAATTTATAGTTATTATTCAAATCCATGTGTTGTACATCCTCTTGACTTTTGGTGTTTATCAACACCACAATCCTATGAGATTTTCACTTTATTTACTAGCCACACACCTCAATTTTTCCCACTTTAAGTGGAAAATTCCCAAATTACATGAATTCGGTCGATTTGGAGATTCCCATAATGTGAGATTTTTACCAAAATACCTAATATGGTCTTACTTCCTTTTGCTTAGCTTTGTTGTTATTGGAATTGCCCTTAGGAGACTTTTGGACATTGTCCTTCCCCTTAGGCTCATTAGAATCCTTGTTTTCTGTGGGCTTAGGATTTCTTTTAGCCCTTGTTTGGAAACTGATTCGTGAAGCCACCATGGTATGGTGTATGACCGCAGATATGGTGCATTGCCTTTGGGAGTTAACATACTCCGCCAATTATTGAGTTAAGCCTGCACAAAATTATTGTTTTGGCTCTCCAAAATCCATCTTTTTGAAGACAGTAGATTTGAGATATAAGTCCCAAAAAATTTCTACATATTTGTGAATGGATTTGTAGGGAGAGAGATTAAAGATTTTCCATTCGGTGAGTACTTTGTCTTTGGCATCGGTGGCCAAAAACTGCTTCATAATGGAAGCTCTTAAAGCTTTCCATGTTCGTGGAGCTTCACCGTTGGCCCGTAGGCTATATAGACCACCATTTCCTGGCGGATTTTTGAAAATTCATAGCTACATTGCATAGCTTAGAGGAATCCATGAAGCCCTCATCTCTAAATGCCACATTGAGTTGTTGGAGGAAAGCCAAGACTTTGTCCGTAGCACCAAAGGTGCCATCATAGGTAAGGAAAGAGATTCTCTTTCCTCCCTCTTTGAACTTCTTGATCTTGGAAAATCTCTTCCATGCAGCATATGATTTCCTATGGCCTCTTCTCACCATTGATTTATTCAGAAGATGAAGAATTTGAGAAAGAGGAAGAGGATGAAGAAGATGGAGAAGAGAGTGCACTCTTTCTCGCCTTTTTCTTCTCTTGTTTTCTCTCACCCCCCTTTGAACTATGATGTGGAGAAGTGTGCAATGGTCTTCTCCGTTTAGTAGTGATGGAGAGCGTTTTGGCCGCCGTCTTTGTGGATCCATCTCCGTCGAGGTGATAGGAGACTCACTTCTTTCTTGTTCTTTTGATGGGGGCTCTTGAGTTATCCTTTCGCGAGAAGATGCGTCATCAAGTATTAAATTTTTGAGTCCTTCGTACGGATCCTCTTCTTCTTCCCGAATCGGAGAGAGGCCTCTTTTGGAAGTCTCGCAAGGAGGCTTCCTAGGTACTCTCTTGTCATGGTGGGGTTTTGGAGAATCCCATGAGCACGTAGCTATTGTTGCACTTCACTTTGGAGGGATGGATTGCCCGCATTGGCTTGTTGAAGCATAGAAACAAGGTAGTTAACAAGCACAGGGGCATTAGTAGCTGGCTCATTTTAGCAAAATCAAAGCTATCAACATTAATTTCACTCTCTTTACTATTGTCAGCCATTCTAGCAATTTTTTAGGTGTAATATTCATAGGTGTTCTATGGCACTTCAAGCCCTAGTTGCTACTCCTCTTTACCCCTTTAGAAAAGCACTCAAGCTCATGTACCCACGGCTTGAATATCATTAATTTCAAGCAATTGAAGAGAGGTATTTCAACACCAAAATAGTACCAGCTCCTGTCAAGCTTCTAATAGCTCAATAGTGGTTAAGCGGTAGGCACGCCCCATAGGACTCCCCTATTAAGACAATAGCTCTCGACGGTGATGCCTCGTTATCTGCACGAAGGGAGGTGCACTGTAAGGCTAAAAAATCCCTATTCTACTTACTCAATCGCAATTAATAATACCAACCATTTATAGCTAGATTGAGTACCTCCCTTATTGAGCAAGAAAATAGAAACCTTGTTCTGTGATGCCAATGTAACATTTAATGGCCTAGTAACTTGTGTTTAGCAGAAAATAGCATAGACATAGTGAGCATTTCATTAGAATAGATTCCTAATGAGCATAGAAAGAGTGCTTGGATGGAGAGATGAACAAAAATCATTACACCTAGTTAGATAGGCATGAACAATGCTTCAAAAGAGAGAGAAATTAAGCTATTGACAAGAGTTGAGGACCGGATTTATATGGAGCGGGTCTCCCCTCCAAAAGTCTTTGTACTATAGGTTTCCCCCATCAAGGGAGACATTTTACAATACAATTCTTTGTTTTTGTTCAATAACTAGCTAGTGCAATGAAGATGGAAGCTTCAAGCACTAAGCAAACACTTCAAAGCACAACATCAATTCGCCCACAATCACAGACCCAAGACCTCTCGAAGATGGTGAGAGCTAGCGGGGAATGAGAGTAGATTGAGAAGAAAAAGGAGTATTCTTACGAGAAAGAAGTATATCTCCTCACCTAATCACTTATAATAGCTTAGCATAGCTTAGTAACTAGCGTGGTAGAGGAGATGAGCATGCATTGAATCTTGGCTCTTGGTTGGATTTGCATCACAAAACCAAGAGTTGTTGGTGTAGGCCTCCCTTCTTCAAGCTTGGAGTAGATGATGAGCTTTCAATTAAAGCTTCAGAGGAGAGAGAGATTTGTCTTGCTTCACACAAGATTGTGTGAGTGTGTGTGTGAAAATTCCTTGTCAAATTCAGCCCCCTCTCTCTTTTGGTGGACCACTCTTGCAAATTACTTATGCTCACACCCCATAGGACCCTGCAAAGCTTACCAAATCATAATTGAGAAGAATAAGTGATAGATTTGTGACATGTGTCCCTCTTTCCCCTTTTGTGAGAGCTTTAGGTAATTAATTAATGCAATTGAAATCTCATTGGACCCCTTAGTCTTATGGCCAATAGGAATCAGGCAAGCCATTGGGCTGCTGAATGCTCATTGGACCTCTTGAGAGATTGGCCAATATTCCTCTAGAGAGCTTAATTTTATTGGTTCTTTTATTAAGTGTTTTTTAATTAATTAAGCTATATTTACTCTAGCCTAATTCTCATTGGTCCACCTCTATGGCCATCCAATAGGATTTGAATGCACCTTGTGCGCAATTGGGCTAGGGAGCTAACATGTGTGGTAGAGGAGATGAGCATGCATTGAATCTTGGCTCTTGGTTGGATTTGCATCACAAAACCAAGAGTTGTTGGTGTAGGCCTCCCTTCTTCAAGCTTGGAGTAGATGATGAGCTTTCAATTAAAGCTTCAGAAGGAGAGAGAGATTCGTCTTGCTTCACACAAGATTGTGTGAGTGTGTGTGTGAAAACGCCTTGTCAAATTCAGCCCCCTCTCTCTTTTGGTGGACCACTCTTGCAATTTACTCATGCTCACACCCCATTGGACCCTGCAAAGCTTACCAAATCACAATTGAGAAGAATAAGTGATAGATTTGTGACATGTGTCCCTCTTTCCCCTTTTGTGAGAGCTTTAGGTAATTAATTAATGCAACTGAAATCTCATTGGACCCCTTAGTCTTATGGCCAATAGGAATCAGGCAAGCCATTGGGCTGCTGAATGCTCATTGGACCTCTTGAGAGATTGGCCAATATTCCTCTATAGAGATTAATTTTATTGGTTCTTTTATTAAGTTTTTTTTAATTAATTAATCTATATTTACTCTAGCCTAATTCTCATTGGTCCACCTCTATGGCCATCCAATAGGATTTGAATGCACCTTGTGCGCAATTGGGCTAGGGAGCTAACATGTGTCCACTATGCCCTTTATGTAAAGGGGCTTGCATGATTGTGTGTGTGTGTGTGTTTCTCTCTCATCCCCTACTAAAGGGGCTTGCCCTCTCCTCTTTAGGAGCTTGCAAAGACTTTTTTGTACACTATCACAAGCATCCAATTTTCCGTAGGGTTGGACCATTGGACATAACCTTTGAGTTTTGGAACCTTAGCATTTTGGAAGTCTTAATGGGCTTAACCTTAGGGTCTTTGAAGCCCATTGTTGCACATTGTTCTTTTGCAAATGGACCCCCCTTTGGATCCCTATTTTCCCTCCTTTGGATCACTACTGTGGCCGATCTGCCAACTTAACCAATATTCTACCTTTTTCTCCCCTAGTACTTTCCCATATTAAATGACCAGTTTAAATTGAGAAAATCATTTAGGATAATTAGATATTAGTTATTATGACACCGATTGATGCAAACCTAGAACTCAAATCGAAGAGCTCAAGGAGGCGAACAAGTGTTGGATGAAATGTGCCATTGCACTACGCTCCATTTTTCCCGTTTCTCCAAATTTTGAGCAGAAGTCCCCCAAAAATTGAGAGGAAGTTCAAGGTGTCAAAAGATAAATCAACAAGAAAACGTAATCAATGATTCACCATATTGATTAGCAATAAACACCACAAACACTAATAATATTCATATTAACACAAAACAACCACAATTAACAAGAATCAATCCTCAAAAATAAAATTTGTAGCAATTTTGAATCTTACATGCGAATCGCATACACATACTATTTTGTCACCGTAAATTGAATTGACACGTGATCGTTATCGCACTAATACCATGTTGAGATGTAGAGAGAAAGAGAGAGACGAGACAAGAGACACACCATGTACGCTCCCAAAGACGGATTCATATTGAGGACAAGATACAAATATATAGGTGAGACCAGGTTGAGTAGAGTGAGCCATATATAGCTCCAACACTAACAGCTTGCCTTGGCTACCGATTAAAATCATCATAAAGCTTGACTTGATTAATTGAAATTTACGGTGATTTCCATAGTCATTTGCACATGCTGTTCTTATTCTCTCAGCTACAGGCCCCGCGTCTACCAGGCTCATGTTTCAAACACATATCCCCTAACACTAAAACCTAGTGTCCATTAAGCCAAAGCAAAACAGAAAATGCCAAAGACGATCACACAAGGACCAAAAACAAGATGGGTTCCGAAATTTCTCGTGGAAACTCAAACACAAAGAACCCACACACAGATTCAACCGCTTCTCATGCGAGATAAAGCAAAGGCTTTATCTATCACTTGACAAGCAAGTCAAGAGGAGCCAGAATATGCCAACCTACTCAACAAAAATGGTGGCATCCAATGACCAACACAATGGAAAAGGCCTAAATGTCTAGAACTTATGGAACTGGGTTTCTGTCTCTTAACAAGTAAGTCCAAGTCGCCATTAGACATACATGGCATAAAAGTGAGAGTCTGCAACTAAGCCACTAAATGAGAGAGGCATTAGTCCCAAATCTTCCATAATATTCTCTGTGGTCTAAGTGTCTTAGATATCCTAGGTATTGCTCAAGCTAGAAGAGTTGAGCATATTTTATGTTATGTCGCTCATGTTGGTAAAGGTGAGAATACTAGTCAAAGTCTATGTATTTTAAGGTTGGGAAGTGAAGGAGGAATTACAAAAGACACTCACACAATGAAAATGGTGAGGTATGAGTGGAGAAACTTCTACATCAAAAACCCTTCTTGGAAATGTGGAAGCTATTGAGATGTCCTTTGATGTCACATGTTCAACATTTGTTCCTTGAAGCACCCATGAACTCCATCTCTTATAGTACATGATTTTGTTTGAAAATTTTCTTTGTATGCATATAGAGTGTCCCATAATGAGCACTTGCAATAGAGAATCTTCCTTTGTTTCTCCCAAGCACTCACCTTGCATGATAGGTACTTCAAATGAAACTACTCAACTCCAATAAGTGCGTATACCAAAGGCACTTTTTTTCCACCGAGTCTTTTTTCTTTGGTCATCCAAGTTTTAGACATAATCTAAAAACACATTATCTTCTTGTATATGTTCCTTCTACATCAGCAATAAGAAAATGGCTACATAAATCGATTGGCAATGGCTTGGAGCTACAATTGTAGATCCCATCCTACCTATCAACAGAATATCTTACATTCAAGTAAACAACAAATCTTCTGCAAGTAATGGAAAAATGAAGAATGGCCTACAATGACAAATTCAACAACTGAGCTATCCACAATCATCATACGTAGCTCACACAATGTTTCAACATTGGCTACCTATTCCAAACAATTCAATTTGCATTGGAAATTGAAAGCAAACCCATCATAAAGTACATGCCACAAAGATGTTGGTATACTTGCAATGCCCACCTCTCTTAGTTTTTGCACCACAATATATGTTTCACAGTTTGTAAGGTCCCCATATGATGAGAAGCCAATGGTGCACATATATTTGGTGGATTCCAGCTTTGCACATTGATGAGATCTCTATTTGTGATCGTGGATGGCACGGAGAAAGTTCATGGGAAACGTTTTAGGCCTCGTCAAAATATTCCTTTTCGCCGAAATATCTTGGCCAAACGATGGCCGGAAGAGAATCGAAAAATGGTCGTCCACCAGTGGCCGGTGGCCGGTGGTTCGTGGTCTTTAGCCAGTGGCCGGATTTCATTGGCCGATGGCCGATTTCTAGGAGGACTTGTCTACCCAAAAGCGGCTACATATGGGCGCATGGGAGAGTCCTACTTGGACTTGGCTATCTAAGGGCGTTTAGAGGCTCCCTTACATCTGTATAAGGAGGGCCTTCTCGTTAGTGATTCGGTAGAATGGTGTGTACAATTGATGCACAGAACACATCCTTGTGTAAGGATTGTTAGTCCCTTGTATTCCTACTTGCTCTAGTTGTCTAAATCGCCATTTAAGGTCTACCTTGAGAGCGCATGGGTGGATGATGCCGTCACTTTGTAATAGTGTGCTAATCTAAAGGTTTTTTATTTTCCACTAATCTACTTTGCATTGTATCTCTCTCTATTCTCCTTGCTACTAGATCCTTATTGTATTCCACATTTCTTACAAAAGAGGATCAGTTCTACAAACTCAAACACATCAAACTACATCTTCACAATGGCCAAGACTGGAACAAAAAATGTGCAACAAGAAAAAAATTTGCTGCGATAATCAATGCTCAAATCGTGTATCAACCACATGGAAAATATGAATCACACAAAGAAGGGGGGAGGGTCATCCATGACAAATCACTTCCCAAGCTAAAGACCACCAACTTAGAAGATAAATCTGAAGACAACCCTACTGACAAGACTGCACATGGTCATGTCAAGGGACGGCACGAGCTAGGAATCGCGAAATGTAAGCCAATTGATCGAACGGGCATCCACCTGTTTGGACACGTAGCTAGACACCACATTTGTACTCTTATTATTTTTTGATCTAGTGTAGTAATACTATGTGTAATACTAATTCCCTGAATTGTAATCATGTCATGATAATTGTAAAGGTCTATGTGAGCCATCCACTAGCCATTTAGTAAGCCCTAGGTATAAACGTCAATAACCATAATGTGAAAGTGGATCTTATATTTAGAGAAGAGAGAGATCTATTGCGTTACAAGCTGCTCTAGCTTGTAATCAACTTTTCTAACAATTAGGTAATCCGTATTTAATTCCAAAACTTGCATTAAGCTCCTCTTTGTTTGCTCTTTCATTCAAGTGTAAGTATTGTCAGTTTTGTTGTAATTTGTGATTACATGTATGTGAACCTAAATTGTAGATTTGAGTGCTTAAATCAATGCTTTTAGTCATTTTGACCATAGAAGAGTGTTCCTAGATCATAGGGAAACCTTTCTGGACTGATTTGTTGCAGCTTTTAGGACCTTTTTTATGATGGATCGTGATTTTGGTACCTTGTTGGATTGTGACCAGAGTTGGTAGAATAGAGCCCCTAGGTGTCATAGACATCCTCCTTAAGTTTTGTTGCATTTCGATTCCGTTCGAGTGTTGAAATGGTGTGATGACTTAGAGGAGTGAGAAAGAACATATGCAGATTTTTTTTAATCTGTGAGTGGTGGTTTGCTTGTTGAGTTGTTGTGTTTTCTTATTAAGGTTCGCTTCTTGCAATTGACAACCTCAAAGAGTCTCCGTGCCCCATCTGAGCCACTTCCCTGAGTATTTGACATTATGTTAGTGTTAGATAGCCTTGCTACAAACGTCCGTTGGGACGAACTGTAAATTTGGGCTGCATAATCTTGTAAACTCGGGTCGCTCAATTCCACGATCTACAATGCATGCGCCTCACCATTTTCACCTCCACCCTTGATCCCATTTGAACATGCATATGCCATATAGTGTCGAGGCTTACAAGGTTTTGGGTCCGCACAACAATCTTGGCCGCTACAAGTAATTAAGGCCTTTGTAGATATTTGTCATTTCTTGGCAATGCATGAGAGTGAGTAGACGGAGGGGGGCTGCATTTTCCCAGCTCTACCTAAATTGGTTGAGTAAAGGCACGAAGGCATCGTTTTCAAAAGATGACAAATGATTGCTCACGAATGCAAAATGTTGCAACTATACTCATACAAATGCATTCCTATATTCAATTCTTTAAACCTTTTTGCATCGCTTTGTCGTCAATCTCGTGGGTACAAGGTCTTTCCAAGTATTAAGGGTGCATTCACACGCTGCTCTTGTAGTGCCTCCACACTAAGCACCAGCGTTTTCAAAGGGGATCGATGATGATGGGGTCATTCGGATGCATTTTGTAAATTCGGGTTGTCGCGTGAATTCGGGTCTGCACCTTGACCCTCAAACCAACGCCCTCCTCGATGCAAGGCATGTGCTTTAACCACCACATCCACATGGGTTTACTGAATTATGTGGCATTTCAATTCCCCATATTTAGGTCGTTTCGGGGCGGGCAGCAAGAAGAGCAACCTCTAGACACCCTTCAAGGCGCCCGTGCTGCTCAATGGGGTTGGGGCACAACACAACACAAACCAAAACAACAAACCCACAATCAAATCTCAACTACACAAGGGGCACCACCTAGTTTAAGAGCGAACTAGGACGCAAAAGAGGAGAACTGTTATAGAAACCCACAAACAAGCAAGGAATTTACACTAACCCTAACACCAATGGAACACTCTCACACACTAAAACACGATAGAGAGAGAGAGAGAGAGAGAGAGAGAGAGAGAGAGAGAGAGAGATGGTGTACAACTTAGCTTCAACTTTACATTTTGCACAAAAAGGAACTTAGAGCTTGCGGAATCAAGTGACAAGATTTGGTTATAGCATCACTAGCACATTGTCTTAGGGTTATGGGACCCCTCTCACCATCCACCCTCTTACAATGGTAGCCAAACAATAGCCAATGAATCACAAGCAACAAAACAACAACCTTCAATGAAACAAGTCACCTTATGAAGCTGAATGAGTTTGCCAAGCCAAATTGGAGGAGAAGCGTGAGCCTTTGGACATGAATTGCACCCAAAACTACCAATTCATTGATGTTGGGGTAGATACAACAATGGTAGGAAGAATATCTTCTACTCACACTCACTCAAACTAGCTCAAGCTATTCTATGCACCAAGGTGATGGTGTATAGAAAGCTTACTCTCTCTTTATAACCAAGATAGAACTGGCGTGTGGTACGCTCAATCTAGTGTGCAATGGTATAGTGATGTCTTTCACAAGGAGGAATGGGTTCTATTTATAGGTTTTAGAAGCCTTGATTAGGATTAAGCCTAATCAATTTTATTAGAAAAGATCAAGGATTATGAATTTTTATGAATTTCAAATGAGAATGGGGTCTCTCTTTTCTCTTGAGTCACATGGATGTGGGCTCAAGTAAGAGAATTATTGATGTGGTGAAAGGAGAGAAACTTCCATGGGAGTGAGTGAATTTGGTTTACTTGTGCGGTTGCCTACTCCATATGTTGATAGTGTGGGTGCATTTTTACAAGAGAAGTTAGTTTTTAGTGGTAATAATCACTAGAATTGTTAGTGATACATTTACAATGGGTAGGATGATTTGATTTGATGAAGGAAGAGGGGTGAATTAAAAGAGAATCATTGAGATGGTGAAGCTTTGAAGAAGCTTGAACTCACCCTTGTGTAGATTGTGGAAAAAATGACCGCTGGTCTTCTTCTTCTTCTTCGCTTCTTTACGCCGCCGCCACGGTTGACCACCACGATGAAAAGAGGATTTGTTGATGAAAAATCCTCAATTTGCAGAAGTTATCATGGTTAAGATGCTGAATTTTAGATATTTTTAGGAGAGGTAAATGAAATTGTAACATAGAAGCAATAGAGAGAGACATGGAGAGGGTGTATGTATGTAGAGGTTCATAAAAGAACTATAGGGATGAGAGAGAAGGCTAATGGTGAAGAGGGTGGGAGAAGCCATGGAAATTGCAGGTTTGAGTGAGGGAAGGAGAGGGAGGGATGTGTAAGAGTGAGTAGGTGTGTGGAAGGGTGAGAGAAGACTAAGGGCTACTTTTGAGAAAAGTGTGCAGACTGGGGTCCCAGACTGGGGTCCACTCAAAAAATCATAGCTCACCGCTGGTAGCTCCAAAAATCATGAAAACATTTGAGGTGATTATTCAGAGTGTGGGTTGCATTTTCTCTTTTGACCACCGCTCCAAATTCGAAGTGGAGATAGGTGTCAAAATTCTCACCAAAAAGCCTGTTTTTATGCCTACAAAAGTCTTTTTGTGGCCCCCTCCTTTGTTGAATTTGTACAATGTATCCAAGAGTGAGCCCCTCCTTTGTCATATTATAATACAAAGCATCCAAGTTGCCCTTGACCCATGCATGGAAGAGGATTATTGGTGAATAAAGAAATATATACATGGTGGGACTAGTGTATGGACTATTCATGGACTTTAGCTCAATGAGCACGTGGTGTTAGAATAATGAGTAAAAATAATAATAAAAATACGGAGGAGTTATGGATATGGAAATATATTGGAATCATATGATATGGTCCCTCCTTGAATTATTTTGGGTGAAAGAGCAAAAGGTATGCAAGTAAATAATATAATAAACGTAACCAATGAGTAGAAATCAATTTTTTGTTTTCACGAGGGTGAGGGTGAAAATGTGGGAGTGATTTGTATAAAGGAAAAATATGAGGTTAGAGTATGTACATATTGGCAAAAAATATAATTATGGTGTAAGAGGATGAAAGAAGGTGTACATAGGTTTAATAAAACACACACCTAAGTAGAAATATTTAAATAAAATACCAAAATAATTATAAAAAATCTCTATATTTAGGCCATATATACAATGAAATATTTACACACAAAGAGGCCATAATATACTTTTATTTTTTTATGTTTTTAATTTTTTTGGCTCAACTAGCCCAGTGACTAGCTAGCTGAGGGTTGTTAAGAAGATATGGGAAAAGCCCCCTAACTCACACACGCCTATGTACAATGAAATGGTAGGGATAGCCATAGAGTTTGGGTGAATTTGGTAGGGTAGAGTAACTTACTATGGCAATTATGGAGAGCCAAAAAACGGCTTTAACACTAGGTTGGTAACCTAACAGGACATAAAAGTGTCCTTTCAGGGTTTTGAAAAAAACCTCCAAAACCATAGTAGATCCACTCATTTTGTAAAATCCTTTCATGAGGTTATAGCTCAAGGCCTACTACACATGGAAAAAATAGGAAACTTGTAAAATTTCTCATCTTTTGGTCACACCAAGCCTCCAAAGCTAATAGACCAGTACATTTTCATCAAAACAGTCATTTCTTACGTTTTATTGCATAAAAATAAGATTAGGGATTTTTGTAGGACTTGAGATAAATTCCCTAGTTAACTTCAATGGGTTGGTGATCAGAACATATGATTGATTCTCACTCACTATTTTTTGTTTTGCCAAAATAAATAGGTACAAAAAAGTTGAATTTTTACCATTCTGCAAACCTATCATCAAAGTTTCTATAGCCACGCTCAATACAAATAATATATGCATGTTTTCTTAGTTCCCTATTGTCCTTTAGGTTCATAAGGAGCCATGGAGCATTTCAAAAGAATAATACATCTCTTACCAAGGGGAATCTTGGGGAGAAAGATGAAGTACTAAATACAGCAAACATGAAAAAACTGGGTTCAACATTATGAGTGTAGAATCCCATAGAAACTATTCAATATCTAGCCAAATTTGATCCTTATGACTAGATATGGTTACTACCTACAAAATGCATGTAGTTGTCACAAGAAACTAACAATATTGAAAAAGCTATACTTGATATACTAGAATGTTGCGTTTTCTTCTATAATTGAAAAAATCAACCATCTTTGTCTACTATGCAAAATAGGGTATTAGGTGCCCCAAAACTCAAGGAATATTAGCTTTATGTTACAATATGCGACATAGAAAATCAAAACTGCATTTGGATATCATGAAAGCCACCAAAAAAATCATAGAAGAGCTAAAATTGGCTAAAAAACAGGATTTGACAATTTTTGTAATTTGGTCATAACTTACAACTTTCACATTTATTTCTCCCTAGAAGCATCAGGACATGTTGAGGACTACTAAAGATAGTTCTCTAGCATTATAGACCTCACAAACATGAATTCTAGAGTGGTATAGTTGCAAAAAGTTGAAAAAAGCCAAAAACAGGACCCGTTTTTTCACACAGTTTAGGTTGTGAAATGTTGTGCAAGGACAAGGTTAAAGATGGAATTGATATTCCAAATAAATGTCGAGTTTTTTTCAGCTCATGAGACAACTTTCTAGACAGGTAGCACCTCAAAATCCATTTTGAAACTCTTGACATAATTCAAGGAAAATGGTCACTTCATAGGACATAAAAGTTTCCCAGGACATAAAAGTGTCCCATTACCAACCTAGTGTTAATTAGCCCTCCCCCAGGATGATGGTATATTCATGTACCATCATAGAGCATCTTTTCCAAAGAGAGTGCTTCAGAGTCCTTGACGAGGTCTTCATTGTTTGGCCCTTCAGAATTTTGGCTGGAGTTACACTCATGCTTCATGTAACAATACTTACATGAGACAGTGTCCTTTGGACAGATCTTTGGTAGATCCTTTGGTAGAAGGCGACTCAAATAGGGCTTCAAGCGATACCCGTTTACCTTCCTGGAGTGCTCTTTACCATTCAAGTCCATAAGTTGATAGTAACTTGAATTGAAAGCCTTCTTGACGATGTATGGCCCTTGCCATCTAGTTTCAAACTTGGCATCAAAATGATTGTGAAGTCGATTGTCATACCTTAGCACAATCTCTCCTTCCTTGATTCCTTTGTC
This sequence comes from Adiantum capillus-veneris, assembly GCF_014529385.1. Taxonomy (NCBI): domain Eukaryota; kingdom Viridiplantae; phylum Streptophyta; class Polypodiopsida; order Polypodiales; family Pteridaceae; genus Adiantum; species Adiantum capillus-veneris. Next base: position 82,605,220 of record NC_140949.1, read on the forward strand.
CTTCAATTTCTTGTCGTGCGTTTCTTTCACTTGTGTGGCTTTCCTCTTGTAGCACTCGTAAGCTGCTTCTCTTTTCCACTCAAGCTCCACTAATGTAAGAAGTTGATCCATCCATACCTCTTGATCATCTTGTGCACCTTTGCCATGAAGTCGCATTGTTGGAACATTGAGCTCGATAGGCTGCAAAGCCTCTTGACCATAGACCAGACCATAGACCAAGTGAAATGGTGTGAACTCCGTGGCTTCCCTATATGTGGTTCGATATGCCCACAAGGCACCATCCAAGAAGTCATCCCATAATTTTGTCTTGTTTTGCACCATCTTTCTAATGATTCCTGCGATGACACCATTAGCCTTCTCCACCAAACCATTTGACTGTGGGTAGTATGGTGTGCTATGACGATGTAGAATGTGAAGCTCTTAACAAACTTCTGTGAGTAAACCCTTCTTGAACCCCGGACCATTATCCGAAACAATCTCTAGAGGTGTGCCAAATCTACAACAAATATTAGTGTAGACAAACCTGCTCACTGTTTTTCCATTTACCCTTGCCACACTTTGAGCCTCTACCCACCTAGTCATGTAGTCCACAGCCACTAGAATGTAAAGTTTACCATTTTTTGTCCTAGGCAGAGGACCCATAGCATCAATGCCCCACTTTTCAAAGGGTCCATTTGCAAGAACTATTTGCCTTGGGCCATGCACCAACCTTCTATTTCCATTTATCTGACAATTGTGACAGCTTTTATACCAATGTTGAACATCCACATGCAAACTTGGCCAAACATACCCCGCAAGCAAAATCTTCTTCACAGTTAATTCTTGGGCAAAATGACCACCACATGCCTCTTCATGCAAAACTTTTAGAATGGCTAGAATTTCCTCGATAGTTGGTACTCTTTTGCACACTTGATCCTTCCCTCTTTGATAGAGGGATCCTTCTAGGAAGAGATACGCGCTTGCCTTCTTCATGAGTCTCCTCTTCTGATCCTTCGTGAAGTCTTGTGGAAACTCATCCTCCAAAATGTAGCCAATAATGGGAGTCAATGACTCCAATCCCTGGTATCTTGGTTTCTTAACAACTTCTGCCACCATGATGACCTGCACTTCTTTCTCAACACATGTAACTACTTGCTGTGCAAGTAAATTGGCATCTTCATTCTGTTTCCTAGGAATATGATATAGTTGCACTTCTTCAAATTGATTAAACAGCCTACGAATGGCATGAACTTTTTTCCTTAGGTTTTCATTCTTGCATGCCCAAATGCCTAAAATTTGTTTCACAATGAGAAGTGCATCTCCCTTTACCATGAGACGTTGTATACCTTGGCCAATGCACATCTTCAAACCATGAAGTAGTGTGTCGTATTCTGCTTCATTGGTTCTAGCTGAACTTGGTAGATTGAACTTCTCTTTCATGACCACCTCTCCACTTGGGTTGAGCAACACTAGCCCTCCCCCTGCTTTTTCTGTGGCTCGACGAAAAGCTCCATCAAAGAACAAGGTAAAAGCATTAGGAATACTTTTAGGTGGTGGCAATGGTAGGGTCTTTACTTCAGGCACCTTAATCACCTTCTCATGTACCCTATAAGTAAGGATCCCTGCCAATTGTGCACGCACACTATCTTCTAACTTGAAAGAGTATTGGAAATCTTGAAATTCCATAATCCACTTTGAGATCCTAGTGCTAAGATTCATTTGAGATGACACCCAAGGAAACAAATTTTCTGCAGTGAGAATTACAAAAGGTTTTGGTAGCAAGTAGGATCTAAACTTTCTCACCGCAAACATGAGAGAAAGCATCATGAGTTTTGCCTCTGTGTAGCTTCTCTCCAAGTCATTCATGACCCTACTAGAAAAGTAGATGGGTTGCATCCTGGTACTATGGGGATCTTGTTGTAGCAACACAGCACCAATTGTTTCCCTTCCAACACTAGAGCTAACAAAGAATGTGTACTCCCAACAAGGAGGCATGAGTGTTGGTAGCTCTGACAAAATGACTTTAATGTTACAAAAATACTCTTCAAGCTCATCAGACCATACAAATTCTACTTGTTGTGTCAACTTTTGCAAAGGATGAAGCAACTCTAAGGCTAAGTGAATGAAGCGTGACATATACTTCACGTTCTGAATGAAAGAGATGACCTCCTTCAGACTCTTCGGTGATGGGAGCTCAATAAGAGCCTTTGCCTTTGAAGGATCCATCTCAATGCCTTTATAGGAAACCTTGTGACCGAGCAAGATCACTTCATCCTCACCTATGTGGCACTTGTCGGGGTTGAGTTGACCTCCCATGTCCTAGAGCTTCTTTAAACCTTCTTCTACCCTTTGTAGATGCAATGATTTTGAGGTATAAATGCAAAAATCATCACTGAACACCCTAATTGACTTTCCAAAGAATGCTTGAAACACCATGTTCATGAAACATTGGAATGTTGCAGGAGCATTTGTCAGACCAAATGGCATGATTCTAAAAGCATAACAACCCCAAGGAGTGATAAAGGTTGTTTTCAATTGATCTTCCAATGAGATACCTATTTGAAAGTAGCCTGAGTAGCCGTCACACACAGTGTACTTCTCATGACCATCTACCTCATTTAGTATCTCATCCTGAAATGGCAGGGGAAAGTGATCTCTTTTTGTTGCCTCATTGAGTGGACGGTAATCCACACACACCCTCCACTTTCTGTTTTTCTTAGGAGTGACAACAACGGGAGAGACCCACTATGAATTCTCCACTGGATAAATGAAACCTGCTGTTGGAAGCTTTCTTACCTCCTTGAGTAAAGCCTGCTCCTTGATGACTCCTAGCCTTCGTAGCTTTTGAGCCTTAGGTGTGGCCTCTGGCTTCAACTCAATTTTGTGTTGAACAGCATCTACTCCACGCACATCGGTGTAGTCTTTAGCAAAAAGCCTAGGAAATTTCCTTAGCACACATTGGAACTCCTCTCTTTCATCCTTTGTAAGTGTTGTAGATAGCATACCTTCTAGCATTCTTTCATCTTCCACTTTTTGGTTCTCTTGGGAACCTACCTCCTCCAAACCTTGACAAGAGGTCTCTTGGTTGGTTGGCTGAAACCTTACCCCCATGACTTTGATGGAAGACTCCTCTTCAGTAATGCTGCCGCTACTTTCTTCTTCTGAAGTGTTATCGGTCCAACCTTCTTCCGTCTCACTTTGAGATGATTCTTCATGGAGCTCCTCTTGGCGTTGCTTCTTCATGTCAAAGACAACCTTCTTATGATTGTCATTCCTGCAAATTATCTTTCCACTCTCCCAATCTGCAAAGCTCGCATTTTCATTAGGCATGGTCTACCTAGGATAAATGGGTAACCATTTCCTTTCGTAGACATGACATAGAAATCCACTGCCTTCTTAATGCCAAAGGCCTCCACAAAAACATTTTTACAAATGCCTACGCACCTAGCCTTGCTATTGTTTGCCATCTTGACCTTAATTTCAGGTGTCTCATGGATGTGCATGCCTAGTTTTTGCATGAGTCCCTCTATCATGATGAAAATTTGTGCACCCCCATCCACTAGACCTTTCCTAACCAATCTCCCTTTTATGTAACAATCTAGCACAGGTAAAATGTCCTCATTCATTTCAGCTTGTGCAATTTTCACAACAGGCACACTCTCTTTTACCTTTCTCCTAGTGCTAACTGCCCTTGTTAAATCCCTCCTAACTTGTGGACATAATGCAAGAAATTGAGGCCATGAGAAATTGAGACCTCTCATGTCTTCCAACAGGTTGTATGGAGCCAGTCCATGTCCAATAGGAAAGTCTTGGAGGTTGATACGACGTCGAGTCCTCTTAGCTTCCTTGGTCTCCTTTGCCTTCTTTTCTCATCCATGGTCACTTTGTGATGTAACTCCTTCTTTCTCCTTACCTTTCCCTCGGCCACGCTTAATGCCATTTGCTTCCATGTCAACCTCTCTTGAATTTGTCACCTCTACCACATGCACGTTTGGGTCTAGCAAAGGTGGAACTCCTTCCACTCCTTGTGGAGGTGGTCTTGCTCCATTTGGCCTTTGTATAAGCCATGGTTGCTGACTAGTTCCTTCACCTGCATTCATCACTGGGTAATTCAAGTTAGGTCTCCCTGTCTCCCCACGGGGCCAAGGACAATTATACATCCCATGTCTAGACTCACCACAATTCCAACATTGCAAGACTCTCCTAGGTCGTGGGTTTCGCTCTTTAGACTTCTTTGCTTGTCCCTTTGGACCTATAGCTTCTGCAAGGTGAATTGACAAGCTGCTTAAAGATTCATTTAACTTCTCAATCAGTTCCGTCGTTACCTCAGGAAGCTCCTTAGATGTTGATGTTTGTGACTTACCTTTGGGTTTCAGAACTTCTATTGGAACCTCTCCCCTTAAGCACTTGAGTTTCCTATATTTCTCAGCAGCCCTAGTTTCAGCTGCATCAAAGGTAGCAGGTGCACCCGCCTCAACTTTTACCTTAAGGTCAGAAAAGAGTCCAGCTATGCACCTCTCCTTCTTTAGAAATTCTGCACCATCACCAGGGTTAGCAACATTTCTCACCCATACAGCCCAAAGACGTAGAAACTCTTGTTTATACATGTAGTAGTCATCTAAGTCTTTTTGTGTGTGAGAGACAATATCTTGCCATAGATTTTGAGTGTTTTGGGGATCAAAGAGGTACCTCTTAAAATGATTCACAACTTCCGTGTAATTCCCTTTAACTTCCTCAGGCAAAGAATCAACCCAAGTGCTAGCATCTTTCCTAAGGACCACCTCAAACATCTCTACACATTCTTGATCAGTTACTATCCTCTTGATACGGCAAGATATCTTGAAATTCGCTAAAAATAATTCTGCATCCTCCCCACGCTCTCTAAAGAACAAGGGGTAACCACTCATTTGCCTAGTTGTATCCATGTTGCTGGTTTTACTCAAAATTTTCTTTTTCTTTTTTTATTTTTTGTGTTGCAAAATCAAATTTTAAAGTAGAATGAAAATATAAACGTCAAAGCTTAGATCATAGCGAATCAATGGCAAAATGAACGGATTGACTGAGGCATTGATAGCCGCTACTTGCCTAGGTTCAAACATACGACGAAAAACACGTTGAAATTGTAACTTTGTGCCAACTATTACATGCACGTCTTGTCTAGCCAATGGAATGAATGTATGATACAAGTCCTCTTGATTCATTACCCTAGCTAAAACAAGATAGACACATGTACATCAAAAGAGACATTATAGTCTACAAGTGGGAGTATAATAGGATTTGGAGATTGTAGAATATCTCTTAATGCTTTGGCACCAAAGAGGAATACAATATGTTGTTGAAAAAAGATTTTTCTATCAATGCAAACATTTATCCTAATCCCTTGCACCCAATGAAATTGAATTGCATGAGCAGGATTAGGAGGTGGTGGATTGTTCATGTAAACAAAACTAGTTTTTGAAGACTTACCTTGTGTATGCTAACACAACCACTCGTCCTCATTAGAAGCACGACAATTGAGGCGGTCCGGGGCGGGCAACAAGAAGAGCAACCTCTAGACACCCTTCAAGGCTCTCGTGCTGCTCAATGGGACTGGGGCACAACACAACACAAACCAAAACAACAAACACACAGCCAAATCCCAACTACACAAGGGGTACCACCTAGTTTAAGAGCTAACTAGGACGCAAAAGAGGAGAATTGTTAGAGAAACCCACAAACAAGCAAGGAATTTACACTAACCCTAACACCAATGGAACACTCTCGCACACTAAAACACGAGAGACACACACACAGAGAGAGAGAGAGAGAGAGAGAGAGAGAGAGAGAGAGAGAGAGAGAGAGAGAGAGAGAGATGGTGTACAACTTAGCTTCAACTTTACATTTTGCACCAAAAGGAACTTAGAGCTTGCGGAATCAAGTGACAAGATTTGGTTATAGCATCACTAGCACATTGTCTTAGGGTTATGGGACCCCTCTCACCATCCACCCTCTTACAATGGTAGCGAAACAATAGCCAATGAATCACAAGCAACAAAACAACAACCTTCAATGAAACAAGTCACCTTATGAAGTTGAATGAGTTTGCCAAGCCAAATTGGAGGTGAAGCGTGAGCCTTTCAACATGAATTGCACCCAAAACTACCAATTCATTGATGTTGGGGTAGATACAACAATGGTAGGAAGAATATCTTCTACTCACACTCACTCAAACTAGCTCAAGCTAATCTATACACCAAGGTGATGGTGTATAGAAAGCTTACTCTCTCTTTCCAACCAAGATAGAACTGGCGTGTGGTACGCTCAATCTAGTGTGCAATGGTATAGTGATGTCTTTTACAAGGAGGAATGGGTTCTATTTATAGGTTTTAGAAGCCTTGATTAGGACTAAGCTTAATCAATTTTATTAGGAAAGATCAAGGATTATGAATTTTTATGAATTTCAAATGAGAATGGGGTCTCTCTTTTCTCTTGAGTCACATGGATGTGGGCTCAAGTAAGAGAATTATTGATGTGGTGAAAGGAGAGAAACTTCCATGGGAGTGAGTGAATTTGGTTTACTTGTACGGTTGCCTACTCCATATGTTGATAGTGTGGGTGCATTTTTACAAGAGAAGTTAGTTGTTAGTGGTAATAATCACTAGAATTGTTAGTGATACATTTACAATGGGTAGGATGATTTGATTTGATGAAGGAAGAGGGGTGAATTAAAAGAGAATCATTGAGATGGTGAAGCTTTGAAGAAGCTTGAACTCACCCTTGTGTAGATTGTGGAAAAAATGACCGCTGGTCTTCTTCTTCTTCTTCGCTTCTTTATGCCGCCGCCACGGTTGACCACCACAGTGAAAAGAGGATTTGTTGATGAAAAATCCTCAATTTGCAGAAGTTATCATGGTTAAGATGCTGAATTTTAGATATTTTTATGAGAGGTAAATGAAATTGTAACATAGAAGCAATAGAGAGAGACATGGAGAGGGTGTATGTATGTAGAGGTTCATAAAAGAACTATAGGGATGAGATAGAAGGCTAATGGTGAAGAGGGTGGGAGAAGCCATGGAAATTGTAGGTTTGAGTGAGGGAAGGAGAGGGAGGGATGTGTAAGAGTGAGTCGGTGTGTGGAAGGGTGAGAGAAGACTAAGGGCTACTTGTGAGAAAAGTGGGCAGACTAGGGTCCCTTCAAAAAATCATAGCTCACAGCTGGTAGCTCCAAAAATCATGAAAACATTTGAGGTGATTATTCAAAGTGTGGGCTACATTTTCTCTTTTGACCACCGCTCCAAATTCGGAGTGGAGATAGGTGCCAAAATTCTCACCAAAAAGCCTGTTTTTATGCCTGCAAAAGTCTTTTAGTGGCCCCCTCCTTTGTTGAATTTGTACAATGCATCCAAGAGTGAGCCCCTCCTTTGTCATATTATAATACAAAGCATCCAAGTTGCCCTTGACCCATGCATGGAGAAGGATTATTGGTGAATAAAAAAATATATACATGGTGGGACTTGTGTATGAACTATTCATGGACTTTAGCTCAATGAGCACATGGTGTTAGAATCATGAGTAAAAATAATAATAAAAATATGGAGGAGTTTTGGATATGGAAAGATATTGGAATCATATGATATGGTCCCTCCTTGAATTATTTTGGGTGAAAGAGGAAAAGGTATGCAAGTAAATAATATAATAAACGTAACCAATGAGTAGAAATCAATTTTTTGTTTTCACGAGGGTGAGGGTAAAAATGTGGGAGTGATTTGTATAAAGGAAAAATATGAGGTTAGAGTATGTACATATTGGCAAAAAATATAATTATGGTGTAAGAGGATGAAATAAGGTGTACATAGGTTTAATAAAACACACACCTAAGTAGAAATATTTAAATAAAATACCAAAATAATTATAAAAAATCTCTATATTTAAGCCATATATACAATGAAATATTTACACACAAAGAGGCCATAATATACTTTTATTTTTTTATTTTTCTTATTTTTTTGGCTCAACTAGCCGAGTGACTAGCTAGCTGAGGGTTTTTAAGAAGATATGGGAAAAGCCCCCTAACTCACACATGCCTATGTACAGTGAAATGGTAGGGATAGCCATAGCGTTTGGGTGAATTTGGTAGGGTGGAGTTACTTACTATGGCAATTATGGAGAGCCGAAAAACGGCTATCAATATGTAAATGCGGGTCAATTTATAAATTTAAATTAGTTTTGTAAATTCGGACTTGCAAATTCAACAAACTTAACTTTGTCCTCGGAGTTCGAAGGAGGGGTTCTCAACATACAAAACATCGAAGTTAACCCAAGAAGCATCTTTTACAGGATACATCTTACTTAACCAAAACTTTAAGAATAATTCTACTTCTAAGCTATATTCCAACTCTACAATCAGAATGATTTCTTGTTTTATCCTTTAAATAACTATTTCACTATCTCATATCTTTTTCTTAAAACAAGATTATCTTAAAAAGAATATATTTTGACATTTGTACAAAATTTGATGTTTCAAAGAAGAATTTACAGACACACATAAACAATCTTTATAATACAAGTTACCCTTATGTAAACAAAATTTCCTCTCAAATATCTTTCCCACACGAGAATTTAGATAAGAGATAATGCTAAAGTAGAAATGGTCATATTCACTTTATGTCTTCTTAGCTTCCTAGATTCACATGCCACAACTCTCCCCTCTTGACATAAGACACGTTCTAATTATTCCTCGCTTGCATCACATATAACCAAAGAGGATTTTCCTAATTCTAGAATCTTCAAAATATAATTTCCAATCTCGTTTCTTTCAGTGTTTCAAATGTGCTTCAAATTATACAAATCCCTTATTTTGGTTCAGTTAGACGTCTCACAATCTTAGAACAATTCTTAATATGTGCTCACTCATATTGTGCTAACCCCAAAATATTCCTCATATCTCTTATAGTTTTTTTTTTGTTTATATACATATAGATCGACAATTTCTCATTTGCCTTGATCTTGTAAGAACCAATATGAATGCCCTCTTTTGAGATTACCCTTCCCAGATATACATTTTTCTCTTTGGAAAAGAAATACTTACTCAGCGTGGCATACAATTGACGTTCACACAGTACTTTAAGATTTTTCCTTATATGCAATTCATGATCCTTTTCATTCTTACAATAAACAAAAATGTCATTCAAAAATACCAAAATAAAGTCATCAAGAAATGGATGAAATATATTATTTATTAAACACATGAATGTCGCGGGTGCATTAGTTAAACCAAAAGACAAAATTGTAAACTCAAAGTGCCCATATCGTGTACGAAAAGCAGTTTTAAAACTATCTCCTTCGTAAATTTTGATCTGGTCGTATCTAGATCGAAGGTGAAACTTTGAAAATACTTGTGCACCGCTAAGTTGACTCATCATCTCATCGATGTGCGGAAGGGGATATCTATTTTTAAAGGCTCGTTTATTAAGACCCCTATAGCCAATGCATAGTCTATAAGCATTACAACAATCACCCCCCTATAGCGACATCCATAGCGACACTTTGGTGTAGCATAAGCAACAAACATTTATGTTGTTACTTGCATCATTGTTGTTTGTCGCATAAGTGAGGCACTTAACAAGTCTCTAAGCGAAGAAAAAGCATCTCTAATGAGTAAAGAAAAATAGCTTTGCTTAAGCAACATAGTGCATCGTATATGCAATGCTTTGCGTTGCATACGCAACGCACTGGGTTGCATAAGCATTGGTTAGCGTTGAATAAGCAACATTTTGCGTTGCTTAAGCTACGCTTGTTTATATATATATTTTTAAAAATCTATTAAGCGATGATCTACGCAACGGTTCTTTTAAACAGGTAACATTGTGGCAGACGAGATAGAAAACTGTCATATTTCATTGCTCTCTTTTGGGTGGAGCTCACACACACGTTCAACACATTTCTCTCTCTGTAGCTCTAGCTCTAGTGATCTCTCTCTCTCTCTCTCTCTCTCTCTCTCTCTCTCTCTCTCTCTCTCTCTCTCTCTCTCTCTCTCTCTCTCTCTCTCTCACACTCAAGATTGCTCTCAGTGCTGTCATTGTTTTCATTCCGTATACTATTGTAGAGGCTAGTCACGGGCGATGGACTGGTGTGTAAGGAATACAAATTTATAGTTTCAGCTTGAAGATGAATTATGGTAATTCTCTCTCTTATTGCTAAGTTTTGAAATTGAATCTTTTAATTCAAAAGAAAAATAGCCTCTCGTGTTTGTTTATTGAAATATACTGTGGTGTGCTCAAGATAGACTCCAAATGGGCATGTCTCTCTCTCATCCATGAGAGCACCTCTTTATATCTTTATTCTAGGTTACATTCCAAGATAGGTAATTGCCAAGAATCCTATAACTTATCAATAATTAATTAAAAAATTGATAGTAGATAAATTCAATGATACAACAAACATACATCAATATATATATCCTCACATATGTCTATAGCATGAACGTTGATCAATCCTCACATATACAATACAATTCCATCCTCACATACACAAAAAAAATCCCTAGGGAGGATCACTATATGAGCCATAGGCTATTAGAGTCTCTAGCACCAGCCTCCTGATTACCAGTGGCACCACGATTGCCCCCATCTCCATGATTGTCACCATCATGGCTAGAGGTCATGCACCCGCTTCTCTCGCTCTCTCAGCATTGCCCCTCAGCCTCTTGTCGAGCCACCTCTGTCATGTCGGCCTCACCATACTGCTCTTGTATTAGTTAGTGAAATCAAATAAGAATATATTACAGCTAGCATGAAAATAAAATACAAAACAAAGCAGTATTACTCACAAGTGGATCTGGCCTGTCGTCGATAAGTGTCCCGCACAAATCACAGTAGCATAGTATGTGGCATACTCCATCTCCTGCGTCGTAGGTGCACGACCATAGTCTTTGGTCTTCATTATGGCACAATCAAAGACTTACTGATTCTTTTATTCAATGGTATTACCTTTGAAATTTAAAACTTGAACAGTTAATACTTACAAATGTGGCCACAAATCCATCGCGTCCCATCCGTCCTAATCTAGATGTATGACCAGATGCCACTCTCTTTTGTGTTGCCTCCAATGTAAATTTAATTAAAAAAGTTACATAGATTAGAGAATAGCTAGAATCAATCTAGAAAAGCTTATATTAATTCTAATATATGTTAGCTATTGCACACACCTTTTGTTGAGGAAAATTGATGCGTAGACGTCTCTCCTTACGAAAGTATTGCCATGTCTCCATACACATGTCAGCCTTCCTTTTGTTTGTCTCTACCATACAATAGCGTCTGTTTATTTTTTTTCATATTACAGTAAGCGTTAGAAGATACCATAAAACTTGTTAGATCTCAATTTCTTGTTATTTTTATTGATTTTTTTAATTTGATCATTTGATAAATCTCTTGTTTTTATGATACTTGAAAAATCAGATTCGGATCAGTCAAAGGGTACACCGCCACCTCCTACTAGTGGTGGCCGGGGTGCATAGAGTTCCAATATTTCACATGAACCGGTTCGCAATGATCTCTACTATGAAGAGTCTATTATATGTTGGTACACTCATTGTTGTGGCATGTATCGAAGGCCACGGCAAGAGTTCTTTTCACATCAGACGACTTATGGTACTTTTGAGCGAGCACCACCACCTGAGGAGAGACATCAACCTACAGTATGTGATTGATCTTTCCTAGATTTATTATTGGATATTTTATAAATCAAAGGTCATATGTATAATGCAACCATATAATATATGTAGGTATCTTCAATTGATGGTGAGAATGACTTAACTATTGGTGGTGCACATGTCCCTCGCACACGGCATGGACATGTCATTTTTCAGTTGTTGCAACTTGAGGTTTCTCGACATACTCTACCTCCTGGTTTGGAAGCTGAGATGGATGGAGATTATCCGTTGCCTACGCGTTTGTGTACTCTAGTACAAATGTACGATCGAAGATGATACGGAGGATGGCAAAGAATCAAACTTCCTTTAGATGGACAGGTTTTTAGCTTTTGGGGCAGTCGCTACATGATTGCTCCATCCACCATCATTCGAGCAGGACGAGGCCTCTTTATTGCACACGATTTGCATGTGCCCCCTCATTCACAGGTCACCCTTATGTCTTTTTTAAGACCTATATATAGATGGGGTCCATGGCATCAACTTACTCGCTACATTCAGAGCATGAGTACTTATGGTTTATGTCTCAATACAGCCTCTCTTTCTGATAGAGGGATTACACATGCAAAAGGACAAAGACTCTATGTTGATGGAAGGCCTTACTCTCAAGAAAACATAGGAGGTTTAATCAATAGTAGTCGAGGAGTGATTGCAAGAACCAATTGCACATTTGTGGAGTGTGAGAATAGTCATGAATCAGGACATATGAGTAGGGATGTACCAAGATACAAAGTTGTCAATTCTATTAGATCATTATGTGTTGGAGATGAATTGCTGGTGAATTATGGATGGCGTAGACCTCCATGAGCACCCTTAACAGATCAGTATTGATAGTTTCATTGTATACAATTCTTGATGTTATTTTGGACTCTTGTACCCTAGTTCTACACTTTAATTTTCCGTACATTCTTTATTGTCTAAGTTGATAATAGTCTTTTATTGTATCTAAATGTTTTTTATATGTGTAAAAAATTGTGATTTCAATTCCAAAAACAATGGTAATTATTGAATTATATGCGCATCTCTCTCTCCTTTAATATACAAGCATGCTATTGATACAATCTTCTTTACCTTCAAATAAAAAGATTCTGGATTATGACATTGATGATGCCACAAATCAACATTCACATGAAGTATCTCACATGCCAATAGAGTGCATGAGAATCCTACGCAAGAGTGATCCTAATATGTATGCAAAGCTAAACGAACAATATTCTAAGGACTTTAATGGGCGTGATGATGTCTTTAATAATGACGATGGCATGGCTGATTTTATTGAGGATTGGTATAAAAATGATATTGCGAGCAATATTCCTAAAAATGAGAAATATCTTTGAGAAGAAGCTCTAAAGCGTATCCATGGTGCTACTTCTCTGCCCACACAAGGAGAAAGATGGGAAAAACCACTTGAGGCCTTGGAACAGATAGTAAGTTGGAAAATATATATATGTATAGTAAAGGGATAAAGAGCACAATAACCACTAGATCACCCTCACTTTCTGTTGTGACCACCCCTTCCCCTCTATTTCAGTTGAGTTTTACTTTGTAGTTCTTGATACTTTTGGTACTCAGACACTATATCAGATTCATCGATTGTAGCTTTAAAGTCTCATAGGTCATCTTGGTCTTTTGAAGATGTTAATATAAAATTTCATATCTCTCTCTCTCTCTCTCTCTCTCTCTCTCTCTCTCTCTCTCTCTCTCTCTCTCTCTCTCACACACACACACACACACACACACACACACACACACACCGTGCATTGTCGCGTCGATAACCCATGAGTTTGCGCATTCATTTGAGAAACCACTTATTACTCCATCCTATCTTGTACCCAGTCTCCAGTGTGTTGATGACATCTTTCTTGTCATCCTCAAGCTGATCCCTACATTACAAAATAAAGTAAGTTAGTGTTTCAAATAAAAAACTATAATTTATATTTTTGTATCTTTCCTTTGTAAGTTCCACACTTTTTCTTGCAATGCCTATATTTATTGTGTGCACTACAAAAGTTTTTCTTGGGTCCTCATAATGAAAATTAGAAAGTCGTATAATCTCATTTTCTTGATGGGGTGAACCATACTTTTTTGAATTTTTGATTTCCTAGCTAGATCTTTGAAGTAGCCAATTAAATAATCCATTATGTCCATCACTTGTAAAGGTCAATAAAGTAGTGGGATTTACAAATGCAAGGGAGGCATTGGTCATAGGATCCAAAGGATAGAGTGAGCCATTTGTCCATAAATCTATGTGTTTTGCTCCCTCTACTCTCATTCTTTCTTTCTCTGTGGGTGTTACTATTATGTTTATGTTACTTCGCTTGCATAAAGGCTCATATTGAGGATTCAAATCAACGTGTAGATGATATTTATGTCGTTTAGTGACAAGTGTGGATGAAGAATCCATGAATACACAATCAAGAAAATCAAGAAACAAAAGAGTATAGGGCCATTACTCCCTAGACTTCCTACTGCATACATCGTATGGAAGAGAAATTCCCTCCTATATGACGAGGTGCACTTAATATAAGTATGAAGAAATATTTCATCAATCATTACGGCCATTATGACTCTGTCAAAAGAATCCACTTTGAAGTACACTTTTTGAACGGTTAATGAGAGGATACCTTTTCTTTTACCACACCAATTTTCTAGAGACAGAAGGTAAAAAATCATATTTTATTAGAAGGCCCTCCAAATGACCTCCCAAATTTTCAAATGCAAAATTCTCACAAGCGTATGCCAGCTAGAATTTTGTGTACCCTGCTACAATTAGAGCGGTCCAACTCAGTAGCTAGAATCCTTGCTGCTACCTTCATGCTTGGCCCCCCTCCTCCTATCTATGATGGGGTAGGGAATGGTCATGAAGTGACCATTCCCTACCCCATTATAGTTGGGAGTCATGGGGCTGCACATCTATGCCATCCATCTACTGGACATTTTGTCGTAGAACACAAATTTGCAATCGTGGGATGAATGCCACATAAGCATCCAAAAAACTGCTTGCCTTGTCCAATGAGACTGCACATCAGGTGAGCACTCAGACTTCCTAGCAATGTGCACCACATTAGTAGCTAGAATTATGTGTACCTACTGCAATCAAAGAGGGCCAACTCAGAAGCCATAATCCTTGTTGCTACCTCCACACTTGGGTCCCCTCCTCTCGACTGTGATGGTCGAGAATGGTCGTACGGAGACCATTTCAATAATACGTGTTCCCACCATGGCTCCCAGCCTCCACTAGTCAACATGTGGTGACACATGTTAAAGGGAATGGTCTCTGCATGACCATTCCCTACCCCATGAAATTTGTCTTCTTAGAACATCTCCAGATTATGGAACTCAAGATTAAAGAACTTCAATCTCATGGGTACAAGGTTAATAGCAGATTGATTGAACCGGAACCCTGAACCGGAACCCACCTGGCCAAGCAGGTATCCGGACACCACATCTGTACTGTTATTATTTTTTTGAGCTAGTCTAGTAATACTTTGTGTAAATCTTGATTGTAGAGTAGCAACTCAATTCCCTGAGTTGTAATCATGTCATGATAATTCGGAAGGTCCATGTGAGGCGGCCACTAGCCATTTAGTAAGCCCTAGGTATAAATGTCAATAACCATAATGTGAAAGGGGAGCTTATCTTTAGAAGAGAAAGAGATCTACTGTACGTGCACTCAAGCTACGAATCTTCTCAAACTTGTAATCAAATTTTCTAACGATTGGGTAATCTGTATTCAATTCCAAAACTTGCATTGTGTTCCTTTCTCTTTGCACTTTCATTCAAGTGTAAGCATTTTGAGTTTTGATATGGTCCATGATTACGCGTCTATGAGCCTTAATTGAAAATTTGAGTGCTTCAATCATTGATTTTAGTTTTTTTGACCATAAGAGAGTGTTCCTAGACCATAGAGAGACCTTTGTAGACTGATCTGCTAGAGTTTTTAGGACCTTTTTCATGATGGATCATGATTTTGTACCTTGTTGGATTGTGACTAGAGTTGGTAGGATAGAGTCCCTAGATTTCATGGACATCCTCCTAAAATTTCACTGCATTTTGAGTCCGTTCGAGTGCTCAAATGGCGTGATGACCTAGAATGGTGAGAAAGAACATATGCAGAATTTCCTAATTACTGAGTGGTGGTTTTCTTGTTGAGTTGGTGTGTTTGATTGTTAAGGTTCACTTCTTGAGATTGACAATCTCAAAGAGTCGTTGTGCCCCATCCGAGTCACTTCCTTGAGTTTTGACATTATATTAGTGCTAGATAGCTATGCTACAAACGTCTGTCACGACGACCCGCTAACATTGGGGCTACTGTCGAGGATAGGATCCTTAGATGGTGAGTGGCCTAGTACATACTTAGAGCGTTCTTTTTCAAAGATTTGTTTTTGCATTCCATTTACACCTTATCAGTGAAGCAATTAGACATGGGGTTTAGTGTTTGGTAGAGTCTAGAAGTCGAGGAATTGCTAGGTCTATTCTCAAGAGGTAAAGAGGGTTGTGAGCAAGATAGACAAAAGCATTTCATTCTTTAATTTTCTCTATGCTTTCAGACTATTGTACCGTTTTCCGTTTAGACTTTATTTTGTGTTGTTCTTTTTGTTTTTATTTCATGTTTCATTTTAGTACTTAGGAGTAGGGTAAGTAGAAACTACCACCATCAAATTTGGGCTAAAATATTGAGGGGAAAAAGGATGAAAACCATATTTTGGCCGAAATGACCATAAGTTTGAAACTTGAAAATTTGATGGTAGAGACCTCAAAAGTGATCCAAATTCAAAAATTTATGGATCAAGGGCATTAGCACTCTCTAAAAGCAGTATGGAAAGTTTAGAGAAATTTTGTGGAGGAACATGGATCACGATCAATTACTTCTTGAGACCATTTTTGCAAAAAGATGACCAGTGACATTGTGCATCAATGGGATATTGTTGTGATCAAGTTTTCTTGAAAGAAAAACTCAAAAAACACATCAAAATTTGTTGATAGGGAAAAAACAGTAAAATAAGCAGTGTAGACACAAAATTTGGGGTTTATCAAGGTTTTGGGATCCAAATAAAATAAGGGGTGAGATTTGTCTTGTACAAGGAATAGAGAACCTAAATTTAAAAATTCATAAAAAATGTTGTTAAACATGGATTGCTATCCAGGTACCTTTTGACATTTGGAAATGATATTTGACAGGTACATCCTTGATAACTAGTGGAACAACTTTGCCAAAAGGGACAATGGCAAAAGATTGAAAAAAAGATGATCAAAACATCAAGATTCTGCTAGATAGGCAAAAATCACAAGCAGAAGACACAATTTTTTTCTTCTGGTTAGGCAAAAGTGATTCAAATTCAAAAAGACTTGGGAAAGCGTATCACCATAACCTAGACTATAACTTGACCAAGTTTCATGTCAAAATGAGATCAAACATGGATCACGATTTACGTACCTCATCATGATCCCTAGTTGGAAATTGACAAGTAGGTAGCTAATACCATTTAGAACAACTTTCGGAGAAGGCACAATGTCAAAAGACTAAAAAAAGTTGGTCAAAATAGCCAAACACAAAAACTAGTCAAGAATTGCGGGGCAGACATAAAAACTCACTTTTGACTGAGAAAAATTTTTCCAAATTCAAAAAGAATTGGTGGAGTAGACTACCCACATTGCAAGCAATCATCATGCCAAATTTGGTTTTCAGATCTTATGGAACATGGATCGCGATCTATGTATCTCATCAAAAAGTTTGGCTGGGATTTGAGCAATAGGTAGCTAAGACATAGAAAATCACTTTTTCCAAAAGAACAATTGTCAAAAAAGTTCAAAAAGTAGGTCAAAAGGGCAAAAAATAGTTCAAGGTGAAAACCCTAAAACAGACCTAGGGATTGACTTTTGCTTGACCTAAAGTGATCCAAATCACACAAAAACCATATATCAGGGATCAAGAGACCAAGGAAAAGTTGTGTACCAAGTTTTAGTTCAATCTGACACATAGATACATGGATCTTGATCCATCTTCCTATATCACAGACTGATATCAAACTTGCACCATAGCTAGAGAACATCACAAGGAGTCTAATGGTGTTTTCAAAACTGAATTTGGATATCAAAAAATGGACAAAAATCCTAGAACTGTCAAGCATTTTGACAAAGTGCTAGAATTGATGTAGCTTTCAATCTAGAGCTCCATTTTCAAAAAAATTGATACCATAGGACCTACTAATCATGTTGATTCTGATGGTACCAAGAAAAGTGAGTTTGGCCTCCAAACATGGATCGTGATCCATGTACCCATGGTGACAGCTTGATTTGAAATTTTATAGAACAATAGTGTATACACAAGGAAACATATCTCCAAGTCCAATTTTGGTAAAAACTGAACAAATTGGGTCAAAAGGGAGCAAAATAGGTAATAGATTGAAAACCGTAGTGCAGACCTAGCGTTGGCAATTTGACCTATCAAAACAAGTCCAAGTCCAAAAAGATTTGAGATTTAGCTTGTGGACAGAGTCGGGAATAAACTCCTAAGAGATCAAGTCCAATTGTGGTTGAACATGGATCGCAATCCATGTACCTCAACCTCAGAATTTTGTGAAAACTTGTATAGAGCCTGCATATGACCTTGTTTATATACTGTCAAATTTTCAAGTAAAAACTTGATAGAGATCGTGATCCATGTACCTCAGCATAGTGGGGGTATCTAACTTGATGATCTTGTAGACATACTTGAGGACATCCCAAATTGCAAGTTTGGGCTAAAAATATCTTCTGGGCGCCAAGATACAAGCCAAGGTTCCCGTGTTCTGGTCTTGAAATTATTTTGAATTCTATTTCAAGTACATCTCACCAAAATTGATCTAACTTTTGATACACGACTCCAAATCGAGTCAAGTATAGCTAGGAAGAAATTTTGTGGACAATGGGACACACCTAGACCTAAATTTTAGAGTTATTTTTTTAGGTTTCCTAATTTCAAACTTTTAGGGTACCCAAAACTAGTTTTTAGAAACAAAAAAATTCACAGATTCCTAACTTCTAAGAGACCTGATTAGAGGCAAAAAGGGTTAAGTTGCACTAAGCGAAGGAGAGCTTGTGAAGGACTATCCTCAGAGTGTTGAGTGATCCTTGACCATGAAAAATCATCCAACACCAGGGTTATTTGTTTCACTCAGAGACATAAAAATTTTCAAGAAACGTTGCGATGCCTTTGAGAGTGAGAATTGGCGAATACCTGGAGGAAAGGCATCCTCTAATCGACAAACCGAATTTGAGATTCATCAAAGGCAATAAAGCTATGATAATTCTAACAAATTATTCTCAATAGGGCTTGTATAGATTTACAAACCGGAAGTTGTATATCCTCTACAAGTGTGTAGAACCCAATGCTAGAGGGTTGACGACCCTTAAGAACCTCTATAAATTTACGTATACAAATTCCCACGGAGTGTAATTTTTTAGTGTAGATAAGTATTGATGTGAGTACAAATTTGTTGATCCAATTGACCTAGAACTATACACATACAAGGGTACTCTACTAACTTCCATCCAAGGACTATACCAGAGCACATATCAGAGAGGATTCCACTAGGATTTTCTCCAAGACAAGAGGAGAGAACGAGAGACATCTTTTCAAGAGAAAACAAATTGGTTAGATTAGTGACTAAACAACAACAATTAAGACCATATCAAGTGGCTCAATGTGTGAAGACAAAGTACAATGAGTTGGAGGATCCATATGCTCATGTCTCACTTTTCAAACAAGTTTTGAGGGCTGAAACATTTCCATACTCAATATGAGGGATCTAGGCTCACATTGGAAGGAACATCCTTGACTTGGTTCAAGCCCACTAAAAAGAGATGATTTTCCCAACATAGCACAACTCTACAAGAATTTGTAGGTGAGCTCTCCAAAAGGGGATCAAACACAACACAGTGCCCCAAATCTACGCTTTCAAACAAAAAGGGAAGGAGAGAGTGAAGGAAGCTTTTCTTTGATTCAAAAAATACATCGAGAGATGTCCTGTGAGAGAGCTACCACAACATGAGAGATTGTGAATTCTTTTCATTGAGGTATTAAAGTACAAGACCCTTAGAAAGGACCTACGTTTTCAAGGACGCACAACGTTTGAGCATGTCACTATAGGAGCTCTTTATCTAGTTGACAATTGCAAGGCCTAGGAAGAGGTGACTGAAGAGATAGACAATGAAAATAGTAGTGCCTCATCCCTGAAGAGAAAACCCACAACAAAGCAAGATGTTCAGCCTCCCACGGTGCAAAGCTTTGATCAAGTAGTTGAAGAGGTGATTATAAGAGTTAATCAAGTCTACATACAGAACCTGAATGTACGACAACCACATTTGAGGAGATGTAATACTTATGGAACGGATCACGATTCACCCCACTCCATGGTGTAGCACTCAACGGAAGCTGCAACAAATTCTAGGGCAAAAACCACCTCTTTTGAATGATAGTAGAGTAGTAGCCAACTACACTCAGCCAATGCATTTGCCACAACTCACGAGAAATCACTACTCCATGGATGTGGATACACTCATGCTCATAGGCAATTAGGAGTATGGGTTGAAGAACATTCTTATTAGGCAAGAACAACCATCGGCTGAATCACCAACTATGAAACAACAAGGTCCATGCTATGAATGTGGAGGTGACCATTGGACACAAGGTTGACCAAACAAGGGTCAATGAATAGAATTATTTGTATTCTGTGAATGTTGTGGGAGAGACCATCTACTCCAAAACTGTGTTAAGAATCCAGATTACAAAGGGAAAGCACTAATAAATATTGTGGATGTGATGCCTTCTTCAAACAGATCTGAGGTAGAACCTGCAATTCCTTTAAAGGTAATGACTCAAGATCAAGCTCAAGAAGCTTCCAGAGATGAAATCAATGAGGAGGAACCCACATTGCCTATTCGAACAGAAATCAAGAACTTATCGATGAGAACAACAGGAAAATCATGGAAAACCAAAAGGGACAAAATGAAAGCAAAGAGGTTGTAGAAGAAAGATTCTTTGGAAACTTAAGTGAACCAAACAAAAGAGTTGCTTAGATGAGAGCAAGATAGCAAGAAAAACACAAAGGGATATGAAGATTCAGAGCTTTGACTTAAGTGGTCGAGTCTTGGCCGAGAAAGTCTTTGAGCCATTAGATGAAATTTGCAAGGCCTATGAAGCGAGGCTAAAACCCTATCAGACCCAAGAGCTTATATGGCTAAGGTATCCTCATCCAGGGTATAAAAAAAAGAGGTTGCAAATTTGAAGGAGCTCATCTAGGCGGCCCAAGCTCTTATGGAACCATATGTTCTAGATGCTCCAAAAAAGGAGGTGCTAATCCGCAAAAAAGTCCAAGAAATGGAGAACCAAGCTATTGTAAATAGAGACCAGGAAGAGTTGGAAGTTGACGCGCCTTTAGATACAAGGGAAGTAGCCAATACCACAGACGGGGTGGGCTCACAAGTAGTGATGCCAATTCTGGAGGTGGAATAATCGTGGCCACATTCCTTATGGGAATCCATTAGAAACCAGAACGATGGTAGAGTTACTTTATAGTTAGTACCTATTCCTGAGATATACTCACCTCAAGAAGGAAGCTCTACAAGGAGAAATCTTATCTATTAATAAAAGGCGAACAACTCAACTAGGATTAAAAAAAATAGCAAAAGACAAAAAAAGAAGACCTTCCAAGCAAGCAACACAACAAGTTTGGGTACCAAAGTCAGACGCTCGTCAAGCTACCCAAGAAAGACATGTGAAGCAATAGACGATTCCAATCAAGCTACTTGAAGCACAAAGATTTTATGAAGGTAACACTCAAATATGGTTACCAAAAATTGTATCTCAATCTGGAACAACCAAGAAAAATCATGCAGCACAAGCTTCTATCCAAAGACGAGCAATGACAACGAAAAGCCAACTGAAACCAATTGCAACCAAGGCTGCTACAATCTCTAGATGGATACCTTGTCATAAACTCCAAAATGAAGGCTTCTACAAACAAAATCATTATATATGGATACCAATGTCGTGCCGCTCCACTTCCATGATAGAAAAAAGGGCTAGGGGATGCAAGTTTACCTTCTTTAAAGCCTATATGCATAACGAGTGTTAGGTTTAATGGCCATGTGGCCGATCGCCCATCACTAACTGCACTACTAACCCTAAGTGTACAACTTTACACTTGAGTGAGCCTCTAACACTACGTAAAATGTGTATTGTGCCTTAGTGCGTAAGATTTAAAAAAAAGAAAGGGGGCACGCAGTGTGTGTTGGCTCTCCCCCTCCAACCCGTGTGTGAGGCTATGGTGGTGTGTGTGTGAGTGTGTGTGTGCGATTCATCTTCCTCTTTTGTTGTGCTCTCGGCTCCTCTCCTTCATCTGGTATCAGAGCTGTTTCATCCCCAAAATCGCTTTTACGTGCACACACTTTCAAGAGTGTAAATAGGGTTCCGACTTCGGCATCGGCGACAAATTCAACATTCCAAGAGAGTTTCCATCAGGTGTTGTAATAGAGCTTATTTTGCAAAATTTTGATAAATATATTTTTTTGGAGTAAAGTTTGTTCATTCGAACATTTTTCCACAGTATAGGACTTCATTCAAATCGTTTTTGTGAAGTTTCAAATTTTGACCCGGGACACCTCTCGGGAGCCAAATTTTGAGGGTGCTATGGTCAAAATTTTAAAAAGTTTTGTATGAAGAAATTATAGTCCTCAACACGAGGAAAAATATTGCTTCCTTGAGTTTTTCTAGATTCCTTCATTTTGATGCCCATTTTAGCTTGTAGATTAGAGAAAAAGTGAGAAAATGCTGTTTTAAGCTGTTTTTGTAGAAATTGTTGACTTGCAGGTAAATTTTTGGCCAAATTGAGCAGGATATGGATTTTTTGCATCACACGACTTTCGAAGAGCTCGAGGAGACGAACATATTCATAGGAGACAGCTCAGGTCAAATTCTGAATCGTTTGGGAGTTACGGATTGTTGAAGAAAAAGTTTATAAATTTGTTAACTCTCGTGTGGGTTGCGTTTCTGTGGTTCTTGTGCATCTGAGTGGACGCCTCTTTCCGAGCCTATTTTTGGGCCGCTTTTCTAAAGACTGGAGGAAGGTTGAAAATAGCCACTTTTTGGCATGAAGAAGAAAACCCATATGCAGAAGGAGACTATTCTACTGTGATGGCGCATTGAGATTGTGATTGAGAGTGAGAGTGAGAGTGCGATTGAGAATTTTTCACAAGATTGAGAGTGAGATAGCTCGGGGGTGGTTGGGAGGTTTGACACGAGCTACGTTCTTCTTGTTCCCGTGAATTGATATCAATACAGATCTTTAATTTTCTACATCTACTTTGTGTACTTTCAAATTTCTGTTATTCAGTTGTTGTACTCTCGTGTCTTGTTTTACAGGTATCCTGGAGTTTTACCCCCCTTTCAGAGCCATTCGTGCCATCAAAAAACTCATTCAAGCTACGGTTCAACAACAGCTAAAATTTTCAGCCCTCTTTTGGTAGTTTGTGTTGTAGAGTTTCCATGGCCATTACAGGTACCATTGTTGCAGTCTCTTCCATCTACGAAAGCGCACGGCTTACTCAGGAGTATATAGCCTCTTTCAGAGTGGCCTCATACAGACACATAGAGTGGGAGTTTGACGGCATTGTCTTCTTCGACTACATGTATAGATACAGATACATAGTGCGGCTTGGTTAGCTTTCTTTGTGCTTCTCAGTCTTGATCTTAACTTTGGCTGCAAAAACAACACGGTGGTCAACAACAACCAGAGACGAGGAATCTATTAAATCAAAGCTCCTTGCACTACGATGCGATGGTCAACAACAACCAAGGATGATGGATTCGACAACCCTAAACCCCTCCCTGCAGTACGACACGGTGGTTAGCAACAACCAGCGATTAGGAATCTATTTTTTAAAATTGATCTTCTAATAGTGCGATGCAATGGTCAGCCAACAACTAGGAAGAAAATATGTAAGCTAGCTAACTCCTCCCTGGAGTGCGACTCAGTGTGTTAAGCAACAACCAGGGACAAAAAGTCTAATCGAATAACCTAAGCTACTCCTTGCAGTGCGAACAGAGGTCAACAACAGTCAAGGATGAAGCGTCTAAAGTCTAACCCTCCTTGCAGTGTGTCACGAGGATCAACACCTCAAGGACGGGTGTCTAAACCTGCAAAGTAAAGATGAGGTGTCAGTAAAGCTCCACAACAACAACGCTAGTAAAAAACAAAATGTAAACTAACATTGAGGTGAGAAAAGCTCCACAACAACAGTGTTAGCACACAGAAATTGAAAAAAAAAGTACAAAAAAAATTATCTGCTTTGTATGTCTCGGCACGGGCATGCTCTGCTCGCTCTATCCCTGCTCTCTCTCTACTATCCTCTCTCTCTCTCTATCTCTCTCTAGCAATTGTCTATCTCTCTCTAACAATCGCTATCATGGCAGTTCGTTTGAAGTGCCATGACCCCCCTTTTTATAAGCCCAACAATATTTCAATCGAACTATTATTTGATCGAAATATAGTTCGATCGAAGTACATTTTATTCGGATATACGTGTACTATACAAATATACATCGTATAACTACGTAATATACGTACAATTTTTAATATATGGGCATATAAATGAAACTTAGCATATTATCACAAAACTGCAAAGGTTAATCTAGAAACCCCTCTGAAGGGGTACATGCATCACAAAGCTCTTCTGTACTGTTATAACCATCTTCTTTAAATCTGCCCAAAAAACCATCAATTATGGAATCTTCTTCTACAAAAACAGAATTTGCAAATATATTGTTAGGAGCAACCATAGGCTCATCGGCATTCTCGGTCTCATCTTTTGTTGGCTCCACAATCTCTATCACTTCATCAACTGTTGTACTGCTTGGCTATAGTACTGATAGATCCATTAGGAGGTAAGCTCCATGTGAGAAATCTTTGAAAAAAATTCATCTATTTCTGTTTCAGCATTAAATTCATAGTTTACCTTTTCAAGGTTGCTCAAAATATAGAAGAAATGTGCTCCCAAAATTCATCATAGTTGAGGAGCTACATCTGATTCCCTTCACCTTTTATGCAGAAAACTTGGCTTTATTCAATAAACTCTTTTATTTCCAGATCTAGAATCCTTGAGCGTTTACAAATAAATTCCGCTGCAAAATAGTCCCAACGTGTGGGATATGCTTCTACCAGTACTTGAACCTGCTTTTTAAAATATGAGTTTACAATCTCTTCAAAGTTGCAATCATCGGATTTTGTGGAACATTTTGGCTCTTCATCTCAGCCTTAGAACATGCAATAAAACATTCTAGATCTGAAAATTATGATATTATTCCTGTACAACATCAAGTGCTAGCTCTACAGCATCATCAATCTACTTTTTAATTTGCATGGCTTTGGCTTCCTGCAGACATCTCTGAACTAATTCCATCATTTTTGGCAATTTTGCAACTGCTATAGCTTTATCAAATCTATTGGAATTGAAATTGTCAATAATATGCTTCAATTGTTTTGGCATCTCCATCTTCAACCTCCCACCCCGGCTCGGTTTTGCGTGTCGGGTTCACCAATATGTAGGGGGTTTAATATTTTGAAAGGTGAGCAGGACAACACCGGGCTACTAGCTTGAAGAAGAGAGAGGGAAGATATGTACCACACCACACAAGTGCCTAATATCCTCTCCAAAAGGAGAGCGCACAAACAAAGTGGTACGAAACTTGCCCTTGGTGAAATGTGAACTGCTAATATCTCGACAATGAGAGCTTTAATTTTTGATCTGAAAAGAGCCACACGCTCCACAACATGAGCGCTTGGGCCCATGCATTCAATTTATCTTTGATCCTTCCTCTACAATTGCCCAATAATTTGGTACATATATGCAAACCATCTCGACTTCAAACTACCATAACTTCTTTAGCCGTAAAGACAGGATGGTAGAGCACCTTGAGTACTGCAATTCTAATCCGTAAACTTCCATTTTTAATCACCTCATAAATACCCACTTTTAGAATTAAAAACATAGGTTTTGGCCCTTTAAAGCCGCATTGGACATACACTTAGCATCAAATCTTGCCTCTTATCAAGCCTTGGCCACTGCTCAGTGAAGGAGAGGATCTGGGAGCATAGCAAAGAGGAAGATGAATTGTGAAGGAGAGGATCTGGGAGCATAGCAAAGAGGAAGATGAATTGTGCACACACACACACACACACACACAACCACCATATCCCCACACATAGGTTGGATAGGGAGAGCCAACACACATTGTGTGCCCCCTTTATTTATTCTTAATCTTACATGCACTAAGGCACAATATACATTGTACTTAGTGTCAGTGGCTCACACAAGTGTATAGTTCTACACTTAGGGTTAGTAGTAGTTAGTGATGGGCGATCGGCCACATGGACATTAAACCTAACATTCTCCCACTTGATGGCGAATGTGGGAGACCATAAGAATAAAAGAGAACCACTCTTCACCCAATGCCCATCAACTCACACATTGCTAAAACTGATGGCTGGAGAGACTTTTAGTGAGTGCATCTGCTGTGTTCTCTGACGTAGGAGTCTTCACTAAATCAAGGCTCTTGTTTGCCAGGCATTCAAGACTGAAGTGATAATGCAAATCAATGTGTTTTGTTCTAGAATGAGACACTGGATTGATAGCCAAGGCAATATCACTCTAGCTGTCACAATGAAGAACTGGTGTACACTATTTCAATCCAAGATATTTCACTAGGCAAGGAAGCCAAATAGATTCTTTGCATACCTCACTTAGTGCAACATACTCTGCCTCTGTGGTAGAAATGAATGTATAGTCTTGAAGAATGGATCTCCCAGAAATAGCAAAACTAGCAAATGTGCCTCTTGTTGATTTACAAGACGGTCAGCACAGCCTGCATAATCAATGTCTACAAATCCTTGAATGGATGACTCTCCACGACCATAGCATAATTATCTATCTACATTGCCACTCAAGTATTTGAGAATTGACTTGACAGCATCCCAATGCTTTTTACCAGGGTTAGACATAATTCTGCTGACAACTCCCATTGCATGTGAAATGTTAGGTCTTGTAGCCACCATGGCATACATGAGACTACTGAGGCGGTCCGGGGCGGGCAACAAGAAGAGTGGCCTCTAGACACCCTTCAAGGCTCCTGTGCTGCTCAATGGGGCTGGGGCACAACACAACACAAACCAAAACAACAAACCCACAGCCAAATCCCAACTACACAAGGGGCACCACCTAGTTTAAGAGCGAACTAGGACGCAAAAGAGGAGAATCGTTAGAGCAACCCACAAACAAGCAAGGAATTTACACTAACCCTAACACCAATGGAATACTCTCACACCCTAAAACACGAGAGAGAGAGAGAGATAGTGCTCGGGCTGCTTTGAAACGTATCGGCAATGATCAAGCAAACACAACTATATATTTAAGAAAGAGAGAGAAAGGGGGAGGGGGTGCTTGTTGCATTAATACCTTCTTACAAATCTGTCATGACAAATCAAAGTGAAATTAGTATTTGTTCAACATAGCTTGCGTAAATTTCACCACAACACATCACAAGAAAAGCCACCCCAATCACTGTCTTAAAGCCAGGGGAGTCCTCTCCACCCTGTCGCCCTCTTACAGTATGTGGGATTTATGGCTAGGTTGATGACAACACCAGAGAACAAGCTATCAAGAACTTAACAAAAAACACCAAGACACTTACGCATCATTGTTGTCCATTACTTCACGTTGGAAGGGAGACAAAATATCCAAGCTTAGTCCAAATCCACCCTCCTTGATTCAGCAAATGTTGGGCTTACACTAGTAGGAGAAATGATAGATTTCCTACTCTCAATTGAATGATCACTCTCTCTCTTACAATGGCATAGAGTTCCCTTGCTAATCCCCTATTACAACACATGCACATGCATAAGACAATGAGCTTCCACTCAAGAGCTCCTTCTAGAGAGGTTGAGCTTGGCTTCTCAAGCTATAGCATAGTGCTCTTGCTTATGGCTCCCCCTTTGTGCTAGCTACACCCTCCTTTTATAGCAATTTTGAAGGCTAGGGTTACTCCTCTAACCATGGTTGGGTTAGATTTTCAGCAATTTATCTAATTTCTTTTGCTTGGAATTATCAAGAAGTTGGTGAGGAAAGAGAGAGGAGAGAAATGGAGGTGATAGGACTTTTCATAGTGGGTTAGTGTTAGTAGAGTTAGTATTAATTTACAAATGGAATTGGATATTTACAATGGGAGTATCCATATAGGATACAAATAAGGAAGAAAAAAAACTCTTAAGAGGTAAGAAAAGGTGGCTTTCTTACAAGGTTGATGCTCCAAGTGTCTTGAGTAGGGCCGATTTTGACGCTTGTTGACGGTCCACTAGCTTTGACGGTACATTTCTTCTCCACTCTTGACCTTCCTTGAGAGACAAGGTAATTGAAGCTGAGTAATCAACCACCATGATGCTGTCTTTTAAGAGAAGAGGATGAATTTTGTGGTTTTTTTATAGATATGGGTAAATTGGAGGAGGAAAAATGAGACTAGGTGGTCAATTTTTGAATGGAATTGTGTGTGGGAGGTATGAGTTCACCATGGTTTCTCTTATTCTTCAAGGTTGAGGAGAAGGTGAGTAGTGTGCAGAGAGGAGTGGTGAGAAAGATGGGGATGATGAGTGGAGAAGTGTGTGTGAAAGAGGAAAATGATAAAGTGGAAGAGAGAGTGTGGCTGCATAGCATGGGAAAACTGGGGTCCACTAAAAAAATCATAGCTCACAGCTCGTAGCTCAAAAAAATATGAAAAACTTTGAGGCAAAAGTTCAGCTCACGAGCTACAACTTTTGTTTGTATCACCTTTTCAAATTCGGAGAGCAAGTGAACTTTAAAAATTCAGCAAAACTGACCGTTTTTTTCCACTGCACAAGGTCTTTGTGGGGTCCTTCTTTGGATGATTCTTTTGAATACCTCCAAGAGTGAGCCCTCCATAGTGCATGTATGCATGCCACCTACCCTTGACCTTATTTGGTAGGTCTATAATTGAAGATATTGTTGAGATTAGGATATAAGTGAATAGTACAACTAAGAAAATCAAATATTGAGGGGTCTAAATATATGTACATGTCAAATATAAATAATATAAGTGGAAAAAATATAAAGGGGTCAAAAGAGATCTCTCTCATTATGAGGCTACCATAAAAGGATAAATATTTTTGGTGTTCTAATTGAAAAAAAAAAAAATAGATGTAGGAAGGAAAAAATCACAATAGTGAAAAAATATACACATAAATAAAACTACTTTTTTTGGATTTTTGTTGGGGTGGAGTTACACCAAATATAAGAGAAGCTTAGATGAAAATATTTCTATATGGAATAAAGAGTATGAAAAATGATAAGAAAAAATTGTGGTAATGGTGAGGCAATGTACAGAGCATAAATAACACACACCTAGGTAGAAATATTTAAATAAATACCAAAATAATTATGAAAAAATATTTTATTTAGGCCCTATATACAAAGAAATATTTACATATGCATGGGCCATAATATACTTATATTTTTTATATTTTTTATTTATTTTTATTTTTTTGGCTCAACTAGCCCAATGACTAGCTAGTTGAGTGTTTTTTTAAGAAGATATGGGAAAAGTCCCGTGACTCACGCACGCCTATGTACAGTGAAATGGTAGGGATAGCCACAGTGTTTGGGTGATTTTGGTAGGGTGAGGTAACTCATTGTGGCAATTACAAAGAGCCGAAAAACGGCTATCATTAGCCCTCCCCCTGGATGATGGTATATTCATGTACCATCATAGAGCATCGTTTCCAAAGAGAGTGCTTCAGAGTCCTTGACGAGATTTTTATTGTTTGGCCCCTCAGAATTTTGGCTAGAGTTACACTCATGCTTCATGTAACAATACTTACATGAGACAGTGGCCTTTTGACAGATCTTTGGTAGATCCTTTGGTAGAAGGCGACTCAAATAGGGCTTCAAGCGATACCCGTTTACTTTCCTGGAGTGCTCTTTACCATTCAAGTCCATAAGCTGATAGTAACTTGAATTGAAAGCCTTCTTGACTATGTATGGCCCTTGCCATCTTGTTTCAAATTTGGCATCAAAACGATTATCGAGTCGATTGTCATACCTTAGCACAAGATCTCCTTCATTGATGCCTTTGTCCTTCAGTTTCTTGTCAAGCTTCTCCTTTGTCTGTGTGGCTTTCCTCTTATAGCACTCGTATGCTGCTTCTCTTTTCCCCTCAAGCTCAGCTAAGGTAAGAAGTCGATCCATCCATGCTTCTTGATCATCTTGTGCTAATTTGCCATGAAGTCGCATTGTTGGAATGTTTAGCTCGATTGGCTGCAAAGCCTCTTGACCATAGACCAAGTGAAATGGTGTGAACTCCGTGGCTTCCCTATATGTGGTTCGATACGCCCACAAGGCACCATCCAAGAAGTCATCCCACAACTTTGTCTTGTTTTTCACCATCTTTCTAATGATGCCTGCAATGACACCATTAGCGTTTTCTACCAAACCATTTGATTGGGGATAGTAGGGTGTACTGTGATGATGTAGAATGTGAAGTTCTTCACAGACTTCTGTGAGCAATCCCTTTCTAAACCCTGGACCATTATCAGAAACAATCTCCAAAGGTGTGCCAAATCTACAACAAATGTGAGTGTAGACGAATTTGCTCACTGTCTTCTCATTTACCTTTGCCACACTTTGTGCTTCCACCCACCTAGTCATATAGTCTACAGCCACCAGAATGTAGAGTTTACCATTTTTTGTCCTAGGCAGAGGACCCATAGCATCAATGCCCCACTTTTCAAACGGTCCATTTGCAAGCACGATTTGCCTTGGACCATAAACCAATCTTCTATTCCCATTTACCTGACAATTGTGATAACTTTTACACCAATGTTGGATATCCACATGCAGACTTGGCCAAACATACCCCGCAAGCAAAATCTTCTTCACAGTTAATTCTTGGGCAAAATTGCCACCACATGCTTCTTCATGCAAACCTTTTAGAATGGCTGGAATTTCCTCAATAGTTGGTACTCTTCTGCATACTTGATCCCTCCCTCTTTGATATAGGGAGCCTTCTAGGAAGAGATATACGCTTGCCTTCTTCATGAGTCTCCTCTTCTGAGACTTCGTGAAGTCTTGTGGAAACTCGCCCTCCAAAATGTAGCTAATAATGGGAGTCAATGACTCCAATCCCTGGTATCTCGGTTGCTTGACGGTTGCTGCCACCATGATGACCTGCACTTCTTTATTTACACATGCAACGGCTTGTTGTGCAAGTAAATCAGCATCTTCATTTTGTTTCCTAGGAATATGATATAATTGCACCTCCTCAAATTGATTAAATAGCCTACGAATGGCATGAACTTTTGTCCTTAAGCTTTCATTCTTGCATGCCCAAATGCCTAAAATCTGTTTAACAATGAGAAGTGCATCTCCTTTTACCATGAGACGTTGTATCCCTTGGCCAATGCACATCTTCAAACCATGAAGTAGAGCGTCATATTCTGCTTCATTGGTTCTAGCTGAACTTGGTAGATTGAACTTCTCTTTCATGACCACCTCTCCACTTGGGTTGAGCAACACTAGCCCTCCCCCTGCTTTTCCTGTGGCTCGACGAAAAGCTCCATCAAAGAACAAGGTAAAAGCATTAGGAATACTTTTTGGTGGTGGCAATGGTAGGGTCTTTACTTCAGGCACCTTAATCTCCTTTTCGTGCACCCTATAAGTGAGAATCCCTGCCAATTGTGCACGCACACTATCTTCTACCTTGAAAGAGTATTGAAACTCTTGCAACTCCATAATCCACTTTGAGATCCTAGTACTAAGATTCATTTGAGATGACACCCAAGGGAACAAATTTTCTGCAGTGAGAATTACAAAAGGTTTTGGTAGCAGGTAGGATCTAAACTTTCTCACCGCAAACATGAGAGAAAGCATCATGAGTTCTGCTTCTGTGTAGTCTCTCTCCAAAGCATTCATGACCCTACTAGCAAAGTAGATGGGTCGCATCCTTGTACTGTGGGGATCTTGTTGTAGCAACACAGCACCAATTGTTTCCCTTCCAACACTAGAGCTAACAAAGAATGTGTACTCCCAACAAGGAGGCATGAGTGTTGGTAGCTCTGACAAAATGACTTTAATGTTACAAAAATACTCTTTAATCTCATCAGACCATGCAAATTCTACTTGTTGTGTTAACTTTTGCAAAGGATGAAGCAACTCCGAGGCTAAGTGAATGAAGCGTGACATATACTTCACCTTCTGAATGAAAGAGATGACCTCCTTAAGACTCTTGGGTGATGGTAGCTCAATAAGAGCCTTTGCCTTTGAAGGATCCACCTCAATGCCTTTATAGGAAACCTTGTGACCAAGCAAGATCACTTCATCCTCAGCTATGTGACACTTGTCGGGGTTGAGTTGACCTCCCATGTCATAGAGCTTCTTTAAACCTTCTTCTACCCTTTGTAGATGCAATGATTTTGAGCTATAAATGAAAAAATCATCAATAAAAACCCTAATGGACTTTCCAAAGAATGCTTGAAACACCCTGTTCATGAAGCGTTGGAAAGTTGCAGGAGCATTTGTCAGGCCAAATGGCATGACTCTAAAAGCATAACAGCCCCAAGGAGTGATAAAGGTTGTTTTCAATTGATCCTCCAATGCGATACCTATTTGAAAGTAACCCGAGTAGCCATCACACAAAGTGTACTTCTCATGACCAGCTACTTCATTTAGTATCTCATCCTGAAATGGGAGGGGAAAGTGATCTCTTTTTGTTGCCTCATTAAGTGGACGATAATCCACACACACCCTCCACTTGCCGTTTTTCTTAGGAGTGACAACAACGGGAGAGACCCACTCTGAATTCTCCACTGGATAAATGAAACCTGCTGCTAGAAGCTTCCTTACCTCCTTGAGTAGAGCCTGCTCCTTAATGACTCCTAGCCTTCGTAGCTTTTGAGCCTTAGGTGTGGCCTCTGGCTTCAACTCAATCTTGTGTTGAACAACATCTACTCCACGTACATCGGTGTAGTCTTTAGCAAAAAGCTTCGGAAATTTCCTTAGCACACATTTGAACTCCTCTCTTTCATTCTTTGTAAGTCTTGTAGACAACATACCTTCTAACATTCCTTCATCTTCCACCTTTTGGTTCTCTTGGGAACCTACCTCTTCCAAACCTCGAGAAGAGGTCTCCTGGTTGTTTGGCTTAAACCTTACCCCCATGACTTCAATGGAGGACTCCTCTTCAGTAATGCTGCCGCTACTTTCTTCTTCTGAAGTGTTCTCAGTCCAATCTTCTTCCGTCTCACTTCGAGATGATTCTTCATGGAGCTCCTCTTGGCGTTGCTCCTTCATGTCAAAGACAACCTTCTTGTGATTGTCATTCTTGCAAATTAGCTTTCCACTCTCCCAATCCTGCAAAGCTCGCATTTTCATTAGCCATGGTCTTCCTAGGATAAATGGATAACCACTTCCCTTGGTCGACATAACATAAAAATCCACCGCTTTCTTAATGCCAAAGGCCTCTACAAAGACATTTTTACAAATCCCTACACACCTATCCTTGCTATTGTTTGCCATCTTGACTTTGATTTCAGGTGTCTCATGGATGTGCATGCCTAGTCTTTGCATGAGTCCCTCTGTCATGATGCAAATTTGTGCACCCCCATCCACTAGACCTTTCCTAACCAATCTTCCTTTGATGTAACAGTCTAGCACCGGTGTAATGTCCTCATTCATTTCAGCTTGTGCAATTTTTACAACAGGCACACTCTCTTTTACCTTTCTCCTACTGCTAACTGCCCTTGTTAAATCCCTCCTTACTTGTGGACATAATGCAAGAAATTGAGGCCATGAAATATCAGGACCCTTACCTCTCATGTCTTCCAACAAGTTGTACGGAGCCATACCATGTCCAAGAGGGAAGTCTTGGAGGTTGATACGACGTCGAGTCCTCTTGGTTTCCTTGGTTTCCTTTGCCTTCTTGCCTTGTCCATGGTCACTCTGTGATGTGACTCCTTCTTTCTCTTTACCTTTTCGTCGGCCACGCTTAATGCCATTGGCTTCCATGTCAACCTCATTTGAATTTGTCACCTCTACCACATGCACATTTGGATCTGGCAAAGGTGGAACTCCTTCTACCCCTTGTGGAGGTGGTCTTGGTCCATTTGGCCTTTGTAGAAGCCTTGGTTGTTGACCAGCTCCTTCTTCTGCATTCATCACTGGGTAATTCAAGTTAGGTCTCCCTGGCTCTCCACGGGGCCAAGGACAATTATACATCCCATGTCCAGACTCTCCGCAATTCCAACATTGCAAAACTCTCCTAGTTCGTGACTCTCTCTCTTCTAACTTCTTTGCTTGTCCCTTTGGACCTACAGCTTGTGCAAGGTGAATTGACAGGCTGCTTAAAGATTCATTTAACTTCTCAATCACTTCAGCCGATACCTCAGGAAGCTCCCTAGATGTTGATGCTTGTGACTTACCTTTGGGTCTAAGACCTTCTATTGGAACCTCTCCCCTTAAGCACTTGAGTTTCCTATACTTCTGAGCAGCCCTAGTTTCCGCTGCATCAAAAGTAGCAGGTGTACCCGCCTCAACTTTTACCTTAAGGTCAGGAAAGAGTCCGGCTACGAACCTCTCCTTCTTTAAAAATTTTGCACCATCACCAGGGTTAGCAACATTTCGTATCCATAGAGCCCAAAGACGTAGAAACTCTTGCTTGTACAAGTAGTAGTCATCTAAGTCTTTTTGCTTATGAGAAACAATGTCTTGCCATAGTTTTTGAGTGTTTTGGGGATCAAAGAAGTATCTCTTAAAACGATTCAAAACTTCTGTGTAATTCCCCTTAACTTCCTCAGGCAAAGAGTCAAACCAAGTACTAGCATCTTTCCTAAGGACCACCTCAAACATTTCTACACGTTCTTGATCGGTTACTATCCTCTTGATACGGCAAGACATCTTGAAATTTGCTAAAAATAATTCTACATCCTCTCCAGGCTCTCCAAAGAAAAGAGGATATCCAGACATTTGGCGTTGGCTCTCCATTATTATGAAAGATTACAACACGAGTTACGATAAGGGATACAATAGAGATTTAGAACCACTCGCCTGCAAATGAAGAAGTAAGAAAATACCACTCTAGGTTTTCTTCTTCAGCTATCCAAGCTTCAATAAGGTCTCGATTTGTTTGATCAAAACAAAAATGTAGACTATTGATGAGCTCTAAGAAGGGTTGAAATTCTTCAAAGCTAAGGCGATAAACAGAAATCTCTAGAACTTCATTTTCTGGATCCAAAAGAGCAACCACGTCCCAAGTGATAAATTGCACTTGCTCTACAATTCCCAACGCACAAGCGGTTTGTATAAAAACTAGATCTTCATGCTCGTCGAAGGCCGTGAGAAAGTAGCAATTGACTAGGAGCTCCTTTCCTTCGAGTTCCACACAGTCGGAGTGAGGCAACCTTCTCACAATTTCATAAAGAACATCCTCTTCAAGTCCAATCAAGTTTGCAAGATTTAAAAACTCCACTTGTGCTACAAAATTCCTGGACAAAAACTCCTTAGGATTATGGTTAAATCATTCAAAAGCATAAAGAGATTTACAATGTCTCTATGAACAAAGTGTCATAGAAGGTAGAGAAGGATGAGAATTCATACAAATTTGCAATCTTGTCTATGCTCTCTTTATTAAGACAAGCTTTGAATAGCTCCCTATCTCCTTTGTTGAAAGCGAAAGGAAGACTATTAATAAGACGCAAATGAGGGAAAAATTCACCAAATGTGAGTCTATGAAGCATGAACTCTGGTCGCAAGTTTCCTGAAGAGTCTTCCTCAATGGTGAAATGCACTCGCCAAACGCCAAATTTCACTCTATTTACCAATCTTAGGGCACACACTAGTTGGATGAATGCGCGGTCTTCCTTAGTGCCCAACAGCAAGAGGAAAATGGAATCCACGCGTAGGACCTTCCGTCTTAACTTCACCACCCTCTTGTTATGAGGGAGACGCCTTACTACTTGCTCCTGCAACTCAATTGGTAATAGAGCTAGATCTCTAAGGATTGAACTTTCACTGCACACACATTCCCAGTTAGAACAAATGATCGTTTTTTTGTTTCTTGTAACAACTTGGACAAAGAAAAAACAAACATACACACTATTTTGCCGGGCTGCACTTCATTTTAAAATAAAATGAGCACATGTACATCAAAAGAAGTGTGGTAGTTGATGAGAGGTAGAATGACAGGGTTTGGTGATGCAAGAATTTCTCCTACTCTTTGGGCACCAAACATGAACACCATTCGTTGTTGAAAATGGATCTTTCTACTAATTGCAACGTTTATTCTAATGTGTGGAGTAAAATGAAAGGGAAAAACCTCTATTCTTGGGCCATTATCCATGGCCTATGCATGTCCTAATGCTTAAAATAACACAAAAATATAGACGTCCAAGCTAATATCGTACCTAATGAGAGGCAAAATAAAAGGATTTACCGAAGTGTTTATCTCGGCTAACATAAGAGGACCTAAAATTCTACGAATTACTCGCTGAAATTGCAACTTAGTACTAACAATTATGTGTACCTTTTGCCTTGCAATGGGAATGAAGGGATCATACAAATTCTCGTGATTCATGCAAGCTACTTGATTATGCTAAAGGTTGAGCCTTCACAAAACATACACAAGCCTGTCCTCCGTGGGGGCACCAATTTGAGGCGGTCCGGGGCGGGCAACAAGAAGAGTGGCCTCTAGACACCCTTCAAAGCTCCCGTGCTGCTCAATGGGGCTGGGGCACAACACAACACAAACCAAAACAACAAACCCACAGCCAAATCCCAACTACACAAGGGGCACCACCTAGTTTAAGAGCGAACTAGGACGCAAAAGAGGAGAATCGTTAGAGCAACCCACAAACAAGCAAGGAATTTACACTAACCCTAACACCAATGGAATACTCTCACACCCTAAAACACGAGAGAGAGAGAGAGAGATAGTGCTCGGGCTGCTTTGAAACGTATCGGCAATGATCAAGCAAACACAACTATATATTTAAGAAAGAGAGAGAAAGGGGGAGGGGGTGCTTGTTGCATTAATACCTTCTTACAAATCTGTCATGACAAATCAAAGTGAAATTAGTGTTTGTTCAACATAGCTTGCGTAAATTTCACCACAACACATCACAAGAAAAGCCACCCCAATCACTGTCTTAAAGCCAGGGGAGTCCTCTCCACCCTGTCCCCTCTTACAGTATGTGGGATTTATGGCTAGGTTGATGACAACACCAGAGAACAAGCTATCAAGAACTTAACAAAAAACACCAAGACACTTATGCATCATTCTTGTCCATTACTTCACGTTGGAAGGGAGACAAAATATCCAAGCTTAGTCCAAATCCACCCTCCTTGATTCAGCAAATGTTGGGCTTACACTAGTAGGAGAAATGATAGATTTCCTACTCTCAATTGAATGATCACTCTCTCTCTTACAATGGCATAGAGTTCCCTTGCTAATCCCCTATTACAACACATGCACATGCATAAGACAATGAGCTTCCACTCAAGAGCTCCTTCTAGAGAGGTTGAGCTTGGCTTCTCAAGCTATAGCATAGTGCTCTTGCTTATGGCTCCCCCTTTGTGCTAGCTACACCCTCCTTTTATAGCAATTTTGAAGGCTAGGGTTACTCCTCTAACCATGGTTGGGTTAGATTTTCAGCAATTTATCTAATTTCTTTTGCTTGGAATTATCAAGAAGTTGGTGAGGAAAGAGAGAGGAGAGAAATGGAGGTGATAGGACTTTTCATAGTGGGTTAGTGTTAGTAGAGTTAGTATTAATTTACAAATGGAATTGGATATTTACAATGGGAGTATCCATATAGGATACAAATAAGGAAGAAAAAAAACTCTTAAGAGGTAAGAAAAGGTGGCTTTCTTACAAGGTTGATGCTCCAAGTGTCTTGAGTAGGGCCGATTTTGACGCTTGTTGACGGTCCACTAGCTTTGACGGTACATTTCTTCTCCACTCTTGACCTTCCTTGAGAGACAAGGTAATTGAAGCTGAGTAATCAACCACCATGATGCTGTCTTTTAAGAGAAGAGGATGAATTTTGTGGTTTTTTTATAGATATGGGTAAATTGGAGGAGGAAAAATGAGACTAGGTGGTCAATTTTTGAATGGAATTGTGTGTGGGAGGTATGAGTTCACCATGGTTTCTCTTATTCTTCAAGGTTGAGGAGAAGGTGAATAGTGTGCAGAGAGGAGTGGTGAGAAAGATGGGGATGATGAGTGGAGAAGTGTGTGTGAAAGAGGAAAATGATAAAGTGGAAGAGAGAGTGTGGCTGCATAGCATGGGAAAACTGGGGTCCACTAAAAAAATCATAGCTCACAGCTCGTAGCTCAAAAAAATATGAAAAACTTTGAGGCAAAAGTTCAGCCCACGAGCTACAACTTTTGTTTGTATCACCTTTTCAAATTCGGAGAGCAAGTGAACTTTAAAAATTCAGCAAAACTGACCGTTTTTTTCCACTGCACAAGGTCTTTGTGGGGTCCTTCTTTGGATGATTCTTTTGAATACCTCCAAGAGTGAGCCCTCCATAGTGCATGTATGCATGCCACCTACCCTTGACCTTCTTTGTTAGGTCTATAATTGAAGATATTGTTGAGATTAGGATATAAGTGAATAGTACAACTAAGAAAA
The DNA here is from genome assembly GCF_014529385.1 of Adiantum capillus-veneris. Classification (NCBI taxonomy): domain Eukaryota; kingdom Viridiplantae; phylum Streptophyta; class Polypodiopsida; order Polypodiales; family Pteridaceae; genus Adiantum; species Adiantum capillus-veneris. The sequence goes on from NC_140949.1 coordinate 82,643,611, forward strand.
TCAAATATTGAGGGGTCTAAAAAATATGTACATGTTAAATATAAATAATATAAGTGGAAAAAATATAAAGGGGTCAAAAGAGATCTCTCTCATTATGAGGCTACCATAAAAGGATAAATATTTTTGGTGTTCTAATTGAAAAAAAAAAAAAAGATGTAGGAAGGAAAAAATCACAATAGTGAAAAAATATACACATAAATAAAACTACTTTTTTTGGATTTTTGTTGGGGTGGAGTTACACCAAATATAAGAGAAGCTTACATGAAAATATTTCTATATGGAATAAAGAGTATGAAAAATGGTAAGAAAAAATTGTGGTAATGGTGAGGCAATGTACAGAGCATAAATAACACACACCTAGGTAGAAATATTTAAATAAATACCAAAATAATTATGAAAAAATCTTTTATTTAGGCCCTATATACAAAGAAATATTTACATATGCATGGGCCATAATATACTTATATTTTTTATATTTTTTATTTATTTTTATTTTTTTGGCTCAACTAGCCCAATGACTAGCTAATTGAGTGTTTTTTTAAGAAGATATGGGAAAAGTCCCGTGACTCACGCACGCCTATGTACAGTGAAATGGTAGGGATAGCCACAGTGTTTGGGTGATTTTGGTAGGGTGAGGTAACTCATTATGGCAATTACAAAGAGCCGAAAAACGACTATCACTACCACAAGTTGAATCATAAGGAACCTTAGCCATTGCATCTTTTTCCTCAGCAGATTTGGAGTAGTCGCTCTTGCTAAGTTTCAGATATGCAAGCAATGGAGTACTCAAAGCCTTCTTCTTCTGCATGCCGAAACGATCAAGAACCTTGTGCACATACTCTTTTTGAGAAAGGTACCACAACCTCTTCTTACAGTCATGAGTAATGCGCATACCCAAAATGTGATTGGCTTCACCCAAATCTTTCATGTCACATTGACTTTCAACTTGGTTTTCAAGTCAGCAATGTCCTTCTTGGAATAACTAACAACAATAAGCATGTCATCTACATAAAGGACAAGCATAATAATTTTTCCATTGGGTTGTGTTTTCACGTAAAGACATGGATCCTCATTATTGCGCTTATAGCCTAGGGAACGCATAAATGTATCAAACTTTTGATACCATTGTCTGGATGATTGCTTCAACTCATAGAGACTTTTCAGAAGCTTACAGACCAAATGTTCCTTGCCCTTTAGCACAAACCCTTCAGTTTGCTGCATATAAATCTCTTCCTCGATATCACCATGTAAGAAAATTGTAATGACATCCATTTGATCAAGCTCCATATCTTTAGTGGAAACCAAAGCAAGCAACATTCTCAGTGTGGTCATCTTGACCACTAGAGAAAATATTTCTTGGAAATTGACACCATATTCTTGCTTGAAACCTTTGGACACTAAACGAGCTTTGCAATTGTCAATCTTCTTCTTGTAAACCCATTTAAAAGGCAATGCTTTCCTACCTTTGGGCAATGGAACAAGTTCCCATGTTTTGTTCTTTGCAATACTAGACAACTCCCTCTTCATAGCGTGTTCCCACTGAACCTTATCATTGGCTAGCATAGCCTCTTTGTAACAAGAAGGCTTACCACTATCTGTCAGCACAACAAAATCCATGCTTGGAACAAAATATTCAAGAAGATGTGAGACTCTTTGAGATCTCCGCGGTTGATCATAACTCGTACTAGCGTGTGTAGTGTGGTTCGGGAGCACTTTTCCAAATTCAACCTCTTTCACTCGTTGTGTATGCATCTTAGTCTCATTAAAGATAACAACACTGGTACCGATCACTGATCGACTTTTCGGATCCCATAAACAATAGCCAAACTGACCATCTACACCATAGCCAATGAAGATGCATTTCCTAGACTTAGGATCTAGCTTAATACGCAACTCCTTGGGTACATGTGCATAAGCTTCACAACCAAATGTGTAGAGTTTTTCATAAGAAAATTTATGTCCTGATCATAACTCCAAAGGTACACAAAACTGTAATGAAGCATGTGGTGATCTATTGATCAAGTACACGGCTCTGTATAATACTTCATCCCAGAACGCTAAAAAATTAGCATGTGATACCATAGACAGAATCCTCTCTTGGATGGTCCTCTTCATTTGTTCCACAACACCATTTTGTGCAGGGCTATAAGGAGCTATAATCGCACACTTAATTCCCTTACTTGAACAGAAGTCTATAAACTCTTTGGAGATATATTCTCCACCATTGTCTGAGCACAAAGCTTTCAACTTATGTTTAGACTAAGTTTCAACACTGGATAAGACCTTCTTGAAGCAAGAAAGGTCTCATCTTTTGACTTTGTGGTGTAGACCCAAACATTTCCTATTGCATCGTCAATAAATGTAACATAAGAGGACGCACCACCATGGGATTTAGAAGGCATAGGCCCACATAAATCACTGTGCACAAGCTCTAAGGGTTTTCTTTCTTTGTCAAAAGAATGTGTACAATGTGTCTGTGTTTGATTTCCATATTGACAGTGCTCACAAAAGGAAAAATCAAAAAATGACAAAGATGGTAAGTAGCCCAAACGAGAGAATGTCTCCATTCCCTTCTTTGATATATGTCATAATCCGCTATGCCACAAAGCAACGGTTGGCAGCTCGATTACAGAAAGAACGATATTTTAATCAGATACATAAAGAGGATAAAGTGAACCAAGTTTATAACCATGGGCTATAATAAGATGACCCTTCGCAACATGCCAAGAATGCTGATGAAAAGTGACTTTATAACCCGGGTCATCAAGACGTCCATCCAAAATCAGATTGCGTGTCAAGGCTAGAACATGACACACATTATGGATGATAAATTTCATCCCATTTTTCATAACCATGGCAATATCACCTATGCCAACAATTTCACAAGAGTAATTGTCACCAAATGTAACAGAGCCAATTGTTTCCTCGTATGTAGTAAAACAATGCCTATGAGGTGTGACATGCAATGAAGCGCCCGAATCAAGAATCCATCTATGGGATACTTCACCACGATCAAGGAGTTTAGCTGGCATAGAACTCTGCAAAGAGAGAGTTTCCTGTACATCATAAAAGACGTCATTATTTTTTAGTCAACATATTAATGTCTTGCGCATCACTATCATCTTGAACTATGTTCGGTTTTTCAATCTTAACTGAACTCTTTGGTTTGTGCTCTTTATCATCATGATCTTTGCTTTTACTTTTTCCCTTCTCTTTGTCACGCTTCCAAGCATAACAATCCTTCTTTATGTGACCAAATTTATCACAATAATGGCATTGAAAATTGCGAAGACCATGAGATTTTGATCTACCCTTTTATGCATCTCTATTTCCCTCTTTCTTGGACTCACGTTGCGAAGAACGGACCTTATGTTTCTTATCATCCCTTTGCACATAATGAGCTTCACCATAATGTGAGCTAGTCATGGTCTTCCGACGCATCTCCTCTGACAAAAGTGCACTAGTAACATCATCATATTTTCGTGTACCATTAGGACAAAGCTACTAGCAATTGTGCAAAAGATATCCCAAGAGGGTCACAACGAACAAAGATTGATTTCATCTCATCACCAATGGGTGTGCACAAATTTGGGCAAAAAGAGAATCAAAATCATTGATATGACTGGCAACACTAGCCGACTACTTCATACGAAGGTTGAAAAGTTTTAGCACCAGAAAAACCTTATTGCTAGCCGTATCCTTTTGGTAAGTGTCGCATAATTCTTCCATAAATCGTGATCAGTATCGCATTCTAGCATTGAAAATTACACCAACTCACCAAGGTGCACTCTAATTGTAGACCTGCATAGCTCATCAAGATCCTCCCAGTGAAATTGAGTCATGTGCATATCCTCAGTTCTAGCCGCATAGACAATAGGCAACTTTTGCTTCTTTTGGACAAGCAAATCATGCATTTGGTTCTACCAAAGCTGAAAATTAGTGCCATCAAACTTCTTCATGTAATTCTAGGAAAATTTCAACAAAGTCTCCTTTGTATGTGGGACTATGTCAACCAAAATACGAAACAAAATGACCAAGTATGTCATTCACAAAGGATAAAAGAGGGCAATGCCTCTCGAAAGCACACTATATAGAGACCACTTGAAGTGCATAAACCGTCAAACTGACCATAGACCACCAACTCGACGTCAAAAGCACCTATACCACTCTGTACATGTCCTATGGAGAGGCTTCGTAATGCATGCTCCAGCTACCTGTATCACCGAAGGTATCTCCACATTTGAGAGTACCCCAGCTCAATGAAAACCTCATGCTATCAACCCTCAACAACGTAGGTTATGCAAAAAAACGTATAGCCAAGTCTCAGAAATGGGCGAGACTGCTGTACTAGCCAAAAGATGGCTCCACAAAAGCGTACAATGGCAGTATCCACAAAGATGTACATGTTTGTCACGACGCTGAAACATGCACCAAAATTATGTGCATGCAAAGAAATATGAAGAGGTGTTGCAACCCAAATCGATTCTTCGACACGAAGATAAGGTACTAAGAAATGGTAAATTTATTCAATGGTATCTTGTTAAGTTTATGATTTATCCTTTTAAAGATGCTAGATGGATGCAAGGAACCTAGCTTAAGGATAATATGAATATTGTCAATGCTTACAATGCTACACTAGAGTAAGCAAATGAAAATGCATTTTAAATGAACAATATTTTTTTCTTATAAGACTCATTCTCTTTCTTTTATTGTGCACAAAATTTAAGAAGTATGCATGCTTAGGATCATGTTTGCTCGGGGCTTCACCGTTCAATACCCCTCTATATACCATGTATGAATGAATAAAATGACCTCTTATTTTAGGATTTGTTTTCAAAATTGAATATTAAAACCCTTTATTTTAATGTATCTTTGTTAAATTGCCTGATCTTTTTGCATTTTAAAACCCCTAATTTTGAACTCATGTTATACATTAACATGATTACATAGTGCACCCCCTGAGCATATTTGTGGTGACGACGTCTCCCAAACACCAGGTAGAACTTGTCACTCTACTTTGGAAGTATGATATGGACTAAAGAGCAGACATGCTTGCGGCATCTAAGTCTCCTGAGCACCAAATGGATCAGTCATCCATTTTGGAATGATGTCGAAGGGTAAAATGGGATCCTCTACCCGCTAAGAAACATGGACTAATGACTAGGCTTTATCTTCTCTATGGTCTACCTCATAGTCGAGGACGACTATGATTTCAAGAGAGAGGTAATTTCATAAAATATAATATCTAGCTTTACCAAATGATTTTCTAATATTAAATTGATCATTTAATATGGGAAGATAAAAGGGAAACAAGAGTTAGGATAAAGATATGTGCTTCTAGACCTATCTCAACAGGGGACCAAAAGGAGAAATGGTTGCATCTCAATAGGGATCCGAAAGGAGACGGTCTATCAAAGAGAAATGTGCAATAAGTGCTTTTAGATTTACCTAAAGAAGGCACCAAGAGGAAAGATGGTTACATCTCAATAGGGGTCCAAAAGGAGGTAGTCTATCAAAGAGCAACGTGCGTCTAATGGAGCTTAAAAGACCTTAGGGTTATCTTCATTAAAGACCTCCAAAAGTTAGTGTTAAAAAGTCCTTTGACCTTAGGCGGCCTTAGGCACGGCCTTAGGCAAGGTAGGACTGACCTTGAGGTCGGAATCCTACCCATGCATGAGGTGCTGGTCTGCTTGCTAGCTAAAGTGCTTAAAGTGTTTGTGGGAACCTTGCCCAAGCTTGAGGTGATTATCATGCTTAAATGACTAAGGTTATTGAAGTGTTCATCTCAAAGATAAACTCTCAAGAGGCATAAAAGGTTTCCATGCTTAATTGACTAAGTGCTTGAAGTGTTCAATTCAAATGAAATGACTTAAGAAGCTTAAAAGACACATGTCAAAATCTCCACATGTGGCCCTCATGATGTGCTTGAATCCTATTGGATAGGCTTTAAATGAGTCCAATGAGAATCTAAATGCATAAAAAAAAAAATTAAGTTCTTTCTCTCGAAGAGGAAAAAGAGGACACATGTCCAAATGATATAACTAAATAATACAAGAGAGAGAGAGAGAGAGAGAGAGGGGTGGGGGACCAAGGTTGAGAGGGGGGATACTCTCCCACACACACACACATTATCTCATTGTGTGGAGTACAAAGTGCAAGAGCTCCATCTCCTTCTCCAAGCTTGTTAAGAAGTTGAGAGTTTACACCAAAACTCTTGGCTATGGAATGCAAATACAACCAAGAGCCATGCTCCAATGCTTAAGATGGCCATCTTCTTCATCTTTTTGGATGAGCATTTCCTAGAGGGAGCGCTTTCCTTGGTCTAGGCGAGCTTTGTTTTTGAATCTTACTAGAAAGATGATCAATTGATAAAAATACAATAATTTATCATCTATATAAAAAAGCCCTTAGCTTTTGACCCACTTTTGATTTAGCAAGTGGATCTCAAGTGGTGGCAAGTGAAAGAAAGTCCCTAGCAAGTGGACTAGTCAAGCACTTTGTGTTAGTTGTATGTGTCCGAAATGTACCGCACATGATATCACATTGGGAGTGTCAAGCATGCCTCGTGTACCTTCATATGGGAATGCACTCTTAGTAGAGGGGATCTCAAAAGGTGTAACTAAAGGGGCATCGGGGATTCAAAGGGTGTTCTTATTTTCCTATAAAAGGGAGGAGTCCTCCTTGTACGCATCATTGGGTGTTCAATCATTAACAGAGAACATGTCTTGGGATGTTTGGTTATCACTTCTCTCTCTATCTCTCTCTCTTGCTATCTTTATCTCTCTGTAGTTCTTCTTTATCAACAACATTAAGGGTGTGTGGATGATGCTCTTAACACTTGGAGACCACGCGCGGAACGAAGTCCCCTTTGTTGACGAAGGAGGTGTTTCCAACTACAGACATCAGAACTCTAAACCAGATGCTGGCAAGCAGGAAGGCGATGGGGGTCTCATTCACATTCAGAGAATTGCAGGGATCGCTATGAGTCACAAATGGGAAGTTGTGGTCTGCACAACGAGGAGGCGCTTGGAGTTATTGGGAAGTTTGGACCATGCTACTGGAGTTGCTATGCGGAGATCGAAATGGCGGTACACAGCGCAATGAGGTGTTGTAGCCTATAGGGCAAGAATGCAGAATTCTATAGGCAGTTATCTCCAAATGTGGGGCACTGCGATATTGTCAAAAGTTTGCAGAGGATTACTCGTTGTGGGCATCAGTGCGGGGTCAGTTAGCAAAGCTTTGTGCGGAGTTTGGAATGTGGCAGCTTATGCAATACTGCAGCTTCATGTAGACATGGTTTATGAGGTGCCTTTGGTACCAATTTCTAGGGCAAGGCCGCAAAAGGGCGAGGGGACTTGGGGAATCTAGAGATTGCACCGGATGCGGTTATTGTAGAGTTTTGCGGGGTTTCCAGTTTTCCGTTTTGTCTGTGGCGTCGGGGCTGCAATTTAGGAGGTTTACAATGCAATGCGGTACTTCTGTTTCTTTATGCGGTACCTATGGAGATTGGATTGGATGCAGTGCAAGCCCGATGCGATGCAAGTGGTTGCCTGTGTGGTGGCAGATCAACAGAATAAATCATCAAAATAACTCATAGTTCCCTTTTTACACAAACACTTTACTGTTAAGCAGGGATTCACACAGTTCTAGATGCGGCAATTACATAAGCGTTTTGCTTTGTAACTAAAACATGTGCGCATGTCGACGGAAAAATGTAGAACAAGGCGGCAAAGGGTTCACAAAGTTTGCGGCCAATTACGGAAAAAAATTTACCGAATCCGAGATGCGGGTAGATGAAGATGGTTGGTCCAGGAGCATGGTCCAGGAGCAAGGTCCAGGAGAAAAGAGCCAAAGAGCCAGGAAGCGGCCTCGACGATCATTCTTGCGTCACACTTCTCGAATTCCAAAAGAACCAATCAAGGGATGCACTTGAGGGTTCGCACAGTCCACCGTGCGTGCCACGTGTATGTGTCCGAAATGTACTACACATGATCACATTGGGAGTGTCGAGCATGCCTCGTGTACCTTCATATGGGAATGCAATCTTAGTAGAGGGGATCTCAAAAAGTGTAACTAAAGGGGCATCGGGGATTCAAAGGGTGTTCTTATTTTCCTATAAAAGGGAGGAGTCCTCCTTGTACGCATCATTGGATGTTCAATCATTAACAGAGAACATGTTTTGGGATGTCTGGTTATCACTTCTCTCTCTATCTCTATCTCTTGCTGTCTTTATCTCTCTGTAGTTCTTCTTTATCAACAACATTAAGGGTGTGTGGATGATGCTCTTAACATTAGTGCACTTGAGGATGTAGAAGTCTACTTCTGGCTCCTCTGCAGCCAGTGCAAAGTTCTGCCAACCATCAAAGCACCAGGAGGATTCACTGTGTTTTTCCATTTGGTACCACATGAGTGTACAACAGGGGGGGTTTTGGATTTTGTACATAAGTGTATACAATAGGTAGCCCCTCATTATTTCATACTCATACCGTATACATAAGGGAGGGGGGGGGGGTGTTTACATTGGGGCTACATTCAACTACTTAAGCCACCTTAAATATATTAGTAAGCCTCTCTCTCTCTCTCTCTCTCTCTCTCTCTCTCTCTCTCTCTCTCTCTCTCTGTCTCTGTGTGTGTGTGTGTGTGTGTGTGTGTGTGTGCATCGATGAGTACTTTCATGGCGTGGTGAAAATAAGGGCAAACTTGAAACTCTCCGGTTTTTGTGGTCAAAATTAGAAGCTTTTGTCGGTAGTTACACTAAAACTTATGTGAATTTCCTCATTTTCTTAAAGCCAAGTTCAAACCTCTCTAATTTGTCGAAATTCCCCAAATACCCTTCAAATTTTTAAAATTCCCAAAGTACTCATGTATCTATTTTGGTCGGATTGTTCAAAACTTACTAAATTTTATTCCTTTTTGACAATTGAGATGCACTTTTGAGTGCTTAGCATGTAATTTGTCACATATTACCTCACAAAAAAGGCAATTACGTCCAAAAATAATGAAGCGATTCATCTCCAAAGCCTACATAACCAATTTAAACACTACAAGAGGTTGTGTGCTCTTGTGACGCTGTTTGCAACGGAAATACACTGGGTTTTTATAACCCCCGGCGTCGCTAAAACCGTCGCTACGAGAGCGTCGCTATATGCGTCGCTACAAGAGTCTCTATATAGAGACGCTCATAGCGACGGTTACACTGAAGACTATAGCGACGCTACAGAGCCATAAATAGCGACGGTTATAGTGACGCCCGAGAGAATTTTTTTTTGGTGGCAGGGCATTGAATGCCCTGCCACCCATCAACCATATTGTACTTGATTCACTTTTTAAAAAAAGTGCAAGGGTAGATAATAGACCCAAAATAGTGCAAGGGTAGATAATAGACCCACAAGACGCATTGTTTGCAAAATTGACAATTGTACACATCATAGGCAAAATGAATTGATTGGCAAATGTAATAATGACAATTGTACAACATCATAGGCATAAAGAATTGATTGGCAAAAGGAACTGCGGTGACAAATGTAATAATATACATGGTTCAAAAAGACGTATAAAATCCGTCTCATGATACATAAGCTATGAGAAACCCTAAACTAATGCTATCTAGCTACGGCTAAACTGACGTCGTCTAGTCAGACGTCTCATCGCGTCCAAGCGGTGTATCTGTCGGATTCTGCAAAAAAAGACAATAAGATAGCTTTCAGTAGGTATAAACATATAACGACATTTATAAAACAATACAAAAAATAAAAAAGAGTAAACCCTAATACTAACCATGCCGCCGCGAGAACTGAGAATGTCCATTAGGGCATTTAAGCCCTTCCTGCCTGTGTACTCGCGCTCGTACGGTGTGGGATCACGTCCTGTCATCGACCACTGTCAAAACATGCAAAGATTTCATTATGTTAAAATTAAAAAACTCATAAACCCTAAACTATCGAACATAAAGAGCAATGTGAAAACACTTACAAAATCGGCCTCAAATGATGCCCATCCACCGCTCCCCAAGTGGTGTGAGCTCCCTGCCTCTACTCACGCTCTGGCTGCATCCTTTTCTTGCTTCCACTTGTCGGGATTCTCGCGCGCTGCTTTCTTCGCATTCTTCCAATCTTCTTTGGCCAGCCAATCTGGCCTGTTCCACCCATTCTTGATTGCTTTTTGCACTTTGGAACGCTTGTGTTTGCAGTATTCGCGCATTCGAATCTTCATCAGGTCTTCATTGAAGCGTTGATCCCGTGTTGGAACGGGAAACTCATCTTGAAGTATGCTGATGACTCTGTTTTTTAAATCACTTGGTACTTCACCCCAATTGTTTAGTATGTAGTGTCTAAACAGCTGAGAGCAAAGACCACGCATGCGCGAGATCACCTTCTTGCCGTCATCATCCATGATGATGCCACCGCTGAAGTCGATGGAGTAAGACAAGCCCTCTGGCCGGTGACACGTGAACCTGGGTGTTCTGGCAGGGGTCTCTAGCGGCGTGTCGATGGGGGTACGGATGTCAGGTGTCTCCACCGGCGTCTGGGCCCCGAAGCGAGGAGTGTCGAGTGGGGTGGCTCCTGGCGGAGTAGGTAGAGGTGTGTAGCTTCTAGGAACAGTCAGGCGTGCAAAACCTGGCGTAGATGGCGATGCTGTGGCTGGTGTGGGGGTGGGAAAAGAAGGGGAGGGTAAAGAGCCTCGTCGAACACGAGGCAGTGTGGAGGCATCGGTGGTGGAAACCCCACAACAACTGCCACCGCCACCACTAGAGCGCCGGTATCTTTTGGGATAGTTTCCTACGACGTTAAAACTCTCTTCTTCTTGTGTGTGTGTGTGTGTGTGTGTGTGGGTAAACCTAAATAAACCTAAGTCTAATCTAATATAACATAAATCTAAATCTAACATAAATTATGTTATATTAAAAACAAAGAACTAAACTAACAGGGATTATAAGAACCTTAAAACTGATTTAACACATAATTTTTTACATAACTCGGCAAGAGTTGGCATTCTCATCACTAAAGTTGTGAGAGTTAACTTCGGGCGGTGATGCTGCCTCATCTCCATCCACATCTGACGACAGCAATTGGCCCTTTAGACCGTTCTTGCTCTTGTTACTAACTTTGAAGTTGTTGTTGAATGACTAGAGGTTGTCTAGATGGTCATTGTGTCGGGGATGTAGTGACTCTTTCCGCCCTGAAGATCCACCTTCTTCCCTATCTTCCGAAGACATTTCACCAGTACTTTTGGATCCACGGAGCCCACCATGAGTGAAGGCAGCAATACCCTATATTCCATTGAGGGCTTTCTTCACCCGCTTCATGCAGGCATCGCAGTCTATGGAGACCTAAATCTAATCTAATATAATGTAAATCTAAATCTAGCGTAAATAAACGTAAATCTAGTTAAAAATAAACCTAAATCTAATTTAATGTAAGTCTACATATAACTTAATCTTTAACGTCTTTTAAGATAGTTTCCTACGACGTTATAACTCTCTTCTTCTTGTGTGTGTGCGCGTGTGTGGATGTGTGTGCCAATAAAAAGAGATAAATGGTATAACTTTTCTATCACCCATGCCAATTATGATAGATTGATTATGCCATTTCCCTCTTGAATAATAGGTCTTGAGTTCAACTCCTCGTCGGCTACATCTTTAGGTCTTTTAATTTTAATTAGTTTCCTACGACGTTAAATTAGTTTCTCTCTCTTTCTCTCTCAATGTGTGCGTTTTTTTGCATCGTATGCATGTTTTCTCTCTCTTTTCCTCTCTCAATGTGTGCGTTTTTTGTTTATGCATGTTCTCTCTCTCTTTTCCTCTCTCAATGCGTGCGTTTTTTGTTTATGCATGCTCTCTCTCTCTCTTTTCCTCTCTCAATGTGTGTGTGCATTCTTTGTTTATGTATGTGTGTGTGCGTTTTTGTTTTTGTTTGTACTCTCTCTCTCTCTCTCTCTCTCTCTCTCTCTCTCTCTCAAAAACACTATGTGTGTGTGTATATGTGTGTGTGAGAGAGAGAGAGAGAGGGAGAGAGAAAGAGGGGAAGGGAACATGAGAATGAGGAGAGGGAAGGAGCATACCTGGCTCTCCTTCCTCTCCTCATGTGTGTGTGTGTGTGTGTGGAGAAGAAAAAGAGAGAGAGAGAGAGAGAGAGAGAGAGAGAGGGAGAGCGTTACCTGCTCCTTGCTTGAGGGCGCTGAAAAACTCAGATCTGAGATCTGAGTTTTTGGGCACCCTCGGTTATCTTTTTAGCCCAGCCGGTGTCGCTATGTGTGTATATGTGTGTGTGAGAGAGAGAGAGAGAGGGAGAGAGAAAGAGGGGAAGGGAACATGAGAATGAGGAGAGGGAAGGAGCATACCTGGCTCTCCTTCCTCTCCTCATGTGTGTGTGTGTGTGTGTGGAGAAGAAAAAGAGAGAGAGAGAGAGAGAGAGAGAGAGAGAGGGAGAGCGTTACCTGCTCCTTGCTTGAGGGCGCTGAAAAACTCAGATCTGAGATCTGAGTTTTTGGGCACCCTCGGTTATCTTTTTAGCCCAGCCGGTGTCGCTATGAGCGTCGCAAATTTCTTTGTAAATTTGCGACGCTCATAGCGACGCCGGGATTTTTTTTTTTTGAGCGTCGCTAATATGAATAGCCTCTTGTAGTGAAATTCTAGTTTTAGCATCTTGTATTGATAGACAATCACTCTTCTTATGAAAAGAAAAAACCTTTTCTATCTTTAGAGAAATTCAACCTCACGACCATGGTTTTTTTTGTAATTTTGGAAAATTTGAAGGGTATTTTGGGAATTCATGACGAAATATTGGGGGTATTTTGGGAATTTTTATATTTTGAGGGGTATTTTGGGATTTTCCATAAATTAGAGGGATATTTTGGTAATTTTTCCTTTTATATGGCACTATGTGTGAAATCTCTCTCTCTCTCTCTCTCTCTCTCTCTCTCTATATATATATATATATATATATATATATATATATATATATATATATATATCTAATGTTAGAAAAAACGCGGGGTTCATTGTATTTTAACCGATTGAAATCGTAAAATGTTGGCTACATTTTGAGCTTTCCTTGAAGAAAACTGAGAAATTTACACAAGTTTTAGTGTAATTACTGACAATGATTTACTACTCGAAAAACAACTTGTTTCGAAAACTTGGCAAACCTACCTATGAGAATTTTAGTGGTATACTGACTAAATTTGAAGGTTTATACACCAAATTATGCTAATTTTCTCTAATTTTGTAGGTTTTCTCACCTTTAAATTTAAATTTTCGGATTACACTTAACCTAGGTTTTTTGCAAGCATTGCATGAGCTTCAGATGTTGACCTAGGGTAAGTCGAGCCCGTCAGGTGCTGCTGCGCTGTTCTGCACAAAAGGGAGGTAGGGAGAAGTGTTAGGCGCCGGCAAGGCTCCTCTCAATGTCGGGGGAATGGTGGCATTGAAAGCTAATTCTTCGCATGTAAATAAATTTTGTGCCAATTGCAAGTCAGCCAAAGGGGAAATCCAAAAGCGCCACGAGGGAATCGGGGTTTTGCTTGCAACATTACTTAATATATCTTCTGGCCCATTTTTCTCAGAATTGGTTATGCAAGCTGGGCCAAATTTTGTAATGCAGGGTGCCTTTGACATAAGGATTTTGAAATGAGGCTGATATTGTATGTTTAAATCGCCACAATATTGTCATAAAATCTAATATCTAACCAACCCAAATGATTTTCTCATATTAAATTGATCACTTAATGTGGGAGAATAAACGGGAACAAGTGTTAAGATATAGATATGTGCTTATAGATCTATCTCAACACGGGGCCAATGGTAAAGGGGCCCAAATGAGAGATGGTCTATCAAAGAGCAAGGCTAACCAATGGAGCATAAGACCTTAGGGTTAGCTTCATTAAAGACCTCCAATAATGTGTGTAAAAGTCCTTTGACCTTAAGTAAGCTAGGGCTGAGCTTGAGGCGGGAACCCGGCCCAAGCTCGTCGAGGTGCTTGTCCTGCTTGAGGTGCTTGATTAAGGTGCTTGAGGTGCCTGATCTGCTACATGCTTGAGGTTCTTGAATTGCTACATGATTAAGGTACTTGAGGTGCTTTGACAAGCTTTCCTGAGATGCTTGTGGGAATACCCCCTAGTCCAAGTGCTTAGTCATGCTTGATGACTAAGGTGCTTGAGCACCAAAAGTCAAAAGGATATTTAAGTAATTGATTTAGCATTTATCTAGCCCTCTCTCTCAAAGGGGAAAGGGGGACACTTGTCTCAAGGCTACCCCTACTGCTTGTAATGCCTCCTGCTTATGATTGGCTAGGCCTAGAGGGGTCCAATGAGCTTCAAGCATGAGTTACAAGGGGGGGTCGAACCAAGCAAGCTAGGGGGTTTCTTAGGGGGTATACTCACCCACACACACTCACAAACACTCTCATTTTGTGCTATGCAAAGTGCAAGAGCTTCCTCTCCTTCTCCAAGCAAGTAGAGGTTGAGATCCTACACCAACACTCTTGGCTATGGAGTGTAAATCCAACCAAGAGCCATGCTTCAATGCTTAAGCTTGCCATCTCCTTCTTCTTCATTACTATGCTATTATGTATGCTAGCAACAAGAGTATGATAAGTGAGGAACTAATTCTTTCTCCTACGAAATGTTTCTTCTTCCTCTTCCCTACCCTCATTCCCTGCTAGCTCTCTCCACCTTCGAAGGTGTTTGAGGTCTTGGGAATGAGGCTTGGGATAGTTAAAGCTTTCTTCAAGTTTATGTTATGTTTGTGATGCATGAAGTTTTCCATCTTCATTGCATCACCTAGGTCACAAGGAACACAAAGACTGTATTGTAACAAGTCTCTCTTAATGGGAGAAATCATAATACAAATGCCTATTGGAGGGGGAACCGGCTCCACATAAATCCGGTCCTCAACTGTTGTCATGTTCTCTAAATTCTCTCTCTTGCAAAAGTATTGTTCATGCCAAGTTAACTAATTGCTATGATTATGTTGCTATCTTCAATTATGTTCCCCGTTATGCTCACAAAGTTATTTTTCAAAAGTACTCTCATTAATTTCCGCTACTCTCAAGTTAAATAGGCCAATTCCATTACAAATATTGTGCGGCCAACATATCCGCCAATGCCATAAATATTCTTTAGGTATTGTTACTGACCTAATGCAAGGGACTTAAGGATGGAGTTCCCAACACACACACACACACACTTATTCCATATGTATACATACTTATATATAATATACATGTATTATGTATGTACATATATATGCATCCGGTTGTGTGTGTGTGTATGCATAGCTTATATAAGATGCATTCATGGGTGTACTACTTAATCAAATGTGTAAGAGACTCCTATCAGACTTCTGAAGAACCAACCTTATGCAAGTAATAAGATGTTATAAGCAATGCAGCTTGAGTGCTTAATGAAGCATAGTGACCATAAGAAGCACCTAACAACTTTACTTGATATGGCATTAGCTACATTACTTTCTCAAAGTGGTCAATTGCTCTTGTAGATATACTTTTTCAAATAATTCACTGCCTTGCTTTAGAGCATGAATGGGCATCTCAAATGAGAATCCTTGACTTCCAAAGAGGAGTGAACATTCTCAAATGCTATCGAGTGTAGACTAAAAATAAGCTTACCTTCCTGCACTCTGCTTTGATCTTTGGGTCAACGTTGGTGCAGCTAAAGTTGGTCCGAGCTAGAAAGTGGTCTATGGCAGGCAAAGGCTGCAGGAAGGTGCAGTGCAGAAGGCTAGAGCACGTACCAAGGTCCTGGGTAGCCAAAGGGTAGTGGAAGTGTATGCTCAATGAGGTATTTTAAGCCAAAAAAGCTTCAAGATGAGCCTAGATAGGATATCAGGTGAAGGTGTCTGAAATGCCAATCCGGTGCCTTGGAATGTAGTGTTTGATGTGCTCTAGAAGCCGTTCCAGATGTCTCATCAAACGGAGCCCCGATGCTGAAGATACTAAAGCTCAAAGTTAGAAGCTTTAGCAGATCCCCAATGGGCAGGGTAGCTGGGGACAAGTGGCTTAGGATGATGTTAGTGGATGTATGTGTAGAGCTCAAATTATGGAGGCATGTCTTGTCGAATTGTGGATCAGAGCTCTAGTTAGCAAGTTATGGTCAATTGAATTTTTTTCGGGGCCAAGTTTGAGCCCACTTGCCCACATCAGAGGATGCACCATTTGGCATCTTTTTGGCCTCGCCAAGGTTCTCGGTGATAGTGTGCATCATGTTGAGTTAGCACAAATTGACAGCTCATCAATTGGATGCTCGGTCAGCAAGATACAATAGGATGAAGCTGGGGGCATTAGCAATGTCGCTAATGCACCCCCCCTCAAGTGCAAAAGAAAGAGAAAGAGAGCATATGAATCCAAAGGCAGCTCCCTCCTCCAAAGTTACCAAATACGGATGCAAGGTGGACCAATGAGAGCCCAAATGCCCAAATTGAAAGGAGCACCCCTATATAAGCCATTTTTCATGCTATTTTCCAGAGTAGGCTTCTTTCCAGGGCCTTGAGCCGGTGAGCCTGCAGAGAGCCAAGATAGAGAGTGTGTGTGAGTTATTGAGTTGGTTTTTATTTTGAAGAGGAGTGTGCCTGGAAAACCCCTTTGTAGTTTCTTATGAAAATGGACATGGTGATGGTGTTGCAAGCCTGTGTACATGCTTTGTGAAGTGCAATCAATCCACTGTTGCCCCGTCTTGTTTTTGTCACCCCTTCCCCCCTTCTCTTTCTCCTGCTCTGGTGTTTCCCCTTGGTGCCGGCAGTGTGGATGTGTGTGCCCCCTTGGACCGATGGTGTTTTGTGTGAGAGAGTGAGATTGAGCGGCTGTGTGTGCGTGTATAAGGGTGGAGACAGACTATGACAGTAGGTGTGCATTGTGTAGTGGATTTGTGGAGTGTGAGCAGTGGAAACTGAGCAAGCGGTGGTCTTCTAGTGAGAAGCGTGTTTTGAAGGTGTTTTTTTAGAGGATAGGGGTGTTGTGGATACCATGAGCTATAGAAAGGCCCTTGTGTGAGTAGTGGAAACTAAGCAGGCGGTGGTCTGCTAGTGAGAAGCGTGTTTTGAAGGTGTTTTCTGAGAGGATAGGGGTGTTGTGGATACCATGAGCTATAGAGAGGCCCTTGTGTTTGTGACGGGTGTGTTCCCCCATTCCCCCTCTCCATCTTCTAGTGCCCCCACGGAGGACTGTACTGATGCTCCTAGTTGATGTCAAAGTGGTGATTTTGGTGATGCCAAAGGTGCGGCCTTTGAAGAACAGGTGCTACTAGTGATGGCTTGGGTGGGATTTCCCATTTTCACTAGGGTTGAAGATGCGGAAACCTGGCTTCAATACTACGGATTATTCATGTTGGAAAGTGGTCTATCGAGAGAAGATGGTGAGGTACAGGTGTTCCCACTCATGGTTCGTGGTAAAGAGAGGCTATGGTTTGATAGCCTTGGTGAAGAAAAAAAGGCAAATTGAGAAGCCCTGGAGGCGTTTTTTTGAAGAAGATTCGTAGCGGATGTGGAGCATGATGAAGTAAAGCCAAAGCTGGATGGTTTGAAGCAAAGCTTGGAGGGTGATTTTCAAGTGTTTGAGTGGGAATTCGAAGCCCTTTAGGGGAAATTGATCAAGGTAGCTACTGCAGAAAATGTCAATTTTTTAAAATTGAGTAAATTCATGGATTGTGTGCATGAGGACGTGCGTGATAAGGTGGAGATAGATGGCCCGATATCGTATGAAGAGGGGGTAGCTCTAGCGAAAGGACGAACCAAAAAGATGTTGAAGAAACTCCAAGTTAGGCGGTGTTTGCAAGGTGCAGTGATGTCAAAGCACTGTAATGTGGTGGTAGCAGCCACATGTGGTGCAAAGAGAAGTGCATGTGCAAGAAGAACCTAGGGTTCTTTGGCTACAGAGAGACAGGGTGGTTCCTATGCCAAGAATTCGAGCTAGAGCGGTTCCAATTGTGAAGGAAGTGAAGGTGGTTCCAGAGTGGACAAAGGAGGTGCTACCGAGTCAAAGTGCGGCTGTAGACGTTCCATTGACGTGTGGTAAATAGCAAAGAGTGCGGACGAGGTCGAAGTGGTAAAGCTAGAAGAGATTACCGAGCTAAAGATAAAAGAGGAGGTTGAGTCAAGTGACAGTAGCTCTATGGATGCAGACATGAGTTGGGATACCGAGTTGTCTCAATCTAGGTATGATGAGTTTGATCTCTTTCATGTGAGTGGAGAGGCAGTGAATGTGTGTGAGGAGCAGCATGAAGTGCAAGCCAAGGTGCCTAGTGAAGACCAAGTGGAGCAATTCAGGCCCACAAGTGATGATGCGCAGGTAAAGTTGGTGTGCAATGTCGTGCTAATGACCATGTTCATGAAGGTAGTTGTGGAATGTGCCATGGTGGTGCAACAGATGCAAAGTTTTTCCAGGAGGAATCGAGCAGTTGTGCCTATGAAAGAAGATGAGGATGATGCAGTAGAGAACGAGTTTCTCTCTTCTTTGGTGAAGATTGATGCAACTATAGAAGAGTAGGTGATTTTTGGAGTTGACAACAAAATGGTTCTTATCAACCTTGAAGGGACAGTTGAAGAGGAAGAGCTCGACGATACTAGAATTGAGTGCATGGTAGGTGTGAAGCGTAGTGCCATGTCAAAGATAGAGGTGCTTCCTATGCGATCAATGCACTCTATGACAAGTGATGCGCATTCCAAGGTGGTGTCCAAGATTTCCAAGGAGCTTTGTGAGTGGTGGTTGAAAGGGATGGTGATCAAAGTAGCTGTGCAGTGGGCCGTTGAGCAACTGTAGGATCTGCTAGATGAGGATCTAACTTTACATGGGTGGAAGGGTGAGTCAGATATATCAGGAGTGTTGATTGAGCAGAATGGTAAGCACGAGGGTGATCTTTTTGGTGTTCTTGGAGGTGCTTTGTTGCAAGAGGGCAGTTTTCTAATGAGTGCTTGGAGTGGTAGAAGTATGTTGCTGGCAGTTTGGCTATGTAGTTGGTTATGTGCCTTGGTGTGGCACTATGCAAAGGTGTTTCAGGTGGATGGAGGAAAACAATGCAAGGTGTTTGACACTGGTGGTTGATGAGAGGTAAAGCAGGGGGCTGGGCAACCCGTTTGAGCAACATCAACGGGTAGCAGATGTAGGGTTGTCAAATCCATCACCCTTGGTTGATTCTGACCACCACGTCGCACTGCAAAGAGATTGGATTTAATAGATTCCTCGTCTCTGGTTGCTGCTGACCATTGTGTCGCACTGCAGGGAGGGGTTTATGATTTTTAATTCCATCGTCCTTGGTTGCTGCTGTTGAACATCGCAGCGCACTGCAAGGAGATTGGATTTAATAGATTACTCATCTCTGGTTGCTGTTGACCACCGTGTCGCACTGCAGGGAGAGGTTTAGGATTTTTAAATCCATCGTTCTTGGTTGTTGCTGACCATCGCATCGCACTGCAAGGAGATTGGATTTAATGGATTCTTCGTCTCTGGTTGCTACAAAACACTATGTTGCACTACAAGGAGGATATATATTTTACATCCTTTGATCCTGAATGATTTGATCATTGCGTCACACTTTAGGCTGATTAGATTTAATAGATTTGTCATCTCTAGTTGTTGCTGACCACCATATCGCACTGTAGAGAGAGGTTTGGTAGTATAAATTCTTTGTCCCTGACATCTGTTGATTACCGCATCGCACTACAAGGTGATTGTTATTATATGTTTTTTTGTCTTTGATTGTTGCTGACCACTGCATCACACTGCAAGAAAAAATATATATGTTTTAAAGTCTTTCATTACTATTGTTATTATGGTGCATGAAATGTTTCAATCTTTCATTAATGGAGGTTATTATTGTCCATGAAATGTTTTTGTTTAGAATTATTTACAATCATATATGTCAATTTTTATCTATTCTAGGTTTACCTTACTTATATTTGCTACATGTATTTCCAGGCTTCAGTCATGGTAGAGACAAAGTTAACGCGTCAGCATCCCAGAATCATTATTGATGCTTTGATTTTGTCTCTCTATGGAGCTTTAAACGATCATTTGTGACAAGCATTTGATCCACTGTAGGAAAATTTCGATGATTTTGTGGTTGAACTTGAGGAATAGTGTTGTCTGGAGCTGTGCAGTGCATTCCAAGTTTTGTTTCACCTAGCTCTGCACACTAATGGAGTGATGCATAACACAATAAGTCAATTACTGGGTCAGGTCACTAGAAGTTATGAAAGTATGGTTCATCCAGAAATCAAAACCAAACCTGGAATCAAAGAGCAAATGCAGCTTGTAGCATAGCTACATTCAGAATTGAAGAGCAAAGGTAAGATTGAAGGCTCTTCAAAATGTCCTAGGATAGAAGAGGATGTACCTCCTCCATCAGGTGCTCAACCCTTAGCTGTACACCTGGATGATACAATATGTCCTCCTGTCCTACACTTACTTGGGGAGCATTCCATCTTTCACTTGCAAGCACCCCAACTAGGTGAGGGATGTTTTGCAAATGTGAAACAAGTATCGGTGTCTCATCCTCTCTTCAAAGATCCTGTCTATGCGGAAAAGATCTACAAAGACCAAATAGGAAGCAAGCCGACATTATAGATCGTACTAGAGGAGGCAAGTGCTACAACTGCTCAGCATTATGTCATGATATTGCCTCGTGCTCTTGTTCGGTATATCAAAAGACCTATGTTGATCTTCAAGATTTGGAATGGAGGTCATCTTGAGCAGTTGATTCATGCATGTCATCATGATGGAAGCAAGCCTGCAATTAGAGAGTCCAACACACGTCTGGAACTGTACAGTAGTTCAAAGACAACATTTTGCCAATCTGTAATGCTCTTCTGCAAACGATTAAATTCGTGCATAGTCACGAATTCATTCCCAATTATTTACACACCAGAAATATTCTACTTCATTTTGGCAAGCGAGGAGTGTATGCAGGCATTGTGGATTGGGGGCAAAGCACACCATCAAGCACGCCTACAACATTTCCCAAGTTGCCAAATCTCACCCCTCAATGTAGAGCTCAATTTGAATGAGATTATCCATGGACTGCCCCTAAAAATATCAACACCAATCCTCCTCCATTCACCAAGGCATCTAATATATATAGTCTCTCATATATTCTTAAGCGCTTAATTGTGTGTATTCTAGAGCCCGCTCAGGTTTTCAAGCATGAGTTTTTGCGAAATGTAAATAAACATCTTTTGAGTGGAAAATCTCCCAAACCCTTCGATAGAACTAAGATATGGGATTTAAGCCTTTGTTTCAATGTAGGCCATAATGTTGTCTATCATATTGTAACCGAATCTGGCTTGAGGCCTGTTGATGATTAAACCAAATCAACTTTTTTGACATTAATGGTTTGCAATGTGTGGTGATATGTAAAGTGTTTCATTAATGGTGTTCAATTACGTATTTAAAGTTCCTCAAGTTGAGGTTTTAAAGTATTTCAAGTTGGATCGCTCAATTGTCTAAAACAGCTCTCTTTTCCAATTGCTAAGACCTATTTCACTAAATTTTATTATTTTGCGTTTCAGCTATGGAAGATATTGCTCTCGACCAGAATGCATAGTAGCCTAATGATCCTTTGCTTAATCATGCATTGGCTCAACAAATTTACAAAGAGGAAGAGATTTGGGTGGCTCAAGGAGACCTCAGTGCTTTGGTTGCAACCCAACAAGATGAATCAAAAATTCAAGGGGAGCCACTGAATTACAGGCAATGCAAACAGCTATGCTCGAATCACTTCTTACGCAACACATTATTTTTAGTCATTGGAAATGCTAAACCCGTCTGCTCCCTTGAAGGTTGCGCATTTTACTCATAAGAAATATCCTTGCAAGATTTATCCAAGTGTACAGATCGCCACCAAAAAATAATCAAGTGGCAATTTACTTTGTACAACAATGCTATTACTACTATGTATTGCGGCTCAAAGTTGATTGGAGCGATCATCCTACTACACGAGGTGTTGGAAAAGGATGCCCAGTCAAAAAGATTCATGCATGGGATGCTAATCAAGAAGACCCTCCTCTCGCAAGAGAGGATATACGTACTTGCCCAAAGAAACCGCAATCATTGAGCAGCTTGCAACCCAAGGTGTGGACTTGGAAAGTCAAGGAGAGATCCTAGCCATGCTATGCGCTCGTATAGCAGTTCTAGAAAGAAAGTTGGCATGGTATGGGGCAAAATATGGGCTTGTTAATGAAGAAGAGATGGGCAATTCGGGTACAAGCGATTCATTTGGCCAATCAGAATTTCGTGTATCTAACATTTTAGGAGATGAAACCCATGATTTAAATTAAATCTCCCTCACAATACTAAGGTTTTTTTGTATCTTAAATATCAAGATTTGTAATGAAAACTTCTTTTTGGTATATAAATCTTTATTTTATGCAACAGATGTACATGTCATCTCTTGTTACAATTGTGTAATTTGTGTTCTCTCTTTTTGACAATGATATGGAGCAGATGGAGAGAAAGGGAGACAAAGTGTACCTAGATTGTCTATAGTGTGAGTACTACTCTACACATGATAGACAATCATTAGATAAATCTGACCTAAGTTACTTCCAGGTGTGAACATAGTTCAACACACAACAAGTAACCCCTCACTGTAACTATCTAACTTAAGTTACTTCTAAGTGTGAACATAGTTCAACACAAAGAAAATAAATGCTAGCTTTACTTTTATTGAATCACTTCCAAATGTGAGTTTTGTCTACATAATGCAAGTAATCATTAATTACCTTACTTAATTTTCCTCTCAGTGTAAGATATAATTCGCACAGAAGACTAAAATCAACTCCAAAACATAAAAACACATTTTGTTCAAAGCTCTAAATTTCTATTAAACTATTCAATACATTAGAATTAATTTTTTAAATATTTTGTTACCAAAAATTGATGAGATGTGGGTGTTGCACTATGCTTCACGTGAAGGTCTAGTATATTGTGGAGTCCATCAATGCTATGTGATCTCAATGGTGTTTGATCTCAAATATTCTAAGGATATTTATAAGTAGATTCAATATGGATGGATATTGTTAAGTCTGCATAGTAATTGCATGCTATCTGAACCAAGGGTAGCATATTTGCACCAAAAATGCTTGATGTTGATTGATACAAGAAATTTATGCTTATGTGGATATTATGTTGCTCCAGTATTTGGGCAATTCCTTATTACTCCATTTGATCTTGGGGGCTACTGAGGTACATGCTCCAGATTCAAAGGACATGAGTTATCTTCTTGTAGCAGGTTACTTTGGTAGTAGATTTTGCACTTTGATTTATGTTGAGTGGGACAATTTTTAGGTTTGATGGTCAATATGCTTACATGGATATCTACCGATTGATATCTTTGGACAATTGATAAAGTATTTTCACATCTTTTGAGTCGGTTCCATTGTCAGAACTTGAAAACAAGGACTTGACGACCATTCCATGTGCAGACAAGCCATACTTGAGCTTCACAAAGTTCCCCAAATTGAGCTTGATGGTCAAGCCATGTGCATAATTAACTGGAGCACTTGATTTTGGCAACATTCACTAATCAAGTTTTCAATAATTGAATGCTTTGGAGATACAACAGATACGGTTCAAAGATTTGCGATTAGTAGCTACCTAATGATTAAGCTAAACCATTGACGATAGGGTATAAGCCTTATCTCATTAGGAAATTTTGGAGGTCATTTGGAGGGCCTTATTGAAGAGAGAGAAAAGAAGGTGCAACCAATGAGCAACAACCTTACGCAACATAGAAATGTATGGAAAATAACACAAAAATTAAAGAAAACATTTTAAAATATTGAGATTTGTCCCATTTTTGTAAGGTAACTTTCTTGTCTCACAAAGTAGGACTCAGTGTCAGTAGCCGTCAAGTAGCTGAAACCTAACTACTAATTGATAGCTAACTCTCTTCCTTCATTAAAAGATATCTACGACCATTATGAAAGGCTTTCAAAACTCATTCTCCCTCCATTATACCTATGACTTCGTCTTCTACCCACCCAAGAAGTTCTAGAGGTTGCTCTACAGTGTCCCCAACTAACCTCACCATTAGTGTGCTAAGAAGACCATGTAGTAGCATAAGCACTATCTCAATCTCAAACTCTCTCACTATAGATAATAGGTGGCAAGAGCAGAGGACAAGCAAAGGTTCTTGGGTTCTTATGCAGCCAAGAAGGAGAAAAAGCTTGAAAGCAACAAATATGTTTTGTTCTACATGGAAAGCAAGAGTTCTAGATTTAAAAGTTGGGGTTGGTAAGAAGACTATGAAAGAAGTCTTTGTTAAACATGTTTTCACTCACTTTGATGTGATTGCTAATGGTGGCGATGTCTCCATGGTGTATAATCCACGGTGCAACTGTGAGTTAATTATTTGGCACTCCTCTATAAATGTTATCTTACATTTCAAATGTGAATCTGTTTTTTCTTGTTTTATTACAGATATTTAATTAATTAGGTTATATAGATGGTTGTATTTATTTCTATTCTCTTACATTCGCAGATGTTTATCCTTCCTCATATGAGGAATGGGAGCCACTGGAGTGCATTATAGGTCTCATCTCTATAACCCATGCTCATATTGGGGTCTTGTAAATGTGGGTAGAACTAGCAAAAGCCTTGCAGACGAGGGTATTTTCTTCTATGACCATTTCCACCAACTCAATCAAAGGAATCAGAGAGGAGTGTTGGTAAAGGCTTCATTACCAACCAACTGGAACTCTGTGGATTGGCCCGTTCCCGACACAATAATGAGTGAGGCATTGAGGGGCAGGCTCTATAGGGATGTTCAGAGGTCTCTTTGAAACTCTGTACCCACTAAATTGGTGAAACTTGCAAATTTATGTCCTGTTGGTCTCTTTTTTGATTTATTTCATACTTGCAAAGTACATGTTGCTAAAACTATGTTGCTCTGCAAATCATTTGATTCCCTCTTGTGTGATAAGCTTCTTGATCGAGGGTGATATGTGAAAGAAACATATGGTGTATGTCGCGAGATTTATCTTGACAGTTTCATTGTCAAGTGTATGCTTGCGACATAGACATTAATAATCTTCTTTTGGTACAAGCGTTCTCACATTGTTGAAGGTTTCTATGTGCCTATGGATCAAGAGACTGGCAAACAATGTTGTTATAGACGTGAAAGTGGTGGACAAAGACCTAAATCTTATGACACTAATTACAATAAGACAGCAATGCAATCTTTTGCAACTTTGGCATGACATAGTGGAGGAGATTGTCGACATTGACTCCGTAAAATTTTATTTCTTGCTAGGCGGACGAAGAGTAATGAACAAAGGGAGAAGCATTTTCTATGTGGAGATCTTTCTGGCCGTATTAAAATTGAGCCCATGTAATCTAGCCTAAATGGCTTTAATGAAATGTAATGTTTTTGACGAGTTTAATCTTAATATCGGGTGTTTGCTCAAGTCTCTCTCTCTCTCTCTCTCTCTCTCTCTCTCTCTCTCTCTCTCTCTCTCCCCCCCCCCCCCCCCCCACCTCTGAGTATTTGAAACACATAGACAGGTAGATAATATCAATTTACGGTATAAACAATGAATTACGAAGTATATTTGTAAGTGCAAATTCTGATGTGGTCAATGGGCGGGACCAAAATGTCCCCTAGGTAAAAATCGTGAAGATGCCCTTCAAATGAACGTGGGGAAATAGTAGTGATGGGTGGATTAAGTAAACCTTTATGTTGTGTGTCATCAATCAACAAAGTATTGAGAGCATCATGAGGCACATTGATATGTTCAAAGGGCTTGTAGAAAAGGTACATTAGCTTTAGTTGGGTGAAAATGTCCTACAGTGGTATTACAATTTCTTTGACTATACACAAAATAAAAATCCGATCTCTGAATTCCAACGAAAGTGTAAACTATGGATACAAGGGGATTCAAGTTCTAGGGCTGCATTGAAGACTAGATAGAAACCCTAAACTGTGGAATCAAAAAAATGAAAAATTCCCTTGTGCCTAGTCGAATTACTACTGTGAGATTTCCCAAGCGGAAACTACGTAAATTGGAGAACTTTGTATGTACACTGCACGACTGTCATAGCAACAACAATCCATAGAGATCCAAGATACTTAGTCTCTACAATCATTGTGTGCATACATATAACTAGTTAGAAACAAAAAAGAGTATATTATTTAACTACAATGGATATTACCGGAACAACCATAACTACTTGAAGCAAGGGTCCATGTACATGACTCTTGTGTTTCCATGGCCAAATGGTTAACCTGTTATGTTGTTTGTTCCTGGCTTTGATTTTCAATGTTGGCCTTCTCCTCTACATGGTCAAGACACTTTGTATCTTCTGTCAGCCCTGAAGAGCTCTTCACATCACCAATATCTCTCTCTCTCTCTCTCTCTCTCTCTCTCTCTCTCTCTCTCTCCCCCCCCTCCCCCCTTTAATCATCATTCGGTATTTTCCCCACCACCTCTTCCACATGGCTACAATGGTTGGAGCCTGTATGGATACCCTAAGTATCCCTCCAACCAACCTATTCTAGTTTTAGACATTGGTTTCATTGATGTGTTATTTACTCCATGGTGGATTGGTGAGAATTGTTGTTTTGTATTGCCTGAGACTTTACCCCCCCCCCCCCCCCCCTCTCTCTCTCTCTCTCTCTCTCTCTCTCTCTCTCTCTCTCTCTCTGGATCACGGACTCATCTTTGACACTGGATAATAGCCTATTGCTTGTCATGATCCACTTCTTGTATTCTCTCTCTCTCTCTCTCTCTCTCTCTCTCTCTCTCTCTCTCTCTTTCTGTGGATCACGACGTGCGGACTCAACTTTGACACTGGATAATAGCCTATTGCTTGTCATGATCCACTTCTTGTATTCCCTCTATCTCTCTCTGTGTGTGTGTGTGTGTGTGTGTAGCTGTTAAACTAAATAAATAACACACCAATTGAACAAGATGTTCAAAAAGATGACTGGCTAAAGATGTCAAGGCAAAGATAGGTACAAAAACAATTCAGTCTTTGAATCAAAATTGTATAGTAAGAATGAAGTATCATTCCAAAGGAATTTTTACAAAGGTATCAAAAACTATCCCAACTGCATCATCAAATGCTTCCAAAGTCGCACTGCAACAAGCTAAACCTCTCTAAGCCAAGATACAATTCTCACCTGCATCCATATAGTCAAGACAATATATATGTTAGACTTGGCTACGTATGGCAGGTTTCAAGGTATCTATGAGTTGTTATCCATGTCAAGCTTAAATATTATTAGACCAGCTATTGTCCTGTATAATAAAGTACCAAGGATTTTCTAGAATCATAATCCTGCTAGAGTTACTCCATTTTTTTTTACTTCTGATATAAATCAAAGCAATCAACAACCAAAGAAGGTATCCGTTATAAATTTGCTTCAGGTTGAGATCATCAAAACAGCCAGCAAAGGCCAGCCAAAGCCAGCAGATAGCCAGCATCCCTAGAGAAACTCATGTATCCAGTATTAATAGTCGAATCCACAGATAAGTTAAACTAGGTTGTGTTATAGCAATCTTGGTAATCATTCCTTCTAACCAACAAAAATTAGTAAATAAACCAGTCAAAAACAGAGCAGTAGATCAAAGTAGGATCCAATATGCAACACTCAAAAAAGCAACCATAAAGTAAGCTCGAGTAACTGCCAAAAATTAGAATATCATTCAGATGGGTCAATCAATTGTAGCAAGCAAGGAGCAAATGTTATAATCATATATGAGCCGATGCCAGCTAATGTAGTCCCATGCATATAAGAAGTATTTCCCACACACTTTTTTTTGAGGTGAAGTGTCCAGAACCTCCATAGTTTCTAGAACTCTATCTTTCTTTTACACAAATAGACCTTTTTCTTTATCAAATGAGTTTAATCAACCTTTAAGAAATCCAAAACATTGTATATAAAATTTCAATGCACGCTACTCGTCTCAATAGCCCCGGAATTCAAAAGATGAAGCACCCGCCTAATAGTAAAAAGGAGAAGAAAGTATAGAAAATTTGCAACACATCCAAGTACCATTAGGAAAAGCAACAGATTCAAGTGGTAAACACAACCTGAAGATCTGTGTAGTGTCAAACCAGATCCGCCGGCTAACACCTAGGATTAAGCTGAAGAAACAAGGTCTGTGAAAAATCAGCTAGACCAGGCCAGATCTCTATTTTTTGCAATTTTGTTACTAGTTTTAACAGAATATGGCAGCATTTTAGTAACCAAAAAAACTATGCATAGCCAGCACCATCACCAGGCAATCAACCCATATGCTCACCATCTGTTTGTTTTAAAATAGTATTAGATGTCATATTCCAACACAATAGCAGAGGATCAGTCAGTACGAGGTAAAGAAGCTAAAAAACATCCTATACTGATGTGAACAAAATTGTACCAGAAAATGACAGCCAAACCAGTGTATCATTTGGCAGTTCCCTTAACAAATTGGTGTCATATTTATGTCAAGCAACCAAAGACCTAGAATGACTCTAAGTAATCAGTGCTATGCAAAAAGAAAGCCCCATCCGTAAAGATCAGTTATATCAGCCCAGTTTTGTATAATGGAAGAACCAGATCTAGCTAATATTCAATCACACCTATGATAAGCCAGAAGATGTAGAGTCCGTGTATAACCATCTAGACTAGGCCATATCCTCAAGTATAAACTCCCCCTTTTTTCCCTTTTTGAATGTAACATAACCAATTGCAACCATCATAATATGGTAGCAAAACCAGCATCTCACCTTCCAGTTATCCGAAAAATGCATGCATACCCAACACCCCACCAGGCATTCGGCCTTTATACTCACCATTACTGTCAAAAAACCCCCATAATATTAACCATATGCATGAAAGATTTGATGTCATCTTCTAGCATAGTAAGTATGCAGTCAGTTAGAGGTGTCTCTTTTGCTAGGTCTCAATCTCTATCTCTCTCTCTCTCTCTAGCAGAGGTCGGCTGTTTGATTAGGTCGCTCTCTTGTGTCATCTCAAGAAGAAAAGTCACTTGAGGAGGATGCAAGTCCACCCAACAAATAGGGACACATGATCTATGAGACCAACTCATGCTTGCGAATAAGCTTTTGGAATTGTAACGGCTATCCATGGAATGCGGGAATTGGCATTGATGAGCTTACCAATGACTCCAATGTGATACTTCTTGTCAAAACATGGGAGCATGATGCGCAACGAATTCTTGGATTTGACAAATATGATGTGCATTCTTTAATGTGGACCAAAAATGCAAAGCAACGTAGAGGCCAAGGAGGCGTAGCATGTATGATCAAAAAGGGTTTGAAAGATGTTTCCATTGTCAAAGAAGGTAAGTATAAACTCTACTTATGGATGAAAATCAGTCCACCCAATGGTCAAGTCGTGTTTGTGGTTGGTTTCTACATTGCTCATTATGACTCCAACTTTTATGCTCGCTTGGATATGGATAGAGTTCAACCCTTTATTGAACTAGAGGAAGACATGTGAAGTCATTGTCTTTGGAGACATAAATACTCGCACAAAGACGTTACAACATGACACACAACAAGTCGACATGCCGCATGTCTCAAGAAGAATGGATGACTTATACATGTATAATCAAAATTCTAATGATGCAAAAGAATTGGATCACTATGGAAAGTCACTTCTACATATGTGCAATAGTACCGGAATGCTCATTGCAAATGGTGTATTTTTATGGAAAGGCACCAATGACTTTACATGTAGAAAGCACAATGGTGATAGTGTGATTGACTATATGTTGTTTTCGGAAGCCACTCTAGAATGCATACAAAGCTTTACACTTGGTGAATGGAATCCGGAATCGGATCATAGGATGCTATGTATTGACCTCAAGTGTGGTAAAAGACCCGAGCATGTAGCCTCCAATCATGATGTGAATCATTTGTACCTACGTCTAGACTTCAAAAGAGAACTTATATATGGTGATATGATGGACCAAATGTTAACCATGATAGAGCATCAAGAGAGCCCAACATTAGAATGTTGGTGGAAAGTTTTCAAAGAAGTAATTCTCTCTTGTGCAAAGGAATGCTTTTCGATGAAAGACAAGTCTTGCAAAAGATCTAAGAAGGGTAGCACCAAGAAGAAATGGTTCGACATGGAATGTAGTCAAGCCCGAAAACACTTGCTAAGGCTGGATGCAAGCAAAGACAAGGAAGGTTACTTGGAATATTCACACACATACAAAGAACTTGTTCAAAAAAGGAGGAGAAGGTGGGAAGTCAAAAAGCAACTTCTTTTACCGCAAGAGAAAGCACATGCATGTGGCAAGTTTTGGCAAAATCTGAAAGGCAAGCGTGTTGAGAGCTTTGGTGACTTGACTCTTGAGGATCTGTATACGCATTGTAAGAACCTCTATGAGCAACCCAATGTTGATAAGATGGAGTGTTGTAGCTCCCTTCCGTTTATGCCTCCCTTCTTTACCATTGAAGATGTATGTTGTGCACTTGAGAAACTTGCTACTCGCAAGGCAGGGGAAGGCTGAAATGATTAAATGGACAAGCAAGAAAACACGTTGTTGGATATGTGATATGTTTAACCTTGCACTTTATCATGGCATGCCTCATGATTGGAGTGAAAATTGGATCAATCCTTGGCACAAAGGAGGAGATGTAAACAATGTGAACAACTATCGCACTATAATGGTTGGTTCTTTGATGGCAAAGCTATTTGGATGTATCATGGATATGAAGATAAGTGAATGGGCTGAAAAGAACGACAAACGTGCGCTAGGTCAAGTGGGTTTTCGAAAGCATCATAGCACTATTGATCACCTTGTCACTCTTCGAGTTCTTATGGAAGCGTTTCGATTGAAAGGAAAAAAGTTTTATTGTTTCTTTGTGGATTTCAAGAAATATTTTGACATGGTACCATGAGGAAATCTTTGGAGATGTATGCAAATCCTTCAAGTACCAAGAGAATTTATGCAGGCAGTCTTTCGCATCTTCCAAAAAGTGATATGTCGACTACGTATGGGAGATGGAATTTCAGAATGTTCTGCAAGCACCATTGGTGTCAAACAAGGATGCCCACTTTCTCCAACCCTCTTTGGGCTACTCATTAATGAATTGGAATGCATGGTTCTTGATTTTATGCAACAAGAAGGCATTGAAGAGGTTAAGATTGGAAATGCAGTGATCATGCTTTTGCTTTATGCCGATGATTTAGTGCTCTTGGCACATACCTTAGAAGATGCACAAAAGCTTATGAGTGTCTTGGAACGCTTTTGCCTACATAGCGGGTTGATCGTGAATGGATCCAAAACCAAGGTTATGCTTGTAAAGACCCTCAATGATGAAAATCCATGCATTGCATACAACAATGAGCAACTTGAAGTGGTAGATAGCTTCCAGTACCTTGGCCTTGAGGTTCCATCCAATCATAGATGGAAGGATTGCGCAATGCGTTGCTTGGAAGCCGGATAGAGGGATTATTATGAATTTGAGAACATGTGAAATGTTGGAGAGATCACGTGTTGGGCTCTTAAAAAGTACCTCTTTGACACATTGGTGAAAGCGGTGCTTCTTTATGGAGTGGAGGTGTGGGGTGGTAGCATCGGGAAGTCTACTTGTAAAGAGTTTGAGAATGTCCAAAAGCGTTTTCTCACCAACTTTCTCCAAGTCAAGATACAAATACCCTACATGCTCTTACTTCTTGAGTCCGGATCGCTTCCCATTGAGGTCTTGGGCATGCAAAGGGTTGTGGAGTACATGCGTAAGACACAACGTTCCCTTTGTATCGACTTCCTAGAATCGCATATGAAGCAATTCAAAAGGTCCAAAAGCCATGCAAGAGAAAAATACTAAGTTCGGGGTGGATGCTTGACAACAAGAAATGGTTTGGAAGATGGGATGCATGTCACTTTGTCAAGGATGTGTCGATCGACTCCCAAGTTAATGAGGCCTTCTTACAATGCCAATGTATCATGGCTTGGGAGAAATCCGAAGGTTCTCTCTTTAACCATTACACCACACACATTGCCCCAAACTACAAATCTCTCTTCTTCTCCGAACGCGGTAACCAAACCCATCCCTACATCCTTGAGCCCATCCCATTGAGTACCATCCGCACCATTGCCTCCATTCGCCTTAGCTCCCATTCTCTACGCTGCGAGATAGGATGTTGGGGCACTGGCGAGGAGTCTCATCGACTTTGTACCTTATGCCCTGGTCAAGTGCGAGAGAGTGAGTACCACACACTACTTGAGTGCTTAGCTTTTGACCACATTAGGTCCTCTTTTCCCCATATATTCAGCCATGAGCTCTCCCTACATAACTTCCTCTCCCAACCACGATGTGGACTCTCTATTGCGATGCTCATTTCAGCCATTTTGGAGCATCGAGAATCACTTATGACCTCCACTCACACCACGTGACATGTTCATTTGGTCCCATAGGTCATATTTGACCTCTGAGGACGATAATAGAACTATATATCTATCTCTCTCTCTCTCTCTCTCTCTCTCTCTCTCTCTCTCTCTCTCTCTAATCATGAATTCAAGAGTGCATTTGTTACCATAAATAGTGCACATATTTTTCGGTTGTTAAAAAATATTTATTGTGGTCCTACCACCCATTTAATGCATATCCTTCTATCACGTGTACAATAATATTTGGCTTGCTTCATTAAAAATGCTAACGGTAATGTCTATTATTGTATGAAAAGGGGAGAGAAGAGAGAGATGGAGAGAGAGAGAGAGGAGAGAGAATAGAAGTAAAGGGGAGAATAGCTAAATACCAACATCAAGAGAGAGAGAGAGAGAGAGAGAGAGAGAGAGACTTCAAAAGGCCTTTGCCTCCTTCAAGCTGCATGTATAAGAAGCTTGAAGACCAACAACAACATTCCCAGTCCTGAGTCTCCACTCCAAGAGCAATGTCTAGTCCTGGAAAAGGTTAAATCAATGTCATAATAATCAATATCTAATTCTTCTAAATGATTTTCTCATGTTAAACAGATCATTTTATATGGGGAAGTGCTAGGGGAGAAAACGTTAGAACATTGGTTAAGTTAGCAGACCGACCACAGTAGGGATCCAAAGGAGAGAAAATAGGGATCCAAAGGGGGTGCCATCTGCAAAAGAGCTATGTGAAACAATGAGATTAAAAGACCCTAAGGTTCAGCCCATTAAGACTTCCAAAATGCTAAGGTTCCAAAATTCAAAGGTTGTGTCCAAAGGTCAACATTAGGGAAAATTGGATGCTTTGTGTGTGTCCGAAACGTCTTTGTCAAGCCCTACATAGGAGGGGGCTAGCCCAAGAAGTAGGGGATGAGAGAGAAACTCTCACACACACACAAGCTCCCTTTGTACACAAGGGAAAAGAGGGACACATGTCAGCTCCCTAGCCCAGATGCCCACAAGGTGTGCTCAAATCCTTTTGGATGGCCTTGGAGGTGGACCAATGAGAATTATGCTAGAATAAATCTAGTTTAATTAATTTAAAACACTTAATAAAAGAACCAATAAGAATTAAGCTCTCTAGAAGACTATTGGACAGTCTCCCACGGGGACCAATGAGCATTCAACAGCCCAATGGCTTGCCTGATTCCATTGGCCAGGAGGCAAAGGGGTCCAATGAGAGTCTAGTTGCATTTATTAATTACCTACAGCTCTCAAAAAAGGGGAAAGGGGGACACATGTCAGAAGGCTATCATTTATACTGCTTAATTACCATTGGCTAGCTATGGGGAGGTCCAATGAGGCTGTAGCATGAGCAAGTAGCAAGAGAGGTCGACCAAGAGAGAGAGGGGGCTTATTTTTCAAAGGCATTATGGACTCACACACACACACACAACTCATGTGTGGAGTAAGAAGACTCTCTCTTTCTTGTTAAGATTTAATGGAAAGCTTATCACCTACTCCAAGTTTGTGACAAGGGAGGCCTACACCAACAAATCTTGGCTTTGTGATGCAAATCCAACCAAGAGCCATGCTTCAGTGCATTCTCATCTCCTCTACCATGCTAATTACTAAGCTAATCTATGCTAATATGAGTGATTATGTGAGGAGATGTACATCTTTCTCGTAAGAATACTCTTTCCTCTGAATCTACTCTCATACCCTACTAGCTCTCACTATCTTCAAAGGTGTGTGAGGTCTTAGGTCTGTGACCATGAGGGAATTGATGTTGTGTTTGATAAGTGTTTTGCTTAGTGCATGAATTTTCCATCTTCATTGCACTAGCTAGTCTTGAAGGAACACAAAGAATTGTATTGTACAAAGTCTTTCTTGATGGGAGAAACCATAATACAAAGCCTTTTGGAGGGGGGACCGGCTCCATGTAAATCCGGTCCTCAACTGTTTTCAATAGCTTAATTTCTCTCTCTTTTGAAGTATTGTTCATGCTTTCTAACTAGGTGTCATGCTTTTTGTTGCTCTCTCCACCCAAGCACTCTTGTTATCTACGTTGCATTTATATGCCCGTATATTACGGATTTATAAATTGTAGATCCGTATTATACGCGCATATCCAAATAAAAAAGAGTTCGATCAAAGTATATTTCGATCGAAATATATTTATACTTATAAAAAAAAGGGGCATTGCGGCAGTTCGTTCGAAGAACGAACTGCTGCAATTGTGATTGCTAGAGAGATAGAGACAGAGTTGTTGGAGCTTTATATAGAGAGAGTAGTAGACAGCGAGCATAGCACATCCGGAGAGATCCACAGAGCACGTAATTTTTCTTATAGTGTTTTTTCTATTTTTTTTGTAGTTAATTTGCTAACACTGTTGTTGTGGAGCTTTGCCTGCACCTTAGTGTTAGTTTGTATTTTGTTTTTTACTAGCACTGTTACTGTGGAGCTTTGCTCACACCTTAGTGTTAGTATGTAGGTTTAGACACCCATCCTTGGCTGTGTTGATCCTTGTGACACACTGCAAGGGGGGTTAGTCTTTAGACGCTTCATCCTTGACTGTTGCTGACCTACGTGTCACACTTCAGGGAGTAGCTTAAGTTGTACAATTAGACTTTCCATCCCTGGTTGTTGCTGACCACCAAGTCGCACTACAGGGAGCAGTTAGCTGTCATGCATCTTTTCTTCCTAGTTATTGTTGACCATTGTGTCGCACTATTGGAAGATTGGACTTTTAACAAAAAGATTCCTCATCTTTGGTTGTTACTGACCACTATGTCTCACTGCAAGGAGGAGTTTAGGGTTTTCAAATCCATCGTCCTTGGTTTCTACTGACCAGCGTGTCGCACTCGAAGGAGATGGGATTCAATAGATTCCTCGTCTCAGGTTGCTGTTGACCATCATGTCGCACTGCAAGGAGAGGTTTAGGATTTTTAAATCCATCGTTCTTCACTACAAGAGGTTGTGTGCTCTTGTGACGCTGTTAGCGACGGAAATACATTGGGTTTTTATAACCCCCGGCGTCGCTAAAACCGTCGCTACGAGCGTCGCTATGAGAGCGTCGCTATATGCGTCGCTATAAGCGACGCATATAGCGACGTTTACACAGAAGACTATAGCGTCACTATATAAGCGTCGCTATATAGCGACGCATATAGCGATGCCTATAGCGACGTTTACACAGAAGACTATAGAGACGCTCATAGCGACGCTACAGAGCCATAAATAGCGACGCTTATAGCGACGCCCGAGAGAATTTTTTTTTGGTGGCAGGGCATTGAATGCCCTACCACCCATCAACCATATTGTACTTGATTCACTTTTTAAAAAAAGTGCAAAAGTAGATAATAGACCCAAAATAGTCACCCACAAGACGCATTGTTTGCAAAATTGACAATTGTACACATCATAAGCAAAATGAATTGATTGGCAAATGTAATAATGACAATTGTACAACATCGTAGGCATAAAGAATTGATTGGCAAAAGGAACTGCGGTGACAAATGTAATAATATACATGGTTCAAAAAGACGTATAAAATCCGTCTCATGATACATAAGCTATGAGAAACCCTAAACTAATGCTATCTAGCTACGGCTAAACTGACGTCGTCTAGTCTAACGTCTCATCGTGTCCAAGCGGCGTATCTGTCGGATTCTGCAAAAAAAGACAATAAGACAGCTTTCAGTAAGTATACACATATAACGACATTTATAAAACAATACAAAAAATAAAAAAGAGTAAACCCTAATACTAACCATGCCGCCGCGAGAACTGAGATGTCCATCAGGGCGTTTAAGCCCTTCCTGCCTGCGTACTCGCGCTCGTACGGTGTGGGATCACGTCCTGTCATCGACCACTGTCAAAACATACAAAGATTTCATTATGTTAGAACTAAAAAACTCATAAACCCTAAACTATCGAACATGCATAAAGAGCAATGTGAAAACACTTACAAAATCGGCCTCAAATGATGCCCATCCACCGCTCCCCAAGTGGTGCGAGCTCCCTGCCTCTACTCGCGCTCTTGCTGCATCCTTTTGTTGCTTCCACTTGTCGGGATTCTCGCGCGCTGCTTTCTTCGCATTCTTCCAATCTTCTTTGGCCAGTCAATCTGGCCTGTTCCACCCATTCTTGATTGCTTTTTGCACTTTGGAACGCTTGTGTTTGCAGTATTCGCGCATTCGAATCTTCATCAGGTCTTCATTGAAGCGTTGATCCCGTGTTCGAACGGGAAACTCATCATGAAGTATACTGATGACTCTGTTTTTTAAATCACTTGGTACTTCACTCCATTTGTTTAGTATGTAGTGTCTAAACAGCTGAGGGCAAAGACCACGCATGCGCGAGATCACTTTCTTGCCGTCATCATCCATGATGATACCGCCGCTGATGTCGACGGAGTAAGGCAAGCCCTCTGGCCTGTGACGCGTGAACCTGGGTGTCCCGGCAGGGGTCTCTAGCGGCGTGTCGATGGGGGTACGGACGTCAGGTGTCTCCACTGGCGTCTGGGCCCCGAAGCAAGGAGTGTCGAGTGGGGTGGCTCCTGGCGGAGTAGGTAGAGGTGTGTAGCTTCTAGGAACGGTCAGCCGTGCAAAACCTGGCGTAGATGGCGATGCTGTGGCTGGTGTGGGGGCGGGCAAAGAAGGGGAGGGTAAAGAGCATCGTCGAACACGAGGCGGTGTGGAGGCCTCGGTGGCGGAATCCCCACAACAACCGCCACCGCCACCACTAGAGCGCCGGTGTCTAGACGAGTGTGAAGCTCGTCTCGTCGATGCCGAAGCTTCGGAGTGCGCCGAATGCTGCGAAAGAGAGGGAGATGCGGATGGAGTAGGAACGCGCGATGATGCGCCAGAGCGATGACGCTCCAAGTACCACTGTCTCTGCTGCGGTGACAAAGAAGAAAGAAACTCCTCATCATCCATACCTGCATTAAACACACGAATATTTAAACTTAATATTGAATGAATAGAGTAGACAATGACACAAAGACCATTAAATACAATGACGTAATGACGCATATAAATACAATGACGCAATGAATCGAGTGATAGAAGAGGTAAGTCGAAAACTCAGGATTTTCAATCAAAAGATGTGAGCGCGAGTAGAAAAGAGCGTTATACACCATGGAAGGTACTTAGAGAGCCAGAGCTTTTACAACACGGAGCAAAATTGTTCAAATACAATATTTGTGGCTTTAAGAGATCTCTCTCTCATCCTCGCATAACTCAGCATAACTTCCTATATCTATATAGAGCTCTCCGTTTAATCACATATCCTCTGTTTCATTTTGTAGCTCCTCTGCATGCACCCCATATAGAGTAGTAGCATCTTGATGCTCGTCTGGCACCACCACAGCGGCTTCTGATTGAGCATCTTCTCTGATCTCCTCCATTGATGTCGTTGTGATTGGCACATGGTAGCCTTCATACGTCCTTGCACTACGAGGGGCACATGTGACACATGCTCTGTATCCGCTTGTTTGAAGCCCTGCATGTATACACATGATAATAGATCAACTATGGGAAAAAACAAGATTTACAGTGTCTGAGTGAGGAGTGTCAATAGATCACCTGAGCATTCTGTTAGCCCGGGATAGTCATGCATGGTCCACATTAGAATGCCTCTGATCAAAGCATTCCGTCGTCCTGTGTGTCGGCTCATATTCACCACCTCTATGCCAATCCACAATTGTTGTAGCTCTTCCAATAGTGGACGAAGATACACATCCATATTCCCCACTTTATATCGCCCTGGCACAATCAAGCTTAGCCATAGGTGCCCCTTCTTCGTAGTCAACCACGGGGGAATGTTGTAGTTGACGATGACAACGGGCCATACACTGTAAGATGTTGATCTTTGACCAAATGGATTTACGCCATCCATAGCCAGGCCTAAGCGCAAATTTCGAGCTTCCCTGGCAAAATCCGACCATGTTCCATCTATATGTTTCCACGCTACGCAATTTGCAGGAATTCGTAGCACACCATCCGAAGATTTATTCTCCTCATGCCATGATGCTAGGGCGGCCATGGACTTACATTCGAAGAAATGCTTGATGCGAGGAAGCAGAGGGAAATGTCGCAAAACCTTTTGTGGAATTTTTGTCCCGTGGAGATCTACTCGATATCTTTTGGAATCACATTTCGGACACTTCTCCATGTCTATGTATTCCCCTCTGAAAAGAATGCAGTCATTAGGACAAGCGTGGATAGAATTGTAATCCATCCCCAAGTTTCGCAAAATCTTTCTTGCTTCATCTCGGGAATCTGGCATCACATTGTCAGCTGGTAGTATGTGCTCTTTCAGCAATCTACACAACATAAAAATATGATACAGTCGTGTAAAAATCTATCAGATCATTATACATTTAGAGTTCTATTAAAGTAAACTAATTGTAATAGATCAACTGAAAAGCGCTGTGACGCTAGTGTCACTCCATCCAAACTTTGCCTGCATGTTGAGAAGAACCAGGAGTGCTTTCAATCTAGACATACGTGCTCCATTATACAATGGCGTATCGGCTTCACTTTTCATATCATCATAGATAAGCCTTTCTGAATCCATGATCGTCTCGATCATTTCATCAATCTCGGGCTCAAACATTGCCTCGTTGGGAATGTGATCTGCATGATCATCCCACGAGCTGTCAGAGGCTACATATTGTGGCCTCACATATGCTGCTTGACCAAAGCGCCTGCGAACACGTCTATCGGGTTGCAAGATTGCTGCTTGTTGGCCAGCGTCAGAGTCCGACGAGTTATAATTGGCAGCAACTCGATCTATAATAGATGGATCGAACTCGCCAAATTCGCGAATGTGCTGCAAAGAAACACGTCTTGTCCGTCGCACAGCATGCTTGCATTCATTACAAGGACATAAGACCCTCGTTGAGAGATAGGTGTTTCGGTTGGACGGTCCCACATCCTCGTCGCTACTCATAATGAGGATAAAAAACTTATAACCTGGACAACAAATTTAATATTCTATTGGCATTCCTCGTCTTATCTCTCTCTCTCTCTCTCTCTCTCTCTCTCTCTCTCTCTCTCTCTCTCTCTTTACCTCACATTCTCTAGTCATGTCCAATCCCCGCACACCTCGGTCTAGAGGTGCACGGAGATCAGAACCACCGGGTTATAATCTCGTCTTTATTGGTCAATACCTATATTTGTGGGTACAAGAAATCTACACACCCACGTCTACATGATACTGCATGTAGTGGACAAAACCCCTTTGCCTCTTCTCTAGCTGTAGCACTTCACTTCATCTTAACATCTTTTCACAGTAGATCTTTTCACTGTTCGTCTAACTCTAAATCCTAAACCGTAAGTAATTCTTGCGTGGACTCGATCTAACGTAAATAAGCGTAAATCTAAATAAACGTAAATCTAACTAAAAATAAAGCTAAATCTAATTTAACGTAAGTCTAATGACTAGAGGTTGTCTAGATGGTCATTGTGTCGGGGATGTAGTGACTCTTGCCGCCCTGAAGATCCACCTTCTTCCCTATCTTCTGAAGACATTTCACCAGTACTTTTGGATCGACGGAGCCCACCATGAGTGAAGGCAGCAATACCCTATATTCCATTGAGGGCTTTCTTCACGCGCTTCATGCAGGCATCGCAGTCTATGGAGACCTAAATCTAATCTAATATAACATAAATCTAAATCTAGCTTAAATAAACGTAAATCTAGTTAAAAATAAACCTAAATCTAATTTAATGTAAGTCTACATATAACCTAATCTTTAACGTCTTTTAAGATAGTTTCCTACGACGTTATAACTCTCTTCTTCTTGTGTGTGTGCGCGTGTGTGGATGTGTGTGCCAATAAAAGGAGATAAATGGTATAACCTTTCTATCACCCATGCCAAGTATGATAGATTGATTATGCCATTTCCCTCTTGAATAATAGGTCTTGAGTTCAACTCCTCGTCGGCTAGATCTTTAGGTCTTTTAATTTTAATTAGTTTCCTACGACGTTAAATTAGTTTCTCTCTCTTTCTTTCTCAATGTGTGTGCGTTTTTTTGGATCGTATGCATGTTTTCTCTCTCTTTTTCTCTCTCAATGTGTGTGTTTTCTGTTTATGCATGTTCTCTCTCTCTTTTCCTCTCTCAATGCGTGCGTTTTTTGTTTATGCATGCTCTCTCTCTCTTTTTCTCTCTCAATGTGTGTGTGCATTCTTTGTTTATGTATGTGTGTGTGCGTTTTTGTTTTTGTTTGTACTCTCTCTCTCTCTCTCTCTCTCTCTCTCTCTCAAAAACACTATGTGTGTGTGTGTATGTGTGTGTGTGAGAGAGAGAGAGAGGGAGAGAGAAAGAGGGGAAGGGAACATGAGAATGAGGAGAGGGAAGGAGCATACCTGGCTCTCCTTCCTCTCCTTGTGTGTGTGTGTGTGTGTGTGTGTGTGGAGAAGAAAAAGAGAGAGAGAGAGTGAGGGAGAGCGTTACCTGCTCCTTGCTTGAGGGCGCCGAAAAACTCAGATCTGAGATCTGAGTTTTTGGGCGCGCTCGGTTATTTTTTTACCCCAGCCGGCGTCGCTATGAGCGTCGCTATAAGCGTCGCTATGAGCGTCGCAAATTTCTTTGTAAATTTGCGACGCTCATAGCGACGCTTATAGCGACGCTCATAGCAACGCCGGGAATTTTTTTTTGGAGCGTCGCTGTGTGAGCGTCACTAATATGAAGAGCCTCTTGTAGTGCTTGGTTGTTGCTGACCGTCGTGTCACACTACAAGGAGATTGGATTCAATAACTTCCTCATCTCTGGTTGTTGCTGACCACCGTGTTGCACTACAGGGAGAGGTTTATGGTTGCCAAATCCATCTTCCTTGGTTGCTGTTGACCATCGTGTCACACTCCAAGGAGATTGGATTCAATAGATTCCTCGTCTCTTGTTGCTGCTAACCATCGTGTCGCACTGCAGGGAGAGATTTAGGATTTTCAAATCCATCGTTCTTGGTTGTTGTTGACCATCGCATCGCACTACAAGGAGATTGGATTCAATAACTTCCTCATCTCTGGTTGTTGTTGACCACCGTGTCGCACTGCAGGGAGAGGTTTTGAGTTTTTAAATCCATCGTTCTTGGTTGTTGCAGACCATCGCATCGCACTGCAAGGAGATTGAATTTAATGAATTCTTCGTCTCTCGTTGGTGCTGACCATGTGTTTCCCTGCAAGGAGAAGATATATATTTTACATTCTTCAATCCTAAATTCTTTAACCACTGTGTCTTTCATTATTGTTGTTATTATGATGCATGAAATGTTTAGATCTTTCATTACTGGAGGTTATTATTGGCCATGTAATGTTTTTGTTTAGATTTATTAACAATCATACATGTCAAATTTTTTTCTATTCTGGATTTACCTTACTTATATTTCCTTCATGTATTTTCTGGCTTCAGTCATGGTAGAGACAAAGCTACCGCGTCAGCATCGCAAAATTATTAGTGATGCTCTTATTTTGTCTCTCTATGGAGATTCAGACGATCATTTGTGATGAGCATTTGATCCACTGCAGGAAAAGTTTGATGATTTTGTGGTTGAACTTGTGGAACATTGTTGGCTGAAGCTGTGCAGTGCATTCCTAGTTTTGTTTGACCGAGCTCTACGCACTAATGGAGTGATGCATAACACAGTAAAGCAATCATTAGACTAGGTCACTAGAAGTTTTGAAAGTATGGTTCATCCAGAAATCAAAACCAAACCTGGAATCAAAGAGTGAATGCAGCTTGTAGCACATCTACATTCAGAATTGAAGAGCAAAGATAAGAACGAAGGCTCTTCAAAACGTCCTATGACAGACGAGGATGTACCTCCTTCATCAAGTGCTCAGTCGTCCGTTGTAAACCTTGATGATACGATGTGTCCTCCTGTCCTACACTTACTTGGCGAGCATTCAATCTTTCACTAGCAAGCACCCCAATTAGGTGAAGGACGTTTTACAAATGTGAAACAAGTATCAGTGGCTCATCCTCTCTTAAAAGATCTTGTCTGTGCGGCGAAGATATACAAATACCAAATAGGAAGCAAGCCGACATTGCAGATCATGCTAGAGGAGGCAACTGCTACAAGTGTTCCACATTGTGGCATGATATTGCCACGTGCTCTTGTTGGGTATAGCAAAGGATCTATGTTGATCTTCAAGATTTGGAATGGAGGTCATCTTGAGCAGTGGATTCAGGCATGTCATCATGATGGAAGCAAGCCTGCAATGAGAGAGTTCCAACACATTTGGAATTGTATAGCAGTTCACAGACAACATTTTGCCAATATGCAATGCTCTTGTACAGACAATTAAATTCGCGCATAGTCACGAATTTATTCACAATGATCTACACACTAGAATATGTACTCCATTTTGGAGAGTGAGGAGTGTATGCTGGCATTGCGGACTAGGGACATAGTAAACCATCAAACACTTTGGCAACATTTCCCAAGCTGCCAAATCTCACCCCTCAATGTAGAGCTCAATTTGAGCGAGATTATCCATGGACTGCCCCTGAAAATATTAGCACCAATCCTCCTCCATTCACCGAGGCATCTGATATATATAGTCTCTCGTGTATTCTTAGGCGCTTGCTTGGATATATTCTAGAGCCCACCGAGGTTCCCAAGCGTGAATTTTTGCGCAATGTAAACAACCATCTTGCTATTGGAAAATCTCACAAACCCTTAGATAGACCTAAGATATGGGATTTAATACTTTGTTTGAATGGAAGCCATAATGTTGGCTATCATATTGTAACCGAATCTGGCTTGAGACCTATTGATGAATTAAACCAGTAATCAACTTTTTTGGCATTAATGGTTTCACGTGTGCAATGTGTGGTGTCAGGTGCGCATTGTTTTTAATCTTTTTCAAGTTAAAGTTTTCAAGTATTTCAAGTTAGATCGCTCAATTCTCTAAACCATCTCTCTTTTTCAAGTGCTAAAACTTGCCTCGCTAAAGTTTATTATTTTACATTTTAGTTATGGAAGATATTGCTCCCGACCAGAATGCACAACAACCTAATGATCCTTTGCTTAATCATGCATTGGCTCAACAATTTACAAAGAGGAAGAGATTTGGGTCGCTCACGGAGATCTCAGTGCTTTGGCTGCAACCCAACAAGACAAATCACAACTTCAAGGGGAGCCACTAAATTGCAGGCAATGTAGACAGTTATGC
Source organism: Adiantum capillus-veneris (assembly GCF_014529385.1). Lineage (NCBI taxonomy): Eukaryota > Viridiplantae > Streptophyta > Polypodiopsida > Polypodiales > Pteridaceae > Adiantum > Adiantum capillus-veneris. The sequence continues at coordinate 82,687,119 of NC_140949.1, forward strand.
CCGAATCACTTCGTACGCAACACATTATTTCGAGTCATTAGAAATGCTAAGGCTTCTGCTCCCTTGAAGGTTCCAGATCTACAACACACTGTCCTCGCACGAAATATCCTTGCAATATTTATCCAAGTGTACAGATCACCATCAAATAATAATCAAGTGGCAGTTTACTTTGTGCAACAATGTTATTGCTACTATGTTTTGCCGCTCAAAGTTGATTGGAACGATCATCCCACTACAGGAGGTGTTGGGAAAGGGCGCCCAGTTAAGAAGATTCATGCACGGGAAGCTAATCAAGAAGACCCTCCTGGCAAGAGAGGTTACACATATTTGCCCAAAGAAACCGAAGTTATTGAGCATCTTGCAACCCAAGGCGTGGATTTGGCAAGTCAAGGAGAGACCCCATCCATGTTGCACGCTCATATAGTAGAGCTAGAAAAAAAGTTGGCATGGTACGAGGGAAGGTATGAGCCTGCTACTAACGAAGAAGAGATGGGCAATGCCGGCCCAAGTGATTCAATTGGCAATTTAGAATTTCGTGTATCTAATCTCTTTGCAAAACAAGCCCACAATTTAAATTAAATCTCCCAAACAATACATAGCTCTTTTTGTATCTTAAATCTCAAGATTAGTAATTAAAACCTCTTTTTGATATGTAAATCTCTCTTTGTTGGAACAAATGGACGTGATAGATGTTAAGACAGATGTAACAATGAGAGAGAGAGAGAGAGAGAGAGAGAGAGAGAGAGAGAGAGAGAGAGAAACAAGGAAGGTATGGATTGTAAAGCTAAACTCCACATAATTTTTGCATTGAAAAACTAATTGAGAATAAACTTTTATGGAAGTCTTTGATAATTTGTTGTTGAGTAACCTTATTGCATACTACCCACAATGGTGTTCCATCTCTTCGTTTAGGATACTTCCATAAGTAGCCATCCCTCAAGAAATATCCATATGCTTTTATGCTTATCCTCTTAAATTCCTGCTCAGTCCAATCATCCTGCTTCTGCAGAGTACTTAAGAAGCGACCTATCAAGAGCCATTCATCCTCATATAGTTCCTCTGAAAAGGACTCAAGTGAAGACATAAAACATGCATGACTACTCTTTGCGTGATCAATGGTGTAAAACTTTGTGCCTACATCATCTCCCTCAATAATCATGTCCTGTTCATCTTCATACCTTGCCCTAGATAGCATATCTGCCATTGGATTGTCTTTTCCTGCAATATGCTTGAACTGAGGATTCAAGGACTTTATGTAGGCTATCCATCGCAGCATTGCAATATCAGGAGTCGAATAGTTTATGATCATTCCAAGAAGAGGCAAACAATCAGTTTCACAACCACTGATGCCCCCATCAAGTACTCCTTGTCACACCTCAATGTTGTAACCACCCCCCATAGTTCCCTTTTTACTTGTGCATAATCGCGTTGGCGAGAACTCAGAAATTTGGCTCCAAATCTCACCACATAGCTTTTTCCTTCATCATCATCTTGCCCTACTCTCCATCCTATCCCTGTAGGACTCGTGTCCACTGTCACAATGAGAGGTCTCTCACATGCATAGTCTACCTTTATAAAGGTTGGCAATGAAATAAGTAGCTTCTTTAGCTTTCTCATGGCTTTTGTGTGCTCTTCATCCCATCGAAACTTTTGATTCTTTCTCAATAACTTATAAAGGGGATCTGCTACATGTGCATAATGTGGTATCCAAATAAGATAGAAGGCCCCGCACGCAAGCACCAAGAAATCGAACTTCAGTTATGGCTGTACATGTTTTTTTCATGTTTTAGATTGCATCCATCTTTTTTGGACAAGGCCTTCTATCATAAGGACCACACATATGTCCCACAATCAACACTTCATTAACACCAATTGCCCTAACAGGGTAAGATTAACTTCTTCCAGCTTTGACAAAATCTTCTCACAATCTTTGATATGGTATGCAACAAACTTACGACACCCCCTTGAATCCATAGCTTCATCTTTATCTTTGTCTTCACATCCTTTGATGGGCACATCATCAAGAAATGGCATTGTGATTTGAGGTATGAAGTCACGTAGAACCTTGTTCATCCCATTCATCATATGTGCAACTGAATTTTTTGCTCCTTGAGGTAAGGTACACATCCTTACCAGTCCCAAAGGTGTTTTCATAGTTGTCAAATCTCTACTCTCAATATCTAGCTGAAACTGATCGTACCCTGAATAGAGATCTCCCATCGAGTAAATTGACCTTCCTCCAAACGCCTCTGTAAATTCATCCACTATAGGTCCTGTACCCACATTCCTGATGGTAACCTTGTTTACAGGTTGCATATCTTATATGAACCACAAAGCTCCATTCTTCTTAGGCAGAGTGAACCACCTTTTTGAATATGGTGCACAAGAAGGATCCACGATACACATGCTAATCTTATCATTGAGTAGTTCTATTAAATTTGGAAAATGTGCTTTCAGAACCGGAATTGGGTGTAGATTCCAAGGTTCATGAGGGATAGTGAAGATCACCATAGGTGCAACAACCTTAGGATCTACACACCCTATCTCATGTGGCTGGAAAGCAAAAGCCTTACCATGTCTTGAAAGCATTTCTTTAAAACTCTTCTTCTCTTCTTCTGTTAAAAACTCTTCATAGCCAACTTTTATCTCTTTTAGGGATTCCATTGTGAACTTGTGTCCAGTTCTTTTTGGATCCCTGAGACTCGGCTGCAAAGAAGCTTGCTCTAGATTTTTCCTGCAATCTGATGGTAAAGGTAAGGCTACTAGTCTCACTTTCTTTGCCACCGTTTTGTACTTGGTCTCCACATGCACTTCCAGTCCTTCATTAGCATTGAAATCTTTCTGATCTTCAAAAGACTCAATCACATCATACATTTCCATAGAGCACAATGTGAGTTCCATCTTGCATGCTAGATTCCATTATACCCTCGAGCTAAAGCATAGTATCTACATGAGAAACTTGTTCAAAGAAACCTGAAATGCATTCACTATCCTCTATGAAACCATTCTACTTCATGTATTTCTGTACACTATATACATATTGCCATGCACTTCTTTTCATATGCTCAAGCTTCATAAAACATACTGACCCATGCTCTCTTAATCATTGGAAACCTGTAGAAAAATATACTTCTCACTTTGGGTCACGCGAGAATATTTTTCTTCTTGTACCATTGCAATCCCGCTTCACAATGGTACATGGCCAAAACCCCTTGTGTCCCTGTACTCTTTGAACTCTTTGTTCGCTTTTGGTAGAGGATACGCACGAAGACTATTGCAGTTCCTCTCGTGACTCACACATACAGTCAAAAATTACATAGCTCACTTCCCATCTCTGCTCTTTACCCTAGCATAAGCAGAACCATCATCCAAGCCCTTTGTTTCAATGCGAACGGCTGTGATGTATGGCTGCCCAAGGATAAGAGGATAGGTAGACATCTCCTGCACAAAGAAGTTTTGCTCATCCTTCACATTACCAATCGTCACTTTCACATTTGGTCAAGCCCCATACAACTCCCCTGATGAGTTATTTGCATCTCTAATCATCCACCCATGGTCTGTGTCTATCAGCCACTTACCCTTCATGTAAAGACTCTTGGACATAAGATTGATCTCAGAGCCATGATCTATCAATGCAACATATGGCTCCTCAAGATCACCCACCTTGACTAAAGTTTCTGTTGTAGCTCTTGCCCAATGACTTTTGGAGTAGTGGCTTTTATAGGAGGCTTCATCTTCATCATCATCATCTGCAAATCTAGCATGTGCATCTCTTTGAGAAGACTGGTAGCATCCTACCACACTTTCATCACAATCACTCTCTTGGACATGTATTCCATGTGCCTTAAGTGTCTCCCCTTCACCCTCAGACTATGGAGGAATAGACTTAGTGAGAGTTTTCCTATTTCTTTGTATGATATCTATAATTTCTTCATGAAACTCGCACTTAGCAATGCCAAGAACCTCACCCAAGGTAAACTCAACTTTTCTATTCAAAATCCTTTCCTCCAATACCTGCTTTAAGTTTGTTGCAGCTTCAATGTCAGATTGTAGTTTGTATGTAGGGCCTTTTGCTTTAGCTTTTCCTTGCTCTTTCTTCTTCCCTATAGGTGCCTCCTCCATAGGAATCTTAGTAGGAGGAGGCACATGTGGTGGAGCATCATAAGAAGGTCGTGGATCCTTTCTTCCACCAGCTCTTGTAACCATCTTCAAATTAGAAGGACCTGCATCTCCATTCTCACGTCTGTGCTTCTCTTCCACAATTGCTTCATTGTTATAGCATTTTGCAAGATAGGCATGCACTGATAAAGAGTCCACAGGGTCATCCCAACCTGTTGTATGGCGTATGAAATCACCGACTTCATGTAATACCTGTTTAGTTACCTTCCCTTTTTTGGCTGAGGCTGTTGCATATGGCCACAAGCTATCAACCTCCTCAAAATCATCTGGAGTATACTCTAACACTTTCTTTGGAATTAGCTCTATCTTTTCCACATAGGTAGCAGCCTCCACTGTAGGAATAGCATGACTAGTTTCCATATCCTCCACTAACTTCCACATACCTCCTTTTCCAAAGTTTGTTCCTAGTGGCATACTTGTCTCCCACATATGGATCTTGTCATCCTTAAAAACCACAAGATCTCTTTTCAAGGCATCACTAAAGCTATCACAATCCCTTCTGCCATGGTCTATGCCATCACACCATATTCATCTATGCACAAATCCTTCTTTGCTTTGGGATTTTTTTCCTGCAGCAGAAGCAGGTTGTCCTTTCTCTTCAAGCCTTGTTAGTTTTAACTTCATTTCTCGCATACCCTTAACAAGCTCATCAAGCATTGAATTGTCACTTTTTGGACTCACAACAGTAGGTTTTGGTGGAATCTCTGACGTGCTAGGAGGAGAGGTAGTACCATTTGTTGAGAGAGAAGGAGAGAGCACAGAAGTAGAACCCCAAAGTGTGTAGAATACACACATGAGATGATGTATATATAGAGGGGACCTGGGTGCCATATATAGAGAAGCCATATATTGAGTAGCTTCACATATAAGCTCAACACCCCCGCTCAAATAAGGGTCCCTAACTGTGGATGAAAAAACCCTTGGGGGATCAAGGGAAAAACCCACAGCTCTATATACACCCACCGTTATATTATAAAAATCATTGAATATACAAATGTTTACGAGGAGCTACATCACTCCTTTTACAATGAATGTTTTATGAGGAGTTACATTACTCCTATCCTATCAATACAATAATGAATACAAAGTTTCAATAAAGAGGTGTAAAAGCTATCGATTAGCTTGTAATCAAAAGTGTCTCCGTGAATCTGCTGTGTAGCTTGTCATCAATATCGCATCACCAAACATGTCTTCATGTTGTCATCAATATGGCATCACCAAACATATCTTCATAAATTAATCTTTTATTGTCACCAAGTTTGTCTTCATAAAATCAATTCTTTGATCAATCCTACATAGATTATAGACTCCAAAAAAAACATGTCATGAAAATTATTAGCATCGTTAATGAAATAATTACGTTCACAATGCCATAAGAGATGGTTCGCGACGCCACTCTTTTGACGACATATATACGCACGACAACATATGGTACATAAAGTATAAACGTAAAAGTACAAAATGTGTGATTACGTGATACAAATGATATGTGTATATACTACATAAAACAACATTTATCAATGTAGTGATCAATGAATACCATCAAAGTACTAACAAAATATCATCATTATATCAATAAAAATGAATAAATGATCATGGTATCAACGAAAAGCATCATGATATCACCGAGAATAATCATTGTATCAACGAAACAACATCATGGCATCACCGAGAATAACCATGGTATCAACGAAACATCATCATGGCATCACCGAGAATAACCATGGTATCAACGAAACAATATCATGGTATCACCGAGAATAACCATGGTATCAACAAAACATCATCATGGTATCAACAAAAATCACCATGGAATCAACGAAATATCATCATGGAATCACCGAGAATAACCATGGTATCAACGAAATATCATCATGGCACCACCGAGAATAACCATGGTATCAATGACATATCATCATGGTATCAACGAAAATCACCATGACCAAAGTATTAACAAAACATCATCATGGTACCATCAAAATCACTATGGTATCAATGAGAAATTATCAATAAAACGACGTAAACTATATCTCTAAAAGAATAATTATACGAGAATCAATGAACGAGTATATCATATAACAAATGATCATGTACCAACAGTAACTCGATAGAATTTGGACGATCATCAACGGCTCGACTGAATCGGAACGATGTGTAACTGGCTTCTGCAACAAAGTTACGTCAGTAACAAATATATGATTGATGAAAAAAAAAATATTTGAGAAGTTTTCAATTATGAGAAAAATCAAAAGCAAAAAGTAAAATTTTGATTTTCAAACATATTCGCAGTCCGAGACGATAACCCAAAATCGGTGCAGAATTTAGAGAAACTTTCTTCTGCAAAGTTATAGACCACATCGATTCCAATCCCCATCGCGGGTAGTTTCTTCTGCAAAGTTGTAGAACACATCGATTCCGGTCTCTCACGCGGGTAGTTTCGGCAAAATCGTTTTCAATAAGCAGAAAAATAAAAAACAAAAAACGGAAATTGCTTTTTAGGTATGTACGCAGTCCGCGAATGATAACTCAAAATTGGTGCAGAATTTGAAAACACTTTCTTTTGCAAAGTTGTAGACCACATCGATTTCAGTCTCTCTCGCGGGTAGTTTCTACAAAATCGTTTCCAATTAGCACAAAAATCAAAAACAAAACGCGAAAGCTGTTTTTCAGGTATGTACGCAGTCCGTGAACGATAACTCAAAATCGGTGCAGAATTTGAAGAAACTTCCTTCTGCAAAATCGATTTTGATCAGGAGAAAAATCAAAAACAAAAACGTACTGCTCTGATACCATGTTGAGAGATAAGGAGAGAGCACAGAAGTAGAACCCCAAAGTGTGTAGAATACACACATGAGATGATGTATATATAGAGGGGACCTGGGTGCCATATATAGAGAAGCCATATATTGAGTAGCTTCACATATAAGCTCAACACCATTCACCACCATCTTGTCTCTATGACGTTGCCTCTTAGCAAGCAATGAGACTGCATCTTCAACCTCTTTCCACTCAGCCTTCAGACCGTGTTCTGTATTCTTGTCTTCAGGGAGTAGCTCTAGCTTTTCTTGGAGCTCATGACCTGCAGCTTGAAGGAACAATTCAATCTTTTCACTATCCAAAGTAGCCCGCTCTGTTCCTAACAATTGAGCATAGCGCAACTCAAACTCTCTCAACAGTTCGCCGATGGAAAGTCCTTCTTCTATCTTTGCAACCCATTCCAAGAAGGTCCTTTTTGTAACCCTTTCAGAGTCCTCCATGAAGTATTCCTCCTTTAGGGCTAATTTGAATTGATCCCAACCTTCTCCATGCTCCTCCCTGATTCCCCTTACATGGTCTCTAATCTGGGGGACTACAACAAGCTCAAAACTACAAATCATGTCCACCTCTGGAACCCGTTGTAGCTCCATCTCCTTTACATAACCATGAAGAAACTTTGTGACATATTTCCCTTTAATTGGTCCCTTTTGTTCACAATAGATTGAAGGGCTTTCGTTGCTGACACCTCCCTTCTTTCTGCAGCCTGTTGTTGTTGCATAAACATGGCGAATGCTTGAAACATTTGCATTGTGCCTTGATCAAAACGCATGCCTTGTTTCTCTTGTTGATACATAGATTTAATTATTTGTAATTAAACCTTTCAAAACAAGTATTGGAACCCCAACCGCAGCTGCTTCGCATCGGGTTCACCAGAAATGTTGGGATGTGTGCAGTCTAGCTAGGAAGGTGTGGAACCTATGGTTGTGAGAGTTCGTGATGAGAGTCACAAACACTTTATGAAAAAGCATTTATGGAGAATCACCAACCCTCTTCCTAAGTATGGTTTTAACTTTAAGAGCGTTCCTGACAAAAATGTCACAAACCCTCTTTGCTATTGTGCTTGGAATTTGCTTGTTTTGGTAGTCGCGATGATGATGAAAGGACCATTAAATCACATCCAATTTTACTTTAAAAGATAAATTAGGAACACTAAATGCTCAGCCATAAAACCTCAATGCTCATACAAGAACAATTCTCAATCAAAACCAAAACCTCATCATGTAGCCTCGCTCCCAATTACATAGTCGTAGCATCAAACATTTGAAATGAATACACAAGCTTCCACCTTCACGGCGACCATTTTATGAGTTTTTAGAGATTTAAGAGCTTCTATATTGAAGCCTTTTGATAAGGGGAAACCCTAATTCACTCCCTCGCGGGCTCAGATACAAGATTGCGAAGAGGCGGGACTGCAGCACACATAGATTGGGCAACCATGGAAGCTATTGAACAGTAGAGCAAAATTTCAGGTTTTTTCTGCAAAAAAAATTCCTCTCTCTCTTACCCACGGCACTTTTAGCTGATGTGTCAATTCTTAGGCCATTTTGGACCAAAACTAGGCCATTTTCATCTCATTTTTGACCCAAAAAATGCCATTTTTTAAGCGAAAAATCTCAAACGGAGTCAAAAAAATCCCTAAATGTGTGGTGTCACTCGCATAAGCATAAAAAGCATAGATAAGCATAATTTTCCATCAATATACCATTTTGGGTCACTTTCCATGAAATTCTACAACGACGTCCGCTAGCTGCTATTTTTGGCAGTTTTTGCCCGCATCAGTCTTTATAGGTGAGATGAGTGTGCCACCATGAAACACTTGGAGGATGTACATTGTCAAACCAAATTAAGCATCTTATTAAGTGAAAAAGCATGCAAATGGACCACATCCGGGGCCACGACTCCCCGGATAGGTATACATGATAATCACGGCAGTAGACGCTTCAACATATATCATAATATGTACATGATTTCTTTTATTTGCATACATCGAGAAGTGTCAAGAGTGAGGTGAATGTTTTTATTTCACACTATGTGTGTGCCACGGAACGACAACGCCACACATCACCCATTGCATTGCGAGTTGTTCGCTCTGGTCTCTCACTGCTAAATGAAGTTTTTTCCAGTGCATATACTCAACTTTGCTAATGTAGGTAGAGTGATGTACTCTCCCTTGCTTTGTTAGCTTCACATCTTTCATACCTTGAGGTTTAGATAGAAAACGGCGTGCCTTGACCCCACCTATGGATGGTTTGCAGGGTACATATTTCTCATTGGTTGACCTTTTTTTGTCCCGCTGGATTTCACATTGCCCCCATGTAGCCCAATATCTGACAAAACTAGTTCCAAAGCCTCTACAGTGACCCGTCGTTCAATTGATTTTTTGATTTTCCAAGCAAACCCAATGTACAGATATGCCAACTCCTCTACAATTCGGCAAAGAGTGTGCATTGTACAAATATGGACATTAACAAGTGGTATTTCCAAAACTGGTCAGAAATTAGAGTCTTGATTGTGACGAGTAGGAGCCTTTCGCCATCACTTTGGGTCCATTACCTTTGCAGGCTCCATGCAATACAAGCATGGAGACTTTTCCATGGAACCCATTCCACAATTATACATACACTTCAGTGTTTTGAGATCACCTGCAAGATGCCATTGAACTTGAAATTCTCCTCTCCCATCTACTGCCAATACGTATCCTCGATTCATTTGCCTATCAATGATATTTGGAATAGGGGTTTGATGGAACACCCAAAATAAAATTTCATGGTCTTCTTTCTTTACCTGCAATATTAATCCTTATAAGATATGAAAAATAAATTTTAAATTTAGGTACAATAGAGGGCTTGCTAGAGTTGCAAAATTGGAGAGAACTGGATTACCTGAAATGCACCAAGCCACCATATGTTGTTTTCTGATTGAACACTGAAGTATGAAGGTTCATTAGTGGGACATTTGGAAAGAGCCCTATTCATTAATGTGATTGTAACTCACTCTAGCTTCTTCTCTTTAATAATTTCACACTCATCTAGCTTCAAAACAAAATGTAGAATGCCACGTATCTCTTCGAATGTGATATTGTAGAATTCTACCATTCTAGTTTGTAACAAAGTGAGGTCCATAAAGATATTGTTGTACTCGTCATAGGTGACAATAAATTTTCGGAATATGAAATGGACATCCAATGAAGTCTGTTTGTTCATTATTGAGTTGTAGTCTTTCCTTCCAAACACTTGCAGCTGTTGGTAAAATCTTAGGCTTTATCTCTTCTTCACAAACATGGAAGAGATATATTGTTGAATAGTTGAGTAACCTCTTTTACTAACTTTGGTCCATAGGGCACTATATGTAGCTATCTCATGATGGGTATATAACATCCTATGGCCTTAGGGCCATAGGATGCTATATTTAGGTGTTTTGTGCTGAGTATATATAAATCATATGGCCTTTAGTCTATATGATGTTTTATGCAGGTGTTTTGTGTTGAGTACATATACATCCTAAGGCTTGAGGGCCATAGGGCACTATATGTAGTTGTCTCATGATGGGTATATAGCATCATTTGACCTTAGGGACACAATGAGTTTGTATACATGCTTTGGACTTAGGTCCATAGGATGCTATATATAGGTGTATTGATATGAGTATATATATACATCCTATGGCCTTAGGTCCATAGGGCCCTATACGTAGGTGTTTCAGGATGGGTATATGAACATCCTACGAACAAAAGGCCATAGGATGCTATACCTTGATGTTTCTAGCTAAGTATATATAGATCGGGATTTATGACCACACGGTACTATCTATTCATGTTTTGTGGTGAGCTATATATGCATCCTATGGACTTTGGGCCATAGGGTGCTATATATAGTGATTTCAGAAAGATAGAGCCCGCCAAGATATAAGGGGGTACATATGAGCCGGACAATATGCCATGTGGTGCATCCACATTGATTGATCATATGACATGTGGTGTATCCACAACCATTGATTATATATAGAGACTGTGTCTCAAGTAGTCCCATGGATGTACATCCATATGATATGTTTACGTCGATAGACCGCTTTTGGCGTGTACAAAGTAGCATTTATATGCATGTTCACATATACAAAAATATGTAAATACATGCATTTGGGAGATTTGCAAAGTGTTTTCAAGTTCGAAAAAAGGTGCAACGTGTGCACATTGTAAATATGCGTGCTTGTGTGTCGGTAGTCGAGCATATGTACATGCCTGGATAGGGTATCGGGGCCTTGGATATGGTTCTAGGTGGCTTATTTTGGCTCTAGATAATTTGTTTGAGCTTTATAGAATTTAAATAATGCAACGACAACTGTGGGTACTCTCATCCCACTCGAGAAGTTTGACACATGCGGTAACTGTCTATTTGTGGCGCCTGATCTGCGGTGATACGTGCATCGCCCTAGAAGTGGTCAAAAATGAAATGTGGGAATGTGTAAACGTGACTTGGGTATGGAGGATCAGACGTGCGAAATTTGGTGAATTTTGGAGTCCGTTTGGGGTTTTTCCTGCGAAAAATGCCCGCCAGAGGTCAAAATTGGCCAAAACTGGGCCAAAAAGGGTAAAAAAATGGTCAAAAAAGGTGTGAAATGTCTTCAAATTGCCACATCACTCACGGTGCCGTGATGGTCCTGGATGAGGGAGGACTTTTGAAGAGCAATATCAACACTTTCACCCCTCTGTGTGTGGGAGGGAGCAGCGTTCCTATAGGTGGTCTAGTGCAGTCCCGTTGCGTTCGCGTCCTGTTTTCGAGTGTGTGGAGGAGTGAATGAGAGCTTTCTCTCTTCAATTTTGCACTTGGAAGAGTCTATGGGAGTTTTGAGTTTTCCATGGATGTGTGTGTGTAAGGAATTGGCAGAAGAAGGTGCGGCTTTCTGTAAGACTATGTGACCCTCTATCGGTGCCATTAGGGTTGGCGCTACTCCAAAGAGTCCAACAGAGTGGAGTTTGGCGAAGCTTTTGCAATGGTTTGAGAGTGGCATTTTGTGTCTGGAGTTTTTGGTTTTTGATGGTTTTTCTTGTATATTTTGGTCACCATCAAGCGTGATTTCAAGTGTTGATCACCTCGACTCACCTTGTAGTGTTTGTGGGCAGGCAAGGGCTTGTAGGTCGAGGCGTTTGGAGTTTGAATTGAGCTTGTGGATAGAGTTTTTAGGGATCTTTTGAGTGGTAGTGAGTGAGGTGAGGAATTCAAGTAAATTCCTTGTGTTGTGTTGAGTTGTCTAGGTTATTGTGTGTGCGCACGACATCTTTTGCCCCATCATCCTTTGGCGATCCCGGTGGGGAGCGGAAATTTGCCGGTTGCGCACCCAGGTGAAGCAGATTTGCTCTGAAGTTCGAGCTTCATTGAAGAAAATTGGTGGTTTGGTTGAGGTGCAAGAATTCAACTTTTGTGGATTACTCACGCAAGGGAGAAGCGACTCCAAAGAGATGGCTTATAGTCGGCCAGTGTTCATTGAAGAAAATTGGTGGTTTGGTTGAGGTGCAAGACTTCAACTTTTGTGGATTACTCACGCAAGGGAGAAGCGACTCCAAAGAGATGGCGTATAGTCGGAGAGTGTTCACAAGGAAGGAGGATGTGAAGGACTGGATTGCGGACTTCGAATGGCATATGCTTGGTATGCACATTGTGAATGATGAACCAAAGCTTCATGTATTTCCTCTTGCGCTCAAAGGAGAAGCTCGTGAGTGGTTTGAAGGTTTAGAGGAAGACAAAAAGCAAACATGGGAGTAGGTGAAGCTGGCAATTTTTGACAGGTTTGGGAAGAAACTAACCGCAACAGAAGTGATGACAAAATTGTGAGCTTTGCAGCAAGATGTTCATGCTAAGTTTAAAGAGTTTTTGCAACACTTCAAAGGGCTTTGGGTTCAATTAGAGGCGGCATCCCAAGTACCTCCAGGGGACTTCTTTAAAGTGCGTCAGTTTATGGATTGTCTCCATCCAAGTGTAAGGGAGAAGGTCGATCAAGAGGAGCCTGCTACATTTGAAAGAGCTGTGGAAATTGCCAAGGCCAAGACCTAGAAGATCAAGAGAAGGTGGGAGCAAGGCATGACACACGCTGGGCCAGTTGTGGTGCAACCAGTGGTCCCTGTGACAACGGATGATAGAGTGGAGCGAGTGGTTCAAGGTCCAGATCCTGTTATGGCCCGGGCTCTACATGATCTTGCCGGTCAGTTTTGCAAGAATTAAGAATTAACATAATGAATAGAAACCAAAGAGAAGAGTGGCTAGCTGGGAGAGGTAGGGGACGAAGGCTACAAGGAAGATGCTACAATTGTGATGAAGAGGGTCACTACGCCCCTGATTGTCCTAAACCACCAAGTGAGAGAGGAGGGATATACCCCTTATATGGACGTGGTCAAGGAATAATAGAAGAAAATCCTCAAAAGCGGGCACTAGAAGCACCGCCACCACAACAACCTCCACAACTGTTGCCTGGAAATGGAGAAGGTAGGGCTATCAACATCATTACCCTTGAGCATCAAGATGTGGATGTTTTGGCCGATAAGAGAGTTAGGCATGATAGGGAGAAAGACACGAAAGAAGAGAGGGAAACAAGAGCAAGGAAAGGAAAGGATAAGGTAGAAGACAAACCAGAAAGTAGCAAGAGGTGGCAAAGAAGGAAAATTGGTCCAAAGGACTACCTCCTTGGCCAAGGTGTTCAAGACTATGATATTGTCGATGACATACGAATTCAAAACGCAAATATATCTTTTGGTCGATTGGTGTCTTTGAATGCTAAATTGAGGAGGCAATGGACCAAGTGTGTGAGTACGCGGCTCTCTTCGAAGAAGGAAAAGCGTCAAAGCATGGTGTCATCTTTGAGGGTTGGTCACCCAGTGGATATGGTGCCAATAGTTGAAGCTATGCTGGGAAAGAAGACGGAAGTGCAAGCATATGTGGATGGTGGTGCCGAGGTGTTTGTCATGATCGAGGCTATCATGATAAAGTAAGCAGGTGTTAAGATGTCAGGGAATGCTTCGATCCGTATGAGGATGGCCAACCACAAAAAGGCAAGGTGTCTTGGAATAGCTGAAGATGTGAAGATAAAAGTCTTGGGGATTGAGTGATTGGTTGATTGCTACGTGATGCAAGCGGGTGAGAATGTGTATCCAATCATTTTAGGGGCGCCATGGCTTATAACCCTTGGTGCTAAGCAGGATTGGGGCACGGGCTTGATCACCATCCCTGACAAAGAGAAAGGAAGGACCATTGTCTACAAGACACATGAGAGCCGTACACAGCCCCTAGTGGAGATGCAAGATACGGATTCGACGGAAACCACATCATACGATAGTGATGCTTCGTCTACATCATCAGAATAAAGTGTAGAGGAAGGCTTGATGCAATTATGTCCTGATCTTTTTGGGATAAGTGTTGAAAAGGAAGCATCGATGCAGGAGGTGAAGGTCAAGGAGGAGAAGGATAGTCCAGAAGAAATTGTAGAGCCTGCCAAAGTGAATGTAAGGAGCATGCTAGGAGAGGACTTGACAGAAAAAGAAAAGAAGGAGTATGAAGACATGTTTATAGAGTTTCCAAAGCTATTCGCCCCACTGAAGATACAGAGTTGCAAGGTGCTAAAAGAGTCGAGCATAGAATCAATCTAAAAGAAGGTGCCAAGTCAAAAGTTTCAAAATCTTAGGAGGTTGGGGGTCATTCATGAGAAGGCACTTCATGAAGAGGTGACGAAGCTTTTGGAAGCAGATTTCATCTTTCGAGTGGAGGAGTCCGAATGGGTCTCTCCAGTTGTTATTTTGCCCAAGAAGAACAAAAGATTTAGGATATGTGTTGATTTCAAACCTTTGAATGCTGCCACAAAAAGGAATCATTATCCACTACCCTTTCTAGATGAGATCCTCAATCAGGTTGCAGGTCATGAACGCTACTCAATCATGGATGGATTTTCTGGCTACTTTCAGATCTTGATAGCGATTGAAGATCAATTGAAGATGACCTTCATTACTCATTGGGGTTGTTTTGCCTACAAAAGAATGCCTTTTGGGCTGGTTAATGCATACGCTACCTTCCAAGGATGGATGAATAGAGTGTTTGGTCCCTACATGGGTAACTTCATTCGTGTTTTCATGGATGACATTGGGTGTTATAGCTCAAGGGTCACACATTTAGAGAAGCTGAGGTTGAGTTTTGAAAGGCTTCAACAAGAGGGTGGGCAACTCAACCCAAAGAAGTGTAAGTTTTCTCATGCCAGAGTCCATTTGCTAGGACATGTGGCTTCCCAAAATGGAATAGAAGCTGACCCAGAGAAATTGAAGGCTTTATTGCTTATGGATCTGCCCAGCAACATAAAGGATTTGGCATCATTTGTGCATAAGCTCAAGTACTTGTCACGTTTTTTATGGATGCTATGTCAGTATGTGTATCCTCTCCAAAAATTGAGTCAAAGAGTTCAAGGGTTTGAGTGGAATGAAGACATGCAACAGGCTTTTGATGGCATCAAGGAGGTATTGTGTGCTTTACCAATAGTGAGTCCTCCTAGCTTGCAGTCGATTTTCTATGTATCTATTAGTGTGGGGTCAATAGCTTTTGGGTCGGTTCTCTTACAAAAGCAAGGAAGGAACTTCAAGCCAGTTTATTTTGACAGCAAGATGAAGAATGTAAGCGAGTTCTCCTACACGGAAATGGAACAGTGGGTATTCTCCTTGGTTCTTGCTTGTTGAAGGTTTAAAACCTATCTGTTGCCCCAAAAGTTCTATGTGCTCACCACATCGAATCTTTTGCCGGATGTAGTACAACATTTGAAGCCTAGCAAGCGCATCTTAAAGTGGACTTTGGAGCTTCAAGAGTATGAGTTTGAGTTTAAAGTGGATCATTCTATTAAAGCTCACTTGGCAGACATAGTGGTACATAAGGGGGGGGGAGCTTCCATCTTACCCAAGGGTTGACAAGGATGATCATGAAGAGGAAGTAGATATTACAGATGCGTATACAATGATGTTTGATGGTGCATACAGGAAATTTCTTCAAAAGTCAAGTGGTGAGGTAGTCATTAAGAACACAAAAGGTGATGCAATCTTTTCTAGAGCTTACGATCTTGACAAAGCTGGAAGTAACAATGAGGCCGAATACCTCACGCTTTTCCTTGGGTTGAAGCAGTGTGTTGAGTTTGGACTGAAGAGGGTCATTGCAGAATGGGATGCATTGCTAGTCATGAATCAATTGCTTGGTTTGTGGAATGTTAAGAAAGACAATTTGAAGAAGTGGTTCTATGGAATCAAGAAGCTTTTGCATGAGTTTGAGAAGATACAGTTTAAGCATGTTCCTCGTGAGCAGAATAAAGAAGATGATGAGTTGCTAGGGACAAGTTGGATGCCTTGGTAGCTCCTTTAAAGGTCAAGGACGCCTTGTATGCAGGAAGGGAATCATTGCAAGATATAGAAGTATTTCTTGGTAAAGGGAAATGTCCAGAGGGCATGTCAAAGGTTCTGCGTAAGAGAATAGTTGCAAAAGCAAGAAACTACACATTGGTAGGTGAGGATCTCATGCTTTATGGCAAGGATAACATTTTGAGAAAAGTGTCGTACAAAGAAGAGATAGGCTTGATTTTGGAGCACTGCCATGAAGAAACGGGCCATCAAGGCAAGGATCAGGTTGTCTTTCGTGTTTTGAGAGCAGGTTATTGTTGGCCCTCTATGATGAGAGATGCTTATTTTTGGTGCAAGTCATGCCATGAATGCCAAGTGTTTGCAAATCGGAAGCTTTTGGCTGAGCCTCAAAAAGCTATAATGTATTTTGATGCATTTGCAAAATGGGGAGTAGATGTTGTAGGTCCAATGCCAAGGAACAACAATGGTAAAAGGTATATCCTTGTGGCTGTGGACTATTTGACAAAATGGGTGGAGGCAAGAGCAGTAAAAGATGTAAGAGCAGGAAGAGTGGCATCTTTTTTCTATGAACAAGTGTGTTGTAGGTTTGGAGCTTCTATGGTTATCATTTCTGATCGTGGACCAGGGTTTACGGGAAAACTTGTTGCTGCTCTCATGGAGAAATTGAAAATTCAGCATAGGCATTCTTCTCCTTACTACCCACAATGCAATGGATTGGTTGAGAACTGCAATGGTCAAATTGTGAAGATGCTATCAAAGTATGCTAGAGAGCATCCTAAAGAGTGGGACTTGGACTTGGAAAAGTGTTTGTGGGCTTATAAAACTGCGTATAGAGTGTCAACACAGTTTACACCATATGAGCTTGTTTATGGAAAGGAAGCTCTTATGCCCATACAAGTGCAGTTGGATGCCTTGAAGTTGTTGTGCAGAATGCAAGGTGAGCATAGTGACAAGCTGCAAGAAACAATTCTTTCTCTAGAGTTGCTGCAAATGAATAGAGAGAAATCCAATGATTATTATCTTCAATAAGTAGAGACAAGGATGCAGAAAATGAATAAGAGACTGCCAGAGAAAGAGATCAAAGAAGGAGATTTGGTGATGAAGTATGATTCTCACTTGGATTTTACTTTTCAGAAGAAATTGAGGGACAAATGGTTGGGTCCATACCGAGTGAAGCATGTAGTTTCTAATGGCACCTATGAGTTGGAAAAACTGTATGTTGGTAAACGTTTGCGCTACGGAATAAATGGGTATCGATTGAAGAAATATTTTGCGAGGGATCTGGTTCCAGATGGCAATGATGATAGACCGCTTTTGGCGTGTACAAAGTAGCATTTATATGCATGTTCATATGTACAAAAATATGTAAATACATGCATTTGGGAGCTTTGCAAAGTGGTTTCAAGTTCAAAAAAAGGTGCAACGTGTGCACATTGTAAATATGCGTGCTTGCGTGTCGGCAGCAGTCGAGAATATGTACATGCCTGGATAGGGTATCGAGGCTTGGATATGGTTCTACGTGGATTATTTTGGCTCTAGATAATTTGTTTGAGCTTTATAGAATGTAAATAATGCAAGCGACAAGTGTGGGTACTCTCATCCTGCTCGAGAAGTTTGACACATGCGGTAACAGTCTATTTGCGACGCTTGATCTGCGGTGATATGTGCATCGCCCTAGAAGTGGTCAAAAATGGAATGTGGGAATGTGGAAATGTGCTTTGGGTATCGAGGATCAACATGAAAAATTTGGTGAATTTTGGAGTCCGTTTGCGGTTTTTCCTACGAAAAATTCCCGCCTAGGTCAAAACTGGGCAAAAAAGGGTCAAAAAATTGGTCAAAAAAGGTGTGAAATGTCTTCAAATTGCCACATCACTCACGGTTCCATGATGGTCCAGGATGAGGGAGGAATTTTGAAGAGCAATATCAACACTTTCACCCCTCTCTGTGTGGGAGGGAGCAGCGTTCCTACAGGTGGTCTAGTGCAATCCCGTTGCGTTCGCGTCCTATTTTCGAGTGTGTGGAGGAGTGAATGAGAGCTTTCTCTCTTAAATTTTGCACTTGGGAGAGTCTATGGGAGTTCTGAGGTTTCCATGGATGTGGGTGTGCAAGTAATTGAGGGAAGAAGGTGCGGCTTTCTGCAAGACTATGTGACCCTGTATCGGTGCCATTAGGGTTGGCGCTACTCCAAAGAGTCCAACAGAGTGGAGTTTGGTGAAGCTTTTGCAATGGTTTGAGGGTGGCCTTTTGTGCCTAGAGTTTTTGGTTTTTGATGGTTTTTCTTGTATATTTTGGTCACCATCAAGCGTTATTTCAAGTGTTGATCACCTCGACTCACCTTGTAGTGTCTACGGGCAAGCAAGGGCTTGTAGGTCGAGGCGTTTGGAGTTTGAATTGAGCTCGTGGATAGAGTTTTTACAGAGCTTTGAGTGGTAGTGAGTGAGGTGAGGAATTCAAGTAAATTCCTTGTGTTGTGTTTAGTTGTCTGGGTGTGTGTGTGTGCGCACGACATCTTTTGCTCCATCAACGTCTTTGAAGGGACATAAAAAACAATGATATGCATGTATCTCATGATCAAATGTGTGATCAAATTGCGTATGTGCACCTTTACAACCCTCTTTGCAAATGCGCACTAGCACCTTTGCAACCCATTCTAGTATATGGCCTCCTCATTTAAATACTATTTGTATAAATATGTGTATGTTACATGTATGCTCACCCTTTCAAAATACGTGCAATAAGTGTGCAATTGCACGTGCAGGAAAAATGTCAAATTTTTTATTTTTTTTGCTTACCCAAAATTTTTCCAAAATGTGTTTTCAAGTCTCTTGATCAATACTGCACAAAAAAATATCACAATTTTTTCGAGGGAAAATTCTCTAATTTTGAATGCTTTTTAGTGTATTTTTCAGTATGCGATTTTTGGTCTCGGGACGGTGATTTTGACCATGGGTGTCATTCCACTCGTAGTGAGATGACACGGGCAAAAGTCTCACGTCAATTTTTCAAAAAAAATCTATATTGTCAATAGCTCTTTAAGTTTCCAATCCTTTGGTATGACTCTCCCCCTAAGAAAATGATTTTAAACCCTTCAAAATTCAAAATAAAAGAGAGCGGGAAGTTTAGGTTTAAAATTTGAAAGCCAAATTTTGAATTTTGAATTAACAAAATTGATTAACCTTGTCTCTCTCTCTCTCTCTCTCTCTCTCTCTCTCTCTCTCTCTCTCTCTCTCTCTCTCTCTCTCTCTCTCTCTCTCTCTCTCTCTCTCTCTCTCTCTCTCTCTCTCTCTTTTCGAAACCCTACTCTGCTCGCTCGAACACATCTCTGTGTGCGCTTCCTGCACCTCTCCTAAACGCCCTTAGTGCACGCTTCCTATGCATCTCCCTATCTCCCTCCCTCCCTACGCCTCTGTTGTGCCGCCTCTCTACGTCTCAAAGTGCATCCTCTCTCGAACAAAGAGCGCCCCTCTGTTGCCCTTGCTGCGCCTCTTCTCCCAAACAAACAGCACCTCACTCTGCCCTTCGCCAAACGAATAGCCACCCTTTGCCACCCTCCGTGCGCCTCTCAAGCGTGCAACATCTCATGACATCAAATGCCTACCTGAGCCTCTCTCTCAAATGTGCAGCATCCTGTGGTGCTGCCTCTTCCGCCTTCTCTCTCCCTCTCTGCGCCTCTCTCCCAAACACAACAGAGCCTCACGACACTGGTCGCAAGTAAGCTCAATATTGTTTTGTACATTTATTTACCTCTCTCTATTAAAAAAATAGTAAAATGGTAAAACGGAAAAGAACTAACCTTTGTATTGTACGCTTTTGTTTGGTGTGAGAGAGGTCCTAGAAAGAGGAGATGTGGTAGGGGGTTCCTGAATGACCATGCTACAGGTAAACCGGTAGATATTCACACCCAAGATTCACAAGGGACTGCCTCCTATATGAATGGGGAGAGATGAGAAGAGGGAGAAAAATAGTTATTTGGAGTGAGAGAGGAAGAGAGACAAATAGAGGAGAGGAAGCTGAGAGAGAGGGAGGAGAGGTAATAAGGTCAAATAAACAATTTAAATTTGAGAGAGAGAGAGAGAGAGGGCACCTTGTGGCCCGGGGGCCGTAGGGTGTCAACATAGAGCATAGAGGGGTTTAGGGTAGCATAGAGCACACCTAGGCCCTGGGCCATAGGGTGTCAATGTAGAGCATTTAGGTTTCTTAAAATTATTTGCATGGAGGATGACACCTTGTTGCTGTAAAGCAATAGGACACAAACCTAGAGCAATGGTGGTTTCTTATTAGCATATGGCACAACCGCCATAAGATGCCAAGATAGATCATGCAGAGTTTTCCATAGTATACAACAAATCCTATGGCCATAAAGAGAGCACCCTATGGCCCCAGGTATGGAGAGTTTTCCATAGTATACAACAAATCATATGGCCATTAAGAGAGCACCCTATGGCCCTGGCACCATAGGTTGCCAAAAAACCCTCATGAAGGGTTTCTAGCACACATGGGATCCTATGGCCTTTAGGCCACATGGTGCAATATAGAGCATAGCTCAGTCCTTACTAGCATAGAGCAGACCCTATGGACTTTAACCAAAAGGGTGCCAACATAGAGCATGGAGAGACTCTTACTAGTGAGGCGGTCCGGGCAACAAGAAGAGCAACCTCTAGACACCCTTCAAGGCTCCCATGCTGCTCAATGGGGCTAGGGCACAACACAACACAAACCAAAAAAACAAACCCACAGCCAAATCCCAACTACACAAGGGGCACCACCTAGTTTAAGAGCGAACTAGGACGCAAAAGAGGAGAATCGTTAGGGCAACCCACAAACAAGCAATGAATTTACACTAACCCTAACACCAATGGAACACTCTCACACACTAAAACACGGGAGAGAGAGAGAGAGTGAGTGAGAGAGAGAGAGAGAGAGAGAGAGAGAGAGAGAGAGAGAGATGGTGTACAACTTAGCTTCAGCTTTATATTTTGCACAAAAAGGAGCTTAGAGCTTGCAGAATCAAGTGACAAGATTTGGTTATAGCATCACTAGCACATTGTCGTAGGGTTATGGGAGCCCTCTCACCATCCACCCTCTTACAATGGTAGCCAAACAATAGCCAATGAATCACAAGCAACAAAACAACAACCTTCAATGAAACAAGTCACCTTATGAAGATGAATGAGTTTGCCAAGCCAAATTGGGGGAGAAGCGTGAGCCTTTGGACATGAATTGCACCCAAAACTACCAATTCATTGATGTTGGGTTAGATACAACAATGGTAGGAAGAATATCTTCTACTCGCACTCACTCAAACTAGCTCAAGCTTTTCTATGCACCAAGGTGATGGTGTATAGAAAGCTTACTCTCTCTTTACAACCAAGATAGAACTGGCGTGTGGTACGCTCAATCTAGTGTGCAATGGTATAGTGATGTCATTTACAAGGAGGAATGGGTTCTATTTATAGGTTTTAGAAGCCTTGATTAGGATTAAGCCTAATCAATTTTATTAGGAAAGATCAAGGATTACGAATTTTTATGAATTTCAAATGATAATGGGGTCTCTCTTTTCTCTTGAGTCACATGGATGTGGGCTCAAGTAAGAGAATTATTGATGTGGTTAAAGGAGAGAAACTTCCATGGGAGTGAGTGAATTTGGTTTACTTGTGCAGTTGCCTACTCCATATGTTGATAGTGTGGGTGCATTTTTACAAGAGAAGTTAGTTGTTAGTGGTAATAATCACTAGAATTGTTAGTGATACATTTACAATGGGTAGGATGAGTTGATTTGATGAAGGAACAGGGGTGAATTAAAAGAGAATCATTGAGATGGTGAAGCCTTGAAGAAGCTTGAACTCACCCTTGTGTATATTGTGTAAAAAATGACCGTTGTTCATACTCTTCTTCACTTCTTTACGCCGCCGCCATGGTTGACCACCATGATGAAAAGAGGATTTGTTGATGAAAAATCCTCAATTTGCAGAAGTTATCATGGTTAAGATGCTGAATTTTAGATATTTTTAGGAGAGGTAAATGAAATTGTAACATAGAAGCAATAGAGAGAGACATGGAGAGGGTGTATGTATGTAGAGGTTCATAAAAGAACTATAGGGATGAGAGAGAAGGGTAATGGTGAAGAGGGTGGGAGAAGCCATGGAAATTGCAGGTTTGAGTGAGGGTAGGAGAGGGAGGGATGTGTAAGAGTGAGTAGGTGTGTGGAAGGGCGAGAGAAGACTAAGGGCTACTTGTGAGAAAAGTGGGGAGACTGGGGTCCACTCAGAAAATCATAGCTCACCGTTGGTAGCTTCAAAAATCATGAAAAAAAATTGAGGTGATTATTTAAAGCATGGGCTACATTTTCTTTTTTGACCACCGCTCCAAATTCGGAGTGGAGATAGGTGCCAAAATTCTCACCAAAAAGCCTGTTTTTTATGCCTGCAAAAGTCTTTTAGTGGCCCCCTCCTTTGTTGAATTTGTACAATGCATCCAAGAGTGAGCCCCTCTTTTGTCATATTATAATACAAAGCATCCAAGTTGCCCTTGACCCATGCATGGAGGAGGATTATTGGTGAATAAAGAAATATATACATGGTGGGACTAGTGTATGGACTATTCATGGACTTTAGCTCAATGAGCACATGGTGTTAGAATAATGAGTAAAAATAATAATAAAAATATGGAGGAGTTATGGATATGGAAAGATATTGGAATCATATGATATGGTCCCTCCTTGAATTATTTTGGGTGAAAGAGGAAAAGGTATGCAAGTAAATAATATAATAAAAGTAACCAATGAGTAGAAATCAATTTTTTGTTTTCACGAGGGTGAGGGTGAAAATGTGGGAGTGATTTGTATAAAGGAAAAATATGAGGTTAGAGTATGTACATATTGGCAAAAAATATCATTATGGTATAAGAGGATGAAAGAAGGTGTACATAGGTTTAATAAAACACACACCTAAGTAGAAATATTTAAATCAAATACCAAAATAATTATAAAAAATCCCTATATTTAGGCCATATATACAATGAAATATTTATACACAAAGAAACACACACCTAAGTAGAAATATTTAAATCAAATACCAAAATAATTTTAAAAATCCCCTATATTTAGGCCATATATACAATGAAATATTTTATACACAGAGAGGCCATAATATACCTTTATTTTTTTATTTTTTTTTATTTTTTTGGCTCAACTAGCCAAGTGACTAGCTAGCTGAGGGTTTTTAAGAAGATATGGGAAAAGCCCCCTAACTCACACATGCCTATGTACAGTGACATGGTAGGGCTAGCCATAGCGTTTGGGTGAATTTGGTAGGGTGGAGTAACTTACTATGGCAATTATGGAGAGCCGAAAAATGGCTATCATTAGCCCTCCCCCAGGATGATGGTATATTCATGTACCATCATAGAGCATCTTTTCCAAAGAGAGTGCTTCAGAGTCCTTGACGAGATCTTCATTGTTTGGCCCCTCATAATTTTGGCTGGAGTTACACTCATGCTTCATGTAACAATACTTACATGAGACAGCGGCCTTTGGACAGATCTTTGGTAGATCCTTTGGTAGAAGGCGACTCAAATAGGGCTTCAAGCGATACCCGTTTACCTTCCTGAAGTGCTCTTTACCATTCAAGTCCATAAACTGATAGTAACTAGAATTGAAAGCCTTCTTGACTATGCATGGCCCTTGCCATCTAGTTTCAAACTTGGCATCAAAACGATTGTCAAGTCGATTGTCATACCTTAGCACAAGCTCTCCTTCCTTGATGCCTTTGTCCTTCAGTTTCTTGTCGTGCGTTTCTTTCGCTTGTGTGGCTTTCCTCTTGTAGCACTCATATGCTACTTCTCTTTTCCACTCAAGCTCCACTAACGTAAGAAGTCGATCC
Source organism: Adiantum capillus-veneris (assembly GCF_014529385.1). Classification (NCBI taxonomy): domain Eukaryota; kingdom Viridiplantae; phylum Streptophyta; class Polypodiopsida; order Polypodiales; family Pteridaceae; genus Adiantum; species Adiantum capillus-veneris. Next base: position 82,711,365 of record NC_140949.1, read on the forward strand.
ATCCATACCTCTTGATCATCTTGTGCTCCTTTGCCATGAAGTCGCATTGTTGGAATGTTGAGCTCGATAGGCTGCAAAGCCTCTTGACCATAGACCAAGTGAAATGGCGTGAACTCCGTGGCTTCCCTATATGTGGTTCGATATGCCCACAAGGCACCATCCAAGAAGTCATCCCATAATTTTGTCTTGTTTTGCACCATCTTTCTAATGATTCCTGCAATGACACCATTAGCCTTCTCCACCAAATCATTTGACTGTGGGTAGTATGGTGTGCTATGACGATGTAGAATGTGAAGCTCTTCACAAACTTCTGTGAGCAATCCTTTTCTAAACCCTGGACCATTATCAGAAACAATCTCCAAAGGTGCGCCAAATCTGCAACAAATGTGATTGTACACACACTTGCTAACTGTCCTCTCATTCACTCTTGCCACACTTTGAGCTTCCACCCACCTAGTCATATAGTCTACAACCACTAGAATGTAGAGTTTACCATTTTTTGTCCTAGGCAGAGGACCCATAGCATCAATGCCCCACTTTTGAAAGGGTCCATTTGCAAGCACTATTTGCCTTGGGCCATGCACCAACCTTCTATTTCCATTTATCTGACAATTGTGACAGCTTTTACACCAATGTTGAACATCCACATGCAAGCTGGGCCAAACATACCCCGCAAGAAAAATCTTCTTCACAGTTGATTCTTGGGCAAAATGACCACCACATGCCTCTTCATGCAAACCTTTTAGAATGGCTGGAATTTCCTCGATAGTTGGTACTCTTCTGCACACTTGATCCTTCCCTCTTTGATAGAGGGAGCCTTCTAGGAAGAGATAGAAACTTGCCTTCTTCATGAGTCTCCTCTTCTGAGCCTTCGTGAAGTCTTGTGGAAACTCACCCTCCAAAATGTAGCCAATAATGGGAGCCAGTGACTCCAATCCCTGGTATCTCGGTTGCTTCACAGCTGCTGCCAACATGATGACCTGCACTTCTTTATTTACACATGCAACGGCTTGTTGTGCAAGTAAATCAACATCTTCATTTTGTTTCCTAGGAATATGATATAATTGCACCTCCTCAAATTGATTAAATAGCCTACGAATGGCATGAACTTTTGTCCTTAAGCTTTCATTCTTGCATGCCCAAATGCCTAAAATCTGTTTAACAATGAGAAGTGCATCTCCCTTTACCATGAGACGTTTTATCCCTCGGCCAATGCACATCTTCAAACCATGAAGTAGTGTGTCGTATTCTGCTTCATTGTTGCTAGTTGAACCTGGTAGATAGACATTCTCTTTCATGACCACCTCTCCACTTGGGTTGAGCAACACTAGCCCTCCCTTTGCTTTCCCTGTGGCTCGTCGAAAAGCTCCATCAAAGAACAAGGTAAAAGCATTGGGAATACTTTTTGGTGGTGGCAATGGTAGGGTCTTTACTTGAGGCACCTTAATTTCCTTCTCATGTACCCTATAAGTGAGAATCCCTCCCAATTGTGCACGCACACTATCTTCTACCTTGAAAGAGTATTGGAACTCTTGCAACTCCATAATCCACTTTGAGATCCTAGTACTAAGATTCATTTCAGATGACACCCAAGGAAACAAATTTCCTGCAGTGAGAATTACAAAAGGTTTTGGTAGTAGGTAGGATCTAAGCTTTCTCACCACAAACATGAGAGAAAGCATCATGAGTTATGCTTCTGTGTAGTCTCTCTCCAAAGCATTCATGACCCTACTAGCAAAGTAGATGGGTCGCATCCTTGTACTGTGGGGATCTTGTTGTAGCAACACAGCACCAATTGTTTCCCTTCCAACACTAGAGCTAACAAAGAATGTGTACTCCCAACAAGGAGGCATGAGTGTTGGTAGCTCTGACAAAATGACTTTAATGTTACAAAAATACTCTTCAAGCTCATCAGACCATGCAAATTCTACTTGTCGTGTCAACTTTTGCAAAGGATGAAGCAACTCCGAGGCTAAGTGAATGAAGCGTGACATATACTTCACCTTCTGAATGAAAGAGATGACCTCCTTAAGACTCTTCGGTGATGGGAGCTCAATAAGAGCCTTTGACTTTGAAGGATCCACCTCAATGCCTTTATAGGAAACCTTGTGACCGAGCAAGATCACTTCATCCTCACCTATGTGGCACTTGTCGGGGTTGAGTTGACCTCCCATGTCGTAGAGCTTCTTTAAACCTTCTTCTACCCTTTGTAGATGCAATGATTTTGAGCTATAAATGCAGAAATCATCAATGAACACCCTAATTGACTTTCCAAAGAATGCTTGAAACACCATGTTCATGAAACGTTGGAATGTTGCAGGAGCATTTGTCAGACCAAATGGCATGACTCTAAAAGCATAACAACCCCAAGGAGTGATAAAGGTTGTTTTCAATTGATCTTCCAATGCGATACCTATTTGAAAGTAGCCTGAGTAGCCATCACACACAGTGTACTTCTCATGACCAGCTACCTCATTTAGTATCTCATCCTGAAATGGGAGGGGAAAGTGATCTCTTTTTGTTGCCTCATTGAGTGGACGATAATCCACACACACCCTCCACTTTCCGTTTTTCTTAGGAGTGAAACCAACGGGAGAGACCCACTCTGAATTCTCCACTGGATAAATGAAATCTGCTGCTAGAAGCTTTCTTACCTCCTTGAGTAAAGCCTGCTCCTTGATGACTCCTAGCCTTCGTAGCTTCTGAGCCTTAGGTGTGGCCTCTGGCTTCAACTCAATTTTGTGTTGAACAGCATCTACTCCACGCACATCGGTGTAGTCTTTATCAAAACGCCTATGAAATTTTCTTAGCACACATTTGAACTCCTCTCTTTCATCCTTTGTAAGTGTTGTAGATAGCATACCTTCTAGCATTCTTTCATCTTCCACTTTTTGGTTCTCTTGGGAACCTACCTCCTCCAAACCTTGACAAGAGGTCTCTTGGTTGGTTGGCTTAAACCTTACCCCCATGACTTCGATGGAAGACTCCTCTTCAGTAATGCTGCCGCTACTTTCTTCTTCTGAAGTGTTATCGGTCCAACCTTCTTCAGTCTCACTTTGAGATGATTCTTCATGGAGCTCCTCTTGGCGTTGCTCCTTCATGTCAAAGACAAACTTCTTATGATTGTCGTTCCTGCAAATTAGCTTTCCACTCTCCCAATCCTGTAAAGCTCGCATTTTCATTAGCCATGGTCTCCCTAGGATAAATGGGTAACCATTTCCTTTGGTAGACATGACATAGAAATCCACTGCCTTCTTAATGCCAAAGGCCTCCACAAAAACATTTTTACAAATGCCTACGCACCTAGCCTTGCTATTGTTTGCCATCTTGACCTTAATTTCAGGTGTCTCATGGATGTGCATGCCTAGTTTTTGCATGAGTCCCTCTGTCATGATGCAAATTTGTGCACCCCCATCCACTAGACCTTTCCTAACCAATCTCCCTCCACAAAAACATTTTTACAAATGCCTACGCACCTAGCCTTGCTATTGTTTGCCATCTTGACCTTAATTTCAGGTGTCTCATGGATGTGCATGCCTAGTTTTTGCATGAGTCCCTCTGTCATGATGCAAATTTGTGCACCCCCATCCACTAGACCTTTCCTAACCAATCTCCCTTTTATGTAACAATCTAGCGCATGTGTAATGTCCTCATTCATTTTAGCATGTGCAATTTTTACAACAGGCACACTCTCTTTTACCTTTCTCCTAGTGCTAAGTGCCCTTGTTAAATCCCTCCGAACTTGTGGACATAATGCAAAAAATTGAGGCCATGAGATATCAGGACCCTTACCTCTCATGTCTTCCAACAAGTTGTACGGAGCCATACGATGTCTAAGAGGAAACTCTTGGAGGTTGATACGATGTCGAGTCCTCTTGGTTTCCTTGGTCTCCTTTGCCTTCTTTTCTCGTCCATGATCACTTTGTGATGTGACACCTTCTTTCTCCTTACCTTTCCCTCGGCCACGCTTAATGCCATTTGCTTCCATGTCAACCTCTCTTGAATTTGTCACCTCTACCACATGCATGTTTGGGTCTGGCAAAGGTGGAACTCCTTCCACTCCTTGTGGAGGTGGTCTTGCTCCATTTGGCCTTTGTATAAGCCGTGGTTGCTGACTAGTTCCTTCACCTGCATTCATCACTGGGTAATTCAAGTTAGGTCTCCCTGGCTCTCCACGGGGCCAAGGACAATTATACATCCCATGTCCAGACTCACTGCAATTCCAACATTGCAAGACTCTCCTAGGTCGTGGGTCTCGCTCTTCAGACTTCTTTGCTTGTCCCTTTGGACCTACAGCTTGTGCAAGGTGAATTGACTAGCTGCTTAAAGATTCATTTAACTTCTCAATCACTTCCGTCGTTACCTCAGGAAGCTCCTTAGATGTTTATGCTTGTGACTTACCTTTGGGTCTAAGACCTTCTATTGGAACCTCCCCCCTTAAGCAGTTGAGTTTCCTATACTTCTTAGCAGCCCTAGTTTCCGCTGCATCAAAAGTAGCAGGTGCATCCACCTCAACTTTTACCTTAAGGTCAGGAAAGAGTCCGGCTATGAACCTCTCCTTCTTTAAAAATTCTGCACCATCACCAGGGTTAGCAACATTTTGTATCCATAGAGCCCAAAGACGTAGAAACTCTTTCTTGTACAAGTAGTAGTCATCTAAGTCTTTTTGCTTATGAGAAACAATGTCTTGCCATAGTTTTTGAGTGTTTTGGGGATCAAAGAAGTATTTCTTAAAACGATTCAAAACTTCTGTGTAATTCCCCTTAACTTCCTCAGGCAAAGAGTCAAACCAAGTGCTAGCATCTTTCCTAAGGACCACCTCAAACATTTCTACACGTTCTTGATCAGTTACTATCCTCTTGATACGGCAAGACATCTTGAAATTCGCTAGAAATAATTCTGCATGCTCTCCAGGCTCTCCAAAGAAAAGAGGATATCCAGACATTTGGCGTTGGCTCTCCATTGAATTGATTTCAAAGTGACGCGTTTTTGTTTTTCCTTTCTTTAAAAGATTTACACAATAATATTCTCTAAATTGCAATCTATTCTACAACAAAATAAAAATATTCACATCAAATGACCTATGATAATCAACAAGAGGTAGAATGACAGGGTTTGGTGACGCGAGAATTTCTCATACTCTTTGGGCACCAAACATGAATACCATACGTTGTTGAAAATGGATTTTTCTACTAATTGCAATGTTTACTCTAATGTGTGGAGTGAAATGAAAGGGAAAAACCTGTATTCCTGGGCCATTATCCATGGTCTATGCATGACCTAATTCTTAAAACAAAACAAAAATATAGACGTCCAAACTAAGGTCGTACCTAATGAGAGGCAAAATAAAAGGATTTACTGATGCGTTTATCTCTACCAACCTAAGAGGACCTAAAATTCTACGAATTACTCACTGATATTGCAACTTAGTACTAACAATTATGTGTACCTTTGGCCTTGCAATGGGAATAAGGGGATCATACAAATTCTCGTGATTCATGCAAGCCACTTGATTATGCTAAAGGTTGAGCCTTCACAAAACATACACAAGCCTATCCTCAGTGGGGGCGCCAAAATTGAGGCGGTCCGAGGCGGGCAACAAGAAGAGAAACTTCTAGAAACCCTTCAAGGCTCCCGTGCTGCTCAAAGGGGCTGGGGCACAACACAACACAAACCAAAACAACAAACCCACAGCCAAATCCCAACTACACAAGGGGCACCACCTAGTTTAAGAGCGAACTAGGATGCAAAACAGGAGAATCGTTAGGGCAACCCACAAAAAAGCAATAAATTTACACTAACCCTAACACCAATGGAACACTCTCACACACTAAAAGACGGGAGCGAGAGAGAGAGAGAGAGAGAGAGAGAGAGAGAGAGAGAGAGAGAGAGAGAGAGAGAGAAAGAGAGAGAGAGAGAGAGAGAGAGAGAGAGAGAGAGAGATGGTGTACAACTTAGCTTCAACTTTATATTTTGCACAAAAAGGAGCTTAGAGCTTGCAGAATCAAGTGACAAGATTTGGTTATAGCATCACTAGCACATTGTCTTAGGGTTATGGGAGCCCTCTCACCATCCACCCTCTTACAATGGTAGCCAATGAATCACAAGCAACAAAACAACAACCTTCAATGAAACAAGTCACCTTATGAAGCTGAATGAGTTTGCCAAGCCAAATTGGGGGAGAAGCGTGAGCCTTTGGACATGAATTGCACCCAAAACTACCAATTCATTGATGTTGGGTTAGATACAACAATGGTAGGAAGAATATCTTCTACTCGCACTCACTCAAACTAGCTCAAGCTTTTCTATGCACCAAGGTGATGGTGTATAGAAAGCTTACTCTCTCTTTACAACCAAGATAGAACTGGCGTGTGGTACGCTCAATCTAGTGTGCAATGGTATAGTGATGTCATTTACAAGGAGGAATGGGTTCTATTTATAGGTTTTAGAAGCCTTGATTAGGATTAAGCCTAATCAATTTTATTAGGAAAGATCAAGGATTACGAATTTTTATGAATTTCAAATGATAATGGGGTCTCTCTTTTCTCTTGAGTCACATGGATGTGGGCTCAAGTAAGAGAATTATTGATGTGGTTAAAGGAGAGAAACTTCCATGGGAGTGAGTGAATTTGGTTTACTTGTGCAGTTGCCTACTCCATATGTTGATAGTGTGGGTGCATTTTTACAAGAGAAGTTAGTTGTTAGTGGTAATAATCACTAGAATTATTAGTGATACATTTACAATGGGTAGGATGAGTTGATTTGATGAAGTAAGAGGGGTGAATTAAAAGAGAATCATTGAGATGGTGAAGCCTTGAAGAAGCTTGAACTCACCCTTGTGTAGATTGTGTAAAAAATGACCGTTGTTCTTACTCTTCTTTGCTTCTTTACGCCGCCGCCACGGTTGACCACCATGATGAAAAGAGGATTTGTTGATGAAAAATCCTCAATTTGCAGAAGTTATCATGGTTAAGATGCTGAATTTTAGATATTTTTAGGAGAGGTAAATGAAATTGTAACATAGAAGCAATAGAGAGAGACATGGAGAGGGTGTATGTATGTAGAGGTTCATAAAAGAACTATAGGGATGAGAGAGAAGGGTAATGGTGAAGAGGGTGGGAGAAGCCATGGAAATTGCAGGTTTGAGTGAGGGAAGGAGAGGGAGGGATGTGTAAGAGTGAGAAGGTGTGTGAAAGGGCGATAGAAGACTAAGGGCTACTTGTGAGAAAAGTGGGCAGACTGGGGTCCACTCAAAAAATCATAGCTCACCGCTCGTAGCTTCAAAAATCATGAAAAAAATTGAGGTGATTATTTAGAGCGTGGGCTACATTTTCTTTTTTGACCACCGCTCCAAATTCGGAGTGGAGATAGGTGCCACAATTCTCACCAAAAAGCCTATTTTTTATGCCTGCAAAAGTCTTTTAGTGGCCAATGCATCCAAGAGTGAGGCCCTCTTTTGTCATATTATAATACAAAGCATCCAAGTTGCCCTTGACCCATGCATGGAGGAGGATTATTGGTGAATAAAGAAATATATACATGGTGGGACTAGTGTATGGACTATTCATGGACTTTAGCTTTAGCTCAATGAGCACATGGTGTTAGAATAATGAGTAAAAATAATAATAAAAATATGGAGGAGTTATGGATATGGAAAGATATTGGAATCATATGATATGGTCCCTCCTTGAATTATTTTGGGTGAAAGAGGAAAAGGTATGCAAGTAAATAATATAATAAAAGTAACCAATGAGTAGAAATCAATTTTTTGTTTTCACGAGGGTGAGGGTGAAAATGTGGGAGTGATTTGTATAAAGGAAAAATATGAGGTTAGAGTATGTACATATTGGCAAAAAATATCATTATGGTATAAGAGGATGAAAGAAGGTGTACATAGGTTTAATAAAACACACACCTAAGTAGAAATATTTAAATCAAATACCAAAATAATTATAAAAAATCCCTATATTTAGGCCATATATACAATGAAATATTTACACACAAAGAGGCCATAATATACTTTTATTTTTTTATTTTTTTTATTTTTTTGGCTCAACTAGCCAAGTGACTAGCTAGCTGAGGGTTTTTAAGAAGATAATATGGGAAAAGCCCCCTAACTCACACACGCCTATGTACAATGAAATGGTAGGAATAGCCATAGCGTTTGGGTGAATTTGGGAGGGTGGAGTAACTTACTATGGCAATTATGGAGAGCCGAAAAACGGCTATCACTAGAATAGAGGGGAGCCTATGGCCTTAAAGACACATGGTGCAAATATAGAGCAAATAGTGTTTTTTACTGGCATATAGAGAACCCTATGGCCCCAGGGCCATTGGTTGTCAAACATCCATCATAAAGGGTTTCTTCAAATTGAAAACATAAAGGGAACCTTGTGTCCCTTGGGGCCATAGGATGTCATTATAGAGCACAGAGAGGTTCTTACTTACATAGAGAGGACCCTATGGCCTACTAGCCTTAGGGTGCCAATATAGACCAAATAGTGCTTTACACCGGCATGGAGAGCACTCTATGGACATGGGGCCATAGGTTTCCAAAACAATCAGGGTTTTTTTGAAACAATGAGGGCACCTTAATATAGAGCAAATAGTATTTTTTACAGGCATAGAGAGCACCCTATGGCCCTAGGTCCATAGGTTACCAAAAAACCCTCATGAAGGGTTTCGTCAAAACATACAACATAGAGAAGTTCTTACTAGCATGCAGGGGACCCTATGGTCTTCAATCCATAGGGTGCCAATATAGAGCATAGATCGTTTATTACTAGCATAGAGAGACCAAATAGTGCTTTATACCTGGGGCCATAGGGTGCCAAAACAATGAGGGTTTTTTCAAAACAATTAGGGCACCTTGTCACCTTGGGGACATATAGAGTATAGAGCATAGAGCATATAGAGCTTGTTACAAGCATAGAGGGAACCCTATGGCCTTCAGTCCACGGGGTGTCAATGTAGAGAAAACAGAGGTTCTTTCTAGCATAGAGGGAACCCTATGACACAAGGTCTCCTCAATGGCATAGAGAGCACCCTATGGCCCTGAGTCCATAGGTTACAAAAAAACCCTCGTGAAGGGTTTATTTAAAACATAGAGGGCACCTTGTGTCCTTGAGGTCATAGGATGTGTAGAGAATAGAGAGGTTCTTACTAATATACAGGGGACCCTATGGCCTGAAGGCCATAGGGAGCCAATATAGAGCATAGATCGGTTCTTACTAGCATAGAGAGACCAAATAGTGCTTTATACCTAGGGCCATAGGGTGCCAAACATTGATGGTTTTTTCAAAACGGTGAGGACACCTTGTGGCCTTGGGGCCATAGGATGTCAATATAGAGCATAGATCATAGAGCATAGAGCATAGAGCATAGAGACCATCTTACTAGCATAGAGGGGCAATAGGATGTCAATATAGAGCATAGAGAATAGATCATAGAGAGCTTCTTACTAGAATAGAGGGGCCATAGGATGTCAATATACAGCATAGAGCATAGAGCATAGAGCATAAAGAGCTTCTTACTAGCATAGAGGGAACCCTATCACCTTCAGGCCACAGGGTGTCAACATAGAGAAAATAGAGGTTCTTACTAGTGAGGCGGTCCGGGGCGGGCAACAAGAAGAGTGGCCTCTAGACACCCTTCAAGGCTCCCGTGCTGCTCAATGGGGCTGGGGCACAACACAACACAAACCAAAACAACAAACCCACAGCCAAATCCCAACTACACAAGGGGCACCACCTAGTTTAAGAGCGAACTAGGACGCAAAAGAGGAGAATCGTTAGAGCAACCCACAAACAAGCAAGGAATTTACACTAACCCTAACACCAATGGAATACTCTCACACCCTAAAACACGAGAGAGAGAGAGAGAGAGAGATAGTGCTCGGGCTGCTTTGAAACGTATCGGCAATGATCAAGCAAACACAACTATATATTTAAGAAAGAGAGAGAAAGGGGGAGGGGGTGCTTGTTGCATTAATACCTTCTTACAAATCTGTCATGACAAATCAAAGTGAAATTAGTATTTGTTCAACATAGCTTGCGTAAATTTCACCACAACACATCACAAGAAAAGCCACCCCAATCACTGTCTTAAAGCCAGGGGAGTCCTCTCCACCCTGTCGCCCTCTTACAGTATGTGGGATTTATGGCTAGGTTGATGACAACACCAGAGAACAAGCTATCAAGAACTTAACAAAAAACACCAAGACACTTACGCATCATTGTTGTCCATTACTTCACGTTGGAAGGGAGACAAAATATCCAAGCTTAGTCCAAATCCACCCTCCTTGATTCAGCAAATGTTGGGCTTACACTAGTAGGAGAAATGATAGATTTCCTACTCTCAATTGAATGATCACTCTCTCTCTTACAATGGCATAGAGTTCCCTTGCTAATCCCCTATTACAACACATGCACATGCATAAGACAATGAGCTTCCACTCAAGAGCTCCTTCTAGAGAGGTTGAGCTTGGCTTCTCAAGCTATAGCATAGTGCTCTTGCTTATGGCTCCCCCTTTGTGCTAGCTACACCCTCCTTTTATAGCAATTTTGAAGGCTAGGGTTACTCCTCTAACCATGGTTGGGTTAGATTTTCAGCAATTTATCTAATTTCTTTTGCTTGGAATTATCAAGAAGTTGGTGAGGAAAGAGAGAGGAGAGAAATGGAGGTGATAGGACTTTTCATAGTGGGTTAGTGTTAGTAGAGTTAGTATTAATTTACAAATGGAATTGGATATTTACAATGGGAGTATCCATATAGGATACAAATAAGGAAGAAAAAAACTCTTAAGAGGTAAGAAAAGGTGGCTTTCTTACAAGGTTGATGCTCCAAGTGTCTTGAGTAGGGCCGATTTTGACGCTTGTTGACGGTCCACTAGCTTTGACGGTACATTTCTTCTCCACTCTTGACCTTCCTTGAGAGACAAGGTAATTGAAGCTGAGTAATCAACCACCATGATGCTGTCTTTTAAGAGAAGAGGATGAATTTTGTGGTTTTTTTATAGATATGGGTAAATTGGAGGAGGAAAAATGAGACTAGGTGGTCAATTTTTGAATGGAATTGTGTGTGGGAGGTATGAGTTCACCATGGTTTCTCTTATTCTTCAAGGTTGAGGAGAAGGTGAGTAGTGTGCAGAGAGGAGTGGTGAGAAAGATGGGGATGATGAGTGGAGAAGTGTGTGTGAAAGAGGAAAATGATAAAGTGGAAGAGAGAGTGTGGCTGCATAGCATGGGAAAACTGGGGTCCACTAAAAAAATCCTAGCTCACAGCTCGTAGCTCAAAAAAATATGAAAAAATTTGAGGCAAAAGTTCAGCCCAGGAGCTACAACTTTTGTTTGTATCACCTTTTCAAATTCGGAGAGCAAGTGAACTTTAAAAATTCAGCAAAACTGACCGTTTTTTTCCACTGCACAAGGTCTTTGTGGGGTCCTTCTTTGGATGATTCTTTTGAATACCTCCAAGAGTGAGCCCTCCATAGTGCATGTATGCATGCCACCTACCCTTGACCTTATTTGGTAGGTCTATAATTGAAGATATTGTTGAGATTAGGATATAAGTGAATAGTACAACTAAGAAAATCAAATATTGAGGGGTCTAAAAAATATGTACATGTCAAATAATATAGGTGGAAAAATATAAAGGGGTCAAAAATAAATCTCTCTCATTATAAGTCTACCATAAAAAGATGAATATTTTTTGTGGTCTAATTTATGAGAGTAATAGAGAATATATGTAGGAAGAAAGAAATCACAATAGTGAAAAAAATATACACATAAATAGAACTAGTTTTTTTGGATTTTTGTTGGGATGGAGTTACACAAAATATAAGAGAAGCTTACATGAAAATATTTCTATATGGAATAAAGAGTATGAAAAATGGTAAGAAAAAATTGTGGTAATGGTGAGGCAATGTACAGAGCATAAATAACACACACCTAGGTAGAAATATTTAAATAAATACCAAAATAATTATGAAAAAATCTTTTATTTAGGCCCTATATACAAAGAAATATTTACATATGCATGGGCCATAATATACTTATATTTTTTATTTATTTTATTTATTTTTATTTTTTTGGCTCAACTAGCCCAATGACTAGCTAATTGAGGGTTTTTGAAGAAGATATGGGAAAAGTCCCGTGACTCACGCACGCCTATGTACAGTGAAATGCTAGGGATAGCCACAGTGTTTGGGTGATTTTGGTAGGGTGAGGTAACTCATTGTGGCAATAATAAAGAGCCGAAAAACGGCTATCATTAGCCCTCCCCCTGGATGATGGTATATTCATGTACCATCATAGAGCATCTTTTCCAAAGAGAGTGCTTCAGAGTCCTTGACGAGATCTTTATTGTTTGGCCCCTCAGAATTTTGGCTGGAGTTACACTCATGCTTCATGTAGCAATACTTACATGAGACAGCGGCCTTTGGACAGATCTTTGGTAGATCCTTTGGTAGAAGGCGACTCAAATAGGGCTTCAAGCGATACCCGTTTACTTTCCTGGAGTGCTCTTTACCATTCAAGTCCATAAGCTGATAGTAACTTGAATTGAAAGCCTTCTTGACTATGTATGGCCCTTGCCATCTTGTTTCAAACTTGGCATCAAAACGATTGTCAAGTCGATTGTCATACCTTAGCACAAGCTCTCCTTCCTTGATGCCTTTGTCCTTCAGTTCCTTGTCGTGCGTTTCTTTCGCTTGTGTGGCTTTCCTCTTGTAGCACTCATATGCTGCTTCTCTTTTCCACTCAAGCTCCACTAACGTAAGAAGTCGATCCATCCATACCTCTTGATCATCTTGTGCTCCTTTGCCATGAAGTCGCATTATTGGAATGTTGAGCTCGATAGGCTGCAAAGCCTCTTGACCATAGACCACCATAGACCAAGTGAAATGGTGTGAACTCCGTGGCTTCCCTAAATGTGGTTCGATATGCCCACAAGGCACCATCCAAGAAGTCATCCCATAATTTTGTCTTGTTTTGCACCATCTTTCTAATGATTCCTGCAATGACACCATTAGCCTTCTCCACCAAACCATTTGACTGTGGGTAGTATGGTGTGCTATGACGATGTAGAATGTGAAGCTCTTCACAAACTTCTGTGAGCAATCCTTTTCTAAATCCTGGACCATTATCAGAAACAATCTCCAAAGGTGTGCCAAATCTACAACAAATGTGAGTGTAGACGAATTTGCTCACTGTCTTCTCATTTACCTTTGCCACACTTTGTGCTTCCACCCACCTAGTCATATAGTCTACAGCCACCAGAATGTAGAGTTTACCATTTTTTGTCCTAGGCAGAGGACCCATAGCATCAATGCCCCACTTTTCAAACGGTCCATTTGCAAGCACGATTTGCCTTGGACCATAAACCAATCTTCTATTCCCATTTACCTGACAATTGTGACAACTTTTACACCAATGTTGGACATCCACATGCAGACTTGGCCAAACATACCCCGCAAGCAAAATCTTCTTCACAGTTAATTCTTGGGCAAAATGACCACCACATGCTTCTTCATGCAAACCTTTTAGAATGGATGGAATGTCCTCAATAGTTGGTACTCTTCTACATACTTGATCCCTCCCTCTTTGATAGAGGGAGCCTTCTAGGAAGAGATATACGCTTGCCTTCTTCATGAGTCTCCTCTTCTGAGACTTCGTGAAGTCTTGTGGAAACTCGCCCTCCAAAATGTAGCTAATAATGGGAGTCAATGACTCCAATCCCTGGTATCTCGGTTGCTTGACGGTTGCTGCCACCATGATGACCTGCACTTCTTTATTTACACATGCAACGGCTTGTTGTGCAAGTAAATCAACATCTTCATTTTGTTTCCTAGGAATATGATATAATTGCACCTCCTCAAATTGATTAAATAGCCTACGAATGGCATGAACTTTTGTCCTTAAGCTTTCATTCTTGCATGCCCAAATGCCTAAAATCTGTTTAACACTGAGAAGTGCATCTCCTTTTACCATGAGACGTTGTATCCCTTGGCCAATGCACATCTTCAAACCATGAAGTAGAGCGTCATATTCTGCTTCATTGTTGCTAGCTGAACTTGGTAGATTGAACTTCTCTTTCATGACCACCTCCCCACTTGGGTTGAGCAACACTAGCCCTCCCCCTGCTTTTCCTGTGGCTCGACGAAAAGCTCCATCAAAGAACAAGGTAAAAGCATTAGGAATACTTTTTGGTGGTGGCAATGGTAGGGTCTTTACTTCAGGCACCTTAATCTCCTTTTCGTGCACCCTATAAGTGAGAATCCCTGCCAATTGTGCACGCACACTATCTTCTACCTTGAAAGAGTATTGAAACTCTTGCAACTCCATAATCCACTTTGAGATCCTAGTACTAAGATTCATTTCAGATGACACCCAAGGGAACAAATTTTCTGCAGTGAGAATTACAAAAGGTTTTGGTAGCAGGTAGGATCTAAACTTTCTCACCACAAACATGAGAGAAAGCATCATGAGTTCTGCTTCTGTGTAGTCTCTCTCCAAAGTATTCATGACCCTACTAGCAAAGTAGATGGGTCGCATCCTTGTACTGTGGGGATCTTGTTGTAGCAACACAGCACCAATTGTTTCCCTTCCAACACTAGAGCTAACAAAGAATGTGTACTCCCAACAAGGAGGCATGAGTGTTGGTAGCTCTGACAAAATGACTTTAATGTTACAAAAATACTCTTCAATCTCATCAGACCATGCAAATTCTACTTGTTGTGTTAACTTTTGCAAAGGATGAAGCAACTCCGAGGCTAAGTGAATGAAGCGTGACATATACTTCACCTTCTGAATGAAAGAGATGACCTCCTAAAGACTCTTGGGTGATGGTAGCTCAATAAGAGCCTTTGCCTTTGAAGGATCCACCTCAATGCCTTTATAGGAAACCTTGTGACCAAGCAAGATCACTTCATCCTCAGCTATGTGACACTTGTCGGGGTTGAGTTGACCTCCCATGTCATAGAGCTTCTTTAAACCTTCTTCTACCCTTTGTAGATGCAATGATTTTGAGCTATAAATGCAAAAATCATCAATAAAAACCCTAATGGACTTTCCAAAGAATGCTTGAAACACCCTGTTCATGAAGCGTTGGAAAGTTGCAGGAGCATTTGTCAGGCCAAATGGCATGACTCTAAAAGCATAACAGCCCCAAGGAGTGATAAAGGTTGTTTTCAATTGATCCTCCAATGCGATACCTATTTGAAAGTAACCCGAGTAGCCATCACACACAGTGTACTTCTCATGACCAGCTACTTCATTTAGTATCTCATCCTGAAATGGGAGGGGAAAGTGATCTCTTTTTGTTGCCTCATTAAGTGGACGATAATCCACACACACCCTCCACTTGCCGTTTTTCTTAGGAGTGACAACAACGGGAGAGACCCACTCTGAATTCTCCACTGGATAAATGAAACCTGCTGCTAGAAGCTTCCTTACCTCCTTGAGTAGAGCCTGCTCCTTTATGACTCCTAGCCTTCGTAGCTTTTGAGCCTTAGGTGTGGCCTCTGGCTTCAACTCAATCTTGTGTTGAACAACATCCACTCCACGCACATCGGTGTAGTCTTTAGCAAAAAGCTTCGGAAATTTCCTTAGCACACATTTGAACTCCTCTCTTTCATTCTTTGTAAGTGTTGTAGACAACATACCTTCTAACATTCCTTCATCTTCCACCTTTTGGTTCTCTTGGGAACCTACCTCTTCCAAACCTCGAGAAGAGGTCTCCCGGTTGTTTGGCTTAAACCTTACCCCCATGACTTCAATGGAGGACTCCTCTTCAGTAATGCTGCCGCTACTTTCTTCTTCTGAAGTGTTCTCAGTCCAATCTTCTTCCGTCTCACTTCGAGATGATTCTTCATGGAGCTCCTCTTGGCATTGCTCCTTCATGTCAAAGACAACCTTCTTGTGATTGTCATTCCTGCAAATTAGCTTTCCACTCTCCCAATCCTGCAAAGCTCGCATTTTCATTAGCCATGGTCTTCCTAGGATAAATGGATAACCACTTCCCTTGGTCGACATAACATAAAAATCCACCACTTTCTTAATGCCAAAGGCCTCTACAAAGACATTTTTACAAATCCCTACACACCTAGCCTTGCTATTGTTTGCCATCTTGACTTTGATTTCAGGTGTCTCATGGATGTGCATGCCTAGTCTTTGCATGAGTCCCTCTGTCATGATGCAAATTTGTGCACCCCCATCCACTAGACCTTTCCTAACCAATCTTCCTTTGATGTAACAGTCTAGCACCGGTGTAATGTCCTCATTCATTTCAGCTTGTGCAATTTTTACAACAGGCACACTCTCTTTTACCTTTCTCCTACTGCTAACTGCCCTTGTTAAATCCCTCCTTACTTGTGGACATAATGCAAGAAATTGAGGCCATGAAATATCAGGACCCTTACCTCTCATGTCTTCCAACAAGTTGTACGGAGCCATACCATGTCCAAGAGGGAAGTCTTGGAGGTTGATACGACGTCGAGTCCTCTTGGTTTCCTTGGTTTCCTTTGCCTTCTTGCCTTGTCCATGGTCACTCTGTGATGTGACTCCTTCTTTCTCTTTACCTTTTCGTCGGCCACGCTTAATGCCATTGGCTTCCATGTCAACCTCATTTGAATTTGTCACCTCTACCACATGCACATTTGGATCTGGCAAAGGTGGAACTCCTTCTACCCCTTGTGGAGGTGGTCTTGGTCCATTTGGCCTTTGTAGAAGCCTTGGTTGTTGACCAGCTCCTTCTCCTGCATTCATCACTGGGTAATTCAAGTTAGGTCTCCCTGGCTCTCCACGGGGCCAAGGACAATTATACATCCCATGTCCAGACTCTCCGCAATTCCAACATTGCAAGACTCTCCTAGTTCGTGGCTCTCTCTCTTCTGACTTCTTTGCTTGTCCCTTTGGACCTACAGCTTGTGCAAGGTGAATTGACAGGCTGCTTAAAGATTCATTTAGCTTCTCAATCACTTCAGCCGTTACATCAGGAAGCTCCCTAGATGTTGATGCTTGTGACTTACCTTTGGGTCTAAGAACTTCTATTGGAACCTCTCCCCTTAAGCACTTGAGTTTCCTATACTTCTCAGCAGCCCTAGTTTCCGCTGCATCAAAAGTAGCAGGTGCACGCGCCTCAACTTTTACCTTAAGGTCAGGAAAGAGTCCGGTATGAACCTCTCCTTCTTTAAAAATTCTGCACCATCACTAGGGTTAGCAACATTTCGTATCCATAGAGCCCAAAGACGTAGAAACTCTTGCTTGTACAAGTAGTAGTCATC
This sequence comes from Adiantum capillus-veneris, assembly GCF_014529385.1. Taxonomy (NCBI): domain Eukaryota; kingdom Viridiplantae; phylum Streptophyta; class Polypodiopsida; order Polypodiales; family Pteridaceae; genus Adiantum; species Adiantum capillus-veneris. Next base: position 82,728,646 of record NC_140949.1, read on the forward strand.
TAAGTCTTTTTGCTTATGAGAAACAATGTCTTGCCATAGTTTTTGAGAGTTTTGGGGATCAAAGAAGTATCTCTTAAAACGATTCAACACTTCTGTGTAATTCCCCTTAACTTCCTCAGGCAAAGAGTCAAACCAAGTACTAGCATCTTTCCTAAGGACCACCTCAAACATTTCTACACGTTCTTGATCGGTTACTATCCTCTTGATACGGCAAGACATCTTGAAATTTGCTAAAAATAATTCTGCATCCTCTCCAGGCTCTCCAAAGAAAAGAGGATATCCAGACATTTGGCGTTGGCTCTCCATTATCATGAAAGATTACAACACGAGTTACAATAAGGGATACAATAGAGATTTAGAACCACTCGCCTGCAAATGAAGAAGTGAGAAAATACCACTCTAGGTTTTCTTCTTCAGCTATCCAAGCTTCAATAAGGTCTCGATTTGTTTGATCAAAACAAAAAGGTAGACTATTGATGAGCTCTAAGAAGGGTTGAAATTCTTCAAAGCTAAGGCGATAAACAAAAATCTCTAGAACTTCATTTTCTGGATCCAAAAGAGCAACCACGTCCCAAGTGATAAATTGCACTTGCTCTACAATTCCCAACGCACAAGCGGTTTGTATAAAAACTAGATCTTCATGCTCGTCGAAGGCCGTGAGAAAGTAGCAATTGACTAGGACCTCCTTTCCTTCGAGTTCCACACAGTCGGAGTGAGGCAACCTTCTCACAATTTCATAAAGAACATCCTCATCAAGTTCAATCAAGTTTGCAAGATTTAAAGACTCCACTTGTGCTACAAAATTCCTGGACAAAAACTCCTTAGGATTATGGTTAAATCATTTAAAAGCATAAAGAGATTTACAATGTCTCTATGAACAAAGTGTCATAGAAAGTAGAGAAGGATGAGAATTTATACAAATTTGCAATCTTCTCTATGCTCTCTTTATTAAGACAAGCTCTAAATAGCTCCCTATCTCCTTTGTTGAAAGCGAAAGGAAGACTATTAATAAGACGCAAATGAGGGAAAAATTCACCAAATGTGAGTCTATGAAGTGTGAACTCTGGCCGCAAGTTTCCTGAAGAGTCTTCCTCAATGGTGAAATGCACTCGCCAAACGCCAAATTTCACTCTATTTACCAATCTTAGGGCACACACTAGTTGGATGAATGCACGGTCTTCCTTAGTGCCCAACGACAAGAGGAAAATGGAATCCACGCGTAGGACCTTCCGTCTTAACTTCACCACCCTCTTGTTATGAGGGAGACGCCTTACTACTTGCTCCTGCAACTCAATTGGTAATAGAGCTAGATCTCTAAGGATTGAACTTTCACTGCACACACATTCCCAGTTAGAACAAATGATCGTTTTTTTGTTTCTTGTAACAACTTGGACAAAGAAAAAAACAAACATACACACTATTTTGCCGGGCTGCACTTCATTTTAAAATAAAATGAACACATGTACATCAAAAGAAGTGTGGTAGTTGATGAGAGGTAGAATGACAGGGTTTGGTAATGCAAGAATTTCTCCTGCTCTTTGGGCACCAAACATGAACACCATTCGTTGTTGAAAATGGATCTTTCTACTAATTGCAACGTTTATTCTAATGTGTGGAGTAAAATGAAAGGGAAAAACCTCTATTCCTGGGCCATTATCCATGGCCTATGCATGTCCTAATGCTTAAAACAAAACAAAAATATAGACGTCCAAACTAAGGTCGTACCTAATGAGAGGCAAAATAAAAGGATTTACTGAAGCGTTTATCTCGGCCAACCTAAGAGGACCTAAAATTCTACGGATGACACGTTGAAATTGCAACTTAGTACTAACAATTATGTGTACCTTTTGCCTTGCAATGGGAATGAAGGGATCATACAAATTCTCGTGATTCATGCAAGCTACTTGATTATGCTAAAGGTTGAACATACACAAGCCTGTTCCTCCATGGGGGCACCAATTTGAGGCGGTCCGGGGCGGGCAACAAGAAGAGTGGCCTCTAGACACCCTTCAAGGCTCCCGTGTTGCTCAATGGGGCTGGGGCACAACACAACACAAACCAAAACAACAAACCCACAGCCAAATCCCAACAACACAAGGGGCACCACCTAGTTTAAGAGCGAACTAGGACGCAAAAGAGGAGAATCGTTAGAGCAACCCACAAACAAGCAAGGAATTTACACTAACCCTAACACCAATGGAATACTCTCACACCCTAAAACACGAGAGAGAGAGAGAGAGATAGTGCTCGGGCTGCTTTGAAACGTATCGGCAATGATCAAGCAAACACAACTATATATTTAAGAAAGAGAGAGAAAGGGGGAGGGGGTGCTTGTTGCATTAATACCTTCTTACAAATCTGTCATGACAAATCAAAGTGAAATTAGTATTTGTTCAACATAGCTTGCGTAAATTTCACCACAACACATCACAAGAAAAGCCACCCCAATCACTGTCTTAAAGCCAGGGGAGTCCTCTCCACCCTGTCGCCCTCTTACAGTATGTGGGATTTATGGCTAGGTTGATGACAACACCAGAGAACAAGCTATCAAGAACTTAACAAAAAACACCAAGACACTTACGCATCATTGTTGTCCATTACTTCACGTTGGAAGGGAGACAAAATATCCAAGCTTAGTCCAAATCCACCCTCCTTGATTCAGCAAATGTTGGGCTTACACTAGTAGGAGAAATGATAGATTTACTACTCTCAATTGAATGATCACTCTCTCTCTTACAATGGCATAGAGTTCCCTTGCTAATCCCCTATTACAACACATGCACATGCATAAGACAATGAGCTTCCACTCAAGAGCTCCTTCTAGAGAGGTTGAGCTTGGCTTCTCAAGCTATAGCATAGTGCTCTTGCTTATGGCTCCCCCTTTGTGCTAGCTACACCCTCCTTTTATAGCAATTTTGAAGGCTAGGGTTACTCCTCTAACCATGGTTGGGTTAGATTTTCAGCAATTTATCTAATTTCTTTTGCTTGGAATTATCAAGAAGTTGGTGAGGAAAGAGAGAGGAGAGAAATGGAGGTGATAGGACTTTTCATAGTGGGTTAGTGTTAGTAGAGTTAGTATTAATTTACAAATGGAATTGGATATTTACAATGGGAGTATCCATATAGGATACAAATAAGGAAGAAAAAAACTCTTAAGAGGTAAGAAAAGGTGGCTTTCTTACAAGGTTGATGCTCCAAGTGTCTTGAGTAGGGCCGATTTTGACGCTTGTTGACGGTCCACTAGCTTTGACGGTACATTTCTTCTCCACTCTTGACCTTCCTTGAGAGACAAGGTAATTGAAGCTGAGTAATCAACCACCATGATGCTGTCTTTTAAGAGAAGAGGATGAATTTTGTGGTTTTTTTATAGATATGGGTAAATTGGAGGAGGAAAAATGAGACTAGGTGGTCAATTTTTGAATGGAATTGTGTGTGGGAGGTATGAGTTCACCATGGTTTCTCTTATTCTTCAAGGTTGAGGAGAAGGTGAGTAGTGTGCAGAGAGGAGTTGTGAGAAAGATGGGGATGATGAGTGGAGAAGTGTGTGTGAAAGAGGAAAATGATAAAGTGGAAGAGAGAGTGTGGCTGCATAGCATGGGAAAACTGGGGTCCACTAAAAAAATCCTAGCTCACAGCTCGTAGCTCAAAAAAAATATGAAAAAATTTGAGGCAAAAGTTCAGCCCACGAGCTACAACTTTTGTTTGTATCACCTTTTCAAATTCGGAGAGCAAGTGAACTTTAAAAATTCAGCAAAACTGACCGTTTTTTTCCACTGCACAAGGTCTTTGTGGGGTCCTTCTTTGGATGATTCTTTTGAATACCTCCAAGAGTGAGCCCTCCATAGTGCATGTATGCATGCCACCTACCCTTGACCTTATTTGGTAGGTCTATAATTGAAGATATTGTTGAGATTAGGATATAAGTGAATAGTACAACTAAGAAAATCAAATATTGAGGGGTCTAAAAAATATGTACATGTCAAATAATATAGGTGGAAAAATATAAAGGGGTCAAAAATAAATCTCTCTCATTATAAGTCTACCATAAAAAGATGAATATTTTTGGTGGTCTAATTTATGAGAGTAATAGAGAATATATGTAGGAAGTAAGAAATCACAATAGTGAAAAAAATATACACATAAATAGAACTAGTTTTTTTGGATTTTTGTTGGGATGGAGTTACACAAAATATAAGAGAAGCTTACATGAAAATATTTCTATATGGAATAAAGAGTATGAAAAATGGTAAGAAAAAATTGTGGTAATGGTGAGGCAATGTACAGAGCATAAATAACACACACCTAGGTAGAAATATTTAAATAAATACCAAAATAATTATGAAAAAATCTTTTATTTAGGCCCTATATACAAAGAAATATTTACATATGCATGGGCCATAATATACTTATATTTTTTATTTTTTTAATGTTTTTTTTTTTTTTGGCTCAACTAGCCCAATGACTAGCTAATTGAGGGTTTTTGAAGAAGATATGGGAAAAGTCCCGTGACTCACGCACGCCTATATACAGTGAAATGGTAGGGATAGCCACAGTGTTTGGGTGATTTTGGTAGGGTGAGGTAACTCATTGTGGCAATTACAAAGAGCCGAAAAACGGCTATCACTAGCATAAAGGGGATCTTATCAACTTCAACCCACAAGGTCTCCTCAATATAGAGAAAAAAGTGTTTTTTGCTGGTATAGAGAGAACTCTATGGCCCTGGGTCCGTAGGTTGTCAAAAAACCCTCATGAAGGGTTTCTTCAAAACATAGAGGGAACCTTGTGCCCTTGGAGTCATAGGATGTGTAGAGCATAGAGAGGTTCTTACTAGCATATAGGGGACCCTATGGCCTTCAAGCCATAGGGTGACAATATAGAGCATAGATCGGTTCTCACTAGCATAGAGAGACCAAATAGTGCTTCATACCCGGGGCCATAGGGTGCCAAAACAATGAGGGTTTTTTCGAAAGAATGAGGACACCTTGTGGCCTTGGGTCCATAGGATGATAATATAGAGCATGGAGAAAAAGCATAGAGAGCTTCTTAGTAGCATAAAGGGAACCCCATGGCCTTCAGGGCACAAGGGGTCAATATAGAGAAAACAGAGGTTCTTACTAGCGTAGAGGGGACCTTATGGCCTTTAGTCCACAAGGTCTCCTTAATGACATAGAGAGCACCCTATGGCCCTGGGTCCATAGGTTGCTAAAAAACCCTCATGAAGTGTTTCTTCAAAAGATAGAGGGCACCTTGTGGCCTTGGGGTCATAGGATGTGTAGAGCATAGAGAGGCTCTTACTGGCATACAAGGGATCCTATGGCCTGAAAGGCCATAGGGTGCCAAAACCATGAGGTTGTTTTATTAAAAAATGAGGGAACCTTGTGGCCTTGGGGCCATAGGATCTCAATTTAGAGCACAGAGCATAGAGAGCTTCTTACTAGCATAGAGGGAACCCTATGGCCTTCAGGCCACAGTGTGTTCAAACAGAGAAAACAGAGGATCTTACTAGCATAGAGGGGAACCTATGGCCTTCAGCCCACAAGGTCTCCTCAATATAGAGAAAATAGGTTTTTTTAATGGAATAGAGATCACTTTATGGCCCTCGGTCCATAGGTCACCAAACAACCCTCATGAAGGGTATCTTCAAAACATATAGGGCAATTTGTGTCCTTGGGGTCATAGGATGTGCAGAGCATAGAGAGGTTCTTACTAGCATACACAGGGAGTCCTATGGCCTTCAGGCCATAGGGTCAAATATAGAGCATACAGAGGTTCTTACTAGCATACACAGGGGACCCTATGGCCTGAAGGCCATAGGGTGCCAATATAGAGCATAGATTAGTTCTTACTAGCATAGAGAGACCAAATAGTGATTTATACCTAGGGCCATAGGGTGCCAAAACAATGAGGGTTTTTTTGAAACAATGAGCGTACCTTGTGTCCTTGGGGCGGATGTGAACATAAATCATAGACCATCATAGACCAAGAGCATAGAGAGCTTCTTACTAGCATAAAAGGAACCCTATGGCCTTCAGGCCACAGGGTGTCAATATAGAGAAAACAGAGATTCTTACTCGCATAGAGGGGAACCTATGGCCTTCATCCCACAAGGTCTCCTCAATGACATAGAGAGCACCCTATGGCCCAGGGTCCATAGGTTGCCAAAAAACCCTCATGAAGGGTTTCTTCAAAACATAGAGGACAACTTGTGGCCTTGGGTTCATAGGATGTGTAGAGTATAGAGAGGTTCTTACTAGCATACAGGGGACCCTATGGCCTTCAAGCCATAGGGTGCCAATATATAGAATATATCGGTTCTTACTAGCATAGAGAGACCAAATAGTGCGTTATGCCTGGGGCCATAGGGTGCCAAAACAATGAGGGTTTTTCCAAATCAATGAGGACACCTTGTGGCCTTGGGGCCATAGGATGTCAATATAGAGCATAAAGCATAGACCATAGAGAGCTTCTTACTAGCATAGAGGGAACCCTATTGCCTTCAGGCCACAGGGTGTCAAAATAGAGAAAACAGAGGTTCTTACTAGCATAGAGGGGACCCTACGGCCTTTAGCCCACAAGTTCTCCTCAATATAAAGCAAATAGTGTTTTTTATTTTCATAGAGAGCACCCTATGTCCCTGGGTCCATAGGTTGCCAAAAAACCTTCCTGAATGGTTTCTTCAAAACATAGAGGGCACCTTGTGTCCTTTGGGTCATAGGATGTGTAGAGCATAGAGAGGTTCTTACTAGCATGCAATGGACCCTATTGCCTTCAGGCCATATGGTACCAATATAGAGCATAGATCGGTTCTTATTAGCATAGAGGGACCCCTATGGCCTTCAGCCCACAAGGTCTTCTCAATATAGAGAAAATAGTAATTTTCACTGGCATAGAGAGCACCCTTGGGGCCCTTGAGGCCAACCCTATGGCCTTCAGGCCTTAGGGTGCCAATATAGAGCAAATAGTGTTTTATACTGGCATAGAGAGCACTCTATGGCCCTGGGGCCATAGGTTGCCAAAACAATGAGGATTTTTTTGGAAACAATGTGGGAACCTTGTGGCCTTGGGGCCATAGGAAGTCATTATGGAGCATAGTGCATAGAGCACATAGAGATTCTTACTAGCATAGAGGGAACCCTATGGCCTTCAGGCCACAGGGTGCTAATGTAGAGTAAACATAGGTTCTTACTAGCATAGAGGGGACCTTATGGCCTTCAATCCACAAGGTCTCCTCAATATAGAGCAAATAGTGTTTTTTATTGGCATATAGAGCACCCTATGGCCCTAGGGCCATAGGTTTCCAAAAGACCCTCATGAAGAGGGTAATGTAGAGCATAGAGAGGTTCTTACTAGCATGGAAGGGACCCTATGGCCTTTAGGCTACATGATGTCATATAGTGTTGGTGTAGAGGCTCCAAATGGGGATTTAGGCCATTCAAGGGATACTACTTCGAGGTTCCTCTAATGTCATAAAGGAACCTGTGATCATAGTACCATAGGGTTGCCTAGGTACACTTGTAGAATCATTTTGTTGGCACCCTTTGGACCTAGGACCACATGGTTTAACATAGAGGGGACTCTATGGCCCTAGGTCCATATGGATGTATTAATATACATCTTGTCTAAACATATGTCATTCTTTTTACTATAAAATGTCTCAGAAGAGAATGTCAAAGTCAACTGATGCAACAGGCTCAACACCAAGTTCTTTGTATCTAGATTTTCACTTACCAAATGGTGGAAGTGATGACAAAGTCCACTTGTTCTTTAAAGATAAAGAGAAATTGCCCTTCAAGGACTGTGGTATTGTCATGGAGATAAAGAAGGATTGTTCCGATCTTGAAATGTCTCCATGCCTTGGAGTAAAATTACTCAATGGTGACTCCTACTTATTGGAGCATGTGGCCTTTGCTCAAAAATTGGTGAAGGTTGATTATGACGGAGTGACAATGACAAAAACAAGGTGGGTGGAGCTTCAAGACGACACTCCAAGTGAGAAATTTATAGAGTTTTATATTGAGGGATTTTAGAAATTCAATCAATATTTAGGTAAATTGAGTAGCACAAAGAAGAATAAGAAGAGAAAGAATGAAGAAACAGGTAAAGAAAATCAATCTAAGACTCTCAAGTAGAGTCAGCAGACTCCCTCACTTGGAGACAATAGTGGAAATGTGGCCGAAGAAAATCTTTCAGTTATACCCTTACAGAATCAAGAAGCATGAGATTCTAGTGGACTTGCAACCCTAATAGTTGAAACCCCCTGAGTGGCAGTGGTTCTGGACTCAGTATCCTTAGCTGTGGTGGACTCTATTATATAGCCCAAAGAAAAAGATCTTGATAATTAAAGAAGTTGCCAAAACTTCTAAGAATGGGCTAGATGGATACGTTGGAATTGTACACTATTTTAAATTTGGTGTACAATTTATCCAACTGATCCCAATTGAGAAATGAAACCTTGCACCAGATGGCTATAAATGCAGACCATTGTCAGATGTGTATGTGAAATATCTCTTGAAGCAATTTGCAGGGCACTCTAGGCCAATCTCCAATGCAACAGACCTGATGTCGTATAACCCAATTACAAAAATGCCTTTACAAACAGCTGAAATGCATGGAGACAAGCTATCAATATACCACTACTGGATTCTAGCTGGTCAGCATTCCATCATAGCGGCTAGAGCTTTTTTGCGTAGCAACAACACTAAGTATGCTTTGAGAAAAGAGCTCTACAAGTTTAGAACTGCAAGGATAGTGGTGGACGCTCCCAAAGAGGTTGCTGTTTGAATTTCCAAATGGAGAACATGGAGACAATAACATCAATGAAACACCAGCCTTATGTGGAGGTCTTGAAGCATGATCGTAGTCAATGGCTTGCATATTCTATACCAACAAAGCCCAAGGTAGGAGTTCCTATCGGTCATCCAAGTCGAGCACCTTGGGATGTAAGTTCCACTTCCCTAAGCTTGTTTTTGTTACAAATATGCCTTGAAAAGCAACCACATCAAGCGGGCATGCTCGACCTCACTGCACGTGCAAAGACTAGGGTTTTTGAGCCTCAAATGTTGATGGCATTTAAAGAGATAGATCCATCACCAATAGAAATTACTTCATGGGATGAATGCAAGTCTCAATATAACATTACATATGAGATTTACAAATCCCCCTTCATGAGTTGTACGCAATGGCTAAATCTCCTGCTACAAAAAGGAAAGGAGAAAGAGCCCATTCCTAAGATCACTAGGGGATATGTGAAATGGATCATTGCACAAAAGAATGGAACTTCTAGTTTGCAATTCATTTTACCATGGACAATCAAGTGTGTTCGAAAGAATTAGGAAGGCATTGAGTTTCTCTGTAGTGAGAATAGCTCTACAATTTGTGTTGGTGTTTGCATCATAGATACAACACACAAAAGTATTACATCTAGTGGTTGGAGTGCTTCCCAATTTCGTAAAGTAATTGATGGAGTATGTGGGGTAGCACATCAACCATCAGAGTTTTTAATGTTGGCTTAGTAAAGTATCAGCATGTTGCTTCCCTAGAGAAGGCAATTTCTGAAAAAGCTAAATGGTATGAAATGCATGTTCTACCTTTGAGCTCCTTAATGGGATCAGAGACCATCCAAACATGTGATCTTCGCGAATTAATTTTTGGAGTTTGGAAATTCTTCAGTCAAGGAGAGCAGTACACAGACTACTCTGGTGTTAAAGAGTCACTACTGGAGCCAATGCATACTCTAGTGTGATCCTGTGACCACGGCCAAATCCTTTTTTGTGCGTCGTGCAATCAAATGCATCTATGTCAAAGAAGATGATCAAGTAACAAACATCTTCTCATTAGGCTATGGGACTAAAGAGGCACTACAACAACTAGATAAAGGTGATATCAGTTGCATGTACTAGTGATCAAATGATGCAATTGGAATCTCTTTGCCATTCCATAGTGGAAGAAGACCTTGATCTTAGAAGGTGGGCAGGTGTTGACCGTTGGGTCAACAACACAACATAACTCAAGTTTCGTACCAAAGTCTTGTCTTTTGAGAGTTATGAAATGCTACGAATTATGGCTATAAACGTCATTTGTAATGAGCAGTTATTCTAGTTTCAAAATTCGGGGTGCAATGGCACTTCCAGATTGTAAATACGAATCCATTTGACCCTTTCAGCCCCATTTTTGGTTAAACCTAAGGTAACCTTAGTATATAAGGTACCTAGGTCATTTTGTAAAAAGACTTTAATCATAATCAAACTTTAGCGCTGCCATCTACTGTGTGTGAGAGAGAAAGAGAGTGAGCATGAGCTTCATCCTCTCGCTACGCCCGGCTCGCTCAACACATTGGAGATCTGACTGCACCATTGTTGTAGGCTCGAGGTAGGCTCGAGGTGAGCTACGCGACAACGCCAAGCATTCCACGCGAGACGAAGTGCACACTCTGACGCATCTACGAGCTATTTGTGGCCGTAAGTGTATCAAACGATGTCTGTTTTCTGCGTGCTAGTAGTCTATAGAATCGTGGCGTTATAAGCTACGCATAGGTACTCATAAATTTCAGTTTTGGGCACTTCCAAAATTCAGCTCTGTCATCCTACGCGTTTTCTGCAGATGGGTTTAGAGTGAGGGTTTTGAGTGTAGAAGCTTAGGGATAGGTGTATCCTAGTGAGGGGGTGGTGTTCCTTAAGTTTCGTATGAATCTGGCATGATTAGGTGAGTTACCTTCCGTATGTGTGTATGCGGCTAGGTGGTGTAGTTGAGAGCAGTGAGGTTCTTGATTGTGGTTTAGTTGGCCTTCCAGAGTGTTGTATGTGTAGGATGATCTCAGCCTGACAAGCTAAAGAGATTTCCTCCGTGTGCCTATCATGTCATCTGTGTCCTCGATTGACATTATGTTGATCTAGGTAGTGTTTGCATGCACTTTATGGGTGTGTGAGTCGCCCCCCGTCCAACAGCAGGTGTGGATACCACATAGAACATCAATGCCAAGGATTTAGAGGAAGAAGAAATTGAAGAACCGTTGGATGCAAGTGCTGAGGCCATTCTAGAAATTCTACAGAAAACAGGTTAATCTAGTCACACATGATATTACATTACTGATATTTAGATTATTATTGTTGTCATTTTATTTTATTTGCCCCATCTCAAATCCTCCCATGATGTCAAAAACATTGATGTTGGTTCGTTATTTTTCTCAAATTTTTTTCTTTGAAAAAATGTGAAATGAATTCGACTTAAGTGCATGATATTATATGGACATGTTGTGGCAAATAGAATTCTACATATATATATGGTCATAAGATATATTATGTAATACTTTAAAGTTAAGTGATCATATGAGGTTTGGGACGAACACTCTATGACTTGAGGATCATAGAGTTCTTTGGAGACATGGCACCCTATGGCCCTAGGGCCATAGAATCCCCCAAAATCAAATGGGATACCCTACAACCTTACGAGCGTAGGGTGATTACATCAAGTTTCTAAAAGGGCACATAAGCATTTGGGTTACTCTATAGCCTTAGGCCCATAGGGTCTCAACATAGAATCCCCCAAAATAATTTGGCCTACCCTACAATCTTACGGATATAGGGTGATTACATAGAGTCATTAAAAGGGCACATAAGCATTTGGGCTACTCTATAGCCTTAAGGCCATAGGGTGTCAACATAGAATCCCCCAAAATCATTTGGGCTACCCTACAATCTTATGGATATAGTGTGATTACATAAAGTCTCTAAAAGGGCACATAAGCATTTAGGCTATTCTAGAAGGAAACATAAGTTATCCAAGAGCATTTGGGATACCCTAAGGCCTTAGGGCCATAGGGTGGTGACATAGAATCTCCACAGGGCACTTAAACCACCCCATGGATTAAAATCACTTAATTCTCTATGGACACATCTTATAAAATATCACATGACACCCTATGGCCTTTAGACCATAGGTTGGTTATTCTAAGTCACCTAAAGACTCTTTAAGTGTTTCAAAAACATTTTTCTTTGGCCTTACTATCTTGTGTACATTAGGGACATATATCGCATATCTTGTGATTAAGGTTTAATATTCTATTGAGAATGAAATAAGCTAGAAAAAACTAAAAAGTATTTAGTCCTCAAAATTCCAAAATGAGAGTTTGAACAATTGATGTATGATATTTTTTTATTGGGTGTAAGTTCTTCTATTGTGAATTGATGGTGTAAGCGTTTGATATAATTATGTTTGTATTGCAATTAACTAGATTAAACATATATTCAACATTTGTTGTAAATGCCAATTATTTTCTTAGATAGTAAACATCGAGTATCAAAGTGCAAATGGTTTATGAAGCATTTGTCCTTTGGATTATGTGAAGATCTAGTTCTTTAATTGTGACAAGATTTTATTCAAAGATATAAAGTGCGAGTATTTTGTTCCAAACTATGAGTTTGTTTTTCTTCTAGATGATGCAGAGCATTGGAATTCATATCTTGAATTTTTTTCAATAGAGGGAAGATAGGACTATTACAATTTTTTAGCCTATCATGTAGCAATCAGAACATTATATCAAGGTTTATTGCAAAGAAATGATTGTATAATGTATGACAGTTGTTTAACACTAGGTTGGTAATGGGACACTTTTATGTCCTGTTAGTCACCATTTTCCTTGAATTATGTCAAGAGTTTCAAAATGGATTTTCAGGTGCTATCTATCTAGAAAGTTGTCTCATGAGCTGAAAAAAACTCGACATTTTTTTGGAATATCCATTCCATCTTTAACCTTGTCCTTGCACAACATTTCACAACCTAAACTGTGTGAAAAAACGGGTCCTGTTTTTGGCTGTTTTCAACTTTTGCAACTATACCACTCTAGAATTCATGTTTCTGAGGTCTATAATGCTTGAGAACTATCTTTAGTAGTCCTCAACATGTCCTGATGCTTCTAGGGAGAAATAAATGTTAAAGTTGTAAGTTATGACCAAATTACAAAAATTGTCAAATCCTGTTTTTTAGCCAATTTTAGCTCTTCTATGATTTTTTTGGTTGTTTTGATGATATCCAAATGCAGTTTTGATTTTCTATGTTTCATATTGTAACATAAAGCTAATATTCCTTGAGTTTTGGGGCACCTAATACCCTATTTTGCATAGTAGACAACGATGGTTGATATTTTCAATTATAGAAGAAAACGAAACATTCTAGTATATCAAGTATAGCTTTTTCAATATTGTTAGTTTCTTGAGACAACTACATGAATTTTGTAGGTAGTAACCATATCTAGTCATAAGGATCAAATTTGGCTAGATATTGAATAGTTTCTATGGGATTCTACAACTCATAATGTTGAACCCAGTTTTTTCATGTTTGTTGTATTTAGCACTTCATCTTTGTCCCCAAGATTCCCCTTGGTAAGAGATGTATTATTCTTTTGAAATGCTCCATGGCTCCTTATAAACCTAAAGGACAATAGGGAACTAAGAAAACATGCATATATTATTTGTATTGAGCGTGGCTATAGAAACTTTCATGATAGGTATGCAGAATGGTAAAAATCCAACTTTTTTGTACCTATTTCTTTTGGCAAAACAAAAAATAGTGAGTGAGAAGCAATCATATGTTCTGATTACCAACCCATTGAAGTTAACTAGGGAATTTATCTCAAGTCCTACAAAAATCCCTAATCTTATTTTTATGCAACAAAACGTAAGAAATGACTGTTTTGATGAAAATGTACTGGTCCATCAACTTTGGAGGCTTGGTGTGACCAAAAGATGAGAAATTTTACAAGTTTCTTATTTTTTCCATGTGTAGTAGGCCTTGAGCTATAACCTCATGAAAGGATTTTACAAAATGAGTGGATCTACTATGGTTTTGGAGGTTTTTTTCAAAACCCTGAAAGGACACTTTTATGTCCTGTTAGGTTACCAACCTAGTGTTAAGTTTGTAAATTGGAAGTAGAAGGCAATGCAAGTTCCAGAACATATGCAATGCCAGAATCCAACACAAATATTTCCCCCCCCCACGATTTGAAAATCAAAGTGCATGGTGAGCCGGAACTTCCATCCACCAACAAATCAATGCGTTTGTGACTTAAAGTACTTGCAAATTTGATTTAAATGTTTGAATGTTATGTCGACATTTGAAGGCAAAGACCCTTCAACTGTGTGGCAAAGCAACAACTGTGTGATGTATGACAATGATTCAATTTTGTATATTGGATTGCATATCTACCGCAGTATTAACTTACACATTTTAATAAGATCACAAATACATTGAGATTTTATAAAAAAGTTAACACTTGGATTTTTTCATGACTATCATTGTCTAATTAAGTTGATATATACCACCTATAACTATTTTAATGTGTATATACACTTGGATGTTTTCATGACTATTTTATTATGAAAACTTTTAATGTGTATTCATCCTTGAAAGTTATGTCAAAAATTATATCACCTATATAAATGGTATTTAAGATCACTAAAACAACTTGACTTTTTTTTAATGAAATTACTAATATTAGAAAGAATGCTATGTGCTCTAATGACATCATAATCAAATCCGTTTGTGAATGTACCGTGGATGCCCTGGCCACCCTATGTCCCTTCGGCCATAGGATACGACCTTTGAGCATATAGTGTTTCTTACTAGCATTGAAGACACCCTTTGGACCTTGGTTCATACGCCAACTTAGAGCGTGGAGGATTTCCTTTTAGCATAGAAGCATAGAGGGCACCTTGTGACCCTAGGTCCATAGGGTGCTAACATAAAGCATGTAGAATTTCTTGCTAACATGAAAGGTACCCTATGGCCCCAAGAGTGCTAGCAAAGATCATGTAGGGTCTCTTACTAGCATAGAGAGCACTCTATGACCCTAGTGCCATAGGGATCTAACATAGAGTCTATGAAGAGGCATGTAAGTCACTCAATGTCCTAATGTACAAATATAGAGTCTCTAAAGGGGCACTTAGGTCACTGAATGGTCTTGGGGTCATAAAGTATTCTATATGTATGTAGTAGGGAATTCTCTTCAAGGGCATCTTGGCCACCCTATGGACTTAGGGCCATAGGGTCTCAACATAGACAATAGATGGTTTCTTATGATAGCACCCTATGTCCCTAGGTCCACAAGGTTCCAACATAGAGCATATGGTGTTTCTTAGTAGCATATAGGGCACCCTAGAGCCATAGGGTGTGAACACAGAGCACACAAGGTTTCTTCCTAGCATAGACAACACCTTGTGGTATTAGCACCATAGGGTGAAAACATGAAACATTAGGGGTTTATATTAGCCTTGAGAGCACCTTGTGGCCCTAGGGCCATAGGATGCCAACATAAAGCATATTGAGGTTCTTATTAGCATAGAATGATCCTATGGCCCTGGGGCCATAGGGTGCCCATATAGAGCATGGAGGGCTACCTTGGGTTATAGGGTGATAGCATTAGGCATAGAGGACACCCTATGGCCCTAGGACCATAGGATGCCAGCATAGCCCATGTACAATTTCTCTTTTACCGTAGAGTACATCTTATGGATCTAGGGTCATAAGATGCCAACATAGTGCATAAATGGCTTCTTATAAGTATACATGTAAACATATTGCATAGAGGGAATTTTACTAGCATAAAGGCCGCCCTATGTCCGTGGGGCCATAGAGCATAGAGGGCATTTTATTAGCACCTTGTTGCCCTTGGGACGCCATAGTGCCATAAAGTGGTTTTTGTATATGTAGTAGAGAATTCTCTCACACATGACACCTTGGCCACCATCTGGCCCTTGGGCCATATGATAGTAGCATAGAGTACACCCTATAGCCCTAGGGCCATAAATTTCCAACATATAGTATACATGGTTTCTTCGTAGAGCAAATCTTTTAGCCCTACGTAATAGAGTGGAAACCTAGACCATATAATGTATCGTACTAGCATAGAATGCCCCCTATGACCCTGGGGCCAAAGAGTACCAATGTAGGGCATAAAGGGTCTCTTCGTAGGATGAAGGATACCTTGTGGTCCTAGGGCCATAGTTTGCCAACATAGATAATAGAGGGTTTATTGCTAACATAGAGGATCTCTTGATAGGATAATGGGCACCCTATGGCCCTAGGTCATAGGGTGCCAATATAGAGTATCTAAGATGGCACCTAGGCTAAGGTGGTCTTTGTAAACGTGGTAAGAAATAATCTCAAAGGTCACGTTTTCCTCCCCATGGCCCTTGGGACCATAGAGTGCCAACAGAGAGCATATAGGGTTTCTTACTAGCATAGAGAGCATCCTACGGCCCTGGGACAATAGGGTGTCAACATAGTCAAATGGTGTGCAAACATAGATCATGTAGGGTTTCTTACTATCATGGATGACACCCTGTGTCCTTGGTGCCATAGGGTGAAAACATATAGCATGGAGGGTTTCTTGCTAGCACAGAGAGTACCCTATGGCCTTGGGGCCATACGGTTCCAACAAAGAGCATAAAGGGTTTTTTGTTAGCATAGATGATAACTTATTTCCGTGGACCAAAATAAAAGAGTCTTAAGAAGGGCACCTAGGCCACTAAATCACCATGGGGCCATAAGGTGGTCTTTGTGGGGAATTCTCCTAAAGGGTTCCTTGGCCACCCTATTGCCATTGGGCCATAGGTTACCAGCATAGAGTTTAGATGGTTTCTTACTAGCATAGAGTGCACCTTGTGGCCTACGGTCTTTAGATGCTAATATAGAGTTTCAATGGTTTCTTACTAGGCATGGGGGGCACCCTATGTCCCTGGGGCCATAGGGTGCCAATGTAGAGTACAGAGGTTTTCTTTCTAGCATAGAGGGCACCTTGTGGCCTAGGAGCCATTTGATGCACCCTATGGCTCAAGGGCTGTAGGTTGCCAATGTAGAGCGTAGAGGTTTTCTTTCTAGCATAGAGGGAACCGTGTGGCCTAGGGGCCATTTGGTGCTCCCAACTTAGAGCATTAGTAGCATTATAAAGGGTACCTTCTGGCCCTCAAGTCTCCATAGGGTGCCAACATAGAGCGTAGAGGGTTTTTCTCACAACCATAGAGTACATCCTATGGCCCAAGGCCATAGGGTTTCAATATTGAGCATAGAGGATTCTTATTAGCATAGATGGTACCTTGTGGCCCTAGGTCCATAGGGTGCAAACATAGATCATAGAGAATTTCTTACTATCATAGAGGGTTTCTTGTGGCCCTAGTTCCATAGGGTGCAAACATAAAGCAAAGAGGATTTGTTAGTAGCCTAGAGGGCACCCTATGGCCCAAGGGACATAGAGGGACAACATATAGCATAAAGGATTTCTTACTAGCATAACAGGCACACCTTGTGGCCCTCGGGCCATATAAAGCATAGATGGTTTCTTATTAGTGCTCATCGAGGGCATCTTGTGGCCCTATGACAATCCATGGCCTTAAGGCCATAGGGTGACACATAAATAAAGTACCATATGTCTTTGAAGCCATAGATCTATTTATATGTTGATACCTGCTAACAATCCTAACCCTATGACCTTGAGGCCATAAAGAGACATATTATGGATTATCTTAAAGTCATAGATATATCTACAAAGAGAACCCTATGGCCTGAAGGCCATAAGAAACCTAGTTAAGGAAATCATCCAATGCAAGAGGATCGTGTCAATAGAAAATGAGACTTGTGCTCTAGAATTAAAGGCATAAATGTCTCTCCAAGTATACTTCTAGACGCCACCATCATGGACAAAGAACTAATGTAGCTAGATAAAGATTAGGAATCTCTAGACAATGAGGAGCATAAAAGTAAATTTGTTGTAGATGTGTTGTCAGCTAGTAAATTTTCTATTTCCAATTAGTTTTTTCTAAGAGTGTGGTAAAAAAGATTTATCAAATCGTAGATACTTTGGAATCTAAAATTAGGTGTTCTTTAAACTTGCAGTCCTTCAACAAGATATTGCGGTTGACAAAGTTTTACTCAAGATCGTTGGTATAGAAGATGCTCATGCCATTGACCCTACTGAGAAAGATTCTATCAATCTCCATGTCAACCAAAGAGTTTATGAAGAAGATGACAAGAATCTACAAGTTTTTGAAGGTCAACCGCTATGTAATAGGACTAAATTTTGAAGTTCTTAAAGTCGAAAAGAATGTAGTAGGCCATATCTTTCGTTTAGCACGATTTGAAAAATTATTGAATAGTCTATTAGATAGAGTCTATATGAATGAGTTTAAGATATTAAGAGAGAAAACATACTCTCTACTTTTTAAATAATACACCAAAGACATATTTTGATAAAGATTAATGAACAACAGGTAGTCTGTTTATGAACAGTATAATAAAAAAATGTAGTTAATATTGAGGTTTTTATTCATATCAATGTTTTATATTTATGCGTTTTAGCTTAAAATGCATGAGTAGGCTTAAAACAAGTTGAAAAAGTAGTGGTGACCCAAAAATAGAGTTTTTGAGAGTCGCGACCTAAAAGTTGTGTTTTCAGCCAAAGAAAGACATTTTTCGTAATTTTGTCCACGCTGCCATGTAGACCAAACCTATTCCCGTCGTTTTGAGTACCTGAAAGTCTATGTTTTAAATTCGTTTGGCCAAGTTATGACAAAAACAAATTGACAGCAGTAAGAAGATAACTTACAAGCAGCACCCAACAGGTTAACTTACAAACAGATATACACAGGTAATATCTCTTTTGTTTCATCCAATCAAGAAGTGATTATATTCTTTTATGATGGTATAAAATGATGTTTTCAATTTGATTACCATCTTGATTTGGTTGCACGAGTATGTTCTTTTGGCTATTTTGTAGACGATGCAGGGTGTCATGATATTGGGATTGTGATCGTGTTGCGATTTCGATTATGATCGTTGCTGCCATCAAGAGATTGAGATTGAGAGTGTGATTGTGATTGAGATTGAGAGTGAGAGTGTGATTGAGATTGAGATTGAGATCGAGAGTGAGAGTGTGATTGAGAGTGAGATTGAGATAGCTCAGGGGTGTTCGAGAGGTTATGAAACGAGCTATGCTCTTCTTGTATGATTACTTTGTATCCATACAGACTCTTTATTTTCATTTGTTTACTCTGCGTACTCTGCATATTCTCTGTTCATTATCAATGTATTTCGCTCTCCCATGTCGTGTCACACGCTACAATGACTAGAGATAAATTTAAAGAGTAATCCAATGGAAGAAGACAGTGAAAGTTCCACAACATGTTCAAGGTAAGAAGAAGAATCCAATGAAAATATTCTAGTAGCCCAAGATTTGGGAATTGGATTGCATGGAACTACAATGGAAGTAGTAGGCAATGCAAGTTCTAGAATATGTGCAACGCTAGAAGGAGAATCCAACACAAATATTTTAGCACCCCAAGATTTGGAAATTGAAGTGCAAAGTGAGTCGGACCTTCCATCCACCAACAAACCAATGCTGACTATAATAGTGAGCTTGTGTGGATTGTTCCTAAGGAGATGCTGGCAAAAGTCCAAGAAAATGAAGAGCTTCAAGTTTGGACATGAGCATACTGTCCTTCGTCCAGGATGCATTGAGTTTTTAAAGGCTCTACTTAGAAATTTTAATGTAGGGATATGGTCAGCTGCTAATGACATGCATGTTGTGGACATCATCAAGATTTAAGAAAAGGAAGCTAAAGAAAAATTTCCATTCTTTATGATCTGGGGGCAATGCCAATGCCACCCATGCATAGAATCAAGGATCACTCGCTTAGATAATCCACGAGTAGAAGCACTTTTCAAACCGTTGGCTATTGCATCATCAAAATTTGGGCTTGATGCAAGAAGATTGCTTCTTGTAGATGATAAACCATTAAAGGGATTCGTGAATCTTGCATTGAATTGTATTTTTCCACCATCATTTAATGTTGACGATGAGGAGGATAATATCCTCCTTGGGGAGCTGCTACCATATATCAAAGCTCTTGATCATGTTAATGAAATTCGCACAGTTACACGGTCTCATTTATATGGACAAGCACCCATAGCTCAAGATCATGAGCTTTATAACCATATACACAAGGTTGTTGCAGAGTAGGAGGAGAGAAATCTAATTTTTCTAGGAAAAACCTACTCCACGGGAAGGCTACCAGAAGTTTCTCCTCCTCTTCACGATGACAAAGTTGCAATATCTAGCACTAGTGGAATGTCCACTCGAACTTAAGACAAGAAACTTTCAGCACGTGATCGAGAAAAAGTAAGGGTCTTAAAGAATATCAAACCATTATCAACCTTGAAAGGTATAGAAGTAATTATGCTTGCCCAAAAATTGGGATACAAGGAGCCTGTGATCAAAGTACATGAAGCCAGAAATTATATAAAGCTCTAAAAATTGAGTATGATCTCAAATAGCCCTATATCAAGAAATGATGGAGCAATTTTTTGTAACATTTTATCATTTACAAAGATCTTTATGTACGCAGAGACTTTGTTAGAGTGCTTAGGGTTTCAAGATATTTGAAGATGTAAATGACTAATAGTTTTTTAATTTGTCTTTCAATACTATAATAAGTAACTTTTGAGTTTTGTGTGCCAAATGCTCTATTTTTTAAAAGGTTTTATAGTTGTTTGCTTTGAAATTTGAGTTCATTGTTCCATCAAGGACAATCTACATGGTCATAAGGTCAAATCTTGCTCTATGGCCTTGGGGGATTTGCACTTTATGGTCTCAACACCCTATGACTCTAAGGCTATAGGGTCATAGTTTGGCATGTGCTCTTGGATAAGACTTACTAAGTGTAACCACAAATTAGCACCCTATGTCCCTAAGGTCTTCAACACACTTAAGATCTCTATATTAACTTTTTGTTTTTTAATCATTTCAGGGCTTCTAAGAAAAAATGATTTGCTATTAGATTATCACAAAATAGAGGAGCTCCCTTTCATATTACATCAAATATCACATTCAAACCAAGAGCAATGGTTTCATTATCTACCAGCATCTTTCAAACAGGAGAAAAAACGCTTATTGTGGATTTAGAGGGTGTGCTTCTTGCAACATTTGAGCTTCACTCAAGGCCCCAACTTGGACCAAGTACATGTGCATTGTAGAAGATAGCAATGAGGTGTATGCGGTGCATCCACATGCATAGTATTTCTTAAGATTTTTCTTTGAGTTCTTTGAGGTTTGGATTTGGAGCTACCATCATTTACAAAAATCTTAGCACATAATCAAGACCTGTTTTCCTACACAAAGTCACAAATTCAAGATGATTATGGATAACAGGTGCTGCCAAAATTCAAATTTCATGATCGTTTACAAAAGAGCCTATCACAAAAATCTTTTGACCATATGGAAGCTATTTGATTATTTAGATGGGGGCAGCATTATAATATTTGATGATTGTCCATACCGAGTGATGTGGAATATGCAAGGAACTTATATGATTTTTTCAAAGTTTTGGAACCAACCTACTCAATTGCTTCAAAGTTTTTTAACAGATGAAATTGCTCCATGATTATGTGGATGGTTGTATGCTTAAGACAAGAGAGACTATACCATAAGAAATTTTGTAATGTTCCATCCTCATCGTGAGACTCACTATGTAATGTAATGTTATATGTCTCAAAGGACTCAAAATCTCAAGACAAGGAGGCTACCTTAAGTGTACTAGTTAAGTATTCTAAATAGCATCTACCAAGTATTTGGCATTGGGTACTTTTCAAATTTTAAACTTGATGAAAAGTTATGGCATAGCTTGAAAAATCTTTAAACTATTTTTTTCATGAAGTGCATCCTATTGTGAGGAGACTTCTCTCATTCAAGTTCTTTGGTTTCATTGTTTGATTCTTCTATGGCATTGGTAACTTTTTCTTCTTAGTAATTGTTTTTATTAAAAAATGCAAACAATCAGAATGTTCTTGACATTTGGTAGTGTTACAAAACGTTGTTTTTTGAACACCCTCAATCTTGGAGATATCATACTCTTTCTAGTTAGTACTTTGTTGTACATGTGATGAAGACCATCATTTTTATGAAGTTGTCAAGTTGTTAGTGGTAATCTTTGTGTCTATACTTTATACTATTTTGACATAATCAATGTATACAATTTGTATTATTCACATCAAATGGTGTTTTTAAATACCTCCTTTTTTTGAGACATCATCTCTAAAACCTTTGGATGAAATTTTAAAGCATGTACTTGATGTAAAAAATGTTCATCTTAATATAGATTCTTTGGCACAAACTTATATTAAGAGTTTTAATATTGTAGTTTTTATGTTAAGAAACAAATTCAAAGTTAGAATTATGATAGTTTATCTAAGTAAGTGCTTCATTTAAGTTTTTATAGTTAAATAAAATACCAAATGGAATTATAGGTGCAATGCATGACATCTTATGGTCTTAGGGCCATAGGATACTCTATATTATTGTTTAGATTTTTAAATTGTTTGTGAACATAGAGCATAGAGGGTTTTTCTCACTACCATAGAAGATATCATATGGCCTTGGGGCCACATGATCTCAATATAGAGGATTTCTTACTTGCATAGAGGGTACCTTGTGTCCCTAGGTCCATAGGGTGCAAACATAGAGTATAGAGGATTTCTTACTAGCACAAAGGGCACCCTATGGTCTAAGGCCATATGGCGACAACATATAGAATAAAGGGTTTCTATCTAGCATTGGAGGCACACCTTGTGCATTTGGGGACGTAGAGTTCCAACATAGAGCATAGAGGGGTTTCTTATTGGCATTAAAAACATCTTGTGACCCTAAGACAACCTACACCCTTAGGGACATAGGGTGGCACATAAATAAAGTCTCATATGGCTTTGAAGCACTAGATCTCTTTATACGTTGAGACCAGCTAACAATCCTAACCCTATGGCCTTGAGGTCATAAAGAGACATATTTTGGATTATCTTAAAGTCATAGATATATCTACAAAGAGCATTATATGGCCTTAAGGCCATAGGTGCAATAGATGGCATCTCATGCTCTTATAGCCATAGGATACTCTATATTATTGTTTTGACTTTTCAAGTGTGAAATATAAGTTTGAATGTTGTTTAAATTATCATGTATTTGAAACTTGATAGCATGCTACAAAACCATGACCAAGTATTTTGTTATACGTTGTCGTGCTGTGACACGTACATAGTGGGAACGCATGCTACAAGATCTATCTTGTATTTTTTTTAGATACATAATTATATTTCCTATAGTGTACATATGCATATTTAAGTATAATAATAAGCCTTCTATCTCATCCTATTATTTTTCTCAAGGGTAACATATCCTTACTTTACCATCAAAAAATACTATGGGAAAAGTGTCAATAGCTCCGCCTCTTTAACTTGGGGCAAAAAGCATTGATTCTTTATTTCTACTATTTCATTATCATCTCACACCCTAGCTAGATCCTATATCTAGGGTAAACTCCAATATATATATATTCTATGTATTTTTTATACTTTTCTTATATTTCTTTTTAAATAGCTACTAGGAGAGAATCAAATCCTAGTGGGACACTAGGTGGCATGATTTCAAAGATACACTTATTTTAATGCATTATTGCAAGCATGGTTACAAAACTTTGTCAAGGAGAAATGTCATGCTTTCATATGGCATGAGGTGTCCTTGGGAATTAAATGAAAGTCAAGGCTAAGGAGACCACATGAAGACTTTTGCTGCCATAAATGGACCCTATTTTGATGAATTTTTTACACAAGGTTCCAATCCGAATTGGAGAATGATTTTAAAATAAAAATCGTAGCTAATGAGCTGAAGTTTCTGCCCATATTTTTACATTTTTATTTGGAGCTACGGTTGAGGAGATATGATCAAAATACTGGACCCCAGTCTGCCCACATCATGCAGGGACAGCTCATTTCCAACTTTTCCAATTCCTGTTCACACTGGCTCCTCTCTTCTTGTGTGAACCCTTGTGGGTTCCCTTCACCTATAAAAGGGGACCTCTTCTTCCTTGGAAGGAACTCAAGCATTCAAGCCATTGATGAGAGGAATTCTCGAGGGAGTGAGTAGTAATGCCTAATTGTACTTAGCCATTAACATAAGCCCAAGCCTACACTTTCTCCTAGAGGGAGACTAGCCATTCTTGCAACAAGCTAACCTTGGAAGATCAACTCTAATCAAAGAAGGTCTTGCACTTGGTGTATCAATCAAAGTGGAATTATCCATTCTTCTTCTCTCTCCATCAATAATGGTGCCAAAGGGTTTGTCAAGTAAGATGTGTTCTACATTTATGTTTTCTTGATTTGTTGTTGTTTTCTTTTTCATCTCTAATCCAACATATATATATGTATCTAATCTCATCTCCTAAAGTAAACCTATCTCTCTCATTCTTAGTAATTCATCCTCTCTACAAATTCTAGGTTCTCTTTTCTACAGGTACATCTCTCCCCGCAGTATCCTTATTGCCTACGGGCAAGAATAGGGCTTGGGAGGGAAACTTCTCATCTCTTCACTTCTCTCATATCTACATTTCTCACATACTATCCTAGATGAATAACCCACATGATGATCATTTCTATCGCTTTCACTCTGTACAATCTATTAGAATTAACGTATGGATTAGCCGTAAAATACACTTTCAACAACGTATAGTGTTTCTCTTTGGCCCTGAAAGGCTCAATGAAATACTTCTATCACCGGATCCCATCATACTACCTCTCATAGACTATAATTTTTCTTTTGATGTAAGCGTAGTTATCTTGCTATGAACCAAGAGGATTTGTACACACAATTAATCCCAATCACTAGACAAAATATATATATTATGGTAAGCACAAAACTACAATTCCAAAGAACAATTCGTAGCCTATTTGGTCAGCCAAGATTGAATGCCATTAACTCATCCATTAACCCTTTCATATTACCCATGATACGATATGACCATAGCCTTGATGTTTTCATCTTCGTATTGTTTTGACATTCTCTTTTGCGTTCTTTCTTTGTGTGTGTGAATGCAAGAGAGAAAGAGTGAGTCTTCTTTTATTGCACTTCTTTCCAAGCCCTAGTCTTCATGGCATCTATGGTTTAACTCCTTCATATAGTTTTTGTTGAGTTCTCTCACAAACTCTCACAGCCATAAGCCCGGTGCTTTCCTGGCAAGACCGCAAATTTCTCGACATATTTTTGGTGAACCCGACGCGAAACTGCTAGGGTGAGAGTTTGTGGGTAACCATGGGTGATCATGTTGAGCAACAAGGTATGCATTTTGACCCAGCAACAATGCAAATGTTTCAAGCATTTGCAATGTTCATGCAATAACAACATGCTACTGAAAGAAGGGAGATTTCAGCAACGAAGGCCATACAAGCGGTCGTCAACAGAATGGATCAGTTCAATGGCAAAGATGTAACCAAGTACTTACGCGAGTATGTGAAGGAGATGGAGCTGCATCGCGTGTCAGAAGGTGAGATGATTCAAAGCTTTGAGCTAGTTGTTGCTCCAGAAATTAGGGAGCATGTTAGGGCAATTAAAGATGGCTATGGGAGAAATTGGGAAGAACTCAAAGTAGCTTTAAAGGAGGAATATTTCATGGAGGACTCTGAGAGAGTGACCAAAAGGACATTCTTAGAATGGGTAGTCAAGCCAAAACAAGGACTATCAATAACAGAGCTACTTAGGGAATTTGAGCGGCGCTATGCACAACTCACTAGGACAGAAAGGGCCACACTAGATGCAGAGAAGACAGATCTTTTCTTACAAGCTGCAGGTAAAGAGTTTCAAGAAAATTTGGAGCTTCTTCTTGAAGATAAAGATGCTGAGCAAGGACTAAAGACCGACTGGAATGAGGTTGAAGGTGCTGTCTCACTGCTTGCCA
This sequence comes from Adiantum capillus-veneris, assembly GCF_014529385.1. Taxonomy (NCBI): domain Eukaryota; kingdom Viridiplantae; phylum Streptophyta; class Polypodiopsida; order Polypodiales; family Pteridaceae; genus Adiantum; species Adiantum capillus-veneris. The sequence goes on from NC_140949.1 coordinate 82,754,406, forward strand.
AACGACAAAGAAGAAGGGACAAGATGGTAGTAAACACTACAAGTCCTTCCACCTCAACTTCTGACAAAATGGTAAAGCCTACTTTTATCGCTCTTAAGTTTGATGAGTCCATGCTAGATGAGCTTGTGAAGGGAATGCGTGACTTGAAGGTGAAGTTTGCAAAGCTTGAAGAAAAAGGCCAACCATCAGGGCCACTTCCTAGGCAAAGACAACAGCCCAAATAAGGGTTTGTTAATAGATGTATTTGGTGTGATAGTACAGACCATGTAAGAAGGGATTGTGAAGATTTTAGTGATGCTTTGTCAAAAGATGTTGTCTTTTTTAAGGATGGTAAAATCCACTTAAGAGAGACAGGTCTACCCTTGAGAACTAACTTTGGGAAGGGGGGAATGCAAACCTTAGTTGAAGATATCGCAACCAAGCATGCCACCTCTTCAGTTGAGGCAGCTACTTATGGAGTAAAAATTGAACATTTTTGTGATGAAGAGGTGAGTGACCATCATGGTCAAATTTGGCCAAATGTCATGCAATTAGCTACAAAGGGGAAGCTTACAAAAGAGATTCTACATGAAGCAGGTGATTGCATACGTCTAGAAACAGGATGGAATGATCCAGTGGACTCATTGTCAGTGCATGCCTACATTACAAAATGCCAACAAAATGAGGCAATTGTAGAAGAGAAGCGCAGACGTGAGAATGCTGATGAAGAACCATCAAAAAGAGCTTCTAGAAGTGGGGGAAGAAGCAACTCAATGCCTTCTCAAACACCCTCAACACAAGGAGCATCTCCACCTGAAGTACTCATGGAGGAGTCTACAACAGGAAAGAAGAAAGAGCCAATGAAAGGTAAGACAAAAGGCCCAACTTATAAACTACAATCTGATATTGAGGTTGCTACAGATTTAAAGAAAGTCTTGGAGGAAAGGATCTTGAATAGCAAGATTGAGTTTACTCTGGGAGAAGTTCTTGGCATTGCAAAGCGTGAATTCCATGAGGAGATCATTGACATCATCAAGAGAAAGAGGCAAACCCTTGCTGAAGTTTCTCGTCCACAAGTTGAAGGGGAAACCTCAAAGACACAAGGGATGCAACTGCAAAATAAGGAGAATGATGGAGCTGTGGTAGGATGCTACCAATCTAGTGGGAGAGTGAAGCAAGTGTATTTCTCAAATGATGATGAAGAAGTTGAAGATATTCCTAGGAGTTACTATTCACGAAGTCATTGGGCAAGGGCTACTACAGAAACTTTGGTCAAGGTAGGTGATCTTGAAGAGCCATTTGTTGCCTTGATTGACCATGGTTCAAAAATAAACATAATGTCAAAGAGTCTCTACAACAAGTGCAAATGGCCGATGGACACAGATCATGGCTGGATGGTAAAAGTGGCAAACAATTCATCCGGTGAATTGTATGCAGCATGTCCAGGTGTGAAGGTAACAATAGGTGATGTAAAGATTGACCAAAACTTCTTTGTACAGGATACATCTTCATATCATCTCATCCTTGGACAACCCTACATTGTGGGAGTTCGAATGGAAACAAAGGTAATGGACGATGGTTCAGCATATGCTAGGATACGTAGCAAAGATGGTAAACGTGCTGTCCAATTCCTCACAATTTGTGTAAACCATGAAAGAAATTGTGACAACCTCAGAGAACATCCTCTACCAAAGGTGAGCAAAGAGTTTCATGATCATAGAGAAATGATGGGTTTTGGCCAAGTACCATTGTAAAGCGGGATTGTAGTGGTACAGAAAGAAAAAGGGTCTCGCGTGATCCAAAAATAGGTGAAGCATTTTCAATGAGCTCCTTGGTAACAAAGAATGGATCAGTATGTTTTACAAAACTTGAAGATTTGAAGAGATGTAAGAAGCAATATGTGCATAATGTACAAATAGGCATGAAAAAGAGTGGGTTGCTAGAGCCTACTGAAAATGTTTTGGGTTTGTGTGAACAAGTTTCTTTTGTAGATACTATGGGTGAGCTTGATGCTATAATGAGGTCTAGTTTGCATCTTGAAAATGAAGTTGTGGAAGTTTTCTCTATGGAAATGTATCAAGTAATAGAAGCCTTTAAAGAAAGCCAAACAGTAGGCCCAGAAGTCCATGTTGAAACTAAATACAAGAGTGTAGCAAAGAAGGTGAAACCAGTAGCTTCACCTTACCACCCAACAACAGGGAAAAGATTTAACAGGCTTCTTTACAACCAAGTTTGCGGAATCCTAAAAAGATCGGGCATACCTTCACAAAGGAGTCTTTTCAAGAGTTGCAGATTGGTTGCGAGGAGTTTCTAACACAGGAGGAGACAAAGTGCTTCAAAGAAATGCTTTCAAATCATGGTAAGGTTTTTGCATTTGAGCCACATGAGATAGGATGTGTTGATCCTTATATTGTAGCTCCTATGGTAATTTTCACAATACCTCATGTGCCTTGGAATCTGCGGCCTATTCCGGTTCCAAAGGCTCATTTTCCAAAGTTAGTAGAGCTACTGAATGAGAAAATCAAAATGGGAATCTTGGAGCCTTCTTGTGCTCCATACTCAAACAGGTGGTTCACAGTTCCAAAGAAGAATGGTTCTCTACGCTTCATCCAAGATATGCAACCAGTGAACAAGGTGACAATTAGAAATGTAGGAACAGGTCCAATTGTGGATGAATTTGCAGAGGCGTTTGCAGGGAGGGCAATCTACTCAATGGGGGATCTCTACTCAGGGTATGATCAATTTCAGCTTGCAATCGAAAGCAGAGACTTGACAACCATGAGGACACCTTTGGGTTTGGTAAGGATGTGTACCTTGCCACAGGGAGCAACCAACTCGGTTGCACATATGATGAATGGGATGAATAAGGTCTTACGTGACTTTATTCCTCAAATCACAATGCCTTTCATTGATGATTTGCCTATCAAAGGATGTGAAGAAAGTGACAGAGATGAAGCTTTGGATCTCAAGGGATGTCGCAGGTTTGTGGTAAATCACATAAATGATTGTGATAAAATTTTGTCTAGGTTGGAAGAAGTGAATCTTACATTGTCAGGGAAAAAGTCTATGTTTGGTGTCAATGAAGTGCTCATTGTGGGGCACATGTGTGGGCCATATGGTAGGAAACCTTGTCCAACAAAGGTAGATGCCATCCAAAGAATGAAAGAAACATGCAATAGCATCACTGATGTTAGAAGGTTTCTAGGAGCATGTGTCTTCTATGTTATTTGGATTCCACATTATGCACATGTAGCTGATCCTCTTTATCAGCTGCTTAGAAAGAATCAAAAGTTTAAATGGACAGAAGCACATGTAAAATCCATGAAAAAGCTAAAGGAGTTACTCCAGTCAGCAACGACTTTGAGAAAGGTAGACTATGAGTGTCAAAGGCCAGTGATTGTGACAGTAGATACCAGTCCTACAGGGATTGGATGGGCAATAGGGCAAGATGACAAAGAAGGACACAGGTATGCGGTAAGATTTGGAGCAAAGGTACTAAGTGCTCGCCAAAGAAACTATCCACAGATAAAGAGAGAGTTATGGGGTATGGTTACAGCCTTGAAAAGTGGGAAAGAGTACCTAATTGGTGCATGTGTGGTTGTAGAAACAGATTGTCTACCACTTCTTGGGATGATTACAAGCTGCTCAACACCAGACATTGCTATGTTGCGGTGGATTGCTTACATTAAGTCCTTAAATCCCGAGTTTAAGCACATTGCAGGTAAAGACAATACAGTGGCAGATATGCTATCAAGGGCAAGGTATGAAGATGAGTCACAAATGATTGATGAGGGAGATGATGTAGGCACAAAATTCTATTCTATCTCTCATGTCAAAGGTAACAATATCTGCATGACTAATTCACTTGAATTGTTCTTGAAAGATCTTTATGAAGGTGATTGGATTTCTATTGGAAGGTACTTGAGTACTCTAACAAAACAGGATGATTGGTCTGAACAAGAATTCAAGAGGATACGGAGGAAAGCATATGGGTACTTTTTAAGGGATGGTTACTTGTGGAAGCATCCTAAGCAAAAGGGTGCTACACCACAACGGGTTATATGTAAAAAAGAGACTCAAGTAAAGCTCATGCAAGAGTTTCATGAGAGTCTATGGGCTGGACACAGGGGTGTGTGGGCAACCTTCTCCAAGTTGAAAGAAAAATACTGGTGGAAGGGTATGTATAAAGATGTATCTCAGTTTGTAGAGTCATGTGTAACTTGTCAAATGTATTCAAATGTTCGACATCGTGATGGATTGCACCCTACATATCCACTAGCCATGCACTATAAATGGGTTGTGGATCTAGTCACGATGCCTTTAGGACTCTGGCAGATGAGGTACTTGGTTCTTGCACGAGAGGACCTAACTAATTAGGTTGAAGGAAGAGCATTAAGAGCTAAAACCACAGAAGCTGTGTGCAAATTCCTTCTTGATGAGGTGATTTGCCGTTATGGTTGTGTGGGAAAAATCACTGCAGATCGAGGTGAACTGGATGCCGAAGAAGCAAGGGAGTTCTTTTCTAGATTAGGGATGAAGCTTTCTCTTACTACAGCTTACAACCCTGAAGGCAATGGAAAGAGTGAAAGAGGGCATCCTCCTATCATCAAAGCTTTGGCCAAGGCTTGCGAAGGAAGAGTTGGTGAGTGGCCAAAACTGTTACCATATGCTTTATGGGCTGATCGTACAACACATAGCTCAGTAACTGGCTACATGCCTGCGGAGCTAATGTATGGTCAAAAGCCAGTGATGCCGATTGAAGATACAATTCCCACATGGAATATACTACCTTGGCAAGAGGGGCTTAGCAGGGAAGATCTCCTTGCATTGCGCATAAGGCAACTAGAGAGAAGACCTGGAGACATTGAAGCTGCAAAAGAACGACTCAAAAATGCAAGATTGAAAAACAAGGACTACTTTGATAAGCGACATCGGCTCAGGAGCAAAGCAATTGACAAAGGTGACTAGGTTCTAGTGTATGATAGTAGCCTTGATAACCAACACACAGTCATGCGTAAGTTTTCAAAAAGATGGTTTGGACCATACGTTGTAAAACATGTGCATGAAAATTCTACTTACAGCTTGTCTGAACTAGATGGCACAGAAGTAAAGATTCCCATTGCAGGAAAAAGGATCAAAATGTTTAAGAGAAGAGGAGACAATGATCTAGAAGATATGGATGAGGAAGAAGAGAAAAACACAGGTGAAGATCAAAGTGAACATGAAGCTCTGGAATCATCCAGTGAAGAAGAAGAGAAGGAAGATGTACAAGAGGTCTAATCTTACAAAGAGAAAATGTCGCACATACCGGAGGATGTGCAGGTTTAGAGGGGATGGATGTCGTGCTGTGACACATACATAGTGGGAACGCATGCTACAAGATCTATCTTGTATTTTTCTTAGATACATAATTATATTTCCTATAGTGTACATATGCATATTTAAGTATAATAATAAGCCTTCTATCTCATCCTATTATTTTTCTCAAGGGTAACATATCCTTACTTTACCATCAAAAAATACTATGGGAAAAGTGTCAATAGCTCCGCCTCTTTAACTTGGGGCAAAAAGCATTGATTCTTTATTTCTACTATTTCATTATCATCTCACACCCTAGCTAGATCCTATATCTAGGGTAAGCTCCAATATATATATATTCTATGTATTTTTTATACTTTTCTTATATTTCTTTTTAAATAGCTACTAGGAGAGAATCAAATCCTATTGGGACACTAGGTGGCATGATTTCAAAGATACACTTATTTTAATGCATTATTGCAAGCATGGTTACAAAACTTTGTCAAGGAGAAATGTCATGCTTTCATATGGCATGAGGTGTCCTTGGGAATTAAATGAAAGTCAAGGCTAAGGAGACCACATGAAGACTTTTGCTGCCATAAATGGACCCTATTTTGATGAATTTTTTACACAAGGTTCCAATCCGAATTGGAGAATGATTTTAAAATGAAAATCGTAGCTAATGAGCTGAGGTTTCTGTCTATATTTTTATTTTTTTATTTGGACCTACGGTTGAGGAGATATGATCAAAATACTGGACCCCAGTCTGCCCACATCATGCAGGGACAGCTCATTTCCAACTTTTCCAATTCCTGTTCACACTGGCTCCTCTCTTCTTGTGTGAACCCTTGTGGGTTCCCTTCACCTATAAAAGGGGACCTCTTCTTCCTTGGAAGGAACTCAAGCATTCAAGCCATTGATGAGAGGAATTCTCGAGGGAGTGAGTAGTAATGCCTAATTGTACTTAGCCATTAACATAAACCCAAGCCTACACTTTCTCCTAGAGGGAGACTAGCCATTCTTGCAACAAGCTAACCTTGGAAGATCAACTCTAATCAAAGAAGGTCTTGCACTTGGTGTATCAATCAAAGTGGAATTATCCATTCTTCTTCTCTCTCCATCAATAATGGTGCCAAAGGGTTTGTCAAGTAAAATGTGTTCTACATTTATGTTTTCTTGATTTGTTGTTGTTTTCTTTTTCATCTCTAATCCAACATATATATATGTATCTAATCTCATCTCCTAAAGCAAACCTATCTCTCTCATTCTTAGTAATTCATCCTCTCTGCAAATTCTAGGTTCTCTTTTCTACAGGTACATCTCTCCCCGCAGTATCCTTATTGCCTACGGGCAAGAATAGGGCTTGGGAGGGAAACTTCTCATCTCTTCACTTCTCTCATATCTACATTTCTCACATACTATCCTAGATGAATAACCCACATGATGATCATTTCTATCACTTTCACTCTGTACAATCTATTAGAATTAACGTATGGATTAGCCGTAAAATACACTTTCAACAACATATAGTGTTTCTCTTTGGCCCTGAAAGGCTCAATGAAATACTTCTATCACCGGATCCCATCATACTACCTCTCATAGACTATAATTTTTCTTTTGATGTAAGCGTAGTTATCTTGCTATGAACCAAGAGGATTTGTACACACAATTAATCCCAATCACTAGACAAAATATATATATTATGGTAAGCACAAAACTACAATTCCAAAGAACAATTCGTAGCCTATTTGGTCAGCCAAGATTGAATGCCATTAACTCATCCATTAACCCTTTCATATTACCCATGATACGATATGACCATAGCCTTGATGTTTTCATCTTCGTATTGTTTTGACATTCTCTTTTGCGTTCTTTCTTTGTGTGTGTGAATGCAAGAGAGAAAGAGTGAGTCTTCTTTGATTGCACTTCTTTCCAAGCCCTAGTCTTCATGGCATCTATGGTTTAACTCCTTCATATAGTTTTTGTTGAGTTCTCTCACAAACTCTCACAGCCATAAGCCCGGTGCTTTTCTGGCAAGACCGCAAATTTCTCGACAACGTGGATTAAGGTCACCAAATTTATGACAAGACTGTTTAATCTATATGCTAATTAAAAATCATATCAATTGGTTTTTTAGACACCTCATTTTTTGAGAAGCATTTGTTGAATTTTGAAAAGCATTGATGTCATACAAATTCTCTTTCAAAGAACTATATTGGAGGTTTATTCTTAAATTTGATAGTAGAGAAATTAAAATAGACTCATACAATCATGATAATTTATCTAAATTATTTAGGCAACTAGAGCTTAGAAATCATTAAATAACACAATCCTAGCATACACGTTTAGAATTTGGGAAACGGGATTTTCCCAAATTATCTAGAATGGTGTTTTGTCTGGCCAAAAGTCGGTGTTTGGTGTGAATGAAGGTCTTATTGTAGGACATATATGTGGGCCATATGGTAGAAGGCCTTGTCCTGCAAAGATTGAGGTAAATGAAATAATGAAAGAGAAATGTATAAATGTCACTGAGTTTGGAAGGTTCTTGGGTGCATGCGTGTTTATGTTATCTGGATTCCGCATTATGAACATGTAGCAGAGCCTTTGTATCAACTTTTGAGAAAGAACCAAATGGGAAGAAATGCATACCCATGCCATGAGAAAATTAAAGAAGTTTCTGCTTATGTCTCCAACTTTGAGGACAAAAAACTATGAATGTGGAATATATGTAATTGTGATAGTGGATACTAGCCCCACATGAATTGGATGGGCGATTGGACAAGATGATGATGATGGCAAGCGATATGTGGTGAGACTTGGAGAAAAACTCCTCACTACTCATCAACGCAACTATCCATAGGTAAAAAGAGAGTTATGGAGAGTAGTCACAACATTGAAATGTGACAAAGAGTATTTGATTGGAGCAAATGTAATTGTGGAGACGGATTGTCTACCCCTTCTTGGAATGATCAAATGCCGATCAACTCTCGACATTGCTATGTTGAGATGGATTGCCTACATAAAGTCCTTGAATCCAGAATTTAAGCATATTATAGGGAAAGATAATCTAGTTGCGGATATGCTTTCAAGAGCAAGGTATGAAAATGAAGAAGACATGGTTGTCGAGGGCGATGATGTAGGAACAAGGTTCTATAGTATCTCTCATGCCAAGGGTGATCATGTTTTCCTATCAAATGCACTTGAGTCATTGATAGAGGACCTATATCAAGGTGACTTGTTGCTGTAATAGGCAGTGAGGCTACACCAAATCATCACACACACAAGAGTTTTGAGTTGATCTTCGTTATTTTTCAAAGATAAGCTTTCATGGATGGATTTTTGTTCTTTTTTAGTATGTTTTTGGATTCAAATCATCTACGCGTTGCTTGAATTTGCTATGAATCCTCACAGTCAGAGGCTCGACGCTTTCCTAGCCGCACTGTGTACTTCTTGAAATCGGTGTAGTTACAAGTTGGCTGAAGGGCCACCTAACCCTCATTAATAGTCATCCTCTCCTTTTATAGATCTAGCACATCACCATGTGATCAACACCTTGCACATGTGCTCAGAGAGAGAGAGAGAGAGAGAGAGAGAACACTAAATGACCTACTAAATAATATGAAACTAGTTCCATTCACCCTAGCCTACAATTTCAATTCTTGCCACTAATGGTGACACAATATAAATGTAGTAAATCTCAGTCTTGAAGAAACTACATTGAGACTCCTTGCACGATTATGGGTGGATGCATGAATAGGTGGCCCGGTTTTAACCGGTTGAAAGTTGCTTTTGGAGTCTTAAAATTTAGGGGGTATGAAACTGGTGTTATGGGCAAGAATTGTTTGAATTAAATAATTGTGTGTAGGATACAAATTTTTTGAATTTAATAATCGTGTGGAGGATTCAAAAACCCGTGTGGAGCTCACGTCAAACAAATGTTGAGTCGAATGTTTGCATGACTATCTTATCCATATCTTTGTGCCTTTCTCCTTCTTCGCCTTTCTTAGATCACTCTATAGCCCCCTATGCATGCTTCTTATCCGTTTCTATGGATAGAAACCTAAGAAAGAGCCCAAGGAATGCAGCCTGACAGGTCTCCCCCACAAAGACCAGACATTCTCCCATGAAGGTATGTCACCTCTCTCTGTCTCTCTCTGTGTTGTGTACAGCGGACCTGTATGTGTAGTAGAGTATTAAGGTGTGGACATATTGAGTAATGAATATGGATTTATTCTTTTCAGAGATAGAAGTTACAACCTCCTCCCAAAATCAGCCGCTTTGTTCACCCCAAGGATGTGGAGGTGCCATTAAAGGCATTCTGCACGACAAAGGAGGATTTTCACAGGGAATATGGGTTAAGTCTTGAAGGGAAAGATATTAGGAAGTTGACAGATGTAGATGTGCCCATGTGTGAGTGGATGAAAGTTTTCACGTGTCTTCCAGTGAAGGAGAAAAAAGTGCCAATAAAAACAGCAAGGCCGGATCACTACAAGACACTCTACCAGCTCTACAAGCAGGTGTATCAATCCAAACCCCCAAACTATCTGCGGGGAGTCAAGTTTGCACGCGGATATGTTTATTTTGTATGCACAGGTCCGGTAAAGTGGGCTCAGTTTGCATCTGAGGTGGTGAAGAATGTGACCAATGAATGTCACTTAGATAGGAAAAGAGAACAATGGAAGTAAAGACTTTCCAAGTATCCACAGGAACCCCAAGTGGTTCTGCCATCTTATTAGTAAATACCCCATTTGGAAGTACACCAACCGCAAGTGGGCTTTTTGCGACTACTCAGTCTGCATTTAGTGTTGAAGTATCCACTTCCTTGCAAGAACTACTTGTTGAGGCTAGAAAATATCATGACAATGTATCAGCCGAGTGTGAGAAGGCTAAGGATTCTGTGGTCAAATCTATTGTTGATGTGCACCGTTGCGAGGGTGCCCTTCACACCATCCGAATTCACTTCCCTGACGATGCCAATGTACCAACAAGCTTGCTTGATAGCCTCCAAGAAAAATTTGACCAAGGAAAAGCCACCCTTTAGCAGCACAGGTATGCTTTTAACTCCATCTGATTGTAGTATAATACCTGCAAAGTACTGGTTTGGATGTACAATATACTATAGTCTATATAATGTTGTGGAATGATTACACAATAATACCTATAAAGTAGATTTATTACTATAAATAATGGTAACATACCTGCAAACACTACAAGAGGTTGTGTGCTCTTGTGACGCTGTTAGCGACCGAAATACACTGGGTTTTTATAACCCCCGGCGTCGCTAAAACCGTCGCTAAGAGCGTCGCTACGAGAGCGTCGCTATAGGCGTCGCTAAATGCGTCGCTATAAGCGTCGCTATATAGAGACGCTCATAGCGACGGTTATAGCGACGTTTACACAGATGGCTATAGCAACGTTACAGAGCCATAAATAGCGACAGTTATAGCGACGCCCGAGAGAATTTTTTTTTGGTGACAGGGCATTGAATGCCCTGCCACCCATCAACCATATTGTACTTGATTCACTTTTAAAAAAAAGTGCAAGGGTAGATAATAGACCCAAAATAGTCACCCACAAGACGCATTGTTTGCAAAATTGACAATTGTTGTTGGAATTAGGGTTGCAGAGAAACACACACAGCTTGGAGAAGACGAAGGAAGCTCAAGGCTCAAGGCACACAATAGAGAGTGTGTTACTTAGTGTGCTATGGAAAGATAGTTAGCCCTAGAGTGATGGGCGTATATACAATGCATGGGGGAAAAAACCTCCTAAAGAGGGAAAAAATGCCCCGGCGGTCCTAGTGTGTTCACACACATCACTACCACATGTATATGGTAACAAATCCCCCCTGGAGTGATGCGGTGAACGAGAGCTGGCACATGAGTAAAGGGAAGTGCCATGCCCTGAGGACAGGATCAGTCCACAAAGGGGAGTAAGCCCAAAGCTTTGCGGAAAGCTTCAATCTTCTCACGAGACAATGCCTTTGTGAAAAGATCTGCAAGGTTGTCCTGTGTTGGCACATAAGCCAAGCTGATCTCTCCTGCTGAGAGCCTCTCCCTGACATAGTGGTAATGCACCTCAATGTGCTTTGTGCGAGCATGAAAAACTGGGTTCCTCGCAACTGCCAATGCGCTCTGACTGTCAGTGTAGATAGTGTTGGCAGTGTCCTGTCCAACACCCAAGTCAGCCATAAGGCGTCTGAGCCATACACACTCAACCGTAGCTGTGAAGACTGCCCTGTACTCAGCCTCGCAACTCGAAGTGGCCACAGTAGGTTGCTTCTTGCTCAACCATGATATACATGAACTGCCAAGCATGAAACAAAAACCACTTGTGGACACTCGCGTGTCAAAACAACCAGCCCAATCTGAGTCCAAAAAAGCATGTAAGTCTGGCGGCAATGATCCCCCCTTGGGATAAAACAAGCCAAGATGTAAAGTGCCACTAAGGTAGTGGAAAATCCTCTTGACAGCCTGCCAATGCTTAGACCCTGGGCTATGCATAAATCTGCTGACCTGCGAGACTACAAATTGAATATCTGGCCTCGTGTTGCATACATAAATGAGGCAGCCAACAGTAGTTTGGTAAAGAGTGACATCAGCAGGATCGCCAGCATCATGTAGACTCAACTTCAAACCTGTTTCCATGGGAGTGGCAATAGGTTTGCAATCCTCAAGTCCAAACTTACATAGCAATGTCTCTATGTAACTTTTTTGACACAAGGCAATACCACCATCACACTGCTTAAACTGTATACCCAAGTAATGATGCAACAGCCCCAAATCTTTCATCTTGAAAGTAGCATTCAAATCAGCCTTAAATTCAGCAATATGTCTCTCATTTGGTCCAGTGATCAGCAAATCATCAACATAAAGAACCACAATGAGAAATACATCATCCTCACGCTTTACATACAATGTGCTTTCTGTTGGACTGTTACGAAAGCCTCGTTTAACCAAATGAGTGTCAGATTTCTCATACCAAGCACGAGGAGATTGCTTCAACCCATACAAAGCCTTCTTACATTTGCACACTTTGTCCTCTTGTCCTTTTATGACAAAACCGCGAGGCTGCGTTACATAAACTTCCTCAAATATGTCACCATTCAAGAAAGCAGTAACAATGTCTGATTGATGTGCATCCCAACCAAAATGAGCTGCCAATGCACATAGAAAACGCACAGTACTCATACGACAAGTGGGAGAAAAAGTCTCTTCATAATCTATGCCTTTTTGTTGTGCATAACCCTTTGCAACAAGTCGAGCCTTATGGCGATCGATCTCACCATCCGGCTTGCGTTTCAACTTGTAAACCCACGTCGTACCAATGGCCTTTTTGCCAGGAGGCAAATCACATAAAGTCCATGTGTCATTCTCTATAAGTGCATCATATTCTGATTTCATGGCAGCAATCCAATTTTCTGAATTCTTTGCTTCATCAAAAGACAGAGGCTCCTCAACATCATGTAAACTAGACACAGCCAAAGCATAACAATCTGATGCATAAGATACATGGCGAGAGCCTGAACGAGTACGACTAGATAAAGGTGCATCCAATTTACTGTCACGCAAAGTGTGCACCAGCCATTTTGGCATACCTCTAGCCTGCTCATTTTCAGCCCTTTCCTCATCAAGTACATCATGTACATCTGCATCAGTAATAGGTTGTTCTAAAACATTTTCAGAAACCCCCATAGGCTGTACATTTGCCTCATTGGAACTTACATTCGTATTTCCACCACTAAAAAGAGGCAACAAAGTGTCATAAATGTCCTGTGAGCTTACATTACTGTCTCTAGTACATGACAGCAAGGGCTGAACATAGTCTTCCACAAACACTACATCCCGTGAAACCAGAATACGTTTTGTTTGCGGATGATACAACCTGTAACCTTTGCTTTCAGCACTATAACCAACAAAAATACATTTGACAGCCTTATCATCCAATTTTCTGCGCTGCACTTGTGGCACCAAAGCGTATGCCAAACAGCCAAAAACACTCATGTGCTCAATAGAAGGTTTTCTATCATGCCATGCTTCATATGGAGTAATAGACTGCAAAGCTTTCGTAGGACACCTGTTAAGTACATAAGTGGCACACATGATGGCCTCAAGCCAAAAAGAATGCGGAAAAGCTTGACTTTTGACCATACATCATGCCATTTCCGTTAGTGACCTGTTTTTCCTCTCAGCAACACCATTTTGCTGAGGTGTATAAGGCACTGTACATTGGTGTTTTATCCCACGACTAGACAGAAATGCATTAAATTCATGAGACATATACTCCCCTCCTCGATCGGAACGGAGGGTGCCCATAGTACATTTTGAGACATTTTCAGCCATAGCCAAAAATTGTTTGAAGCACATAAAAACTTCGGACTTCGCTTTAAGCGGAAATACCCACGCATGCCTGGAGTAATCATCAATGAAAGTCACGAAGTACAGGTAATTGCCCAAGGACGGAGTTTGCATGGGCCCACAAACATCACTATGCACAAGCTGCAACCTGCATGTGGCCCTAACTGAACCATCCTTTGGAAACTTAGAACGCTGCATTTTACCCAGAATACAGCCTTCACAAACATGTTTGACAGGTGCTTCAAGAGGCGGCAAAGAAGCAACCATATCAGATTTCTGCAAACGCAGCAAACTGGAAAAATTCAGATGACCAAAACGTGCATGCCAAAGTTTTGCATCTGAAATAGCCCTTGAATCTGCAACAGCATTTGCAAAATTTTGTCCACTTGTCATACAAAGTGATCTTATACAGCCCACGGCACAAAAGCCCAGATGCAACAATTTCATCACCAAAACTGAGATCATGAACTGTACATCTGTCATCCACAAATTTGACTACAAGTCCAAGTCTAGCAAGTGCGGATACAGACAAGAGATTCTTCTTGATCCCACGTACATAAAGTGCATCAACAAGTGTGAAGGAACTGCCATTAGCAGCAGTGAGCACAATCTTTCCAACTCCCTGAACTGGATAAGAGGCGTTGTTGGCACAAGTGACTGAATTCCCATGAGGGACAGACTCGAGAGAGGTAAACAATTCACAATGTGAGGTAATGTGCTTTGTAGCACCACTGTCGAAATACCACACATGTGAATCTGCAGCAACTGACAAGCATGCATCATGGACAGCAGGATTGTAAGTGCACTCTGCGCTAAAAGCCCATTCTGCATCAACATCAACATCACAATCTCCTTTCACAGAAGACTCAACAATGGCTGCATTTGTAGTGGAACCAGCATTTGCAGTGGAACCACCCTCTTTCTTCTTAGCCTCTTTGGCTTTACAATAATGGCAACGCATCTTCTTTTTGCCCTTATCACCAGAATTGCCAGACGAAGTGCTGCCACCAGAAGCATTAGGAACAGAATTTTTGCCACTCGCAGCAGAACCATAAGAAGTGGCTGCATTACTGTTACCACCCTTTCTTTGAGAAGCAATAAAAGCCTGTTCAACTGCACGCTGCCTAGTCCTGTTTTTTCTAGAAAGTGACTCTTGCAACAGCAATGTGCATAATGCATCAAACTTGACAACTTCAGGATTTCCTTGGGTCATCAGTCTCCAAGTACTAGCAAAAGTCTGGTAGGAATCTGGTAAGGCATCAAGAACAGTCTGCACAAGGGAACTGTCTGAAATGACTTCACCTGCAGAAATGAGTTGCTCATTGATATCCTTGACACTAGCAAGGAAAGTGTCCATATCATCTTCCTCATGCATAATCTTCGACTCTAGCTCTTTACGCAGCAAAGCAATTTTAGCCTCATTGCGGCTTGCATAAAGACCTGCTAGAATATCCCAAGCTTGTTTTGCAGATTTTGTTGAACGGATGTGAGGAATAATGGTGTGCTTCACAGACAACGCAATCAATGCATGAGCCTGCGCATCCTTAACATCCCAACGAGCTTGTTCTGCCGTAGGCAAAACAACTCTAACAGCTGCAATCCTTGCAGCAAGACCTGCAACATCCTCAACATCGCCTACATCTTCAGAACCAGGACGTACATCAATGCCCTGCACAATGTTCCAGACACCTTTTGACACAAGAACATGTTGCAACATATAAGCCCACATAGGGTAGTTGTCCCCATCCAACTTGTCCTCAGCAACAAACATCTTGAACACATCTGTGTTGTTGTTGTCAGCCATGGTAAATGCTGCACCTGATGTGAAAACTGCCCGAAAATAGGAGAAATGGAGCGGGAACAACTTGTGCTATATAGCACAAACCGTAGAAGACTATAAGGCACCTGTTATGCAGAAAACGGCACTGAAAGAAAATCTGCACAAAATGACAAAATAGCCTGTGCAGTACTGTCTGTAGTGGAAACGGAGGCCGAAATGAGTCCAAATCAAAATTCTGAGCAGACCAAGCTCTTCGAGCCCTCCCACAATATTTTTCGACGTGCGAACGCTCGCCAAAGCTCACTGAAATCGGAGAAAGTGAGCAGGCGTGTGCTGGAGCAGCTGGCGACTAAGCCCGGGAGGACGTGACCTGCTCTGATACCAATTGTTGGAATTAGGGTTGCAGAGAAACACACACAGCTTGGAGAAGACGAAGGAAGCTCAAGGCACACAATAGAGAGTGTGTTACTTAGTGTGCTATGGAAAGATAGTTAGCGCTAGAGTGATAGGCGTATATACAATGCACGGGGGAAAAAACCTCCTAAAGAGGGAAAAAATGCCCCGGCGGTCCTAGTGTGTTCACACACATCACTACCACATGTATATGGTAACAATTGTACACATCATAGGCAAAATGAATTGATTGGCAAATGTAATAATGACAATTGTACAACATCATAGGCATAAAGAATTGATTGGCAAAAGGAACTGCGGTGAAGAATGTAATAATATACATGGTTCAAAAAGACGTATAAAATCCGTCTGATGATACATAAGCTATGAGAAACCCTAAACTAATGCTATCTAGCTACGGCTAAACTCACGTCGTCTAGTTAGACGTCTCATCGCGTCCAAGCGGCGTATCTGTCGGATACTGCAAAAAAAGATAATAAGACAGCTTTCAGTAAGTATAAACATATAACGACATTTATAAAACAATACAAAAAATAGAAAAGAGTAAACCCTAATACTAACCATGCCGCCGCGAGAACAGAGAATGTCCATCAAGGAGTTTAAGCCCTTCCTGCCTGCGTACTCGCGCTCGTACGATGTGGGATCACGTCCTGTCATCGACCACTGTCAAAACATACAAAGATTTCATTATGTTAGAATTAAAAACTCATAAACCCTAAACTATCGAACATAAAGAGCAATGCGAAAACACTTACAAAATCGGCCTCAAATGATGCCCATCCACCGCTCCCCAAGTGGTGCGCGCTCCCTGCCTCTACTCACGCTCTGGCTGCATCCTTTTGTTGCTTCCACTTGTCGGAATTCTCGCGCGCTGCTTTCTTCGCATTCTTCCAATCTTCTTTGGCCAGCCAATCTGGCCTGTTCCACCCATTCTTGATTGCTTTTTGCACTTCGGAACGCTTGTGTTTGCAGTATTCGCGCATTCGAATCTTCATCAGGTCTTCATTGAAGCGCTGATCCCGTGTTGGAACGGGAAACTCATCATGAAGTATGCTGATGACCTTGTTTTTTAAATCACTTGGTACTTCACTCCATTTGTTTAGTATGTAGTGTCTAAACAGCTGAGAGCAAAGACCACGCATGCGCGAGATCACCTTCTTGCCATCATCATCCATGATGATGCCGCCGCTGAAGTTGACGGAGTAAGACAAGCCCTCTGGCCGGTGACGCGTGAACCTGGGTGTCCCGGCAGGGGTCTCTAGCGGCATGTCGATGGGGGTACGGACGTCAGGTGTCTCCACCAGCGTCTGGGCCCCGAAGCGAGGAGTGTCGAGTGGGGTGGCTCCTCGCGGAGTAGGTAGAGGTGTGTAGCTTCCAGGAACAGTCAGCCGTGCAAAACCTGGCGTAGATGGCGATGCTGTGGCTGGTGTGGGGGCAGGCAAAGAAGGGGAGGGTAAAGAGCCTCGTCGAACTCGATTGCTGCTTGTTGGCCAGCGTCAGAGTCCGACGAGTTATAATTGGCAACAACTCGATCTATAATAGATGGATCGAACTCGCCAAATTCGTGAACGTGTTGCAAAGAAACACGTCTTGTCCATCGCACAGCATGCTTGCATTGATTACAAGGACATAAGACCCTCGTTGAGAGATAGGTGTTTCGGTTGGACGGTCCC
Organism: Adiantum capillus-veneris; assembly: GCF_014529385.1. Taxonomy (NCBI): domain Eukaryota; kingdom Viridiplantae; phylum Streptophyta; class Polypodiopsida; order Polypodiales; family Pteridaceae; genus Adiantum; species Adiantum capillus-veneris. The sequence continues at coordinate 82,771,907 of NC_140949.1, forward strand.
ACATCCTCGTCACTACTCATAATGAGGATAAAAATCTTATAACCTGGACAACAAATTTAATATTCTATTGGCATTCTTCGTCTTATCTATCTCTCTCTCTCTCTCTCTCTCTCTCTCTCTCTCTCTCTCTCTCTCTCTCTCTCTCTCTCTCTCTCTCTCTTCACCTCACATTCTCTAGTCATGTCCAATCCCCGCACACCTCGGTCTAGAGGTGCACGGAGATCAGAACCACCGGGTTATAATCTCGTCTTTATTGGTCAATACCTATATTTGTGGGTACAAGAAATCTACACACCCACGTCTACATGATACTGCATGTAGTGGACCAAACCCCTTTGCCTCTTCTCTAGCTGTAGCACTTCACAGCATCTTAACATCTTTTCACAGTAGATCTTTTCACTATTCGTCTATCTCTAAACCCTAAACCGTAAGTAATTCTTGTGTGGACTCGATCTAACGTAAATAAGCGTAAATCTAACTAAAAATAAACTTTAATCTAATTTAGCATAAGTCTACATCTAACCTAATCTTTAACGTCTTTTGGGATAGTTTCCTAAGACGTTAAAACTCTCTTCTTCTTGTGTGTGTGTGTGTGTGTGTGTGTGGGTAAACCTAAATAAACTAAGTCTAATCTAATATAACATAAATCTAAATCTAACGTAAATTATGTGTGTGGGTAATTAACCTAAATAAACCTAAGTCTAATCTAATATAACATAAATCTAAATCTAAATTCTTCTTCTTGTGTGTGTGTGTGTGTGTGTGGGTAAACCTAAATAAACCTAAGTCTAATCTAATATAACATAAATCTAAATCTAACGTAAATTATGTTATATTAAAAACAAAGAGCTAAACTAACAGGGATTATAAGAACCTTAAAACTGATTTAACACATAATTTTTCACATAACTCGGCAAGAGTTGGCATTCTCATCACTAAAGATGTGAGAGTTAACTTCCGGCGGTGATGCTGCCTCATCTCCATCCACATCTGACGACAGCAATTGGCCCTTTAGACCGTTCTTGCTCTTGTTACTAACTTTGAAGTTGTTGTTGAATGACTAGAGGTTGTCTAGATGGTCATTGTGTCGGGGATGTAGTGACTCTTGTCGCCCTAAAGATCCACCTTCTTCCCTATCTTCTGAAGACATTTCACCAGTACTTTTGGATCGACGGAGCCCACCATGAGTGAAGGCAGCAATACCCTATATTCCATTGAGGGCTTTCTTCACCCGCTTCATGCAGGCATCGCAGTCTATGGAGACCTAAATCTAATCTAATATAACGTAAATCTAAATCTAGCATAAATAAACATAAATCTAGTTAAAAATAAACCTAAATCTAATCTAATTTAACTTAAATAAACCTAAATCTAATTTAACGTAAGTCTACATCTAACCTAATCTTTAACGTCTTTTAGGATAGTTTCCTACGACGTTATAACTCTCTTCTTCTTGTGTGTGTGCGCGTGTGTGGATGTGTGTGCCAATAAAAAGAGATAAATGGTATAACCTTTCTATCACCCATGCCAAGTATGATAGATTGATTATGCCATTTCCCTCTTGAATAATAGGTCTTGCAGGTCTTGAGTTCAACTCGTCGTCGGCTAGATCTTTAGGTCTTTTAATTTTAATTAGTTTCCTACGACGTTAAATTAGTTTCTCTCTCTTTCTCTCTCAATGTGTGTGCGTTTTTTTGGATTGCATGCATGTTTTCTCTCTCTTTTCCTCTCTCAATGTGTGCGTTTTTTGTTTATGCATGTTCTCTCTCTCTTTTCCTCTCTCAATGCGTGCATTTTTTGTTTATGCATGCTCTCTCTCTCTTTTCCTCTTTCAATGTGTGTGTGCATTCTTTGTTTATGTATGTGTGTGTGTGTTTTTGTTTATGTTTGTACTCTCTCTCTCTCTCTCTCTCTCTCTCTCTCAAAAACACTATGTGTGTGTGTGTGTGAGAGAGAGATAGAGGGAGAGAGAAAGACGGGAAGGGAACATGAGAATGAGGAGAGGGAAGCAGCATACCTGGCTCTCCTTCCTCTCCTCGTGCGTGTGTGTGTGTGTGTGTGTGTGTGTGTGGAGAAGAAAAAGAGAGAGAGAGCGTTACCTGCTCCTTGCTTGAGGGCGCCGAAAAACTCAGATCTGAGATCTGAGTTTTTGGGCGCGCTCGATTATTTTTTTTAGCCCAGCCGGCGTCGCTATGAGCGTCGGAAATTTACAAAGAAATTTGCGACGCTCATAGCGACGCCGGGAAATTTGTTTTTTGAGCGTTGCTGTGTGAGTGTCGCTAATATGAATAGCAAAATAATACTGATATAGTAACAAAACAAAACAGTAGTTTAACACTAAAGTAATGGTATGATTATAATAACCATATTGTACTGAAACTCTAATAGTGAAAATGGTATTATAAGTTTTACAATACCGGTATTATGGCTCTATCATGTTGGGATGGGTACAATGTGGTACCACAAAACCGAATAATAAAAAAACATAATAGTATGACAATAACATCAATTCGGTAAGGGTAGATGACAATACTGGTATGATGTTATCATACCGGTATGATTATACCCTACCTGTATGATTACATCCTACCGGTATGATTACATCCTATCGGTATGATTACATCCTACAGTATGATTACATCTTACCGGTATGGTTATATCCTACGGGTATGATTATATCCTACCGGTATGGTTACATCCGACCGGTATGGTTAGATCCGACCGGTATGATTACACCCTAACGGTATGATAAAATCCAACCGGTTTGATGTTATCCTTCCGGTATAATGTTATCCTACCGGTATGATGTTACCGGATGTTATCCTACCAGTATGATTTTATACTATCTAGTAGAATAACATCATATTGGTGGGATAACACTATACTGGCAGGATGTAATCATACCGGTATGATAACATTATTAAACCGATTTTATAGCTGTTTGACATTGTCTGTTGATAGAGGTCTCTTTCCTAAGGGAAGAATTATCCAAATACTTGGAGCGTGAGGAAACCTTTGGTCTCTGTGTCACATTTGTGATAGACATGATAATTCAACCAATGCTACCTGAAACCATAGTCTTGCCTGCACGAGTTTCAGCTCCTGGACATAGTGTTGTTCTCATTGATGTGTGATATGCTTCTGGTGTAAAAATTCATGATCACAATCGCTCAAGCCATGTTCTTCTATTGCCTTGTTCACATGCATACCATGCATTCTGCTATGCTCACTTGGCTGAGAAAGGAAAGTGCCTGCTTAAGGATTGCCCCGGAGTTATTTTTGTAGAAGACTAATCCCTTCTAAAGAAGAAGCCACTTGCACCATGCCCAATAACAGGTGAGAAAGTTGTTTTAACGTGTAAGATACACACCATTGTTTTAATCAGGTGTTTGATTTTTGTCTTCTCTAATGTTTTTGCAGAGTCAAGATGCTTCAGAACTACTGTCGGTAAAGACACAAGGAACGATGCAGTGCCGCCTGCATACAAGACACCTGTGGAGGTTTTGCTTGATGAAAGTGTCCTTGGTAATGCTGAGAAACCTGTTTCGGAAACACCATATGAAAACTTTGAGGTAAAGGAGCAGAGTACGACTGGTGCTGAAGGGAAAACCCAGAATGAGGAAGACGATGTGTTGCTAGACACTAGCGTGCAGGTGACAAGATTAAAGACCCCGAGAAAAAGAGGCCAATGTGGCAAGAGTATGTTTTTTCATTGATTAAGGATCTAATAAGTGATATTTTGCTGCACAGCTTTCTAAAGCTGATAGTCGTGTAGATGTCAGGCTAGAGGGAAGTTCCGAGGAGACCCTTGCCCAACATATGAGAAAGGCAAAATATAAATAAATCAAGAAGACTGCAGATGGGAAGCTTGAAATGGAGCAAAAAAGCAAGGAAGAGGAAGAGAACCAGGGGCAGCCAGAAGAGGAGATGGACATAGAAGACACTAAGGAGATGTAGAATACGGCACAAGTTCTGACCATAAACCCAGAGCCTGCAAAAGATTATAGTTTGCCCCCCCTATGTTTCTTTTTATGTAACCACTTCTAAAATTAATATAACTTTCTTTCCCATTTGACGTCTCTTTCATCTTGTGCCTAATTTTTGAACATTGTGTATTTTTATTGTATGATTTCAATCTGTAGATATTTCCTAATTGCATATTTAAATTTGATTCTTGTGTAATTTTGCATTTGCAGATATGTTTTCACTTGAAGAATGGCACCTTGTAGATAGGTTCAGGGATGACAAGCAGAATGGCAGGGCTGACATTTGTGCAATATGGAATTGGGTGTTGTCTCCTCTAGTGCTCGTGTTTCCTCTATGGTATAGACCGTGTAAAAGAATTGCACTGATATGGCGAAGGCCACCACCTCCGTTGAGCATCTAGTGTAGGGTTCTCATTTTGGACCTTAATGGCTTACTGCTCAAGAAATTTGATGTAAAATATGGTGAAGAATTACCCTACTGGCCGAAAATGCGCCATGTTGTTGAAGGGGATACACAGTTTTGGGTAAGGCCCGATGCAGAAGTGTTTTTTGTTTCAGATGATTCGAAGTGTGGATATAGAGCTGCTACGAGTTTGAGAAGCTCAAATGCACGCTAGTGTTCCCAAACCAGCACAAAAAATTCAATAGAGTGGTTAGTTAGGCATAGTGCACAAGGGCCCCTTTTAAAATGGGCAGGACAGATAAACCGGTGTTCCACAAGAATCTAAAAAATTTTCCTGACCTACCACCTGAAACACTTATCTTTGATGATTCTGGATATAAGATAATGTTTAATTCATTGGGGTCATTACTTGTTTTTCCCAAGCTAGAAAAGCAGTCTAAAGAAGTGCGCGCCTATTTTCTGTCAACCACTGTCATAAACTGGCTGGCACACTGGTTGATCTCTAAGGACAGAATTGAGTATACAAAGAGGACTGTAATTTGTGAACACGGACAACTTGACGACACCTATGTGCGTCATTTTTATTAGAAATGGCGGATTGACTTTTTACAGAAGAAAGGAACATATTTTTTTTGTAAAACAATAGCTTCATAAAGTCTGTGAAGTGGGTGACTTTTGTCGATGTATCTTTTTGTCGATGGATGTAAATGGAGAATTACTCAGCCTTTTTGTCAATCAATGTAACAGAATTCATGTATAATACATTTACAAGCAAGTTGCACGGAAATACGTTGTATTCTAGATTTGAAGTATCTTGCAAATAAAAGGAGAGAGGGAGAGGGACAAAGAGAGAGAGAGAGAGAGAGAGAGAGAGAGAGAGAGAGAGAGAGAGAGAGAGAGAGAGAGAGAGAGAGAGAGAGAGAGAGAGAGAGAGAGAGAGAGAGGCTGATTAGGGTTTTTTAGAGAGTGCATCTTCTGGCGAAGGAGGAGGAGAAGCAGGCAGCAGGAGGGTTGGCAAGAAAGTTGTCAATGTTGCATCTTTCCTGGTTAGATGGACTGACAAGAGTCTTACCATAACCTGAGAAAGACTTGTCGAGCAATGAGAAACCCGAGCGAGGAGAAAAGTTATTTTACAAGTATTCAAACCATGTCATGATCCACAACATAGTTTTCTCTAGTGAATATGAAGAGTCACACTCATCATCAATAACGACACTGCGCCTCTGACACTTCTCATGGATGTCAATATTTTTTACATCAGTCACCATGGTTTTTGAAATCCCCTCGGCATAAACCGGCAACACACTTCCATATAAAGAAAATAGATAAGACTCACAATCCACAAGTAAGCAATATAGAACCTACATCATAGAAACAAGAAATCTAAAATTGAAATTGTTGTTTGAATCATTATCCATAATTCCTAGATAATGAACAATGATAACAAAAAAGTAATAAAATAGCATACAAGTATGATGTGAACATAAATTAGAGATCAAAAGGAAGAGTAAGGTGGAGTCTGACTAGTCATCAAAGGGGTGGACACGTGAAGGCATGTCACCCACATCATCAACATCAAGAGAGATTGAAGCCCCTTGTTTTCTCCACTTTTTAGGACGAAGTAATGGTTGCACATAATCTGAAATCAAAGCATCATCACTATCAACAGCTACGCACACCCGCCCTCTATCTAAGCATGCTGCCAAAATTGGAGTTGTATCACATCCAAACTCTAAACAAAGACCTCCATGCCTACAAAGAAGCTCCACAAAACATGCAACAAAAGAATGACTTTGTTGAAGGCCACCGCGCCATGGCTCTCCTGATGAGATGATCTCGTCTAAGAGCACTCTGGAAGGTGGTGCATCATGTAAGAGTCGAAAGGATTCATGCTAGTGGGGTGCTCTCAACCACAAACCAAAGTGGTTGAATGCCAACCCTATGCACCATAAGTAGGAGAGCACAATGACACTACACCACATGCAACATAGACAATAAGAACAACAACACTTCACACCAAATGAGAAACAAAGAAGTTAGTATATAGAAGAGCATTACCTCAATCCGCCGACCACCAAAGCTATTGCCATACCCGAAAGCTTCATGATGACCGCAATGCGATGATGAATAGCCATCTCTGATGCACAACAAAATCTCTCAACCCAGCCAATGGTATCCTCTGTGAGGGATTCTCAAAACTAAAATAAAAAACACACAACCATAAAATAAAAAAGTATTGTACAGAAAATATGACGGTAGCACAAACCTACCATAGAGACCATGATCAACAACCACCCAGAGTCTTGACAACGTCGAATATGCAAGCTCGTGTCTTAACACAGCGGTCCGTTTTGATTTTCAATAATGATTCAAAAACTTTTGAGAATTATGGCCCACTAGTAGCTTTAATTTCATTTATTTTACAGTTCTTAAAAACTCAAGAGAAAAAAACCTCATGTAGCCAGTCATGTCGGCGTGGATGGCTATAGATAGTTGCAAAGGTAACCTGATGATATTGCAGGAATACCAGTCTCATGATAATGGTGCCTCTTCTCATGTTTTGGTCAAAAAACCAGCTCAGCTACATTATCGATCATACTCAGCTTAATATGGAAGCAACAGAAGTATCTCGGCCATCCTCGATCAATCATGTGATCGACCCCACTTGCAGCAGCTGCGTGAACTAGAGCACTACTAGCCACAAAGATTAGCACCATTTCGCCATATTGTTCACGCAGCAAGTTGCAACAAGCTATCAAGGTAAGTGTTGCTCAATTTTAGCACTTCACACGCTTGCAAACATGTGAAAGAAAGCCACTAAATCTATTTCTAGCTTGAGTTGCAAAGGGTGCCATTGAGGAGTTCAGAATACCTGAAAGAGATGATCCAACTCATCCAGAGTCCCAGCCTTCTTGGCGTTTTGCAAATGGGATGTTTGGTCTATTTATTTCCTTTGGACTTCTCCTCATAAGATTAAGGAGCAAGCCGAGGCTCGCACATGGTGCTACGAAGCAGGCATGCATATGTGTTGTCTGTGTTTTGGCTTGCTTCTATGTAAATTGAAAGCTGGCTATTTTTCATGACAAATGCAAGCTTATGCTAAGGGGCAAAGGGATCTTGCAATGATAAGATTGGTTGGCTAAGAAAACTAATAGAAGATTATGGTCTACCAATCATGGTACTTGTTTGGACTGGAATATCCTATGCACCCACAGAGCATATGCCTATTGGCATCCCTCGATGCCTTTTCAGCCCAAACCCATGGTCCCCTGGTGTAGCCCAAAATTGGGCGATAATCAAGGTAGGCATCCAAATGAGTATATATGGAGGCACACAATGATATTTGTATAGCACTGTTCGAGAAAAATCGTTTTTCCAAACATACAAAATTTCTTTACTAGATTTTCTCAAAAGAAGATTTTAGAAAATTATGTTCTTTTTTCCGGGTTTTACATTTTTTTTCTCTATTTTGGGGCGGAATTACTCGTTTTCCCCTAGCCCTCAAGCGGCATTTTTGAAATTGAAAACGGCACGATATTAAGGTGAGACACATTTTTCCTAAACACTGTTGTAGGTCAAGCATTAAAAATCGTCTAACTTGCCTGCGTGTACGTCGAGTTGAGAGGAAGAGCCACTCATCGCGCGTTTGTGGGGGCAGTCTACTTTTTTAGTGATAAAGAGAAAGCTAGGCATTGCCTGCAAGCACGCGCAGTAGTGCAGCAATAGGAGTACAACCTATGATGAGCCAGAGGTCGCGGGTTCGTAGAGCATCTTGAAAACGTGTTCATTTTGACTGCAGCTAGCCGGTTGCATGTGACTAGAAATTGGTTCTGACTGTGTGGCCACGCACGTAACCCATAGCCGAAATGCAGCCAAATATGAATAAGGTTAACAGCTTTATGAGGAGGCTTGCACCCTTAGGGAAAAATAACTTCCTGTAGCCATCCACGCCGGCGTGGATTGCTACAGGTAGTTTGCAAAGCTATCAAAAGCACACCGTGCTCAGTGTCCAAGCCGCGTGGACCTCACCCACCCTGCAAGTCTAGTAGCTGTATCCCATCCACCAAGAGGCCTGACATTCGGCTCATACAGCCATTCTATTGCTCGCCACTAGATAAGGTTCAAAATAGTGTCGGAAAAAAACCGGGGTCTAGTGTATTTTAACCGAGACTATAAAATATCGGTTGGATTTTGAGCTTGCCTATAAGGACACAGGAAAATTTAGACAAGTTTTAATGTAATTACCGGTAAAAGCTTCAAATTTTGACCTAAAAGCCGGGAGAATTTCAAGTTTCCCCTTATTTTGATCGGCTAGGAAAAATGTATTTTTCTAGCCCAGGTTCAAAACATGCATAAAATGTGTGCCAAGTGGGCGAATGAAGTGAAGGACTGAATGAAAGCTTTGACGAGCTAACACCGCCATCGCTATCTCTACTAGCACTGCCACCAAGATATTTTTAGCTCATAAACTCCTAATAATCGGCCCCGCAGGAGCCTGCAACGACTTTTGAACTACCTACAAGTACTACAACACACTTCAATTAAACCCACGTTATCGAATAGCTAAAGCTGCAATAGGAACAAAGTCATGCACAGTAACCTTAAAGCTATGTAAAACAAACTGCCTGTAGCCATCCACGCCGACATGGATGACTATAGGTAGTTTTCAAAGGTACTCGGGAAGAGGTTTCCGCATAGATGATGACTCTTACCTTCCCATGAAGAAGCTTAACGATGTCGTTAGAGACAGTCGAGCTATTGGCAGACTGCAAACCGTAGGAGCCTGTGAGTTTGAGACAAGGCAAGCATAGAAGGCTTGTACCAATGAAATCGTCAAAGAACAAACATAGGGCTGAGAAGCAAGATGTACCACGAATTGGGTAAATTTAAAATTTCTTCTGGAGATTTGCCCAAGAGAAATGCAGGGCAGACAATTGGGTTTGTGTTTCAGAAGGGTAGGTGAAAATTTCCATTATTGTATAGTAATGATAGGGCATGTTTTTGTTTGGATAGTTCGGGAAAATTGTTTTTAAATATTTGATCTCACTTTGTAAAAATTTATATAGTGAAAATTTTATATTAAAGAAAGCCATGATTGGCGAGTACGCGCACATGAACGTGCAAACCTCCAAAGGAGGCTTGTAGTTATGACTAGAATTTCAAGTTAAAAAATTTGGATGAGATTTAAAACTTTGGTTCAACCCGTTGTAGCAATCTATACACTACCACTACTTTATTTTTCGTTTGTATCAATATTTCTAAAATTGCGCTTGTCACACTATTAATCCATAAGGAGATGTATTACAATTTTTGGGCCACGACATGAACATAAGCTAGTGCTAATGTTTGAAAGTGGATTTTATTTGCTAGCATTTGCTTTTGTGCAAGAACATTTTGAGCTTTGTGCTGCCAATTTCTATCTTTAACCGCTAACATTATCTGGACCGCAAGTAAAGCAGGAGGCTATAATATCAGATGATGTTGGGAAGACTTTTATGCTTGATAGTGATCTACACCAGTTCTACAAGGTAGATTTTAGAAGTGAGGATCAAATTGGTGCAGGCATCGACAGAGTTGCTCACGACAAGAAAGACAACAATGAAGATCATTTAAATGATTATCTACACAACATAGATCACTCATATCAACGCGAGTGTAATTGACATGATTAAGTGCATGCCACTGCAAATCAATTTATATATTTCACTCCATCAAGCCAAGAAGGTGGTCCAGACTGATAAACTCCCAACTAAATATGATGGCTACATTGCATTTGAATTGCCACCAGCTAGTGATTTTTCAGGTTATGGTATGGGTGTTAGATTTTTTACCAAGTATTCTTGATCGTACAATACATCTTTTTTGTCTATTTCACTGTTGATAATGTAGGGTTTTTGGCATGTGTGAGTGATTGAACAATTGAGAAATATTTATAAGGTAAAGAAACTATGAAGGGATTGTTTCTAACCACCATCAAAAATCAAATATGTATATAACAAAAATATTACGCAAGGGTGTCACAAAACATCACAGGTTTTGCTCGGATTATGGTTTGCTCGATTTTGTTTGCTCGGATTTTGGGATTCCTCGACTGAAAAAAGCACATTGATTTTGCTCTATCTAGTCCTTTTGGTGGTGGGCGACTTGGTCGTGTGAAAAAATGAGAAGAGTCAAATAGGGACTTGTATGATACAGTTAAAGGCAAAGTCAGAGAAAGGGATTCTGCCATCATGTTTGTACTATTATTGTACTTATACTGTAATCTCCAACTTGTATGATACCAGTACAAAACATTTAAATTTCCGCCTTTATCAAACCGATTTATTTAAAGCGTAAGGACAAGTAGTGATTCAAAGGGATAAACAAAGAAAATTTTGTATTTTAAAAAGGAAGTTTGGACACAAAATTTAAACAAACTGATTGCTACAGATCAAAAGGCATACTATTGTAGATAGACTCACTGACATCAAGTGATATTGTATATAGTTTTGAGTTGTTGGGATGGGGTATCATGGGGATTTTGATTTCTCGAACAAGATGTGAATATATGAACACCTCTGGCTTTTTGTCCAAAAGCTCGTAGGTCTTCTCATTTATCATAGAATAGTAAAACCCTTTGATAGCATAGGATCCTCGCCCAATGATATTGCCCCAGTCATCTTCAGTGTCTAAATGAAACTCCTCAATAGCTGCAGTGCATTTCACAATATAGAAATCCACTTTTTCTTCATTGTCATTTGGTGCGGGAATAGCAAAATTATCACCAACAATAAGAGCTTGACTGAGGGTGTCATAGTGTCCTTCATACACTGCATCCTCATTTATTTCGTCGTCATCGTATTCCCCTTCCTCTATAGGCTCCAAAATAAGGTATGTCCAGAAAGGAACGTGTGACTTGCTCACACATCTCCTCCACTTTTCCTGTTTACATGCACTATAGAAACAAGACAGTGAACGTGTTCTCAAAGCAGTTGTATCATGCTGTGAATACGCAGATATAGAGTGCATTGAGCGGGTATTTTTTACAGCCTTCAAATCCCAATTTTTTCCCCTTTCGACATCCCCCAATTCAATCACCCAAAAAATCCTGCTTACATAATGGGCGTGGGATGCATAGGTGGCTGTAGCACCATCTGACTTTGGGCAGTTTGGTTGCATTGGTATTGAGTTAAAGCCCTTTTTATCTCACTGCTCCCGCACCGTCGTGTTCTCCCTTACCATGTCCGGATCCAAAAAAGTTCCAAGACATTTTTCATCTCGTAAAAACACTGTATCTGCATTTTATTCAATGGATAGAAGAAGATTAATATACTCTTGGCACAATAAAATTACCAAAAAAAACCACGTATTATAATATTCTGATGTTAGACAAGCATTTTATTACAACTTTGCCAATATTATAGGTCTCTATATTAAAACCACCTTCAGATAATTTTTGTTATAACATGGTATACCTGGCAAGGAAATAGAATGGTCTTCTTGCTTTGAATTGTGAAGCTGCTCCATCAGACCATCCCCAATGACGCCTTATGTTTAGACCAAATTGCTTTAGCCATTCTCTATGTTTCAAAAAATAGTGTTGAACAAAATGTGTGTCATGTTGCTTGTCATCTGAAATGAAGTAGTAAATTTTCTTGTGGATGTCACCTGCATAATATACAAATCATAAATTATTGAAGGCTTAATACAAAAGAAATAATATTGATCTAGGGTGATGTCGTTAACTGCAATTTGGAAATATGTTATGTGCACAAAAATAGTTACTTGACTTGAATACCAGTGCATGGACTGAATCTCATTTTGTTCTTTGAAACTATAATTTTCAGCAACGTCAACAACTGACACAACAACATCTTCTGGAAAGCTTTGTATACATTCCTTATATTGTTCTCCTTGCCATCTATACACAAAACTATGCATTATGTATTTCTTAAGATGGTCTTTGAACATGACTGAGAGATCCTGGCATGATATTTCCTTATGCGACAAGACTTTCCTTTTCTTCTTCTTACCGTCACGCGCAATTCCTACCTCTAGGTCCTCAAAAATATTCACCACAATCTTTTTAGCAATAAATGCAGCCTGTGCAGCACAAAAATCTAACTTAGCCGGGCCACACCTTTTACATTGACTACTCAAGCAAGCAAGGGCATGGAAGGTGGACGTATCTAATTTTGGACACAGTATAGAGTCCAATAAGGCTGTTACACTCTTGATAGGGTTTTTTGGTGCCTTGCATCCACCATTGTCTTTGCATATGTTGCATTGACATTGGAAATCTTTTCCATGCAGACCGAATACAGAACTTTGCATGTGAATTATGGCATCCTTTAGGAAGGACATTTGAACATGGGAAATCCAGCAGCAAGTATATTGGTCTCTCAATTTCCGCACAAAATATGGCTTCATGTACTCAAACGCACGCTTCCTTATTACAATTTCAGGGTATTGTTCTTTGAAGTTGAGAAAGAGCTCCACCTACAATGAAAAACATATATGGTTAAAGAACATTGAAGAAAATTGCAGGTTTTTATTATCTTTGAAGAAAAATATTACATTACTATAAACTAGTATTTTTATTTCAAACCAATATGTTTTTTCACTTAATTGGTTAGGCAAACCACTACATATGATCACATGTCCTTGGTACGTACCAGTGGTATATAAGTGTCAACCAGTTTAAATGTTCTTACTGCTGTTGATGTAAACAAGTCTTTTCATTTAAAACCGGTATGTTATTTACCTAACCAGTACATGTGAGCACTTAACCACGATGTATACCAGTGAGAAATAAGTGTTAAAAAAAAATTAATGGATATGTAAACCAGTACTTTCCTTTCAAAACGATATGTTTTTTACCTATCTGACATGACAAACAGTACATGTGAACACTGGACCAGTACACGTGAACACTTAACCATGATGTATACCAGTGAGAAATAAGTGTTAAAAGTTTTTCACTCGTTATGTAAACCAGTTTCTTACCTAATTGGTATGACAAATAGTACATGTAAGCACTCGACCAAGATGTTTACTGGCATAAAATGTGTAAACGGTTTTGAATCTATTTACTGGTTATGTAAACCGGTATTGTAATATCAAACCGCTATTGGTTTTTATATAACTGGTTATGTTAAGTAGTATGTCTAATACATACCACATATAAACTTGACCGAGCTATAAACTACTGTGAAAATGTGTTAACCAATTGAAATTAATTTACTCGTTATATAACCCGTCTTTTCATTTCAAACCGGTATTGGTAAGTGCATAATTTGTCGGGTTAACTAGTACATCTTTCACATACCACATATATACACTTGACCAAGTTCTATACTAGTGGGAAAAAAGTGTTAAATAGCTAAAATTAATCTATTGGCTATGTAAACCAGTTTTTTCATTTAAAATAGGTATTAGTTATTACATAACTGGTTAGGTTAACCAGTACATCTTTCACATACCATATCAAGAGTTGTTTAAGATGCTTATACTGGTCATGGATACCCATATCCGATATTTATCTACTTTTAACTAGGACCAACTACATATTCAATATTTCCATTCATAGTTTTTTCAAGCGACAACCATACTGCATACGCATACGAGTATGAAAGTATGGTTCAAGTATGGTAAAACTGCAACCATACTTTCATACTTGCCCTCAGCCACTTGTGTATTAGTAAATGCAAACTGCATTCGCTCAGCCCTTCCGATGTATTGCATCGATTTACACACTGCAAATGTTCATGACCCATTGCATACTGAGAACCTAGTGCAAACCTGCAATCTGTATTCGTTCAGCCAGTTGCGTACAGATAACCTAGTGCAAACCTGCAAACTGTATTCGTTCAGCCAATTGCGTAAAGAGAACCTAGCACAAACCTGCAAAAAATTGAATTCGCTACTAGTGCTGACTCGGAGCTGTCAATATTGGGGAGCAACTACCATGTGGAAGAGATGACGCAAGGCTGCGAAGCAAGGAAGGGCATACTATGAACGCTATGCAGGCAGGAGCAGACTCGGAGAGTACAATCGCTAGGAAATTTGGGGTTTTTAATTTAGTCCCATTTGTTTTTACATATCATACACGTGTGAAAGTATGCGTCTGCAAATGTATGTTTCAGCAAACATACGCGTATGATAAAAAACTATGTTTCCATTTATATTCTCCTTCACATCCAATATTTATCTACTCTTAATCTAGGACCAAATACAGATTCCCCTTATTTCCATTTATAACTTCCTTCATATCCAATTTTATATCTACTCTTATCAACCCAATTATAGTGAATATAGGTTATGAATGCAAATATTAGAAAACAAAAACGAATGTAGTGAAGCAAGTTATTACCTGAGATTGTTCAAGAAGATGCACAGGATCTTTAACATATGAATTTCTTCGAATACGCTTTCTGCACACATCCTTCTTATTGGGTGAAACAGGAGTGTTAGACATCCAAAAAGAGAAGATCGAATCTTTCTCATCAGGTGTTATGAAACCACGATGCATGGGTTGTCGAGCACACAAAGAGATTGGCAAATTTCCATCACCTGCTACCCTCAACCGATTCTTTGCAGCTATGAAGTTCCTCTTGTGCAAATTTAGCAATTTTGATGCAGCTGAAACATTCACTTTTGAGGTAGATGTACACTCACCATTCATAAGCATTGTGGTGATGAACCTTTTAAGAAAGAGCTCCTATCCGCTCTTGGGTAATTTGCTTACATCTATTGTTTTGCGTATGGGTTCAACGAAGGTTGTTTGTGCCATGGGCATTTCAAGGTCTCCAAGAGAAGTATGATTGAGAAACTTACAAAAAATATCTGAGCGTGATGCAACATCGAGGGTCTTTGTACGACGCTGATTGAAGAGCATAACAAGGTCATTGCAAAGTCTTTGATGCTTTGCATCATCAGCACCATTTTGATCATTATCTTCCTCACATGCTACCTGCTCAAGCTTGTTCTTAGCACATTGCTCCCTCTTTCTCCTAGCATGATATTCCTTGACCGCATCAACAACATACCTAGCACACAATTCACAGTGAGGCTGAGAGTAGTCACATACAGTGTGAGATTCTTGCTCCATGCTAGAGAGGGAGATATTGAGCGAGGTGATAGGCCCACAGAGAGCAAGAGCAGTATATGACAGAAATAGATGTGTGATAGGCCTACAAAGTAAAACAACAATCTGCGCTCCTACACAGAGAGTTAGAGAGAGACAGGAAAACGAGAGAGCGGGAAGACAAAGAGCTGGCTAATGTGCATAGTTAAGAGCTACAGAGCCATCTTCTATATTTGAAACAGAGGTGTGGAAATAGTAATGGTGTAAAGAGCTGGCTGACGTCCATAGTTAAGAGGTACACAGCCGTCTTCTATATTTAACAAAAAGCTGTGGAAATTCTACATTTAATTCAAAATCTATTCAAAAGAATATATCGAATTGAACTAATATAGATGGTTTTATGTACCAGTTATAAAACCTTTGTCCGAGACAAGGTTTTTGGTCCACCTATTCATGCATCCACCCTTATACATACACAGCTAGTTCAAACTTTCATCTCCATGCTATTAGTGTTGTTTAGATTGCGTAGCTCAAGTTGAGTTTGAGTAAATTTGATAAAGAGAGAGAGAGAGAGAGAGAGAGAGAGAGAGAGAGAGAGAGAGAGAGAGAGAGAGAGAGAGCAAGTGTTATTCAATGACCTTGATCTTTGTATCTACCCCATCAATTACTAGAATAATATTCTCTCTCTCTCCCCACTCGTGCCACTCCTAGCTATTCGCTTCCACAACTCTTGCCTCTTGCTTTGAGCCACGTGAAGAGCCTAAAAATGGCTCTGTATTGTAGGATCAAAGGATTATTTACCAATGAGCTCACAAATAGAGGCATGTGTGCTAAAAAATGATGAACAATTTTATCTAAAGAGGCTATCTAAAATCCTAGTGATATTATTTTTTATTGAGGAGAATGAATCTTCCTATGGAGAGTTGCAAAAAGATTGTAGCTTGGATGAGTCATATGGATTGAATGATAGTGCATGTTGATGAGGTAGAGATGAGTGTCAATAGCGAGCTAAGGCAGAATCGAGGTCACGCTAGTCTGAATAGCTGTGAACAAGCAAGGACAAGAACTATTAGTAGGCAGATGGAGCGAGAAAAGTTGGTCGGCAAGGAGGTTGCGAGCAGCAAAAAGCTTGGCTCAAGGAGAATCTTGAGACGTAGGGAAGCACATGTGTCATTCATGACGTCGCAGCAAGCGGCATCGAGAAAAGGTTCTTTTTAAAAAATCAAATTCATATAGAGGAGTTTATCCTCCTACTAAGAGCATGTTCATGCAACAAAGGTTTCATGTCTCAAAATTTTGTTATAACTATGACAAAAATGGTATATATGACAACAAATCTGGGCACAAATCAACCACAATTGTTTCACCGTGTTTATCTACTTATCAACATTTGTATGGGATTAGACACTTCCCCGACTAAGAAAATAAGAGACCAGTGGTATGACCGTCTTGATGTAGAGCCCCATTACACTACAAGAGGTTGTGTGCTCTTAATGTGACGCTGTTAGCGACGGAAATACATTGGGTTTTTATAACCATCGGCGTCACTAAAACTGTCGCTAATAGCGTCGCTACGAGAGCGTCGCTATAACCGTCGCTATGTGCATCGCTATATAGAGACGCTCATAGCGACGGTTATAGCGACGCTCATAGCGACGGTTATAGCGACATTTACACTGAAGACTATAGCGACGCTCATAGCGACGCTATAGAGCCATAAATAGCGACGGTTATAGCGACGCCTGAGAGAATTTTTTTTTGGTGGCAAGGCATTGAATGCCCTGCCACCCATCAACCATATTGTACTTGATTCACTTTTTAAAAAAAGTGCAAGGGTAGATAATAGACCCAAAATAGTCACCCACAAGACGCATTGTTTGCAAAATTGACAATTGTACACATCATAGGCAAAATGAATTGATTGGCAAATGTAATAATGACAATTGTACAACATCATAGGCATAAAGAATTGATTGGCAAAAGGAACTGCGGTGACAAATGTAATAATATACATGGTTCAAAAAGACGTATAAAATCCATCTCATGATACATAAGCTATGAGAAACCCTAAACTAATGCTATCTAGCTACGGCTAAACTGACGTCGTCTAGCCAGACGTCTCATCGCATCCAAGCGGCGTATCTGTCGGATTCTGCAAAAAAAGACAATAAGACAGCTTTCAGTAAGTATAAACATATAACGACATTTATAAAACAATACAAAAAATAAAAAAGAGTAAACCCTAATACTAACCATGCCGCCGCGAGAACTGAGAATGTCCATCAGGGCATTTAAGCCCTTCCTGCCTGCGTACTCGCGCTCGTACGGTGTGGGATCACGTCCTGTCATCGACCACTGTCAAAACATACAAAGATTTCATTATGTTAGAATTAAAAAACTCATAAATCCTAAACTATCGAACATAAAGAGCAATGTGAAAACACCTACAAAATCGGCCTCAAATGATGCCCATCCACTGCTCCCCAAGTGGTGCGAGCCCCCTGCCTCTACTCGTGCTCTGGCTGCATCCTTTTGTTGCTTCCACTTGTCGAGATTCTCGCGCGCTGCTTTCTTCCCATTCTTCCAATCTTCTTTGGCCAGCCAATCTGGCCTGTTCCACCCATTCTTGATTTCTTTTTGCACTTCGGAACGCTTGTGTTTGCAGTATTCGCGCATTCGAATCTTCATAAGGTCTTCATTGAAGCGCTGATCCCGTGTTGGAATGGGAAACTCATTATGAAGTATGCTGATGACTCTGTTTTTTAAATCACTTGGTACTTCACTCCATTTGTTTAGTATGTAGTGTCTAAACAGCTAAGAGCAAAGACCACGCATGCGCGAGATCGCCTTCTTGCCGTCATCATCCATGATGATGCCGCCGCTGAAGTCGATGGAGTAAGACAAGCCCTCTGGCCGGTGACGCGTGAACCTGGGTGTCCCGGCAGGGGTCTCTAGCGGCGTGTCGATGGGGTACGGACGTCAGGTGTCTCCACCGGCGTCTAGGCCCCGAAGCGAGGAGTTTCGAGTGGGGTGGCTCCTGGCGGAGTAGGTAGAGGTGTGTAGCTTCTAGGAACAGTCAGCCATGCAAAACCTGGCGTAGATGGCGATGCTGTGGCTAGTGTGGGGGCGGGCAAAGAAGGGGAGGGTAAAGAGCCTCGTCGAACACGAGGCGGTGTGGAGGCATCGGTGGCGGAATCCCCACAACAACCGCCACCGCCACCACTAGAGCACCGGTGTCTAGACGAGTGTAAAGCTCGTCTCGTCGACGCCGAAGCTTTGGAGCGCGCTGAATGCTCCGAAAGAGAGGGAGATGCGGATGGAGTAGGAACGCGCGATGATGCGCCAGAGCGATGACGCTCCACGTACCACTGTCTCTGCTGCAGTGACAAAGAAGAAATAAACTCCTCATTATCCATACCTGCATTAAACACACGAATATTTAAACTTAATATTGAATGAATAGAGTAGACAATGACGCAAAGACCATTAAATACAATGACGTAATGACGCATATAAATACAATGACGCAAAGACCATTAAATACAATGACGTAATGACGCATATAAATACAATGACACAATGAATTGAGTGATAAAAGAGGCAAGTCGAAAACTCAGAATTTTCAATCAAAAGATGTGAGCGCGAGTAGAAAAGAGCGTTATACACCATGGAAGGTACTTATAGAGCCAGAGCTTTTACAACACGGAGCAAAATTGTTCAAATACAATATTTGTGGCTTTAAGAGATCTCTCTCTCATCCTCGCATAACTCAGCATAACTTCCTATATCTATATAGAGCTCTGTTTAAACACATATCCTCTGTTTCATTTTGTAGCTCCTCTGCATGCACCCCATATAGAGTAGTAGCATCTTGATGCTCGTCTGGCACCACCGCAGCGGCTTCTGATTGAGCATCTTCTCTGATCTCCTCCATTGATGCCGTTGTGATTGGCACATGGTAGCCTTCATACATCCTTGCACTACGAGGGGCTACCTCTATGACGTACCACCAGTTTGATGTAGACTTTGTAGGATGAAATATTACCTGCCAGAGCCACATAACTTACATGAGAGCTTTCAAGCACATAACTTGTAAAAGGGGGATGTTAACTATTTACATACTTACTTGTTCACAATGCTCGGGTAGTACGAAAGTGTCTCTTAGGTCAGTCCATTTCTTAGTAGAATCCACCTCAAGAAAACCAGACTCTCCTCTACGCACAGTAGCGTTGCGACCCTCCATGATTATCTTGAACCATTGCACGTCGAACAAGTCGACAAAAAATCCTCTGTAATCGATCCTCAAAATCTCTTGCAGCGTGCCGAAGTAAGTGAGTTCCGCCACCACAGGATCTGCATCAGAGGAACGTCGTCGACTAGACTGTTCAAATTTTGCCATGATTCCACAATCTTGAGTAAAACGCTTTTTGTCGATTCGTTCCACCCTAAAATGTCGACCTTTACACCATGCTGCTGTGTATGACTTATACTACAACGAAAAAAGATTATGAGTAGCCGTTCAAACGTTTATAAATAAAGTCACTTGCTAGTCGTACATTGCAAACTTACCTTGGTCGCGCAACCCCGAGAGTACTCCCACTCTTCTTCAGTCACTTCGTCACCGCATTGTTGTGCGCTTTTCAATTGGTTGTGCAACCATCTTAAGCTCATGAAGGTTGGTAGGCTCTCCAGAACCACTGGATAGTGCATCGGTGGTCGTCTTCCCCGTATCCACTTGATTTGTGCCCTTTGTCGCTCTTGCTTTGCATCCTCATATTGTGAAATCCACTTTTGCATCACTGGATTGTGAAGCATGCAAAATCGGTTGATTTTAGCCTCTAGATCTTCCGTCATCTTCTTCTCAACACCGAGATTGCACATGACAATCCCAGATATGCGCTCATCATCTATGGTTCGCCATAGCGTGTCCCGGGATTTATCAAATCCGTCTAGCCACTCTCCAATGTACACTAGGGACTCTGATACCAACCAACCTTCTGCCATGCTACCCTCCGGACGTGCCTTTTGACGCACATATCCCTTAAGAGTTTTCATGAAACGTTCTAAGAAGAACATCCATCTGGAATGAACTGTGCCAGCTATTTCCACCTCATCAACTATGTGAACAAGAAGATGCACCTGAATGGTTAGCATTGTAGTAGGAAAATGTTTCTCAAACATGCACACAAGCTCCGCAGCATTTAGTTTGGCGAATGGTATAGAGTCTACGTTGATCTCCTTTTGTGAGATCCATTGCACCAGCTTTGCAAGTTTGTAGATTGTGTTACGGATGTCGAGAGACAAACATCCCTCAATGGCAACCGGTAAAATAAACTGTAAAGTATGTGCAGCAATGATATTAAAGGCCACATTTTATGCAATGATATTAAAGTCCACTATGAGCGTACCTGACACATTTTATGCCAATCGTGTGACTTCAAACCGGTAAGCTTTCCTTCTTTAGTAAAACACGTTCGGAGCGAGTGCATTACGCCAGTGGGGGTCCGCAAAGATCGAATGGTCTCTTTTACTTTGCGTTCTTGGGCTCCTGTGAAAATCCATGGTGCTTTAGGGAGTTTTATCGATCCATCAGACACTGTTTGCGGCCAATATTGCTCCATACGATCCACATTTCTAAGGTCAACTCTGGCTCCCAAAGTATCTTTCTTGCCGGTCAGATGGTCCCATAGTAGATTACCCACATTCTTGAATATGTGCATTGGATCGAGCAAGTGATTGATCATGAGTCGGGGCCAGTATGGTAACTCATACCATAGAGATAGTCTCTTCATCCCTGGAGGCAATCCGTCATCGCACATCTCCTTCTGCTCTAACCATGCTTGTGCAGACATCCTTGGTGGCTCTCTTCCCAAAAAGCCGTCGCGTAACACATGATTCTCTGGAAGATACACTTGATGACCTTCGTAGATTTGCTTCTTCAGTGAGGGTGCCCTACGTGCATTCAGTCTAGGTCCACATGTGACACATGCTCTGTATCCGCTTGTTTGAAGCCCTGCATGTATACACATGATAATAGATCAACTATGGGAAAAAACAAGATTTACAATGTCTGAGTGAGGAGTGTCAATAGATCACCTGAGCATTCTGTTAGCCCGGGATAGTCATGCATGGTCCACATTAGAATGCCTCTGATCAAAGCATTCCGTCGTCCTGTGTGTCGGCTCATATCCACCACCTCTATGCCAATCCACAATTGTTGTAGCTCTTCCAATAGTGGACGAAGATACACATCCATATTCCCCACTTTATATCGCCCTGGCACAATCAAGCTTAGCCATAGGTGCCCCTTCTTCGTAGTCAACCACGGGGGAATGTTGTAGTTGACGATGACAATGGGCCATACACTGTAAGATGTTGATCTTTGACCAAATGGATTTACGCCATCCATAGCCAGGCCTAAGCGCAAATTTCGAGCTTCCCTGGCAAAATCCGACCATGTTCTATCTATATGTTTCCACGCTACGCAATCTGCAGGAATTCGTAGCACACCATCCGAAGATTTATTCTCCTCATGCCATGATGCTAGGGCGGCCATGGACTTACATTCGAAGAAATGCTTGATGCAAGGAAGCGGAGGGAAATGTCGCAAAACCTTTTGTGGAATTTTTGTCCCGTGGAGATCTACTCGATATCTTTCGGAATCACATTTCGGACACTTCTCCATGTCTATGTATTCCCCTCTGAAAAGAATGCAGTCATTAGGACAAGCGTGGATAGAATTGTAATCCATCCCCAAGTTTCGCAAAATCTTTCTTGCTTCATCTCAGGAATCTGGCATCACATTGTCAGCTGGTAGTATGTGCTCTTTTAGCAATCTACACAACATAAAAATATGATACAGTCGTGTAAAAATCTATCAGATCATTATACATTTAGAGTTTTATTAAAGTAAACTAATTGTAATAGATCACCTGAAAAGCGCTGTGACGCTAGTGTCACTCCATCCAAACTTTGCCTGCATGTTGAGAAGAACCAGGAGTGCTTTCAATCTAGACATACGTGCTCCATTATACAATGGCGTATCGGCTTCACTTTTCATATCATCATAGATAAGCCTTTCTGAATCCATGATCGTCTCGATCATTTCATCAATCTCGGGCTCAAACATTGCCTCGTTTGGAATGTGCTCTGCATGATCATCCCCCAAGCTGTCAGAGGCTACATCTTGTGGCCTCACATATGCTGCTTGACCAAAGCGCCTGCGAACACGTCTATTGGGTTGCAAGATTGCTGCTTGTTGGCCAGCGTCAGAGTCCGACGAGTTATAATTGGCAACAACTCGATCTATAATAGATGGATCGAACTCGCCAAATTTGCGAACGTGCTGCAAAGAAACACGTCTTGTCCGTCGCACAGCATGCTTGCATTGATTACAAGGACATAAGACCCTCGTTGAGAGATAGGTGTTTCGGTTGGACGGTCCCACATCCTCGTCGCTACTCATAATGAGGATAAAAAACTTATAACCTGGACAATAAATTTAATATTCTATTGGCATTCTTCGTCTTATCTCTCTCTCTCTCTCTCTCTCTCTCTCTGTCTCTCTCTCTCTCTCTCTCTCTCTCTCTCTCTCTCTCTTTACCTCACATTCTCTAGTCATGTTCAATCCCCGCACACCTCGGTCTAGAGGTGCAAAGAGATCAGAACCACCGGGTTATAATCTAGTCTTTATTGGTCAATACCTATATTTGTGGGTACAAGAAATCTACACACCCACGTCTACATGATACTGCATGTAGTGGACAAAACCCCTTTGCCTCTTCTCTAGCTGTAGCACTTCACAGCATCTTAACATCTTTTCACAGTAGATCTTTTCACTGTTCGTCTAACTCTAAACCCTAAACCGTAAGTAATTCTTGCGTGGACTCGATCTAACGTAAATAAGCGTAAATCTAAATAAACGTAAATCTAATTTAACGTAAGTCTACATCTAACCTAATCTTTAACGTCTTTTGGGATAGTTTCCTACGACGTTAAAACTCTCTTCTTCTTGTATGTGTGTGTGTGTGTGTGTGGGTAAACCTAAATAAACCTAAGTCTAATCTAATATAACATAAATCTAAATCTAACGTAAATTATGTTATATTAAAAACAAAGAACTAAACTAACAAGGGTTATAAGAACCTTAAAACTGATTTAACACATAATTTTTCACATAACTCGACAAGAGTTGGCATTCTCATCACTAAAGATGTGAGAGTTAACTTCCGGCGGTGACGCTGCCGCATCTCCATCCACATGTGACGACAGCAATTGGCCCTTTAGACCGTTCTTGCTCTTGTTACTAGCTTTGAAGTTGCTGTTGAATGACTAGAGATTGTCTAGATGGTCATTGTGTCGGGGATGTAGTGACTCTTGCCGCCCTGAAGATCCACCTTCGTCCCTATCTTCTGAAGACATTTCACCAGTACTTTAGGATCGACGGAGCCCACCATGAGTGAAGGTAGCAATACCCTATATTCCATTGAGGGCTTTCTTCACCCGCTTCATGCAGGCATCGCACTCTATGGAGACCTAAATCTAATCTAATATAACGTAAATCTAAATCTATCGTAAATAAACGTAAATCTAGTTAAAAATAAACCTAAATCTAATTTAATTTAAGTCTACATATAACCTAATCTTTAACGTCTTTTAAGATAGTTTCCTACGACGTTATAACTCTCTTCTTCTTGTGTGTGTGCGCGTGTGTGGATGTGTGTGCCAATAAAAAGAGATAAATGGTATAACCTTTCTATCACCCATGCCAAGTATGATAGATTGATATGCCATTTCCCTCTTGAATAATAGGTCTTGAGTTCAACTCCTCGTCGGCTAGATCTTTAGGTCTTTTAATTTTATTTAGTTTCTTACGACGTTAAATTAGTTTCGCTCTCTTTCTCTCTCAATGTGTGTGCGTTTTTTTGGATCGTATGCATGTTTTCTCTCTCTTTTCCTCTCTCAATGTGTGCATTTTTTGTTTATGCATGTTCTCTCTCTCTTTTCCTCTCTCAATGCGTGCGTTTTTTGTTTATGCATGTTCTCTCTCTCTTTTCCTCTCTCAATGCGTGCGTTTTTTGTTTATGCATGTTCTCTCTCTCTTTTCCTCTCTCAATGCGTGCGTTTTTTGTTTATGCATGCTCTCTCTCTCTTTTTCTCTCTCAATGTGTGCGTTTTTTGTTTATGCATGTTCTCTCTCTCTTTTCCTCTCTCAATGCGTGCGTTTTTTGTTTATGCATGCTCTCTCTCTCTTTTTCTCTCTCAATGTGTGTGTGCATTCTTTGTTTATGTATGTGTGTGTGCGTTTTTGTTTTTGTTTGTACTCTCTCTCTCTCTCTCTCTCAAAAACACTATGTGTGTGTGTATGTGTGTGTGTGTGTGAGAGAGAGAGAGGGAGAGAGAAAGAGGGGAAGGGAACATGAGAATGAGGAGAGGGAAGGAGCATACCTGGCTCTCCTTCCTCTCCTCGTGTGTGTGTGTGTGTGTGTGTGTGTGGAGAAGAAAAAGAGAGAGAGAGAGAGAGAGAGAGAGAGAGAGAGAGAGAGAGAGTGAGGGAGAGCGTTACATGCTCCTTGCTTGAGGGCGCCGAAAAACGCAGATCTGAGATCTGAGTTTTTCGGCGCGCTCGGTTATTTTTTTAGCCCAGCCAGCGTCACTATGAGCGTCGCAAATTTACAAAGAAATTTGCGACGCTCATAGCGATGCCGGGATTTTTTTTTTTTGAGCGTCGCTGTGTGAGCGTCGCTAATATGAATAGCCTCTTGTAGTGTTACTTGTACATCACTATTTATGCTGTTAACCGGTAACCCTAAACCCTAGGTTAGCTAGAGTATACCAGAAACTCTAGGGTTTGGGTGTAATTAATAAACACCGGATGATGGTAGCTCATTAGGAGCACCAAGTTGTGTGAAGACCTAAAATGCATTGTTTATTGAGTATACCAAAAACTCGTGTTGGTTAAGAGTAAACCTAAGACTATGTGTGTCATGAGAGTGTGAGTTGAATTCAAGGGGGCGATGATAGTTGAAAAAGTGCCAATTTTAGTTGAAGGGGGTGATTATTGGGGTTCAAGCCATCTTGGGCAAACTCTATGTGTGAACACATTGTACAAACCTTTTATAAGGCTCTAAACACTAATGAACTATATCTCTTTCATTTTCTCCAGTCGTGCCTTATCTCCATCTCTCCCTCTCTCTGTCTTGTCTGCTCGTCTACTTGCCATGTCCATTCGAGAAGCAATAGAATTTTGGCTGCACAAGCTCCAACAAAAACCACAAGGCTGTGTTACTAAACTTCCTCAAATATGTCACCATTCAAGAAAGCAGTAACAATGTCTGACAGATGTACATCCCAACCAAAATGAGTTGCCAATGCAGATAGAAAATGCACGGTAATCATACAACAAGTGGGAGAAAATGTCTCTTCATAATCTATGCCTTTTCGTTGTGTGTAACCCTTTGCAAAAAGTCTAGCCTTTTAACGATCAATCTCACCATCCGGCTTGCGTTTAAACTTATAAACCCACTTTGTACAATGGCCTTTTTCCTCGGAGTCAAGTCCATGTGTCATTTTCTATAAGTGCATCATATTCTGATTGCATGGGAACCATACAATTTTATGATTCTTTTTGCTTCATCAAAAGATAGAGGCTCCTCAACGTCACATAAGCTAAACATAGCCAAAGCATAACAATATGATGCTTGAGATGCATGGTGAGAACCCGAATGAGTATGACTAGATAAAGGTGCATCCAATTTTTTGTCACACAAAGTATGCACCAACCATTTTGGCATACCTCTAGCTTGCACACTCTCGGCACTTTCCTCATCAAGTACATCATGTACATTTGCATCAGTAATAGGCTAATCTGTAACATTTTTAGAAGCCACCATAGGTTGTACATTTTCTTCATTAAGGATTACTTTCAAACTTCCACTAGCGAAAAAAGGAAAAAAGTGTCATAAATATCATGTGAGCTTACATAATTGTCTCTAGTACATGACAGCAAGGGCTGGACAAAATCTTCCACAAACACAACACCCATGAAACCAAGATATGATTTTTTTTTTGCGGATGATACAACCTATAATCTTAACTTTCAGCACTATAATCAACAAAAACATGGAATCAAATGGCATCAAGTGTGTCGTGGAAAAGGTAAGGAGAAAGACAAAGTCACATCACAAAGTGACTATGGCCGAGAGAAGAAGGCAACGGAGACTAAGGAAGCCAAAATGAATTGACATTGTATCAACCTCCAAGAATTTCCTCTTGGACATGGTATGGATCCATACAACCTATTGAAAGAGATAAAAGGTAAGGGTCCTAATATCTCATGGCCTCAGTTTCTTGCAGTATGCCCATAAGTTAGGAGGGATTTAACGAAGGCTGTTATCACTAGGAGAAAGGTAAAAGAGACTGTGCCTATTGTAAACATTTCACAAGCTGAAATGAATGAGGATATTACATATGTGCTAGACTGTTACATCAAAGGAAGGCTGGTTAGGAAGGTCTAGTGGATGGGGATGCACAAATTTGCATCCTGACCGAAGGACTTATGGAAAGACTAGGCATTCACATCCATGATACACTTTAAATCAAAGTGAAAATATCAAACAATAGCAAGGCTAGGTGCCTAGGAATTTGTAAAAATGTCTTTGTGGAGGCCTTTGGCGTTAAGAAGGTGGTGGATTTTTATGCTATGTCAACCAAGGGACGTTATGAGCGGGATGGAAACACACGTAATGCCTTTATAACGACCCGACACACACTCTTGGGATGATACACACACACTATGCGGCACCACTCGGCTTACACAACACACTTGGGCGAGACAGGGAACACACCGATGGAGCGAGAGGAGAGAGACTATCCGTTTACCCACGCCACACGGAGAGAGAGACCCACACACACACACACCCAAAAACTCAGCTCAAAAGAGGATAATTTTTTATGTTTAGATACAATAGATCTTGGACAAACACCAATGGGGAAAACAACTCACACAATATGGGCAAAAGATGCCGGATACAATCACAAATTGGAGTAGAAGCTTCGCTCATAGGAGAAACTTACACAGCCAAAGTAGCAAAAAATGAGTCCGGAACGGCCCAAAACCCTAGTCTACAATGTTAAAGTGCTCAAATCGGACCTCGGATGAGCAGTTTACGGCCAAAAGAGGCTCCAAAATGAGCAAAAACGCAGTTGCGGCTGTTCCTCCTCTTCTCTCGACTTTTTTTCTGGTCTTCTCTCAGTTTTTTCAGTTTCCACACTTATCTTTCTTACTTGGGCACCCTTGGCCTTTTTGTTGTCCTCAAACGGACCCCAAACAGGCCAAAAATTGACCTCGCAGTGCATAGTTGTCACCTTTTTGCATCCATCCACACACCTGGCACTCATCTTTTTCCAATAACGCATCCCAAAACCACGTGAAGTGGCCCCAAAATATGGTCCTCATGATGACCTTTCAGCATAATTATCACAAGAAAACACCCACGTTGTGTCCGTACTATCCACGTGCAAGTATTGACCCCATTCGACCTCCTGATGCCACTGGGATGCCATCTGACGCACCTACTTACCTCATGTCGTCGGCCCGCGGATATATTTTTCGAGAAGTTTTGCGCGCTACCAACTCCTCATTATTATAGAAAAAACACACTGGTATTCATGATAGTGAAAATCGATGCACTATGTACACCCTATCCTACCTGTACACATGTGGGCCCCACGTAACCACCTGGCTATGGAAAATGGACAATCCTTATTTTGATGCACCATGCATGGATATGTACATATGCGCAATCCCTTGCTCCAAGAAGCTCCTGACATAATTTTCCAATCCCCTAGCCTGCTAGATCATTCATGATCAGTAGCAGCAAAAAGCGAGATGAGACTCGCAGCGTCAGAGGTGTCCTCATCCTTCACACACCTTACTTGTTCTGCAAACATCTCATCTTGTTCCACCATCATCAACCTGGCATGATATCATTTAAGACGCAATTCATTTACCCTTGACTTATGTAAAATCCCATCCACGTTAGCCAATTGATCTGTACCATTTGGAAAACACTCCACTACCTTGAAAGGGCCTTCCCACTTAATCTGAAACTTCTTTTGGAAGGTGTTGTCCAGCTCACTATTGTAGCGCAAAACCAAGTCATGCTTCTTGATACCCTTACTTTTAACCTTTTCATTTATCTTTGCCAAAGCCCTATCTTGCATCTACCAATAATGTTCCAATGAACGCATCCTATCCAGTTGAACCTCTTGTAACTGTAAGCACCTCTCTTTGAATGCATCACTAGACGGCCCACGTATCTTCTCTAGTATCTTTACTGCAGGAAACTCTACCTCCACATACAATAATGCTTCTTTTCCATACATCAAATGAAATGGAGTAAACCCTGTACCTCTCTTCACCAAAGTACGGTAAGCCCATAATGCACTAGGCAATTCCAAAGGTGACTACACTTATCACTTTTATCTTCCCTTTTCCTCTTGGGTTAATCCATTGGTTCCTTCATCTCCCTTAATTTCGATGCCATAATCCTTTGACCTAGTTAGCAACTGTCTTGGCAATGGATACATGTCTCCCCCCATCATTGGTGGCTTATCACATTGCGGGCTAATGTGGCCCAACTCTCCGCAATTATAACATGTGGGTGCCTGTCTCCAGAACCTACCAGGGTGAAAGCATGTTAACTTGTCGCTCTTTTTGTGCTAGTTAGCAGTTTCAAGTTAGCACATCTTCAAAAAGTTGGGCGTCCGGTAAATTTTTTACAAATAATATCAAAATTTATCGGAGGTTGTACATTTGGATTCCTTGTTTCAAGTGCTTTCTATTGATATATGATATGTCATAGATCTTGGAGATGTAGCTCAAGTTATTGTACTAGTTAGTATATGTCAAAATTGTGCTAGTTAGCATTGTCCAGGACATGAAAAAGCGTGATAGGTTAACATGCTTTCACCCACCATTGATTTGTCCAACAACATTCCTAGGTCTTTCTTCACCTCTTGGATGATTTGCAAACCTCCCTCGACCTCGATTATTTTCCACTTGACCTAGCATGTTCAGGCTGAGATTCTTCATTAAATCTACAACTTGCCTCATGTCTACCACTTGCCTCATGTCTTGCCTTAGCCCATCATCTTGCACTGTTGTAGTGACCACTGCTAGAATAACCTGACGAGTAATAGAAACCAATGGTTCATGATGACCCCCTGGCATGCGACCTTGTGAAGAGTCCATAGGCTGAAATTCAGACCTCATGGGCAAAGACTCTACTCCTAGATGGCTCATTTTCCGCAGCTTCCACTCTTTGTTCCTTGCCACCTTCAATGCATCTTCATATGTTCTATGCTTCTTTAGCTCCACTCTCCAACATATATTCCCCCAAATACCATCCAAGAACCTGTCCTTCTTCATCATGTCAGGCAGGGGTACTTGTGGTGCTAAGCCCTTGCACATCCGCTCCCATGCCAATGAGAACTTACGTATGTACGCATCTACTGGCTCACCTTCCTTTTGCACTAAAGCTTGTACTTCTTGCCACACTTTGTCAGGATCTTCTGTCTTAACAAACTCCACTTCCAACTCATGATGTAGATTGTCCCAACTCAACCTTACGGGTGGATCAGCCCCACGCAACTCCTCTTCAAATGCTTTGGACCAAACTCGTGCATCACTCTTCAAACAAATTTGGAGAAGACGTAACATCTGCGCAGGGTCATGAATTTGGTTGCTAATGCAGGCAACCTCCATATTTTCCAACAAGTCTTCCACATCTTCATCACTTCTTCCATGAAAATCTGGATAAGAGAAAGCCATGGCTACCCAAGCTACAATGATTTGAGAACCCCTTTGAACACACATGTAAGAACCCAAAACTTTTGACTGACTCAATTCCCAAAAACTTCAATGGAGCTCAACTTTAGATAAGGACAAACACATGCACATCAAATGAGTTTTCATAGTTGATCATCAGAATTACAACAGGGAAAGGACATTCCAGTATCTCTCTTAATCTTCTTGGCCCAAACATAAAGACTATGCGTTGCTGGAAAAAAAACTTTGTGGACACATGAATATTTATCTAGATTCTTTGAGTTAAATGAAAAGGAGTGAATTGAGGGCCATTTTGATCATCCATTAAAGCCAACCATGAAGCTCCCAAGAAGGCACACCTAACTTATCCTCTGATTTTGCCAGAATTTTAGAAGCATAACAACATAAATGGCTCAATAGACCAAAAAACCAGCCATCATAACTTGGAAAAATTTTGGCAGAGTTTCCCCAGAAGTAGAGCAGTAAGAACCCAAAATATAGACTATATATGTATGCATAAACTTCCAACAATAGAACCCGAGCATCAAGTAGGAATCACTAGTACATAGCCTATGGCAAGGTCACGAAAAGGGTGCTCCAGCTACCTGTATCACCGAAAGGATCTCCACATTTGATAAACCTTCAGCTCAATAAAACCTCATGCTATCGACCCTCACACGAAGGCTTATGCAAATCTTGTATAGTCAAGTCTCTGAAACGAATATCTTTCAGACGAAGTCTCAGAAATGACTGGGACTACCAAATAAAACCAAATATGGCTCCACAAAGGCGTACAATGGCAGTTTCCACAAGTAACGTACAATCCAGTAGACAATGCGCTCAAACAGGCGCCAAATGATGCATACCCACAACAACTGCAAGTGACACCGCTGCTAGTATATCATTGTACTCCAGCTACCTGTACCTGTGTGAATCGTCTGTACCTGTACATGTCCCTGTAACCTGTAACCTATAACCTGTAATCCCGAATCTCAAAGCTTGAAGCTCGAAGCAGAAGGTACTCAAAGAAGATCCTTAGTGGGGGCACCAAAAGAATGTGAGCGGGATGGAAACACACGGAACGCCTCTATAATGACCCGACACACACTCTTGGGATGATACACACACACACTATGGGACACCACTCGGCTTACACAACACACCTGACCGAGACAGGGAACACACCGATGGAGCGCGAGGAGAGAGACTATCCATTTACCCACGCCACACGGAGAGAGAGAGAGACACACACACACACCCAAAAAATCAGCTCAAAAGAGGTAAATTTTTGATGTTTAGATACAATAGATCTTGGGCCAGCACCAATGGGGCAAACAACTCACACAATATGGGCAAAAGATGCCAAATACAATCACAAATAGGAGTAGAAGCTTTGCTCATAGGAGAAACTTACACAGCCAAAACAGAAGAAAAATAGTGAAGAATTTGGAAAAATGGACAGTGCCATCGCGTCTGGAACGGCCCAAAACCTCAGTCTACAATGTCAAAGTGCTCAAATCCGACCTCGGATGAGCAGTTTACAGCCAAAACAGGCTCCAAAATGAGCAAAAACATAGTTGCGGTTGTTCCTCCTCTTCTCTCCACGTTTTTTATGGTCTTATCTCAGTTTTTTCAGTTCCCACACTTAGCTTTCTTACTTGGGAACCCTTGGCCTTTTTGTTGACCTCAAACGGACCCCGAACAGGCCAAAAACTGACCTTGCAGTGCATAGTTGTCACCTTTTTGCATCCATCCACACACCTGGCACTCATCTTTTTCCAATAATTCCAAAATATGGTCCTCATGATGACCTTTCAGCATAATTATCACAAGAAAACACCCACGTTGTGTCCGTTCTTATCCACGTGCAAGTACTTATCCACGTGCAAGTATTGACCCCATTCGACCTCCTGACGCCACTGGATGCCATCTGACGCACTTGCTTACCTCATGTCTTCAGCCCGCGGATAGCTTCCTTGAGAAGTTTTACGCGCTACCAACTCCTCATTATTATAAAAAAACGCACTGATACTGGTGATAGTGAAAATCGATGCACTATGTACACCCTATCCTACCTATACACATGTGGGCCCCACGTAACCACCTGGCTATGGAAAATGGACAATCCTTATTTTGATGCACCATGCATGGGTATGTACATATGCTCAATCCCTTGCTCCAAAAAACTACTGACAACGTGACTATCCATTTATCCTAGGAAGACCATGGCTAATGCAAATGCGAGCTTTGGAGGATTGGGAAAGTGGAAAGTTGATTTGCAGGAATGACAATCATAAGAAGGTTTTCTTTGACATGATGGAGAAATGTCAAGAGGAGCTCCATGAAGAATCATTTCAAAGTGAGACGAAGGAAGAGTGGACTAATAGCACTTCAGAAGAAGAAGGTAGCGGTAGCAATACAGAAGATGAGTCTTCCGTTGAATTAATGGGGGTGAGGTCTAATCTAAATAACCAAAAGACCTCTTGTCAACGTTTAAAGGAGGTAGGTTCCCAAGAGAACCAAAATGTGGAAGATGAAGGAATGTTCAACACTTACAAAGGATGAAAGAGAGGAGTTCAAAGGTGTGTTAAGGAAATTTCCTAGTCTTTTTGCTAAAGACTACACCGACGTGCGTGGAGTAGATGATGTTCAACACAAGATCGAGCTAAAGCCAGAGGCCACACCTAAGGCTCAAAGGCTACAAAGGCTAGGAGTCATTAAGGAGCGAGCTTTACTCAAGGAGGTAAGAAATCTTCTAGCAGCAAGTCTCATTTATCTAGTGGAGAATTCAGAGTGGGTTTCTCCCATTGTTGTCACTCCCAAGAAGAATGGAAAATGGAGGGTGTGTGTGGATTACCGTCAACTAAATGAGGCAACAAAAAGAGATCACTTTTCCCTGCTATTTCAAGATGAGATACTAAACAAGGTAGCTGGTCATCACAAGAAGTACATTGTGTGTGATGGCTATTCAGGCTACTTTCAAATAGGTATTGCATTGGAGGATCAGTTAAAAACAACCTTCATCACTCCTTGGGGTTCTTATGCTTTCAGAGTCATACCATTTGGCCTGAAAAATGCTCTTGTTGCAACTTTCCAATGCTTCATGAACATTGTGTTTCAATAATTATTTGAAAAGTCCATTAGGGTTTTTATTGAAGATTTTTGCATTTATAGCTCAAAATCATTACATCTACCAATGGTAGAAGAGGGTTTGAAGAAACTCTACGACATGGGAGGTCAACTCAACCCCAACAAGTGCCACATAGGTGAGGATGAAGTGATCTTGTTTGGTCATAAAGTTTCTTACAAAGGCATCAAAGTGGATCCTTTAAATGAAAAGTCTCTTATTGAGCTACCATCATCCAAGAGTCTTAAGGAGGTCATCTTATTCATTCAAAAGGTGAAGTATATTTCATTCTTCATTCACTTAGCCTCGGAGTTACTTCACCCCCTGCAGAAATCGACACAACAAGTAAAGTTTGTTTGGTTTGATGAGCTTGAAGTATATTTTTGTAACATCAAATTCATTTGGTCAGAACTACCAATACTTATGTCTCCTTGTTGGGAGTACACATTCTTTGTTAGCTCTAGTGTTGGGAAAGAAACAACTGGGGCTATTTTTGTACAACAAGATCCCCACAGTAGTAGGATACGACCAATCTACTTTTCTAGTACGATCATGAATGCTTTGGAGAGAGGCTACACAGAATCAGAACTCATGGTGCTTTCTCTCATGTTTTCCATGAGAAAGTTTAGATCCTACTTGCTACCAAAACCTTTTGTAATTCTCACTGTAGAAAATTGGTTCCCTTGGGTGTCATCTCAAATGAATCTTAGAACTAGGATCTCAAAGTGGATTGTGGAGTTGCAAGAGCTCCAATACTCTTTCAAGGTAGAAGATAGTGTGCATTCACAATTGGCAAGTATTCTCACTTATAGGGTATATGAGAAGGAGATTAAGGTGCCTGAAGTAAAGACCCTACCATTTCCACCACCAAAAAGTTATTCCTAATGCTTTTACCTTTTTCTTTGATGGAGTTTTTTGATGAGCCACATGAAAAGCAAGGGGAGGGCTAGTGTTTCTCAACCCAAGTGGAGACGTGGTCATGAAAGAGAAGGTCAATCTACCAGGTTCAACTAGCAACAATGAAGTAGAGTATGACATACTACTTCATGGTTTGAAGATGTGCATTAGTCAAGGTATACAACGTCTCATGGTAAAGGGGGATGCACTTCTCATTGTGAAGAAAATATGTCTTGCATTTGGGCATGCAAGAATTAAAGCCTAAGGACAAAGGTTCATGTCATCCGTAGGTTGTTTAATCAATTTGAAGACGTGAAATTGTATTATATTCTTAGGAAATAGAATGAAGATGATAATTTACTTGCACAACAATAAGTTACATGTGTTTATAAAGAAGTGTAGGTCATCATGGTGGCAGCAGCTGTGAAGAAACCAGGATACCAGGGATTGGAGTCATTGGCTCTCATTATTGGATACATTTTTAAGGGTAATTTTCCACAAGACTTCATAAAAGCTCGGAAGAGGAGACTCATGAAGAAGGAAAGTTTCTATCTCTTCCTAGAAGGTCCCTCTATCAAAGAGGGAAGGATCAAGTGTGCAAAAGAGTACCAACTATCGAGGAAATTCTAGACATTCTAAAAGGTTTGCATGAAGAGGCATGTGGTGGTCATTTTTCCCAAGAGTTAACCGTGAAGAAGATTATTCTTGCGATGTATGTTTGGCCAGGACTGCATGTGGATGTCTAACATTGGTGTAAAAGCTGTCACAATTGTCAGGTAAATGGATATAGAAGGTTGGTGCATGTAAAGAGTACTTGCAAATGGACCCTTGAAAAGTAGGGCATTGATGCTATGGGTCCTATGCCTAGAACAAAAAATGGCAGACTCTACATTATAGTGGCTATAGATTACATGACTAGGTGGGTAGAGGCTCAAAGTGTGTCAATGGTAAAAGGGAAAACAATGACCAGGTTTGTTCACTCTAATATTTGTTGTACATTTGGCACACCTTTGGAGATTTTTTCTGATAATGGTCCAGGGTTCAAGAAGGATTTACTCATGGAAGTTTGTGAAGAGATTCACATTATCCATGACCATAGCACACCCAACTACCCACAGTCAAATGGTTTGGTGGAGAAGGCTAATGGTGTCATTGTTTAGCATCATTAGAAAGATGGTGCAAAACAAGACAAAGTTGTGAGATGACTTCTTGGATGGTGCCTTATGGGCATATCAAACCACATATAGGGAGGCTACAAAGTTCACACCACTTCACTTGGTCTATGGTCAAGAGGCCTTGTAGCCTATCAATTTCAACATTCCAACAATGCGACTTCATGGAAAAGGGGCACAAATGATCAAGAAACATGGACGTATTGAATTTTACCTTAGTCAAACTTGAGTGGAAGAAAGAAGTGGCTTATGAGTGCTATAAGAGGAAATCGATACAAGCAAAAGAAAAGCTCAACAAGAAACTAAACAACAAAGGCATCAAGGAGGGAGATCTTGTGCTAAGGTATGACAGTCAACTTAATAATCATTTTGATGCCAAGTTTGAGACTAGATGGTAGGGACCTTACATTGTCAAAAAGCCTTTCAATTCAAGTTATTACCAAATCACAGACTTGAATGGTAAAGATAACTCTAGGAAGGTCACAATGGGTATCGGCTAAATCCCTACTTGAGTCGCCTTCTACCAAAGGATCTACCAAAGAATTGTAAAAGAGCTACTATCTCGTGTAAGTCTTGTTGCATGATGCATGTGTGTAACTCAAGCCAACGTGAGAAGAAGCTAGACTATGAAAATCTTGTCAAGATACCAAGAATCACATAGGACTCAAAACCACTCTCTTTTAGACGTGTGTGAGTTAGGATACTTTCCCCATATCTCCTTAAAACCCTTAGACAACTAGTAATTGGGCTAGCTGAATCAAAAAAATAAATAAATAATAAAATAAAAATATATTATGACCCATTTGTGTGTAAGTATTTCATTGTATATAGGGCCTAAATATAGGGTTTTTTTATAATTATTTAAGTATTTCTTCCTAGGTGTGTGTTATTTATCTAAGTATGTTATGTACATTTACTCACCATTACCATGATCTTTCTTACCATGTACTCTATAAAAAATCATTTCATGCAAAATTCTCTTATTTTGGGTGTGAATCCACTCCAAGTAAAAACCTCAAAAAAAAAATCATCATCAGTCATTGCGTTTCACTAAATTCCTATTTTCTATAAGTATTTTTCTTTATCTCTTGTAAATAAATATACATCAATAAAACAAATAAAGACCCTCCTCATTTGATCCCCTAGATTTTCATATATTTATTTTTTGTATATACAACTAACACTATTCTAGATTTCATGAATTAATTATATACTAATTTGTTTTATTCCATCATATCCATATATTATATTTGTGTATAATCCATAACCATACATGTTTTCAAACCTCTAGAAATCTATTAGGACATGCTCTCATGCAAAGAGGGGCTCACCTTTGGGGCCTTATGCAAATTCAACAAAAGGGGGGCCACTGAAGTCTTTATTGTTGTGAAGCAAAATAGGCATTTTGGTGTGATTTTTTATATCTATCTCCACTCCTAATTTGA
Organism: Adiantum capillus-veneris; assembly: GCF_014529385.1. Classification (NCBI taxonomy): domain Eukaryota; kingdom Viridiplantae; phylum Streptophyta; class Polypodiopsida; order Polypodiales; family Pteridaceae; genus Adiantum; species Adiantum capillus-veneris. The sequence goes on from NC_140949.1 coordinate 82,808,832, forward strand.
AGTGGTGACTAAAGAAACAAATGTGTACAAAGAGCCGAAAAATCACCTCAAAAAGTTTGATGATTTTGGGGCTCTCACTGGCGAGATAGGATTTTTTTGTGGACCCCAGTCTACCCATAGTCTTCTCTCACCGTCTTTCCTACTTACACACACACACACACACACACACACACACATTTATCTCTATTTCTCACTCAAACCTTCAACTTCCATGATTTTCTCTCACCCTCTTCACCATTAGCCTCCCCTCTCACACTCGTAGCTCTCTTTTGAAGCTCTACCTACATCGACCATCTCCATATCTCTCTCTATTACTCCCATATTACAATTTTATTCTACTCTTTCAAGAATGAATAAAAAAACAACAAACTAGTCATACTTGAACCCTACAAAATGGGGGATTTTTATCAACAAAACCCTCACTCTCTTTGTGGTGACTCGACTATGGCGGCGGCGTGAAAAGAAGAAGAAGGAGAACGGCGATCACTTTCGTTAATCTATGCAAGGGTGAGTCCAAGATTCCTCAAGGATTCACCCATCTCATTCACCCCTCTTTTCTCATCCTTCAAGTCATTCTACCATTGTAACTATATTACTAACTTTTTCTAGTGATCATTCACTGACATTAACTACTAACCCTTTCGTGTAAATTGCACCCACTCTACTCTACCTTGGAGTAGGCAACCTCACACAAAAATCACTCACCACTCTATAATATCATCTATTTCACCTCAATAATTTTCTCCTCTTGACTCCACATCCATGTGACTTAAGAGACAAGAGAGCCCCACTCTCATAAGCACACATAAGAAATTTCATAAACATGATTTTCTATGTAAATTTTGATGAGGAGATAATCCTAATAAGGGCTCTCTTCACCTATAAATAGAGCCCTTTTCCCTTTGTAAATGACATGATCTCTACACTATTTCTCACTACTGTGAGTGTACCATTCTCCGTCTTAGTTGTAGGGGGAGTGAGTGAGCTCTCTATACGCCATTACTTGTGGTGTAATGGAAAGCTTCTTTGAGATAGTTGTAGCATTGCAAGGGAGTGAGTGATTCATAACTTCCAATCAAAGTTTTACCTACTCTTGCACATCAATTGAATCAATAATTTGGGTGCTACCGAGGTTCAAAACTCTCTTGAGTCTCTCCAATTCACGCTTGGCAGTGGTTGAACATAAATGTTCAACGAGGGGGTGGGCAATGATGGTGCATCCAAAGTTGGTCCGAGCTAGAAAGTGGTCTATGCGAGGCAAAGGCTGTAGGCAGGTGCAGTGCAGAAGGCTAGGGCAAGTAACAAGGTCCTGGGCAGCCAAAGAGTAGTGGAAGTGTATGCTCAATGAGGTTTTTTAGGCCAAAAAATCTTCAAGATGAGCCCAGATGGGATATCAAGTGAAGGTGTTCGAAGTTCCGAGTCGTTGCCTTGGAATGTAGTGTTTGATGTGCTTTTTTGCCTCCACTTATCTGGATTTTTGGTATTGTAGTAAAATCTTGGTGTCTAGATGAGCCACTAGCAAACACAACGCTTGCAGATGATGTGCTGCTAAACCCGGGTGGTTGATTGTTCTTGATCTGAATGGGGTGTTATTGACAAGTTGCAACAATCTTCCAAAAGGCCTTTGGGTTTTGGACAAGCACCTCCAACCACAGATCTTCAATGTCTAGAGCTTGCCAATCTGCCTTGTAAGGCGAGATACTGAACGAGTTTATACTAACTCTTAAAAACAAATCCAATATAATTTTGTGGTCTGAGTGTAAAAGAAAAAAATCAATAGATATGGTGTATGCTTGTTTCCCCCAACATGTGAGGCAAAAGTACTTTGCAGGTAACTCATGTGAGCCTTGAGTGTTTCAAAGGTTAAGTTATGCATACTTCAAACCTTCTTTTGGCACAACAGATCTACTCTCCCAAGAATATTGTAAGGCATGGCGGGAAAGTATGGCGGAGGTGCCACACATGCCCATAATTGTGGGCAAAAATCCTGTTTTCTTAAAGAACCTATGGGTAGTGTTGGCAAGGCACTTGCATTTTGATGCTATCAACATATTCATGGTGGATGATTGTAGATACAATTCGCTCAAAAATAGCTATGAGGACTATCTTGCAATTCGATTTTACTACCATGTGGTGGTAGACAAAGAATACCCTTTTTATTTGGTGGATCTCATTTTATCGTGGTTACTCAGATGGGTACGTGATCAATCCCTAAAATTGTACACTTGCAAGAACCCAATCTTTGACATAAAAGATGATATTTCTTGGTATGTTGCAGATTACTTCATACAAATGGAGGGTTACTCTTAAAAATTTAGAATCCCCTTACCTAGGAGATTCTTGAACTACTATACTTGGTGAAATTTGTATCACGTCACATAATATATAACCGAAACCCACTTTTTTGTACACTGTCTTGGGATATTGATCTCTAGTGTCTTTTCTTGTGCTCTCTAATAGTTTGTAGTCTAAATGTATATTTTTTGAAATCCCTGACATTGATGTTAATACAATGGTGAAAATGTACAAAATTTGATGTTAGCACAGTACCAATTTTGGTAATATGCAATACAAATTTTGGTGCTAGAACAATACCAAACTTGGTGCTATGCAATACCAAAATTTGTGCTATAGAGTACTAAACTTGATATTGCTTTTTGTCACTTTCGTATTGTTAGCTCCCTTTTTCTACATGACCTTATGCAAAGAATGCTAGAGTAAAAGTTTTTGTATGCTTTTCATCCCTTTTGGTACTGGTTAGTATTATTTTGGTACTAGTTAGGGGCAAGTTGGTATAGATCTTGACAATTAACGTAAAAAAATATAAGACACTAAACATAGGAAGTGAAGAATAACAAGGAGAATAGTAAACTAGGAGAGAAATAATTCACTTCCCCACTTAGGGTAGGGGTTTTGGAATTGTGTTTCAAGTAACGTGGATGCATCATCGTCACTCTCATCATAATCATATGGCATGCTATTGTATATGTTATTATATACTTTTGTAGATAACTTGAATTGAATCTTAAGAACCCCTAGAATAGGCTCCATTGAGAAACATATGGACCTTACAAGATGTGAGTAGATCATGATTGGATATTTTTTATCCAATAGGCTATATGTATCAGCTTTTTATTTGACTTGGCCATAGTAGAAGCCCTCAACAACCTTCCCTCCTCTAAAAATATTGTTATGCCACTTATGTTTTTCTACTCTCACTGTTTGGTACATCACTTTTGTGAATTTGATAAGATAGAATTCCTCTTTAGTCTCAATTGCTTTGACTACAAAATTATCGTCAATGGACATCATCCACTTAACATTTGGGGGCATCCTTCATATAGTGCTAGGTTAGATTGGCTCATCAACATGGAACCTAAATATCCATCATCCTCTGTGTTATCCCTTCTTGTATTAAGAGACTCTGGAAGTGGTTTTATGGAAACGTATTCCATTCTTCTATGTGAATTCTATTTTTTCATCTTCTCCATAGCCCACTCATACATGGATCACAAAATCATGAAAGTGTTCAAAAATGTACGTCACATGGGTTGTCCTTTGAATACCCATCAACACAATGAAGATGAGTGGAAGCCCACCATGCACTCACATTCCACTAGAGATTGTGTTGCACATCATCCATGCCAATAAACCAAAAGACTTTCTATGTATTACAATTGTGAGACTGTTCTCTTCATTGAAATTTTTCACTCAAAACGTTGACCACATCAGCCACACACTTCATAGACCAGCCATTTGGTTGCAATTCCTCATGCATCAATGTTCTCTTGATGACTGCCCCTGCCCCATCACGATCTCCTTTTCCATGGACGAATGTTGAGAAGTTATGCATCATGTGCAAGCTTGTCTGGCCACACAATAGTAAGGTCTACGGGATTTGAATTGTGAAGCAACACCATCTGACCACACCCAATGGTGGTGCAAACAATGTCCATGTTGTTTCGGCCACTTGTCATGAAGCATAAAACAATGTTGTACAAATAATCTATCATGTTTCCTGTTATCTAATATGTAAAAGTGTAGCATCTTTTGAGCACCACCGATTGCATTTCTTACACAATTGATTTGCACAAGTATTGTGACTTCAGTAGACCACCAATGCATTGACTAAAGTTCATCATGAATTTTGAAACAAAAATTCTTTGCAAAGTTAATAACTGATACAACCAAATTTCTAGGAAACATGAGCAAACAATACTTGAATTGTTAGGCTTTCTAGTGGAAAACAAAGTTGTGCTTGATGAAGTTTGTGAGGTGGGCTGACAATAGACAAAGAAAATCAGTACTTTTCATTTGTTGCACAATCAATTCCTTTTTCTCTGATTGTCACTACCACCTGCATCAACCTGTTTCGTTCCAAGATCCATGAAAGCTTTCACAGATACCTCCTTGCTATCCTTTGCTATCTCATTAGGATAAAATGTCAACTTTTGTACACCACATTGGGAGAAATTCCCCATCGGGAATTTCTTGGTATGGTATTCACTATCTAGAGGCTTTGAGCACATGATGGATTCCCACATATCTGTATGTGATGGCATATTGCTTGGTTTGAAAAACACTCTCCTATATCATAACCTCTACAACATGTGGATCAAGTGCAAAGGTGACCTTTCTCGTGATGCCCAAACTTGTTTTTTTGCATCTATTTAAAACCCTCTTTGAAATAGATCATCTACATATGGGTTACACAGCAGTAGGTATACCACTCTTTCAACTTCCAAACAAAGTATGGCTTTAATGACTCAAAGCATATAAGAGACACTCCCATTGTAGGGTGAGACTTATTGAATCTTTGGTAAAACTCCAACTTCATGCAGATGGTAAAATGCCACTTGTGCATAAGTTCTAAAATTGGCTACAATAGACATAACAAATTAATATGGTAGCACAGAACCATCTTTGGTGGTCTACCAAACTTTAAAAATCCAGAGTACCAAAATGTCATATTGGGTAGCCAAAATGATTAATTTCAACCTTATTTGATATAATATAGAACCAATACTCAGTAATACACAATGAAGTGGGTTCTTCTAAGAGCCTTTGGTAATATGCAACCATTGCCCCATGAAACAAAATAACATTTAAGAGTTGTGCACCACTAAAACGAGTCAAATTTGAGACATTTGGTACGGTTAACAGTAATTTTCATTTAATGAGAGGTTATAATTTTTCAGTTTCATTAGGAGTTTGGTGCTATTTTGAACTCCTTTAATGTAGGAAAGTGCCAAATTGGAAAGTTCAAAGATGCTTGGGTACTACTCATGCAACCTTTGGCACTATATCAAACTATTTATATACTTTGTATTTTCTTTAGGCTTTTGGTACTATGTACAACCATTGGCATGCAAAAGAGTACCAAATTGGGTAGTTCAAAGATGCTTGGGTACTATTCATGCAACCTTTGCAGGTACTATAACAAACTATTTCCATATTTGGTATTTTCATTAGGTTTTTGATGCTATGTACAACCATTGGGATGTAAAAGAGTACCAAATTGGGTAGTTCAAAGATGCTTGGGTACTATTCATAAAACCTTTGGTACTATAACAGACTACTTCTATATTTGGTACTCTCTTTTGGCTTTTGATGCTATGTATCATCATATATTGGCGTGCAAGAGAGTACCAAATTTGGTAGTTTATAGAGGCTTGGGTACTATACAAAGACCTTTGGTATTGTGAAGGACCAGCACCAAATTAAAAAAATACAAATTTGGTATTGTATGTCTACTTTTGACTCATAGTAGAACTCCATGTAGAAGAGTACCCATATGGGTACTTTGAAAATGCTCTGGTGATAAACAAGAATGATTTGGTACTATACAAGGAGAGTAAGTTTGGTACTGCACAGAGACTTTGGTCCTACAAAATTAGGCTTTGGTAAAATAGAGTGAGGCTTTGGTACTCTATAGATTGTCTTTGGTGCCTCTAGGGAAGGATCAAAAGGAACTATACAGAGATTTTGGTACTCTATAGATAGGCTTTGGAATTACTAGTATACAATTGAACACCAAATTTGGTGTTACACAGGGGCTTTGGTTCTATGCAAGATAGCTTTGGAACTACATACTAATTCATTGGCGTTGTATATAAATTTTGTAAGGTACTATACACACCCATTATTATATAGCAAACTACCTTAAGGATTATCAAACAAAGTACAATTGCTAAGAGTTGTTGGTACATGAGAGTCATCAAGTAGATGCACAAGATGATTGAGGAGACCTTTCCTTTCAATTGTCTTTTTGCATATGTCCTTCTTGTTAGGTGAAACGTTGGTCTCTGATGCTCAAAAGGAATACACCAAATCTCTTGTTTCATTGGTGATAATGGTTCCTCGAGGCAATTGTCTCTCTTAAGAACTCAATAGAAACACTTCATCCTCATCTTTATTCTCCTGCCTTGAACTTGAAATAGTTATATTTGTTCAATGGATACCCACCATGACACTAGGAATACTAGATTGGTTTACTGAGGTCACACCCATGCCATTATTCAACGTCATTGTCATCAACAAAGAGATTCTCTTCACAAAAATCTCACGTGCTAAGTGTGGGCCTTAATTTGAGTCAAAGTGTTGCAAAAACCCGATATAACGCTCACTTTGACATTGCTAAAATTTAACTTTTGCATCTCGAAAAAAAAACAGTGGTCCAAGAGATACTGTAATATTTCCTTCTGCTCATTCCTTACAATCCTAGTGTTTACTTGCACTAGCGTTGTGCCACTACTTGGAAAATTTATTCTTCCTTGTCCTAGCTTTTAGTAATCGAAGAGTAGATGAAGGATGTCTTTCTTTGCTTCTCTATTCATGTCTCTTTGTAGCCCAATAGTTGGTGAGAGAGAGAGAGAGAGAGAGAGAGAGAGAGAGAGGTGTTGAAACCATAACCCCCTTGTCCCACCATCACCTCCACATCTTCTTGGGAGTGGCCTGTTTCAAAAGTTAGAAACATTTTAAAAAACAAAGAAATATATGCCGCCTCCCCAATTCCAATTAAAAGGTCCTCGTTTTTTTACACACAACAAGCCTATGTTGTGCTAAGGGCAGTCCTTTTTGTACCACCAAACCATGCTTTCAACCTTATCTATGTGAGTGAGTGTGTATGTGTGTATATACATGTATGTAGCTACTAGTTATTCTTGTATATACGTATCTGTGTGAGTGTGTGTGTGTGTATGTATGTATGTACATATGTGTGTGTGTGTATATATATATAGAGAGAGAGAGAGCTTGTGTGTATACATCTAACATACCTCTCTCTGTAGACTAGGTGTACATTAGGTATATGTTAATGTGGAAAAGTAGAGGTGTGTTGATTATTTAACTTTAAGGTGTAGATAGGGATGTATAGATTAGCGAAAGATCACATGGTGAGAGAGAGAAAGAGAGATGTAGAGATAAAGGATTGGGTGTAGACATGTAGAGGTGTGTATATTAGGTATAGGGAGATTAAAAACGGGATATACCCTAATATTTTTCAATTAATCTCTTGTAGATGTCATACAAGAGACCATCTACTGTGGGGAGTAGTCATCGCATTCTTCCTTTGGTTGGCTCACGTCCCATATAGGGTGGACATCGTCACTAGTGGACTCGAGTTATGAGGTGGTAAGTACAAGCAATGGATTTATGTTTATTTGTAGCTAGTTTTTTTGTGAGCATGAGTGTAGATTTCTTTTTGTTATTTTCAAGCATGGCCATCTTTGAGCTATGGAGGTGTCGGTCCCATCTACCTAGGTTCCTCAATCGATGGAAGATTCAAAATTATAGTGCATATTATATTTATGTGAGGAGTACCTACGTTCAACATAGGAATCTTATGGCCTCTACAATCCACAACACCTTACGGCCTATGGTCTTTCATGACAGACCATGCCATGGGGAAGCCAAGGAGGGACTCCATATGTCCCAAGAGTCCCATTGATGGCACCCCCTTCTACCCTCCCTTCTTACCAACCCACCTCAATTCCATCACAGGGACTCACTCCCTTGCTTCATAGGGCCCCTCACCATTCCATTCGACTCGTGCTTTGCACGAGCCTCGTCAACAATCCATAAGTGATCAAGGAGCATTTTATAATAGTGCACAATGGTGTTCCCTTAGGGTAGCGAGCGTCATGAGAGGCGGAGTAGTGAGGGCTCATATTGCGATGCTTGTTGTGGTGGTGGAGGGGGGGTTGACTCGCCCATTTTGGAGCATGCCACTCCAATCATAGAGGACAAACTGGACATTGATGTGTCCATACCAGACACACATGGATGCTACTACAAGGTCAAGCATGGTAGTAAAGTTGATTTTGGTACTACATAGGGCAGAGCATTTTAGTGCCATTTGCAGATTCTTATACACTCAACGTATAAGAATTGTTTTATAAAATTCAAAGACAAAGTACTGGATCATGCGCACTATGTCGAGGAAGCATTGCATGTTTGATTTTTGAATGTACCCAATGAATGTTTGTCGATACAATGGTTGGAGGTTAAGTTTCATTATATATAAAATTTTAAACATATTATATATGTTTGATGGAATGTATAATGTGTTTGGCAAAATAAATTGATCGTATTATATAGGGACGTGTCATT